>NC_070641.1:12228736-12828736 GCF_947347685.1 Pleuronectes platessa
GTTCACTCAAAGGACGTTACATCATTGTTTGTGTGAGTAGACTATTTCTGTAGAGGGTGAAACACATTTTATAACACATTTCATTTTTCTGTGGTTTAGGTATAAGCACAGAGCCAGCAGTGCCATACAAGATGCCAAGTCAGAATTCAGTAAGTTTTTACATTAAATATTTGTGTTCCACGTGATCCACACTACATAGAGTTCTTCAAAGCAGGTCTTCATTATGTGGTGTGTTCATCTCCGTCTTGTAATGTTAAAGAAAGTGAAAAATAACATAGATCTGCACCAGACACAATTTTGTGGTTTTTGCATCATCCTGCAAACTAACAAACAACACTGACCTCCTTAGCAGGGGGGATTCAACCAAACTTATTGATAATAATAGTATTTAAACATATATGAGGAAAAAATGTGTTTGTCATGTACTTTGACTTTTCCATTTTGGTCCATGTCCCATCCACAAACATGGAGGAGGCAGGATTTCTGACCTTTACTGCAACCAGCCACCAGAGGGCTGTCAAGAGGTGTGGTCACTCCTCAGGAGCTGTCCTGTCCTCCACACTCTATATACAGACTATGGTGGCTATAGAGCAATTAAAACAATGACAGGTTCATTCATTAGAGTGCATCATATGGGGACCACAAATATCTGTAAGAAGTCGGCCTACCTTTAGTTTGGCTCAAAATGCACATTCAGTCGAAGTGGTACTTTTTCGCTTGCTGTGTATATATTTATCAGAGTAGTGTTTTTCACAGCTGATATAAAATCTACTGAGAGAGTGCAGAGGTGTGTTATATTGTCGGTCTTCCTCGGTTGCTTGGCGTACTGCAGGCAACCTCCAGTTCTCCGTTTCACTGCTGTTGGTCTGACACTAGCAGGCAGTCACAGGCAGCTTTGTTTTTGTTCGAGCCAAAATTGCTTTCATGTTGATAAGAATCTTTCGAGCATTACAACCGAGTACACGGTAAAACTGCCTGCGCGAGAGTTTTTATTTCAGATTATATCTGTGTTTGTCAAGTAGAAACTCTGCTGCACTTGCACCTGCTGTCAGTGCAGCAGAGATGCATGCTGATTTATGTCGAGAAAGGGCATCCCGGCATAAACAAAGAAACCTGGAGGGATTTCTTCTTTTGAAATCTGAATTTCCCCGTAACAGCACGAGTAAATCTCTCTCTTGGGTGTTTTTACCATAAATGTGGCTTTTTGGCTGATTGAGACAGAATATTTCACGGATTGTGGTTGCTATAAACTTTAATTGTCAAAATGTGGCCTTGACAGCTGCATTTTTATCTGAGCTCAATACTTCTAAATATCATCTTTAACAATTCAAATCATCCTTTTGTGTCCACTCCTGTTTAGAAACAATTCTGCAACTTCTGAAGACTAAAACTATACTGCTCCTGAGTCCCTGCATGGCATACAGCGGTGAGTACAAATGGAGAATGCATTTCCTGTAGTGAGCATTTTAGCCTCCGGTGAAGGCTCGCGGCTACAGCCTGCCCTCTTTGTTCTCCAGGCCTCGAGCTATCTTTCTACAGCGGCGTGTACGGGACATGTATTGGAGCAACCACACAGTTTGGACTTGCAGCGAAAGGCTTGATTGGGATCTCTGGGATCGTGGTGGGCATCGGAGAAATAGTGGGTAAGTTTACGCTCCTCTGTTAAACTTTGATCCACAGTCACAGAATGTCTACTGGGCTCACGTCGTCTTTTGGCTCTCTCCTCAGGTGGAGGCTTGTTCGGATTGTTGTGTAAGAACAACCGCTTCAGACGGACCTCTGTGGTGTTTCTGGCAATGGTCGTCCACTTTGTCGCTTTCTATTTGATCTTCCTCAACATCCCAGATGACGCCCCCGTCGTCTTTAAGACCACGACCCAAAAGAACCCATATCTAACACCGAGGTAGCAAATTTATCTGATCATTTAATGATGAAAATGATGCCTGTCACACGTTTTTTTCTATTTTAAAAAGATCTACATTTTCTCTCGCAGTGTGTCCATTGCCCTGCTGTGCAGCTTCTTGCTCGGACTCGGGGACAGTTGTTTCAACACGCAGCTCTACAGCATACTAGGCTGTGTTTATGCTGAACAAAGCACGCCTGCTTTTGCTATCTTCAAATTCATCCAGGTAATCCTGACTTCCCAATTTACCGACGTTGTTAGCAGTGACGAGCAAAGCCGGGTTAAAATGTTGTCTTTTCAGGTGTGAAATAAATTCACCTGAAGCACCATTAAAAAGGAAAAGACAAGACCCCTGTACGCCTCTTAATCTCTCCCGCTGTCTTTGCAGCAAAATTGGCCTCTAACCAGAAACAAACCCTTGAAACTGCAGTTTTTTAAATATTAAAAACAAATACTTGTTAAATAATAAGCGTGTTGCTGCATGGGTCCAATAAACAAGGTATCCAACTTATGCATAAATCAATAATGAGTTCAATAATGAACTGACTGCTGTCTCACATGACGTCTCTTAACAACCTCGCCTGCAGTAAATTATCCTAACTAGACTGTGCAATGTAATTAGCCCCAACATTAGAGTATTATACTGTTACCAGTTGTGCCACAACTAATGAATTGTTTGAATGTTGACATTAGAAAAACCCACTTAGCTAATTATCAATGCTGTTGGATTTATGCCTGAATGTATGTATTTTTTACAGTGTGCGTCACTTTTACGAGAGGATAAGAAACGGTCATTGGCTTGAAATAAAGATGGAAGATGCGTCTCTATTTGCCCCTTCTGTGCAAAACTTTTACCAAAAAATGTCAGATTTGCCATCTTGCAATTTTGACTACATTAGTTTATAATAGTTTATAATTAAATTCACACTAATTAGAAAAATAACTTTAAAATACATGCGCTTAATAAGAACTGGCTTAAATGACTGAAACCATCTTTGGGAAAAATTATATACTTATATACCTTTTTAGTCCATGATTTTAGTTTCACTTCTGAGGAGCCTCATATCCAGAAGTTGGCAAATAGGTGTTACGCTTTAACGTTACTGAAGTCCAAACTTTTTAAAAAGCAAACAGCAGGACACAAGCCACAATTTAAACTGTTATCCTGGCATCCGGAACACTATGTGTGGACTCTAATCCTAAAGTGGAAACCTTTAACACCTCCAAATAAGATGTTATCAGAAATACGCTATTCGTTTATTGATTGAGTCCATTCCTCACATTTTTTGGTTTCGTTTTTGTGTTGTAAATCCTTAATAAAAATACACTACCCATAAAAGACTCTTAATATAGAATGTATTCTTCATACAAAAGCCCCTTGAACAAAGCCCGACAGACCTGCTAGTTACGGATGAACAGCTGCGATTGGACAATTGCTGTTCAGGAGAGGCTTTTAGTGAATGGTCAGCCGACAGTAAATGCACCAGTGGGATCTGTTAGTTTGACAAAGAAGTGCGAGCGCTACTTCCTCCTGTTAAAGGGCGTCATGCTTGTTCAGCCATGTGAGAGCAAAAACTGTCTGTTGAACAACTAAATAAAATCTCCTCTCCCTCGACAGTCCGTTTTCGCAGCCGTGGCGTTTTTCTACAGTGGCTACGTCCTCCTGATGTGGCAGCTCCTGCTGATGGTCATCCTGGGCTTCGCCGGAACACTCAGCTTCTTCGTGGTGGAGCGGATGCAGAACATCTCCTTAGACTTGCAGGAATATTAGAAAAGAAGACATTGTTTGAAATCAACGTTTTAGACATCTCACCAGAAAAAAAAAACAATCCTGCTTGTTTTATTTCAAGAGGTTATTTTAAAATCTCCTTTTACCCTAATGCACTGAGGATAAATATTCACACAAGAATATTTTAAAATGATGCCACAACTGAACCGAGTTGCCTTAGGACAAGCTTTGAATAGTGCTGCATGGTTTTTTTTTTCTTGCACATTTTCTCTCTTAATTTCCGACACTACATAGTGTATTTGCTAATTCACACTATTTTTCTACTGCACTTGATCTTACTGTAGGGTGGGTAAAAGAACCACTCACATACAGTATCTCTAATCTGCTTCCAGCTCAGGTCCGTTTTTAAATGCAGTGTCATTGCTGAGAATATTTATGCATTGGTTTATAGCTTGTCAGAATTGACAGATTGAATAAGAATTGATTATCTATATATATATCGTTCCTGTCTTTGTTTTGGTTAGGGTTAACCCTAACCCAGAAAATGTTAATTAACTAATGCCTGACAATCACTGTTCTCAAGGTTTTTTTTTGTAAATGTTTGCATATTAATGTCAATGAATCTTTGATGAATAAAGTTTTATGCATTTTGCATTATTTTTTTAATTTCCCTATCAACCACTCAAAGCGCTTTACGCCACAAGCCAAAGACATTCATACAGCACTACTTTATTATATCAGTGGCAATTTGGGGTTTAGTATCTGGCCCAAAGCGTGTGTACTGGAGGAGCTGGGGATCAAACCACTGACCGTCTGGTTAGTGGACAGCCCGTTGTACCTCCTCAACCACAGTCGAACCTAATCACTGCATTATTAAGGGTCCAGGTTTAGGTAAAATCCATTTAAAACAAGGCCACTGAACTCTGACAAAACGGGGGAATATTTACAGCTCATACTCAGATCAGCCTGCAGCTCCAGAACACATTCATCCAAATTACTTTGAAAAGGACCATTGTGATCTCACATCAGTTTTTGTTTCAGGTTTGAGGAGGATTCTCCGTTTAAGTCACCTTAACTTGCAAAGCGTCTTTCCATGCACTCGCTTCATTGTATAACAAGACAACATATAATAAATCTACTGGATTAAATCCTATTTTAAAGTCAGGGGCCATTAATCAAAAGAGGAGCAGGAGGCGAGGGGCCAGATGGAAGGGAAAGGGTTACAGGCCCAGATGTCCCACATCACTTCACTGGTAATTAACTATTGATTACATTATAATGAGAGTAAGCAGTTTTGTGTGATCTTAAGTCAATTGTGCCACCTACTTGACAACAGCAGTGCACCGATAGGCCAAGTGAGGTACACAGCATTTACTCAGAATTAAAGTCTGATGGGGTTCATAATGGTTGAGCGATAACCTTGTAAGGGAAGTAACTAGGGCTCAGAGAAGTCTATTACCTGCTAACTGGCATGTATAATAAATCGGCTGTTGGTGAATCCATGTTGTTTTTCAGTTGTTCATTAGTGTGACTCAGCAGCCGCAGCGCTTCACATAAATCTGTTGAGTTTAATCTATCGACAAGATCAGATGATCCTTTATTAGTTCCACCACGGGGTTATTAGCTGTGTAACAGCAGCAAAGAGGAACGTTTAACAACAGACATCAGTAAAATAATAATCAGTAAACAAACAATAAGACTAAGAAATTGAAAAATATATAAATTAAATAAAAATGGAGTTGACTTTATAGTGTAAACAGGATTAATTATTACACTTATAATAATAATAATAATTCATTGTATAGTATTTTCTTTGAGCGAATAATCAGAATAATCAACCACTAACAGGAAACCGTGATTCTGCTTGAAGATAAGAATATATAAAATCATTGTGCGTTATGAAAGTGTGAAATAGTTTTGGATGTTTTTAAGTTGTTACTAATAATTGTCTCATTAAAACCGAACAATTTCAATGCTGCATTGTGTTTGTTTCTTATCCAGTTCTCTCTTCAGTAAGTTAACCTTTAATCATGAGATCAAGTAATGTTCATTCTATTCAGAGGAGACAGAGAGAGGTTCATTAGTTGACTGGTTTATCTGATGTTATTTAACTCTTCATTTATAATTCGTTTGACTAACAAATTCTATTACCAAGATGGAAATTCATTCTACAAACACGGGAAACGGGAAAAAATAGGGTGAATTGATTGTAGACACTTGATAGCTGACACACATGAGTGCGGTTCAGTCAACACATATAGTTTTTCCAGATCATATGAGGCCGCCTCACCTTTGACCTTCAACCACAAAATTGAAATAAGGTCATCTTTAACTCAATGTGAACGTTTGTACCAATTTGAAATTCTTTCAAGGTGTACTTGAGATATTCATAAGGATGGGATGAACGGGCAACCTGAGAACATAATGCCTGGCGCCTCTGCGGAAGCATAACAATACACTTTTCTCTGGCATACAAAATTTTATTAGAAAAATGTTGATGTCACAAATTCAGATTCTGGTCTTGCAGGGCTGCATTGTATTTCTTAGATTTGCAGAAAATAGCTGGAGTTTATTTCAGACACATTTTGGGGTTTTGAACTGTTGATTTCAAGTTTTTAAGCACACATTTTTTAGAAGAAAAAACAAGAAATTGTAATGTTGTTTTATAAAAATAAAATCACAGAAAGCTCTTCAGCTCCTTGATTTCCCCGAATGGTTCTTTATCTCACATCGCCTCACACCTCATAGATGTGATGAGCATGTTTAATTCAAATGGACCGACAGGAGTAAAGTCTCGGGCTGAAATCAGAAATGAAAAAAGTCTCGGTAGTCAGGTGTTGTGTTTTTGCTGCTCGACAACAATTGTAGTGTCAAGGTACTTAACCACCGAGACCATTTTAATTGAAGTCTCTCTGCGCTCGGGGGATTAATACAATTCATTTATTAAGTCTCATTTGTGACCTGCTTGATTCCCACACTGTCAGTTTAACCAGAGATCCGTGTTTATTACCACATTTCTTTGTACCTGTAGCTCACTCGGTTATTAAATCTGAGGACTCGCCTCATTTCCATGAATTATGGAAATCATACAGCTGAGGATATTTGTAGGAATGAGGTTGAGAGCACAATTAAATAAGCCAATTTGAAAAGAGAAACATATCCTATCAAATTAGACGACAGCCTTCTGTAAATTATATGCGAGATGAAATGAGCACAAACAGTTTTAACCGCTCGTTTGTTGTTTTTTATCCCCGCTGTTGGCTTTCCACACAATAGATGTTGTTGCAGTCATCAGCGGCACAATTAAACTAATCATTCTGCAGAATGTGTTCATTGTTCACGGATCAAAGGTTTGTGTGATCAGCGGTTGTCCTCACATTTATGAGAATTAGCTTTAGATGAGAACTCCACACTGATTTCCATCCACAGCAGCAGGAAACAGCAGAATCGTATAAATAAACAATATATAATTTATTACTATTATGGAATCGGATATTCATGACCACCAAAAGCTGACGGAGAAGCTGAGCTCCAAGGAGCGCACGTAATGCCAGTGCTGGACAGGGATGAACAGCACGTCTCCGGGCCGCAGCACGCATTCCAGATATGGAGCTTCGGCAAATTCCGGGAACCGGTCCATGTCTGGATTCTCCACCTCCACCTGCACCGAGAGGAGGCAGATATTGGAAATGCTGCATATATTTGCAAGCTCAACATGTTCTATCTGTATGGACTGTCAATCCCACCTGACTGGTATTGTGAAGCAGCTGTGATTGATGAGGGTACAGCTTGTCCGTGTCCTCCGGGGAATACAGGCGAATGTATTTGCTCCCCACAACCTAATGTATATACAGAGGGAATCTTGAGTGGTAAAGAGACAGCACATCACGTAACTGATCTTTGACATTGACTGGATTCATTACGCGGCGTTGTCGTCCTCACCTGAGCCAGGAAGTTCTGTTGCGGGTCTTGGTGAAGAGGAGACACTGTGCCTCCAGGTCCAAACCATGCGTTTACTGTAATGTTGTCTTCATCTTCCTCACCAAGACAGCAATAATCAGGGAGACGGATGTCTTCCTTCAGCTCTGGTATCTAAGGAAACATTACCCAAACATAGTTAAATTACATCAGGGGCTCTGACTTCATATTATCTTGTTGGTTCTGAAAATGCAGACATTTCCCAGAAATTGATTTTAAATGATGTTCTTTTCTTTCCCTCAGTACTCTGCTCCATCCCACCTGACTGGTATTGTGAAGAATGCCAGTTTAATATGTCCAAGAGGATGAGTTTTAAAACACAAATGAATTGTAATAACTTTGGTGATTATCGCAGTTATATTTCATTTTGGGAAGTAGCTCTAGTTTTGAAGGCATTAAATAAATAAAGTTTATATTATTATCATGGTTATTGTACCTTCATCGGGCCAGAATTTCAATTTGTCACATATTTTACTTAATAGTGTAGAGCCATAAGATATGTACTATGTGCATGAAACACCTACTGAGCTATGTATATAATAACAATAACAATAATAAACAGTAAAATAAAAACATACTAATGACAAAAACTCAAAATAACTTGAGCTGATTTCTGACAGCAGAGGACAAAGTGTGATTCCTCCTCATTTTGCCTCATTCTAAACTATCAAACTTTTATCTTGACAAGTTGCCCTTTTGGTAAAGTTCAGCCCAGACAATGTATTGACTTCTATGGTACAATTAGCACTAAATAGTCAATTCTGTTCAAAGCAATATGGTTAGACGATAAGAGCTTGAGACAAATTCTGTTTCTAGTTGTTGTTATAGTGCTGGAAAATATGAGTAGAATAATCAATTAGTAAACTGACACAATTAATAGGTTGTTATTTTCACCGTCATTTTGTCTCATTTAAAAGTTAAATAAGGAAAGTGCACCTGATCAAAAAGCTGGTGCTGAGCCATATAACCCAAACCCGTCACTCCATCCTGGGTGGGTCGGATCCACAGAGAAACATAAATGAAAATACCCAGTTATAGATCACAATGCAGCATTTTACCTCTGTGCTTCATGAATGCAAATGCAAGCCTCTGATGATGATGCCCTTACTTTATTCATAATATATCGATCGATGAATTCATTGACCGTAATTAGAGTTTGGGACCATGCCTCGTCCGTGTACCTGGATCCCACCTCCACGGGAACGGTCCGACACCCGGCCACAGACCTCAGGTATTCTATGCTTTGAAGGAAGGAGGAAATGAATGAGTGTACGTGATGTGTCATAGAGAGGGAGGACAGTGAAGGAGAGGCGGTCAGATCCCAAGAGTGAGGAACGAGAGATGCAGTGGAAAAAAAACCACATCCTTGAACTCAGTGTATGTTGTTCTGCATCACAAGATAAAAACTGAAACTTACGCTATTTGTCTCGGTGCTTCATATCAAAGTGATTGTATGTTACATGTCGCAGAGCCCGAGACTCGTCAGTCCTCACGAGTGAGAGTCAGTCTGATTACACAAGCAGAGC
Source organism: Pleuronectes platessa (assembly GCF_947347685.1). Taxonomy (NCBI): domain Eukaryota; kingdom Metazoa; phylum Chordata; class Actinopteri; order Pleuronectiformes; family Pleuronectidae; genus Pleuronectes; species Pleuronectes platessa. The sequence continues at coordinate 12,237,873 of NC_070641.1, forward strand.
GGAGGACTACTGATGTGTATACTAATGCTCACAGTGCAGATCCGAAGGTTATAGCCAGAATCTATCATTACTGTAAAGTGGCTTTATAAATCACATTTGTATCTTAAAATCATGTGACGCAACAACAGACAACAATATACCAACCCATATGTTTTGATTTTCAAAGCATGCAAATAATCTGAAAGTGACATTAGGAGATCAAACCTCCAGCGGTGTCCATTAAGTGCAGGCCAGTGGTCAATGATCCCTTCTAAAATCACTGGTTTGAGGGGCAGCAGCTGGTTTGTGTTGAAGCTCTCCAGCGACGGACACCTCACCCTGGGAATCGCAAACTCTGGTCTGATCACAGGAACATCTGGCCACTCGAGCTTCAGTCTCTGTTCATGATATTTAAACAACAGGGGTTTGTCAATTCTTCAATTCAAAATGAAGCCGTTTTTGTAGGGAAATAATATAAATAAGATAAACAAACGACTGTTAATTTTTCTGTAAAAGGAGGATGAGAATATTGTTGTTTATTGGACTAACTGTTTCAAGTGGCTGGTTCTCTAATACAAGGATATGCTTATTTTGTTGTGATAATAAACTCAATATGCTTCTTTCTGATATTTACTTTTCACTAACTGAACGAGCAACGAAAGTGATTAAGCCGGAAAATTGGCAAATCTGAAGATAATGAAAGTAGTCGTTAGTTGCAGCATTATTCTCACGAGCAATTGGACGTCGATATTTGTTTTTTTTTAACTGACAATTCTGCCAGCATTGGTCGAAAGTCTCCTTCTCAGTTTCGATCGCACCTGATCGAAGAGATCTGACCTCTGAGTGTTTGTCGCACTTTATCTTCAGTGACACGTGGTGGGGAGCGACCAGATGAAGAGCAACAGGGGAAATACAATTCCACAACTTCTGAAAGGCTTATTTCGAAATGTCATCGTTCAATGTTTGGTCAAACTTTGAATCACAGAGAGAAAAAAAAACACGTGTGGTTGCACACCTTAAAAAACGGCTCTATTAAAACATTAAAATCAAAACTACATTGCCATCTAGTTTAACATGGATAAGTGAAGATCGACAAAAAGCTCAACTAAACCAAATAAGGAGTGATAACTTTTAATGATAAAGATTTTTCCTTCCCTATATTTTTCTCACATGATTTACTGAAAATATGCATAGGTAATTTATGTTTAGCCAAAAGGGCCTGAAGGAAAAAGATAAACTCCCTCGTAGAATTTTTTTTATTTTAACTAAAAAGACCACTGACCTTCACCTCAGCTGGTTCATCTTCTTCTTTCGACGACTTCCTGACCTCGTCCTGCAGAATCCCAACTATAACCTGAAGTATGTTATCCAGGACGGCTGCACCCATGAGCAAACCCATGTCACAAGTCCGGACGGCCTGCAGGACCTCGTTCTCTGATGGCCCATCGCGGCACAGAGCGGCCACTTTGAACAGGCAGCCGTAGGAATAAACACGCCTCCACTCTTTGTCCACGTGGCGCCACGTTCCCGTGTTGAGCTTCTCCCATGACACATCCAAAATGATCTGAGCAGCGAGCGAGCGACTGGTGCTCGCGGTGTCGCCGTACAGCTGCCGCCTGGAGCGCTTCAACACGTCCACCACGCTCGACTCCACCGTGTCACTGAACTGCAGAGGGAACTGTTCCTCATTAGGGGGCAGAGCAGCAGAGATTTTAGACCAGAGTGTAGCCATCGATGAGGGGGTCTTCATGGAAGCTGTGGGACAGAGATTGTTGGACAAATTAAGATCATGTGTACTGATTTTAAAAATTTCAATGTTCTAAAAGCAAAGACTAATTTGATAACTTGTTCTGTGCTCAGCATCTAATGGCTGCACCGATCTCACAATGTGGCAATAACTTCCCACAATTTCTATACCCACAAAAAGGACGGCTGCATTTTCTTTCTTAAAATTCAAATAAAACAGAGTTAAACCTGGAACATCCAGCATCCCCTGCCTGGAACTCTCCATCTCAAATTACTTGGGGTTTCACTCTCAATAAAGTGATTTAACGTTTGCGCGTCTGTCTGACTCTATCTACAGTGACATATGAGGGAGTAACACACACACACACACACACACACACACACACACACAATCTGACAGCCTTGTCCCTGCTGTGAATACACCTCATTTCCAAATTGGCATCTACAGAAAACGCAGGTGAGAGCATCCTGAGCCAGAGCTGCGAGTGTGACACATGCACAATGACGAGGCTCGGTCACACGGTGGCTGTTAACTCCCAACTCTCCCTGCGTGTTCGGGTGCTTCTGTGTCGCTGCATGTTGCCAAAATATGAGGCGGCCAAGCGTGTGAACCTGATTGATTTGAGTATATAAACACAGCCTGGTGTGAACTGAACAGAGTCAAACTGAATGGCTGCATTTACACACGCCTGAGAAAATCTTGAGTGTTTGCGTGTGTGTGTGTGTGTGTGTGTTGTCTTCGCAGCCACAGCAGCTGAAACATGTCGACAACGTTTGACACTATATGGCAAAAAGTAATTTTGTGTGAAATACGTTTTCCACTAAGGACAAACATGAACTATAAACATGTAATCCACTCTATGATCGTGTTCATTACGCAATCTCACAAGAAAATTGGCTCATGAACTTAAATTAAGAGTTTTAAAGTCAAAACGTAGGTTCAATTTTAAGTCATGTCTGATTCAATTAATTATTAAACTGTAACTTGAGAATTGTGCACAATAGATTAGTTATGAAAGGAAAATATAGAATATTTAAATATTCCAAATAAAGTTATAATGGCTAAATGTGAATAAAAGAAATATAAATATTAGGAATAAATGTACTAACATTTAAATATAACAAATAATAAATCCCTTATAAAATCCAAATATGTTATATGCACGTATGCAAATGAGATAATCTGGCGTCAAATTTGTCTTAATATAGAAACGCTGTTTACTTTAAATTCAAGCAAAACACAAATTTCATCTTCACTTTAAAAAAATCGAGTCCTGCTCGAATCTACCTGATAATATCAGCGACGTACTTAAAGCGGAACAAACCAAAACACACGTGTGGAGATGTTCAACAAACTAGTAAACAAATAACAAGAGCTGCAAGTGCACTACTACTTACACTTACAGGAAGTCCAGGACACCGAGGCTTTTAAAACCCAGAGAGCTTAAGACAAATTAAAATATTATCCATCAGTCATTCATCTGTTATCGTGACGTTCTCACAGTTTAATTAAAACATGATCTATGAAACAATCAGAGACTGAGACCAGCGACAAAGCTGCTGCTGCTCCAACTACAACTCTGCCGCCGGTGCCACAGCAAAAACACACCGAGAGGAAACGAGGACGTCGGAACACTCTAGTTCCCTTTTGGCGTTCAGGGCATCCAGGACAAATCTTTTTTATCTTAATCTTATTTTTAAATACATAAACTCACAGTTTTTTTAGTCTAAGCAATGTCGAGGCTGTCAGCTTGTCTGTGTTGATTTGTATCTTTCATTTGTAGTCACTCTCTGGACCAGCAGAGGGCAGTACTCTGCTCGTGCCATAACCTGTGAAATAGGCATATCGGCACTTAATAATTACTTAATAGTAAGTAAGTAAATGTTTATTTATAAAGCACCTTTCAAAACCAAAGTTTAGAAGGTACTGTATCAAACAACACAAACAATAGAAGATTAAAAACGACACAGATTTCAAACAAAAACAATCAGGACTAGACCAAGTTAAAATATTTACGAAATAGGTGAGTTTCCAACATCCTCTTAAAACTGTTGAGGGGACCCTGCATTTTTTAGGACTGAAGGAAGACGAATCCAGAGGAACATAAGACACAAGCACACACCCACACACAGACACACACACACACACACCCACACATACACTGTACAAACACCTGTTAGCCATGTGTTGCCAGTTTCCCCACCATGCGTACACCCTCCCACACTCTGCTCCTACACAGTCACATCTGTCCACCACCTCTCCAGCCCCAAAAATGCAGCTTCTCTCTCCATCTCATGACTTTTTCCTCTTTTATTTCATGCTATCGACCAACTGTTGTGAAGCTCAGCCAATCGGAAATAAAACACAGCTCATGTGACTGCACGGCCGGATTTACGTACACAGGAAAACGTGTCATATTAATTATCTAAATCTGTGTGGACACAGGTGAGCACCGTCATTATGTGGCACCTTCCTCCATAATAAATGATGGCACATGTGTTACACAAACATTTGCTCCCCTGTCGTCTTTCCATCGCTCCTGCAGCTCGGATTTGTCTTTTATGCAAATACAGATATTCCTGGAGGACTGATTGATATGTATCTGCTCACGCGAGGCTGAAACAATAATTGGGTTTGTCTTTTTGATGTCACACGGAGATATTTGAGGTTTTCGTATTCAATTGCTTTTGCGAGGGAGTAGGGGTGCCTGAGCAAACATGATAGGAATCCTTCGACAGGGAAGTCTCGAAATCTATAAAACACGTGGCACTATAATCAAATGTCAAACACTCTATGAAATTCAAATAATCTCAGTGCAAACTGCGTGGCTGTCCCCTGTATGTAAAGCAGATGGAAACAAGAGGGAGACAGCATGCCTTCGCAGGAATCACAGGGGATTTTAAAAATGTTTCATGCATTTCTGTTCGCTCTCTCACTGTGTAAACAGCGGAATTCTCATGGCTCGGTCTATTCTTCACTTACTCGCAGGGAGGTGAGAAATCCCCCCCCCCCCCTCCCCCCTTTACACTCCTGCTATTGCTTTTGAAATACCGGGGCTTCAAGAAAACCATGAATTAGAAATATAGATGTAAAAGAAGAAAAAGTGAAAAGCGATGCAGGCAAAACAGGGACCTGGCCGCAGCTGGTCAAACCCACTGTGTTCATTATTGTATGGGAGGCTGTGGGAGAAATCCTCACACCAAGATGTGAATGCTGTGTTTGTGCACCTCGGCTTGTGCGAGCCGTGGGGGTGATCCCGGCAGGAGAGGCCTATGTATTATTCAGAAGTGTCTGGTTGTGAGACAGTGTGGGGCTACACTGAAGGTCAAAGGCCCAGCAATGTTATTCCTGCCTGTGCTGTCACCACTGACTTCATGTGCAGGGCGTCCTCCCAAATCTTCATCGGCAGGGGTCAGCGACCTCTCCCGTGTTTACTTGGAGGAGGTGGATGATCGCTCCCTCTGTTCCTCCCAGGACCTCGTTAGCCGGTGTCACTCAGGAAGTATCGAAGAGTTTTATTTTGAAAGGGTTTGTGAGATTTAGATCTTTTGATTTTTCAAATTTACTTTAGAACTTATTTTTAACAATTCAAAATGATTTCGTGATATTGAAATATTAAAGGTAAGTCTTCTAAACACATTCAAACCTCGTACGAGCTTTGGGGGTGCCAGCTGAGCTAACCATTTCCCCTTGTTTCCAGTATTTCTAAGAAGCGAAGCAATTGTAGCTTTACATTTACTGTCCGTGAGAGTGGTGTTGATTTCCCCATCCAACTATATGGGAAAAAAATCCAACAGTCCTATTTCACAGAATGATCAGCAATTCCTTCAATTTTTTTCTCAACAATTTTAAACTTGCTGGTGCTATCAGGTAGATTCGAGCTGAACTCGTTTTTTTAGAAGTGAAGATGAATGATGTTGCTGAGCTAATGATTCACATTCAATCCAGCTGACGGATTAATCAAGGAGCTTTAAAACATGATTCTTTCTCAGTACTTTGCCTGAGATGCTGAAGATCCTGTGATTATGTCTGAAAGCTCCAGAGCTGCCGCAGAATGAAACGCTTGGATCTAATCTGCATTTTGAAACGATTGAAAGAAAGGAATCACGTGTGTTTGGTTTGTTTCTGGATCAAAAGTGAATTGTTTCAAAAAGATTCACATTTTTGTGAGTACATTTCATTTTGCATTAAACAGTTTTTTGTTGTACGCCTCTACAAATGAGAGCATGTCTCAAATACGTTCGAGAACTCAACGGTGCCTGAGTTTGTGCAGTAAACAATTCATTTGCTTTGTATTAACATAATTCCCTTTGAACCTGGGCTTGTCTCAGCAGCGCCGTGACAAAAAGCCCCAGCAGCAGCGGCAGCAGCTGCTCGGCTTTTGCCAGCAGCCGAACGGGGCAGCGGGGCAGCATGGACCGTGACTGTCAGCGGCGTATCCTCCGGGGCCCGCGGGGGCTGAACCGCCGGGACGCCACAGGAGGGATGTAATCACCACCATTACGCTCCAGGTGCCGCAGAACTAAGAGAAGGAAACAAGCCTCCGGTAGTGTTGCCATGGATCAGAATCCAATTAAACACTGTTTAGCTCGACACAAACTGCCAGTCGTAGCCTGATGACTCATGAAATTTATGTATTGTCCTGGCACAAAGAAACTGTTGCAGCAGAGAGTGCAGCACGACCCGCGGCTGGGCCCTTTTCAACCTGCTGCAGCTTCATTCTCGGGTCTTCTTGCAGCTGCAGCTCCAAACTCCAAACATCCCTGCCCCTGCTCAAGCTTTGAAGGTCACCTGTGTGCTTAAGCTTCAACACACACACACACAAAAACAACCTGTCCACAGCCCTATAATGCGGTGTCACATTTATCCCCTAGATAATTCATGCACACGTATAAAAGCTAGTGGAGGTTAAAGGTTGCTGCATTCCTCGGAAACCGAGTAATGGATATTTGGAAATGCCCCCGAAGAGGTAACAAATGAGAGGTGTTAAGTTCAATGTCCTGTGAAATCATCAGGAGATCTGAAACAGGCTGCCTTTACAGCTCCGGGGAGGTTTTCCCCACAACCAATTATCCCCGGGGCGCACGCGGCCCTCAGCCCAGTGAGACCGCAGGTCAGCTTTGCACTGGGCACGAGCTCCTTTACAGATGTTGCCGCTTCTCCGCTGTACGCTGGGTCACGGCGGAGAGGAAGGGAGAAGTGGGCTCGCCCGCTTGGCCCAACTCCACAGTGCAGTGCGAGTGTCTGCTCGCTGCAAGCAGGTGCTCGGTTCCAGGGGCTTAATGCGGGACGTCAGAGTGCAGGCAGTCCATCAAAACCACTTTAGATCAAATTAATGCAGCCAGGTGCGCCCCTGCAATCGGGGGCTCAGGTGGCACCTGCTCATTCCCTTTAATTGGAGCTCAAACATCTGTTTTCTGGATCGACAGGTAGGGGAGAGGAGAGGGTCCCCAGGTTAGGCTGCTGCCTCACCCGCCACTTGACACTGGTCACATCTGATTACTGCTAGGAGCTTCAGGTGATGCCAATACGCGGATCAATATCCAGAAGATGGGGGGAAAACACACAGCTTCACCCTTTAGTAACAAATTAAAGGAAATAGTAAATTGATGGTGACAGTAAATGTGTTTTCCCACTTGAGTAACTCTCCCTCGGTGCATTTCTGAGAGGAGCACGGCACTTCTGGCCAAAAAGACTCACTTCTGACAAATGTGACTCACTCGCTAAGCAAGGCGAAGATAAAAGTGGAGACAGGCTTCACCTCGTTACTCGAGCACTGTGCAGAATCTTTCGGACAGGTGGTGGCGGTGGGGGCTGCGAGCTCTTAGGGTAGTTTAGGTGGCTTTGATCTCTCATGGCTGCAGCAATACGCATAGTGCAGATGAAGAGAGGGGGGTATCCATCTTGAAATATGATTTCCCCTTGGTTCTTTAACAAGGCTGAAAAGAGGTGGGTGGGCAGCTCCAGGGGCTCGGCAGGAAACTCGTAGCTCCTGACGAGGTGTGAGCGTGGGGTTTTCACGCAAAATAACAAGAGTAGCCGAAGAAAGTGGTATTACTCCGAATCGACAGGGGGTCCCCCCCCCCCTTCAGCTGGGGCGCCTGCGAATCACTGCTAAAGCTGCGCGCCTCTCTCTGCAGAGCATCCCCGGCAAGCTGAGGTGCAGGAAAGAAATAATGAATGGCTCTGGTTTGAGGATTGATCCCTCTTCTTTCGTATGCAAATATGCAGAAAATGGATTTCTTTTCACAGTGTTTGAATTTACCTGTGGAATTAGAAGAAATTGTTTTTTTCCTTCTTCTGTGACTTTCATCCTTTTCTTCTAATGTAAACCCTGATTCTCGCCCCCTCTGACCTGAAACCGTGCAAAGGTCAGCCCGACACCGGAAGTTCATTTGCCAGCAGAGAGCAGTGTTGTGGCAGCAAAGTACTCCCCCCCCCCCCCCCCCCCCCCCCCCGCATCACAGCTCAATAATTTATTATGCAAAGAGGGAACAGAGATAGTGAGGTCGGTCTGCTGCTCTCCCTCTTTTTGTTGACAGTGTTTTGACTCCAAAGCCTGTTCATCAGGTCAGAGCTATGAACTGCACAGAGGGAGGCTGTACAACAGAGATTGAGACTTCAAAACCTCTGTCAACACAGGGAAGACATTATTAGCCCGTGCACCAAAGGTTTTTACGTTTTCTACTTTTCAATCCACAGAATAATGTTGTTTCTCATGAATACACAGGCGTGCTGAGATGGAAACACTAATTGAACACAAAGAACTGGAATTGTTAACAGTTGCAAACCCAGAAGAAGAGTTGGTTTCTGTTCGTCCTGTATTTGGTGAATTTTAAGATTTATAAAAAAGATGCAGAACACACCAAAACATCCTTATGCCCCACTACTTGTCGCAGCAACTCGCCTGGCGACAAAAGAACAGGGAGACATCCACAAATGAGAAAAGAAACACACAAAAGAAAAAAACTATATAGTCAAAAATGTCGGTTGGTGTTTATGAACAAATGAAAAACAGAGGGTGTCTGACCGGCACACGTTACCAGCTTCAAACTGGGTCAACATTCGCTTCCACTTGTAAAACATTGTTGAGAGCTAATGCTCCATGTGAATGCATGCAGGTGCATGTCAGTATGTGGCTGAATACATGTTTGCAGCAGCGGGAAGAATAAGGTTAATTTTCATGGCACCTGTGACCTGCCACGGTTTATGGAGCAAACAACTGCCTGGGTGGATAAGGAGAGAGAGAGGACGATGGAACTCGGCAGATTCAGAGGCACAGTGTTGTGTTTGTGATTTTATTTTATTTGCTCATGCCTACAGTCACGGGCAGACGCAGGCAGAGCAGGGCGATGTCAAACTGCTGTCACATGGTATTGATTTAAGAAACCTGAGTAGATAATTGATGATTTCCACTCAATGAACTTTCCTTTCCCTACAGCTCTGGCTTCGATTGTGCATGTGGGACAGAGATGCTGCATATACATGGAAAATTCTTATATATTCCTTTACTTAAAAAAACTGCTAATAATCTTGATCATTTCAAACCTGCAATCACGGATCATACAGCTATACACTATGGGAACCTGATCTACTCAGTTCCCAAATAAAGAGCGCTAAATTGCAGGTGCATTATAACAGATTGCACGTTTGGATTGTGGGCGTTTCGCGGGTGATCTACTATAAATAGTTGCGTAAATGAAAACAGGTTCAAACATGTTAGAGGCAGTAGTGTTTACATGAGTGTCGCGCGTGAGTTACTGAGGGAGCAGAGTGAACGCAATCTCAAAGCGAAATTTTACGCCATGGAATTGAAGATGTTAGTGGAAGAGGCAAACAAAAAATATTAATGTAACACAAAGAAACGCGATATGGGAGAGTGTCTGTGAGAAAGCAAATGCTGTGGGTAAAACAAAAACAATGAAATTAAAATAAGATGGCAGGACTTAAGAAGATGAACAAAGAAAAAATAGCTCATAATAAAACCTCGGCAAATAAAACCAGTGGGGGGGGGGGGGGGCAGTGGAAGAGATGCCTATGACCAATATTAAGCAGCAGGTGCAATTTTCTTTCTGAAATGCAAAAAGAAACACAATTATTTCACTTTTCTTCTTCTCCATCTCTTTTATTTATTTAAACATTTTTTTCACTTTTTCTCCACGGGGTTAAAGAAGGCCACAGCGATAGACAGAGCAGAATGATGTGGTTCAGTCCTCCGACCACCTGCCTCTCCGATGAACACATACACGGACACATCCCTGAACATGCCCCGGGGCTCTTATCACATCCAGCTGTCAAATGGGTGCTGATCCATCATCCAAGTTCTGTGTTCACACGCTGACTCTTTGACCCCGCTGCATAAATCTTTTACACGTCTGGATGAGTTGCATATCCACGGCGAGCGTGTGCGGGAATTTATAGCGATGAAAAAACAAAAACTTATCTCCTCCATCCCTTATTGGAAATCCACATATTGTGTGTGTGTCATTGGTTTATTGTTTTATTCAAGGACAATTCGACAAGGAACAGACAAGTTGAAGCCAGCTCTCCTGCAGTGATTTCCCCCCCCTCACCCACCACATGCAGCAGACAAGCCCAGGCTTACTATAACAGATTCCTCTTCTCTCTTTCGCTCCCTATCAAAAACAAATTGTGATATATTCCTGAGTCCTGCCATCTTAAAAAACAAAGATGGTAACCTTGGAAACTGCAGTCTTGTTTAAAAGGGCGGAGCAAGGTTCCTTTCAAAGTTTCCGATTGTTCAACCGTACGCGACTTTGATGTGTTGTGTTAGTCACTTTAATTAAATTAAATGAGAATTCTCTAAACGCATATTCCTTATTCATTAAGTAGAATTAATAAAATCTCTCACTCAGGATAATCGCCGTATATTTACTTTGAAAATCAAAACCATTTCACAAGGGTCCAGTTGAGAGACGATTCGCGTTGGGGAAGAGTTGTCCTGCCTCGCCTGCACCTCAGAGTTTTATTTTGACTGAAACAATCTAAATATATAGAGTTAACATATGACCTCCCCTCCATAAAGGAAAACAGTAATTATTTCCCTCTTTCCTTCCGTTTGGAAGGACTTTTATCAGCGTGATTCACAGCCCACCTTCGTTCACAGGAAAGCAAAGAGGATTTGGCTGCCCCACGCTGATCAATAATGCACTTTGTGGACTTAATCCATGGAAACAGTTAAAATGTGAGTGGGAAGACCCTTTGATTCTTTGTCTGGCCACTGCAAACATTTCCAGTTGCCACGTCTTCTTACCCGCAGTTGAAACGCTGCGATGAATCCTTTGCTCGTAGGATGTGAGAGATTTGGCAGTTCACTGACTCCCGGGCAAATGTTGGCAGGACGCGTCAGTTTGTGTTTCAGCCTGGATTGACTGGGAGTCTCAACCTCGAGTCTGTCCCTGCTGGGGCCTCGCTAATCTTGATGCTAATGCTAAATATAACACAGGATTCATTGTAGGGATGATGAAAACAATTCAAGCTGCTCACTTAATGATTTTTAGTTTTCACTGCAGACGGAGACCTTTCCAAAACACTTAAATAAAATAATCAAAATTTTCTTTTACAAAAAAAGAAGAGGAAGATGATGATGTCCCTAATTTAGACATTAGCATGTGTGGCCAGCGTCAACATCATCTCAGCCACTGGCACTATTATGGTAAATTAAGTGGAACTAATGCGAACGTGGATGCATCACACAGACTCACAAAGTGTCCCATCCAAAACACAAAACTCACCCCCAACTTACAAACTTAATGAATCACCTGTGGCTTTCGTTTCTCAATGATAACTAAGGTAAACATGCTGTTACTCACTACAGTTAAAAGGGCCAAAGTAAAGAGTCTGAATACTTTCCTAAATAGGAAGTTTCAGGTTTGGAATTTTGTGTTATCACTTTTTCATCATGGGTTTCTGAGATGAGATTCTTTTTTAGTTATTTCTTTTACGATTTAAAATGAGTTCTACAACACAATATCCCCAAAAGTGAGGAGGTCTGAATATTTTCTCTATCCACTGAAGTCATTCTCGTGGCTGCAAAACAATCACATATCCCAGAATAAAAAATGATAATACATGCAGGCTCTTCTTACAATTTTAGCACCATGCGAGGAGAGAGTTACTATTAGGAATCACATCTGAATTACCATGCAAAAGGTATATTTAATTTGAACTCCCCTGAGTTTGGTCTCTCAAAATTAAATATAGAGACCCTGCACCCCTCGTCAAGTTTGGGTAGTGATAAGTTCAGTTGTGGGAAATGAAATAAAAAACAGAAGTAGCTGCTCATAAGGAAGGAGAAGAGTGATGCAGATTTCATATCGACCTTGAACTGAAGGAGAAATAAAAACAGAATAAACTCAAATTAAACAATTCTTAAAATATAGATATAATTTATTCTTGTACTTATAAGTCAATAACCATGATTCATCCAGTTATTGGGTAACTAAATGAATCATTGATTCGGTAACTGACTGGATTGTGCCAATTGAGTAATCTGCCACACATTACAATATAACAATGATAAATTCACAATTAATACACATTTGAATAAGACATTTACTGAATTTGAGGGGGCGTGTAAGGGATTGGCTTAAAATGCTGGAATTGACCTCTTATATCACCAGTTTCTTAGACTCTTCTACAGAAACAGTTTAATCTGTATAACAACATTGTATTTTTGTTAACAATAAGAAACTCTGTCTTTGATATGTTTTTGAAAACTGTGTGTAACATCTGTTTATCCCCCCCATTTCCTCCATTCATCCTTTCTTCCTCATCCGTCTGCCCTGCTAATCAGCTTCCATCACCCCCACCACATCCACAGCCACCCTGAAGTCCAACATCTGGCTCACCGACCTGTCCGTACCACTTCTGCACACCGCGGGGATATTGTGGCAGAAACAAATAAACTTCACATTCAGTTTTTACACCAAGACATAGTGTAGTGTTCCGCCTCAGTCCACAGATCTGATCGGATGTATTTCAGCCTCTCCTTGCATTGTTGCCACACATTTCATTTTTTCTCCCCCGGTACAGTACACAGGGGCATGATTACCTCTCTGCCTGTGTGATGGAGACATTTCCTCCGTGTCTTGGGGTCCCTTCATGCTTTCATTACAACACGACCATACATCTTCCCTGTATCTTGATGGTGTTCGGGGAGAGCAGCAGCCATCCGGGGAAGTATACAGTCACACAACACTGCATCATCTGTGGCAACCTATCAACAGCGGCCTCACCATTTTAAATCTGATATAGAGGGAGAAGCGAGTAGTTGGGGGCGGAGGTGCTGATAATGCGGTCCCCCCCCCCCTCGTACCGGGTCTCCAGAACAAAAGAGACCGCGGAGGCCGACTGTCCTCACAGAGACGCAGGAATCATCGCTGACAAGCCCCCCACCCACCACCCCCCCACGGTGTTGCAGTCGTGAATTATCTACCTCCGTAAAGGCCTTGATCAATTAGTCAATCTCTCAAATGCGGCCCCTCAATTAACAAGGTGATTCCCAATGCTGCTGGCTCCTAACATGTTGTGCATCACTTGACGCTCCAATTAAAGGCAGCGCTCCGCCACAGCACTCGGAGCCGATGCTGGTAAGTATACTGAGGGATTCGTCTATAACCACTCCGGCTGTGAAGCTGAAAATGAGGGAGGGGAGGGAGGGAGGGGTTGCGAGCATCTCTCTCAGATTGATGTGCTTGGGGATGCTGTTAGAGAATTGATTTTGTTATGAATTCAGAGAGAAGGTGCCAATCACCTGTGTTGGTAGCCAAAAACACTGAGTCTGAACAGAATCCGAAAAAACGAAAAGCCGGGGCTAAAAGGAGATGTCTGCGGGGTTCAAACAGAATACAGATTGGCGGTGGGATGTGCGGGGTCCCCTCAGTGCTCCAGAGCAACATGCCACTTCCCGAAGTCCACTCCAATAGACCGTTGCATGTGTCAAGGATACTCGGCTGCACGAGGCTTGCTGTAATTTTAGCAATCTGTTCCCCTTGGCTTGGAGCTGCAGAGGCTGTTACATGTTTGAAGTCATAACCCTGGCAAAATGTCCTCCGTCTCCCACCTCTGGTGTTGTGCACCGCTGCTTGTTCGAGGAGCTCCCAGCCTCGGCTCATTCTTCACTGCACCTTAACCCCCGTTGACATGTGCACGCCTGCATTTCCAGACCGCTGCCCTCACGTTTGAATGCTTGGTGAATTAGAAAGATAATGTCAAGAAAATGAGGGTTAATCTTTGAACGGTGACTTCTGAGTGCTGTTGGCCATGAATGTGCTTGTTCTCTTTTTTGACTTGCAGCGGCTTAGCTTGGCATAAAGACTTGAAACGGGTAGAAACAGCTCGAACGAAATCAGCACCTGTAAATCTCAGGAATGAAGATTTAGATTAATCCATACAAAAACTGTTTGTGTGGAGATGGGTTAGAGATTTTGATTTCATTGTATCCAGAAGGAAATTCTTCACCTGTCAGACAGGCTTGGAACTGGAGGGTTCAAAGTGAACAGTCAAAGGAGGGGAGCATCAGCAACAGTCCCATCAACTGTCATAATTCAACTTGATGAGGTCCGTCCACCAGACACTGGGAGAACATACAAACTCCACAGTGAAAGGTTCCAGCCGACCTTCAGGTTCAAACCCCCGACAGTGCTAACCGCTGCTCCACCGAGCCGTCCCTCTGACATCCCCAAAAAAGGGTCACACACATCACAAAGAGTCAGTATTAGACATATTTCGGTGTATTTCTATAAATATACATTAGTTTAATTTGCTTCATTTTATTTGACTGTTATGAACCATAGTCTATCCCAATATTTTCTATCAAATTAACCCGAGTGCTGTTGCCATGTCTGCAAATCAGTCTCCTATTCACTGGCCGTGAAAGAGCTCCACAATTTGCCTCTTCTATTGGCATTACGAAATCTCTTAAGAATCAAACAACAAACTGTATATTGGCCATTTCCAGGCTTTCGTCTCATCTGCATGTTGTGGGTGTTATTTGTTTGGGCCTCACTTCACTCGGCACAGCGGCGGCAGCGCGGGAGAGGACATGGAGGGGAAAATGTCCAGTCGGTCTCAGGTGATCTCGACAGAAGTGCTGGCCCATGTAATAGAACAACTGTGCTCTCTCTCGGAGGGAGAACACGACACATGGACGGCCACGCAAAAAATCCTCGCATTAATATTGAAGACTCCCATCAAAGCTGCTGGTCCAGATGCATTACATTTCCTGGCTCATTGAAATCGCCCTCCCTTCATTCTTTTTCAAATTAGACATGCATTGTTGGAGGACTGTCTTCCTCAGACGAGAGACGGCTGTCTGTAGTTCTCTCTTTTGTGAACCAAGGCTGACTGCGAGAACAATCCCGCTTACGCCCCGAGATACATCTGCCTTTATCTTAAGTGGCTGTGAGAATCTTTAAGGATATAATTCGAGGTAACGGCCGAGTCTGCCACTTCGTGCTGCTCTTTGAAATAAACAAGAAGAATCTCATCTACAGAAATTTGCCTCATCTGCGTCTCACTCTCAGTCGCAGTGAGCCACGGGGTGCTCGAACAAATCCATTTAATTTCCTAATTGCATCAAAATGCTCGGCTATTAAAACTTCAATTCATGGTAACGCTTCCTCCTCCTCCTACATGACTTCATCCAGAGCAGTTGACATCCTCGGGGCTCCGTGTGAGGCCATCTCCGTCATTTTATACATGTATCCCCACGTGACTTGAATTGTACCTGACAGCCTGCATAATTTCAGGACTCCTGTGGGTCCTGATAAAGGCAAGCAAAGGTCTTTCTTTCAGTGGCTGCACATTTAATTTTTAAACAAAGCTGAATATTATAGGTGTGATGAGAGTATTTAAATGCAATGAGCACACCGCTGCCTTGAGCTATAGATTTGTAGTTTTGCTCAGTAGTTGCTCACAGAAATATTTTAGGACCGTGTCTTTAAACTAGCTGGTCACCTGCCTGCTAAGCACGCGTGTCACATCCTGGTTTCTGCCGTTTAATGATTTTAATGACAGTTTGACCCAATATTTCAAAGGCTTGAACATCACAATAGATGAGGAGAAAGGTTCAGAGAGAATTGCAACAACATGAAACTCAAATTCCGGAATGAATTTGCAAATATTCTTCCCTCGTCTCTGCCACACACTTGGAATTAAGTGAATCTCAAGCTTGCTATTTGTTCAATCGCTGACACTTATAAATCAAATTGAACTCTTTCGCAGAAACACAAGCAGGTCAAACGATGTGGTTAAATCTCTTCCATGCACTCGATATGGCTGCTAAGTGCATTTATTAATGTGTGTGCATGTGTTTACGGTTTGGTCGTGCACCTTTATGAGTGCATTGTCTTTTATTCTGTGGTTTATGCATCACTGGAGCAACAATTTTCATTTTGTAGTCTCTGTTAATTTACTACCTGCAGAACGAAGAGCGAGTCCGACCCTCGATGTCTTTTAGAATACATTCTAGGGTTTGAATTTTCATAGTCGGACTGGCCATCAGCAGAAATCCTGACGTGCTTAGTTATGGTTATAGAATAATGTAAACTTCAATAGGGACACAGAGTTTGACAGAATACATTTAGTGAGTGGCGTTGGTCTCTCCAGCTTGGAGAGAGCGGGGGATCTCTGATTGTTGCTCCCGAGGTTTCTTCCTCTCTTTTCCTTCACTACTTCACTACTCCTCTTTTCCCCTGTCTTCTTACAGAGCTCCGAATTGGCCGGGAACTGCTGTGAGTCTCTAAAACCCATTGAGACAGTTTATATGATATTGGTCCGGACAAATAAACTTGACTTTAGTTCAGTGGAGATCTCTCCTCTGGGTTCTCCACTATTTCTTCTCTCAGTCCAAAGACATGCAGGTCGGCCTGGCCACAGCCTCGGACTCCCCCCCCCCCCCCCCCCCCCCCCCCCACGTGTGTGTGTGTGAATGTCAGTGTGTTGGTCTGTGATAGATGACCGACCTGCCCTTCGTGTTTCCCTGATGCTTGTTCTATGCTTAGAGCAGATCCAGACGATGGATGGATGGATGGATGGATGGATGGATGGATGGACTGGAGCTATGACACTAATTGCTGGGGCTCTGAACCTGGAGAGATTGAAATCAGCCACATAGCAGATGGCCGGGCATAATGAATGAATGAATAATCTGCGAGCTGGAAAGCAAACCCATTCATTTGTGTTACAATTAAACGACTGAGCAGATCCAACTCACCAATCCACTGGTTTGGTTCAACAGACAAAACCTTAATGGGCCTCAGAGTTTTGAATGTATCTCAGGGTTCTTTTGCCCGTCAGCCAGTTTACACAGGCGATTTGTCAGAGCAACATCCAGCAGCCAGACTGGACATGCACCAACTCCCCCCCCCCCCCCCCCCCCATTTTTAATTAGTAATTGAAATCATACTTGCAGCTCTAAATATACTCCCCCCCCCCCCACCCACTCAGAACTGAATAAGCCATTGGTAGTTCTCAAAATATGATCCATTTAATCTGCCTTTACAGTTTTGTTACATTGCTTTAAACAGGGTTAGACCTTTCTAGTTAACAAGGCGGCTTTACCTTTTCCCCAGTTTCACAAGACTCCATTTGCTATTGCTTTGGAATGCCTCGCCACTATGACACACAGTATGATGGATATCATGTCACTGTGCTGGCATCTGTGACTGTTACTCTCTGCTACTTTTAGTCTGTGACTCTGTGGCCCAGTTCCAGACCTGGTATTAACATCCGTCCCGAGAGATCCAATCCCAGGTGGACGGCGCCAAGTCCATCTGTTTACACCTGGTATTAAAATGTGTGACCTGAATGTGTCTCCTATGAACACTCGTGATCGGATCTCACCTCACTGCTCCGTAAGGAAATAATCATGTATGTCATTTGTGATTGTGAAATCCAAACGTTATTTTAACCCAGTCTGAGTGGGCAGATGTGTACGATGACAATGTTTGTGTGTGTGTGTCTCTGTGCTGGCACAAGTAAGAAAGAAAGAGAGAGAGAGAGAGAGAGAGAGAGAGAGAGAGAGAGAGAGAGAGAGAGAGAGAGAGAGAGAGAGAGAGAGAGAGAGAGAAGTGAGTTGTGTCAGGAGGGACTAAATAAATCAATGAGCACAAATCTACCAACAGGAGAGTTTCGCCATTTGAAAAAAAGTAGAAATCACTAGGTGGTGAAGCATGTTGGCACGAGGGATCGGATCTCAGGACACATAGAGGACACGGTTGGGTGCGTTCAGACCTGAACTTCGCTCTGACCACTTGTGAGCGGATCACGCGGATGGATGTTGATACCAGGTCTGAACAGGGTACGTGACTTTCTAGTCACATGGAAAGACATACGTGTTGCTCTAAACGATCTTAAATAGAAGGACAATATTGATCTTATGAACATGATAACTCTTGAAAAATAAATTCGAAGGAGTAGATCTGAGGTGAAGCAGAACATGTATTTATTTGTAAATGCAGCTAGTATTTTTGATAACAAACTGGAATTCATGGTAACACAAAAGATCAAGTGCCTCTATCTTCTCATTTTGTTTGTCTGGTTCCAGTCACGTAAATAAAACAGGTACTTTCCATTATTACTGTTTTTTTCTGCTGATTAGTTCAGACTGGGCTGCCACCATAAAGAAAACACCATTAATGTTTTGAGCTGTTTCTTGCACATAGTTTGAAATATAACTTATATATCGTATACCACAATTTAGCCATGATAAAGGTTTGGTTTTATAAATGGCAATGATGGCCTGTCTGTCCATCACTTGGATCCACAGTGAAATTACTCTACAGCTATGAGATGGACGGCCATAACAGTTTGCCAAGGATTCATGGTCCCCAGAGGAGGAATCTGTCTGACTTTGTTGATCTCCCTTTCCATTAGCAGATGGATTTCCATGATATTTAGCACATTCATCTTCCCAGCAGACAACAAACCGAATGAATCATAATGTCTTTGGTGATTCTTTCACTTTTCATCTTGCACTATCATCATCCAATGGTCAATATTTCAATTTGTCAAATCATTTATGGCCAAGTGGATCGAAGCACCCCTGTATCAACTTCACAGGATCACCGTCACGGCTGCAGACTCCTCAGTTGCTTTCAGACATGCACTGAACTCTGGATATTTTCTTGAATTGTCTGAAGGGGTTGTATGTGTTCCAGAAATTCTCCAGAGTTTTCCACGCCAGCAGCGTAGCAATGTTAGGATAATCTCCGAGTCAGTCCATGTGAGAATACAGCGGGAAAATGTCAAAAACGTTTCACAGCGGCTCTGTGTGTTGATGATGTTGCTAACATGGTGGATACCAGACATGTAGAAGACGCCAGTGAAGACGACAACTTGGAAATACAACTTTAGAGAGCTTTAGCAATAATGGGTCAAGGCCAGTGTTGATGTGCTATGAAAAAAAATTAGATGTCCACCCCTCACCCGAATGTTCCAAGTCGTTTGATCTCGGAAAACTTTGGCTGCGTTTTTCATGTGTGAAAGGCAACGTCGGAAAAATGTATTTTTCCAGACCTTTTCTAGATCTGAAAGGAGCTTTAATCTTGTTTTCTTGTCTGTTCTGAATCTATGTCCTGAAAGAAAAAGAAAAATCAGTTGGCTGGAAACTCTCTCCTGGAACAACACCCTCTTGATATCTACATCGAGTCACATCAAGCAGTACGTCAAGATTATAAAATTTCAAAAGTTGGTAAATAATTGTAAAATATCACATTTCCTCTTTCAGAATTCTCAAAGACACCGTAATAAAATTGTACTGATCTGTGCTAATAACTTTTGCCTGTTTGTGTTTTGTCATTTAAACATTATGAGTCAATCTGACCTGCATAATAGTTGATGTAATTAGTCTTTAATATAAAAGCAAAATGAAATCCACCTCTTTGTCTGTTAACTCCTTGTAACCACCATGTTTTTTGATAATTTCCCCTTGTGTGCATGTATATAAAAACAAGTTGATCATTTCTCCACTGGAACAAGTATTTGCTCGGTCATATAAGCCTCTATAAACGCGGCTCGCCAGATTTACTGACCGTGTGCTTTCATATATCCCTGTCGTAAAGCCGGGACTTTGTGTGAAACAATAGGAACAGCCCTAAAAGGCAGATAAAACTGTAGTCTTTTGAAAGCTAAAATGAATGAGACTGGCCTTTGCAGACTATATAGAGCGTTTAAAGACACGGAAAATGGATTTACACCTTCAAATATGGTCCCGTGCATATATATATATCTTAAAGGATGAGTGACTGAGCTGGGAGCAGAGGCTTGAGCCTGAGCACGAGATCAGCCCGGATCATGAGCGCTCTTTCTGAGTATAAAGCTGCTCTAATAGTCACCGTCCCTACACCTGCATACTAAAGAGACTCCTCTTTTCATCTAAAATGACTGTGCAGAACTTCTTCATGCTGCTCAAATTTGTAGTGAGTGATAAGCTGAATGGGCCGCCCAAAACAAAACTTGATTTATCAGTAATCCATTTAACAGAATGGAGAGAACCAAAGGTGGCAGCGGAGAGCATGACCAATGAGCTCCGATAAGAAATAAGTGCTGACTCTCAAACCCCTTGAGAAAAATCAAAATGTAAAGTCTATTTGAATTTTGCTTGCATTTCTTAACAGCAGGGTTTCACATTCAACTCCAATTATATTTCTTTTAAGCAAGTAAAGCGAAAAGGTTATGATAAGAAAAAACTATTATTAATGCAATTAATTCATATTTAGCCTTTTATTCTTTAATATTTGATGCCATCTGTTTATTGCTGAGCTTCACCATGTTGTTGATGAAGCTCTCTGCTTATTTATCATCAATAATTTTCTTTTACATATTACTTTTTCTGATCTTGTTGCCTTATATGATGCTTAATAAATTTAAATTAGAGGCAATGAAACACAGTATTTTGCTTAGTTTGTAATGTGTCTGATACCTTAGTACATCTGTCTGTCTGTTTATCTATCTATCTATCTATCTATCTATCTATCTATCTATCTACCTATCTGCAGCAGCAAAACACCCAGTGAAACCAAGCAATTATGAGAGTTATGTTTGTTTGCAGCTTCAACAAAAAAATGCATTATTGAGTTTATAGATGAGTTTATTTAAAATGTAATGATTATTTTTGCTGTGGTATTGCATAACCCTAAGTACCAAAATGTGTGTAACCAGGAATTATGGGGCCACAAACTTTTACTGTCACGAAATTCCAATTTTCAGTATTTGTCTCTTGTCGTTCTCTGAATGGTTATTGTTTCAGTTTTATTTTCACCAGCTGACTTTCTTAATGCAATGCGTTCCCTTTATAACGCTAAGTGGGCCTGCTGGTGCTCTTATGTTTTAATATTAATGTGTAAATGCTCTGTTGTTTCGTGAGTGCAGATTTCATGCCATGATCCAATAAATGAGTGCGATAGAAAACATAATTTGCCAAAATAAAATGAAAGAGAATAAGAATCAAGAACTTGTAATTCTACGACAGTTTGGCTCGTCTATATAAAAGAGCTGAGGTAAGAGACGCTTGGAAAATTTCAAAACTGAGGCTCCCACGTGTACTTTCATCTTTGTAAACAACACAGTTTAGAGGATTATTTACAGGTCATGAAGCCGGAACATCAAGCATGAATAATAACTACCAACACCATCTGGGGAACTTCAAAGTTCCACATTAGCCAGTAATGAACATTAGTGTTGTGAGGAGGGTCACTGAGCAAATCCAGCTCACACAGAGCGTTTTCCTTCATTCAAATGCAGCCTTCGAGAAAAAAAGAAACACAACCAGAAAATTCTGCAATGAACTGGCGAGTGAGAATCTGCTCTGGAGCATGAGGATGAAACTACATCCATTATAAACACTGTGGCTGTGGGGGCCTGCCCTGATCCTAAACTGCTGTGACAAGAAATCCAAGCAAATGTTTAAAAGCTCCGCTCACAACAGGCAGGACTTCTGTCTGGACCGAAACACAATCTGACAGGAAACACTGTGACTCGACGTTGACTATTAGTTGTTTTACCCGTTGTTAGCCGGAATTTCTTATACGTTGGGATGGTTTGTGTGAATTTTAAGACACTGAATTTCAAGACTGTATTTGGTGTTACAAATAGCAGCTGTTTATTACTTCAACCAGAGATGAAAAGAACGTTTTCGCTAACTACACAAAAACTGATTTCCATAAATTGTCTTTCTTTCTTATGGAGGGATGGGGCGTGACCCAACGAAGAAGCCAGTCAAATTTTGTGCATATCCAAGTATTTCAAAATTTCAATTCACACTGGTTTGCACTACACGTGATTGAGGGTCTTGTCACTTTGTGAGTTCACACTATACGACTGACTGGCCACAAGGTCACACACTGTGTGATCTCGGCCCCCAAATCATGAATTAATCATGAAAACACACACGAGAAGAGATACAGTCAATCCGATGATCCTCCTGCTCTTCTGTGTCATCCTGCTCACAGGATGAAACATCTGGATGACACCTTTATTCCGTCCTGCATACTGATTGGCTGAAGCTGTTGCAGACTCCGACTAGATTTCCAGGAGGTTGGAAATCTGCATTTCCATGTGTGCGACCCGTCTGGGATGTGTCTGCGAGCCGCTCCAATCCGTCAAGACTTCGTAGAGAGCGATTCTTGCCGATCGAACTTGTATAAATAAATATTCAGAAAGCACATAGTTACTTTGTGCTTATTCTGTATTTAACTATAATAAATGTCTATTTCCCAATAAAAAATATGTGTTAATCAATGTAAATGTGAATCTTAACATATTTTACTAGTTAGCCCTTCTTAATCCTTCTTTGAATCTGTTTCCCACAATTTAAAATACCTAAACCCATCCTTGATTTTAAACAGGCTATAAACATTATGACTATCAAGGCTAAGTGATGTCATATTTCTACTTTATGCACTTTTCGCACCCTGTCCCAGGTCGGCTGCGATGGCGTATTGATCCGGGTCGAGAAGCTGCATGAAGACGAGGCATGAAACAGAATGAATGTGAATACCAGCACATTTTGACATAATTTATCCCACTGTATCTGGTGGTGGCTCTTCTTGAGCTCGACTGCTATCCTATCTCCGACAGAAGCCGCTCTTGCAGCAGCAGAAGTGTGAAAATAGTCTCCGTGTCGCGAGAGGCGAGCAAGAACAAGAACAAACAGGAATGTTTCTAATATGTTGCGTTTGCGTCTTCTTCTCGCTGAGTGCTCTGAAACAACTCATAACAATGCATTATTTATGTGTGTGTGATATTTTTTTCTCTCTCTCGATGAATGACTTCATGTGAAAATGCTTGAGGCACATGCCATGTCTTTTAACACCTCTTCTTCACAAATGCAAATGATGAAAATGTAATTGAAAGTACATCTGTAGATTCAGGTACATAATCACAAAATCAATATCAAGCTCAATTTGTCTTATACATATGAAAAAATAACATGGGGTGACTGTGAGGAGTTCAAAAACTTGTTATAGAGATTGTTAAATAGAGATTGTTAAATCATCTGAGGATATTCCTCTGTTGAAAATGTTTTAGCTAATTTCCTCCATCATCCGGTCCATCCTTTGACTGCCACCTAGAGGACGCTGCATCCATCGTGATGATTAGTTTGGTTTTAGACCCACTTTTTGCCGGCGTTTGGGTGAGAAAATCCAGGCCTTCAGAGCAAGTTCAAGACCCAGAGTTGTCTGCCAAATGCCACTGTCCTCTCTCGGGGGAGGATCGAACACGAAGACAAGAGCAAGAAAAAGCTGCGTTCTGTGTCAAGGTGGCTGGTCACTTGTTGGAAGATAAGGCCTCCGATGCAGTCGAGTATTGCCGTGGGGAGGAATCTGAACACATTTAGCGAAGCTTGCTGAACCAGAAAACAGCAACTGACACATGGTCCGAGTGGAGGTGCCAGCTGCAGTGCAAGAGTCCCACACCGATAGGAATAAAGCAGCAAGGTGCATGGTGTGTGTGGGAGCAGACAGGAACTCGCACTGACCGGCCAGGCCTCAATTTGTTCGTCTTTCCGTCACTTCATTCTGTCTTCCTCTGCCCGTCCTACTTCTTCTGCTGGGTGGCTATTATGCCCTCTGTGCCTGAAAAGAGAAGGACTGTGAGACATCTTGAGCTCTAAGTGCTGGGAGGAGAGAGCCATAGCTGCTATGACAGCCAGGTGCTGAAGGCGAGATAGTCCAGCCTGCACGGCTCCACTTTCATCAAAGCAGGAGAGCAGCCACAGCCAAGAGGGTCAACCGAGCAGTTTAAGACAGTCGTGTCAAAGTGTAGCCATATTTTCAACTCAGACTCACATCACTGTTTCCGTGCTTAGGCCAAACAATGTGCTGCCGTCTAAAATATCCGCACAGGAACTGAAAAAAATGAGCTGACTTTGTCCCTGGAGAACCGGCCAAAGGAGACTCGATGATGAGAAGATGACAGAGTATCTGGGCTTGACGGCACAGCTAGGAGTGATGTACGCGGTGTGCGCTCATCAAGGAAGGTCAAACAGATGTCTTTCCACCAACCCTGCAGTCTCCTGGCAGGCCTGGATTAACTGAGTAAGCATGCAGGGCACCTCTCCACGGGGAGGAGGACCACCAAAAGGGAGGCGGGTACACAGGGCACGAGTCCAGGGATCTGTAGCAGGATCATTTACGAACGTCCCCTGGGGTGTCGCAGATGTGCACATACTGCAGCAGTGGCTGGAAACAGGGACTCGTGATGAGTTGCGGATGAAGAAGAGTGGTGCATATTGTCCGGACACTTTTGAAGATCAAACCTCCTCTCGTACGTGAGACTGACTGATTTAATAAAAGCTGATTTATATGCACACTGATCCTGGATGAGGAGAATGAACTGTGCACTGAAAATGTGTTTAGTAAATAATAAATAAAGTAATAAATTAATTCAATAAATGTGTTTGATGATACAACCCAGCATCATATAAAATGGTTTATACTTTAGGAGAGTGCATACGTCCACCAGGGCCCAACAGTCCCTTAAAATGCATTCAAATTGCACCAAATTCCACACACTCAAAGGAATCAGCTTCCGAAAAATGTCTGCCTATGCCCCCTGATCCTGATGGGTTGATGCCCTGATGGGTCCTGATGTAATGGATTATCCCTTGGGTTACGGTTTTTCTACATTAACTAAATTAAACTTGATACTGAGAGTAAAATGTTGCTCAGTACGATTTAATGCAAGCAGCTGTGACTCAGGAGGCAGAGCGGGTCGTCCACTCACCAGAGGGTTGGTGCTTCGGTCCCCGTCTCCCCCTTCTGCAACATACTGAACCCTAAATTACCCGTGACGGCTGCGTGTGATCGACGTATGATAATAACAATGGATAAGTGTGATGGACAAAGTGCTGCGAGTAGATTCACTCTATGAAATCATGACTGTCAAGCGCTCCGAGCAAGAAGGTTCTCCTTTCTGTGTGGAGTTTGCATGTTATTCTCATGTCTGTGTGGGTTTTCTCCAGGGACCTCAGATTCCTCCCACTGTCCAAACACATGCAGGTTAGGTAATTGGACGCTCTATAAGTCCTGTTGGTGTGCATGTAAGCATGGATGTTGTTTGTCGGCCTTGTGACGGACTGACGACCCGTCCAGGGTGTACCTCTAGCTCCCCTCACGACCCTTGATGGATAAATGGTATAGGTAATGGATGATTTGGTAATTGAACGCATATGTCGTACTGTCGTACCTTTTACTTTCATGTAAGATCTGAATTATTCCTCCAACATGGCAGATTATACATTTCCTGGTGCAAATTGATTCAAATTCACATTTACCATTGGTTAGAAATGATTGGTTAATTCAAAATACACATTCAATTTTTTTCCCTTGCCACATTAATTGATTTCATTCTAATTTGATTAATTGAATATCACTTTAGAACTCGCTTATGGCATGTTTAAATTTTAAACAATAATTTTCAGTTGTATTAAAATGCATACATTTCTACATGTAATATTATATTGGCTATTAGTATTGATGTATTGCACGAGTAGAGACAGAACTACACATTCTACATCCTGAGCTCCAGCGTGTCGTGCTGCCAAAGTCCCTGGCACCTGGGGCTCCGCAGACCGTGTGTCTTCACAATAAAAGACAAGAATCCTCTCAAACCTCCTGCACAGCTTAAAGCTAAACAATAGTCCTCAGAGAATGCTACAATGGAGCCTACTAATAAATACATGTTAGTGTTTTGCTTTGTCCTTGAGAGCAGGAACAAAGGCAGACACTACACTGACTCTCTGACCTCACTCAGGGCAGGTTTCCTTTCAGCACTTTTATACCTTTGGTGGAAAAACTGTAAGGATTCAGGCAAACATCTGCAAAGGCATCCACACACACACACACACACACACACACACACACACACACACACACACACACACACACACACACACACTTCTATCTTAGTGAGGACACTCTTCGGCATACTGCATTCCGAAGCCCCTTACCCTAGCCTTAACCTTCAAAACTAAATGCCTAACCTTAACCCTAACCCTAACCTTATTCTAACCCTAACTCTAAAACTAAGTCTTCAACCTCAAACAGCTCATTAAAAGTTGCTCAGAAAGTGAGGACCAAAATGTCCTCACTTTCCTAAACTGTCCTCACTTTGTAGGTTCGAGGCTCATACCGGTCCCCACAAAGGTACAAGAACACACATAAGCACACACGGTGCGCTCTGTGAGTATTCACACTGTGTAACATCATGAGGTTTCTTTTTTGGCCTCGTTCTCTCCGCACTTTGACTGTGAAATGAGACAATGACTGTGATGTTAAGAGTTCACGTTGTCAGCTTTGAGCGCTGGAGGGGATTTTCAGATGTATCAAATGAACTGTTAAAGAGCCACAGACCCTTTTGTGCTTCTGCCAGAAGTATTTGAGCAGATTAAGACTTGATCCCGTTATCACTATCTGTCACCCTTTCTTATCCAACGCTGCGTGCAAACTGTTGTGTAGCGAGAAAGGAAAATAACAACGTTAGATGAAAATCTAAACCTTTAGCCCAGGAACAACACAGGGGGAAACCTTTACAGTAAAATCTAGCAAGCTGTAATCATTACAGGATTCACGTTGGTAAAGGTTAGTGGGAGACACCGTCTTTCTGTCACTGTGGCGCGGACCTGACAGTGTTCAGAGCTGTGACATTAAAAGAATAAGTTTGGCTGTGCTCTGAGCTGCAGATGAATATTCACACGAGAATCAGTGTGGGAAGCCGACTCTGTCTGTCAATTTTATTTGAGTAATTTAGCCGAGTCACTCTGAGCCAGTGAGACGGCGGTTAACGGGAGGAAGAGGCTGAGGTGAATGACAAAAGGGATTTCGGCAGCAGAGGAAACAAAACAAGCAGTTCACTAATCCGTTGCTACAGCACAGCATTATCTGATGCCTAATGATCAGTGGCGTGTGTGTGCGTGTGTCTGTCACAAGTCTGTAAGTCAGACGAAATGTGTTCATAAAGTGTTCAAACCTAGAAGGACGATGTCTCTTGTTTTCATTCATTATAGTCTTTATTATGTATTTTAATAAATAAAAAAATATTTAATTTGTATACTCTTAAGTGTCGTAAAATAAAAATAAAATGATTTTAAACTGCTGTGAGTGTATTTCATATCATTATAACTTCTTTGTATAGACATATATTTAAGGAAATTGGAGTTTTTAAATTGAAATAAATTTGACTATTATTGTATGTGTGTGCGTATTTGATGCTGCAGTGTCAAAACACTGTTAAAAATAATTTCTTGCAAGATTATTCAGAATTTTAAGATACTCAGAGAGTGTAGTGTTACAAAGTTTGACTATACCAAAGATTAGCTGAATTGGGGCTTTACTTTTGATCAAAGTTAAAGTATTATAAAGCAAAAATCATGAATACTAAAAAAGTTTTACTTAATGATACATGTACTTGCCTCACAATTAATACAACTTACAGCAAATTATGTACATTTTCAGATCTTTTCGAGGGTTTTGCATAGAACCGCTAGGGGGTGCTGGATTCAGAAATGTTTAAATCAATTTAACAAAACCTTTACACTAAGACATTACTTTAATGTGTCTCAGAGTCTAATTAACGCAAAACTAAACTCAAATTAAAGGCAGAAATTTCAAACGGAAAAAATATTTCCTTCCAAAAATATTTGATAAAGTAAAAAACATCTCAGAAGTAAAGATGTTCAGTGTGACAGGGCAATTTATTATTATCACTATTTATACCCACCCATTTAAGCTCCATGTAGCTGAGGCTGGTTACCGCATCTCTCTCCCAGTGACGCCTTGCTGCACAAACAAACAGCTCCACACTGTCACACCTGGGACCTTCGCAGTTCAACCACTGCCTCAGTCTGGGCTGCGGAGCAGGATTAAGTTCCCTGCACAAGGGCACTTTAAAGGTGGGTAATGAGCGGGAGTCAACTGTGTGCCGCTCCTCTAACCTTTGCATAAGTCTCTGCTCGTTAAGCTGCATCTATATAAGCTCATGCTGAGTAAAGTAGATATGCGGTAGCACTCTGTATGCATAAACCAGCAACCGCTCTTTTTTCTTTTTTTCCTGCTTTTTGAGACTAAGGGGTTGGCATCTCGTCGCATTTCTTCTGAAGTATGTGAGTGTCATGTAATGGGCATCATGTGGGTTGAAGGACTCTGCGGATGTTGATGGGCTTCAAAGTGATGGACAGGCCAGACAGCTCCATTTGGTTTCTCCTGCACTAATTTAAAAGGTATGACTGCAGCTCATACACTGACTCAGACTTCAATCCAGGAGAGCAGGGGTTTTATAAGTCTGTGACTGTGAGGAAGAAAGGCGCCCCCTCACTCCACTTGAGTTTCTTTGTGTAGTTTTGAAGAAATTCCGGTTCATTTATTATTGTGTTATCTAAATATAAGATGAACGACATGTCCCAAAAATGAAGCCAAAGAACTTGATGGCTGGCTGCAGTATAGGTCTGTGGGCACGGAGGGAACTCGGTGAGCACCTCCACCTGTGCCGGATCCATCAGCGCAGGTAAGAGCCGTTAGCTGTTAGAGAGACAAGGACTGAGACACGAAGACACACAGGAGGAGATACACAGAGGAGACACAGGAGAGACACTGAGCTGCAAAGCTACATGTCCAGACCTTAAGTTTAATTAATGTATGATTGCTCGCGTGTGTGTGTGTGTGTGTGTGTGTGTGTGTGTGTGTGTGTGTGTGAGCTAATTAAGAATGCTGATAAGCAACCGGTTTGTTTCTGGCCATTGCCACAAGGTCATAAACTCCACCTCCTCCATGTTACTGTATGAGACATGAACACAAATTCTCAAAGATGACTCCTGTAATTTTAGTTAGTTCTTATTACACTGATGTATGTCCAGTTGTTGATGTTTGTGGTAAATTTGTTTTTGAGCGGTTATTTATTTTATAGTCATGATTGACAGACGTCACCTCCGCTGCTCCATCCCTGATCGCTACTGTGCAGACTCAGGTTTCAAATGTGCAAGATATTTGGGATTATTATTTTCTGGATAGTGGAAAGAAGTGGAGACACATCGTCCTTCCTCATTTACACTCTATGGGCCCCTAATTCGTCAAATACACCAAACAAACAGTCCTAGAGTATTTTTTAGATTCTGACTATGGGAAATGTGGAAAAACTGTACAATTCCAAGTGTTTATCTCTGATTTACAGAGTCCCACATCTCATTCAGAAAAAGAACTGAAATGCAAAAGAAAGACACACAACAGAAACACCTAACGTGCAGAAACGCTCGTGTCCATCGGCGGTTTTTCAGTCTTGATGACATATCTGCAACTTTACACATTCATTTAAAACAAATAAGAGCGGTAGTCTGTGTGAAGGAGGTGAGAAATGGATGTTTAGGCTGCTGTGTTACTGTCATCATCAGTGTCTACGGGTCCAGCTGCAAATGCACTTCATCTCTCCAGTCTCTGAGAGGCACTGACAGCGCAAACCTCGAGTCATCCGAAAACGCTGTTAAGGCCTCTGAATTAATAAAGGGCTATGAGCTTTTACCGGAGTTGTGAGAAGAGAAGGCTGTGTTTATTTTAGCTGACTTCTCGGGGCCGGCTCACTGCCACTCTGACAGAACAAGTGGAGCCTGCACAGTCCCTCGACGGCACCAGTGCATTTTACTGTACATATGTTCCTGCACTGGGCTTATTTGTTTTTGAGAGACATAGGCATCTTTTTACTATTGTCGCTGTCAGATAAAAGGTTTAGAGTGAAGCACTGAATGATGGAAGAGTTTCAATATATGGAGGCTGTGATAAAAAATACATCGTTTTATTTTCATTTTATTGCTTTTTTTTAATGCCAATGCAATATCCTTCATGAATAATTTGTGTACTTATAATTAGATGATAAAAAACACGGGCAACCTTGTACAAATACCATTTCCTAACACAAAGGTTTTTTTTCCCATGCTGCTTTTAATTGCAGCTAGATTCTTTCCATTCGTCTTTATTTCATATTATTTTAAAATACCTGCTGAAAAACTGACATTTGCCACACACTCAGACTACATTACGTCGTTGACTCTTAAGGGGTGTGGCACACTGCCAAATGACCAAAACATTATTTCATAATAAAATACGTGATAATAGAAAAAAGTGAAAGATGGCATAAAACTTCCTTCTTCCAGGTTCCATCAAGGATAAACACACAACTTAGTTATGTTTGAATGCAGCTGATTTCTCGATAAAATAATTTAACTAAATAAACATGAAATTTATATTTACTATAAATGTAACATGTTCATCACAAATTTGTTGGAGGTGTAGAGCATGAGCCAGAGAACAATCCATTACGTTTTGGATTAAATCCAGACGAGAGGCAGCAGATTCAGGATTTTCCTTTTATCAGTTTATCTTTAAACATCCACAAAAACAAATGTACACACACACAAAAACAAGATCATAAGAGAAGTAAAGGGAGAAAAAACAAAGCCATAAGCAACAATGTTAGGAGATGTTGTGCATTGTTTAACTCTTAGTTAGACAAATGGCCATTCATTTAAAAAAATTTCAATCAGGCTGATGATAGGACGCCAGATTTCTTGAAAAAGTCTCTCTCTATTTGATATAATATTTTTTCAGGACACTAGCCTGTTTTGTTGTTTGGATGTATTGGCCTCTCACATGAAATTCTATCCTGTAGATACAGAAACACCAAGAAGGAAAATGGACTATATTTATATGGCACTTTCCAGTCATATCTACTGCTCAAAGTGCTTTACAATGCAAGTCGCATCATAGCACACATCCATACAGTGCTCACATATGCAGCACTGTACCTCCTGAGCCACGACAGAATCGGAGTTTACAGATTTGTCTCATTTTTCAGATTCACACACTTTTTGAAAGGCTCAGTTTTGGGGCCAAAAAACACTGTTACTATTTGGAACAGAGTTCTGGAAGTGAAAGAAAAGTCCACATATTTAATGTAAACGGGTTAAAGTGGACAGACTCAGTTATTGTCCGGACTGCGTTGGCTTGCTCTCCATCATGTTTCCAATTGGGACTGGAAACGACCGAATCACAGACGGGGATGACCAGCGGCTTAAAATGCCAGCTCCCAAAGCTTGGTCCCAGCTCGTACGACTGTTGGAATTAAAGGAATAAATACCACAATTGATTGCGCCTGCTCAAACTGATGCAGTACCAAATCACTGTTGAGAATAGACATTGTTGGCTGGAACCAAAATCTCACGAATAAAACTTAGATTTCCTCTTTTAGTAAATTTAAAGTTTGAACAAAGAGACAGTTTTATGAGCAGAAATGTCAGTTTGACTTTAAAAATCCTCCAAGTCAACATTGTTTTAAGTTTAAAATATTACGTTTATAACACATATAGTTAGTACAACTAATAATCACTTTTTATTCTTTTGCTGAACTCCTCTCATAGCAGTTCAAACATTCCAAACTCTTGCAATCCAAACTCCACTGAGGCTCATGGGTGATTCCAAGGGTCAGAATGATAGGGAACTGCACAAAAAAATATAATTTTGTTGTTAGCGGGAGAATAATGCATTCTTAATTACCATGAGCTAATAACTTCAGGCAATCCAGTCAACCCCAGTTCAGTGTCTCCTTCTAACTGTGAGGAAGGCTAAAAACCTTTTTTCTTTTTCATTTAGGGTGACGCTCAGCAGAAGTCCCGGTTCAGCAGCTCGAGCTGGTTTTGAAAGGGGCCATATGGGGCGCCTTCGATGGCGGCGACGTGCAGGCTTTATTTCCTGCTTTGTCTCTTCAGTGTGAATAATCACATTGAAATTTGAGCAGAACAAAGATAAAGTGTGTGCGGCTAATCCGATCATTTCCAGCAGAGTGCAGAAATTATGGTTCTTAGACGACACTAAAACAAATGTGCAATGCAGAGAGTGCAGAGCGTTTGAAGGGAGGGCGGCTCGCAGAAACATCTCCATTCCCTCTGCTGCCACTATGGTAACCTTGACTGAAATAATTGTGGGTGCTCATGTGTTTGGAGCAATCATTGTAATCTCACGGCCTGAGCACTTTCCTGTTTTGTGCTACAAAAAGACGTCTGCCGAATGCTGTCAAAAGGCAGAGATGTTTACTGGACTCAGCCATTGATTAGGAAAATCACGTCTCAAAGGCTGAAAATCAGCCCCTTTGTTCCGCTTTTTTAAATAGAGTAAAAGAAGAGAACTGAAGTCATTTCTAGACCCTCGGGCAACATCTTAAACAAGCTTCAGAAAATGAATCAGTTCCTTTGCTAAGAAAAGGGCCCAATTTTCTGGAAAGAATAGACTATTTTATCAAGAAATTTGCATTATTCATTAAATATTTGTTTCTAATGCTGATGTTTTGTTTGCCATTGTTAAAGGCTCATTACTGCCTCAAGTAACTGCAAAGGGAAAATAGACCATAATACAGTGCAGAGTTTAATCTACATTTTGCTGTATTCAAGTAAAATACAATAGGTTATTTTAAACAAGCGTTTTAACATAGCAGATTTACTAGATTAATCATTATTATATTTATTTGGAAAGTGCCAGTTCTAAACCTGCCTGTTTGGAAAGGGCTGTTTCTTTGGCCTGTGGTAATACTGATTGCAGCTTTCTTTCTGAAACTGTGAAACCCGCAGTTACTGAGCTGCAGCAGGTTGAGATCTGCTGATGGAAATCCTCAAGCTTTGCCCACGCTGCTGTGCAAGAATGGCTGTTCACCTGTTCAGTTTCAGCTCAACTTCATACCCAGAACCCTGAACCGGAGAATCAGTTGCTGTTGTCGCGAACGCATTGTTATCTTGAATAAAAATGTTAAATACGTTGATGAGCCTCAGTCCCCGCTGCTACAATATTGAACTTAATGCATGTCCAAATTCCCCTCTGCACTTTCCTTGGACCCTGAACAATACACAAGTCAAGTGTGACGCTGGTCAGATGAAGGGTTCTCGAGATATGCTTTCATACACAGACTGACAGAGATTTCTTGAATTAATATATGGTAATGAAAAGCTCAAGAATTTGACTGTTTGACATGCAGCGCTGACAAAAGTGAACCTCAGGGGCAGAACATAATAAAATATAATAATAATATCAAAGATGATTGAAACCAAAGAAAGCCCAAAGCCCTAAGTCATCAACTGCAGAGGTCGCTACTAATGGATCTGATGTAGGTATTAGCATAATCATAACATTTCAATTGGTCGTCCATCTTTCTCTAAGTGTCCATGGCTGAGTATCTGTAATCTGTCAGATCCTCCCCATGTTCAAACTGTAGAGGAGGACATTCCGCTGTAGTGATCATTACAATGTGATCAAAAGAGTTTTATCTATTATATACGTAGACTCAGCAACTTCCTTGACAAACGCATCAGGCTTTGACTGGGACTTTTTCCGAGTAAAACACTTTCAAGATCCGGCAGAGACACACAGCACATCTGAGGCCAACTCTGTTCAGCTGGCCCCTTTAAATAGACTGGAGGAGGAGAGTGTCACTGACATGGCCCGCTGTGATGACCTCTGCTGCTCGGGGTGAAAAACCTGTGTCACTGCCTCAAAGGGTGTTAAGAAGGTGTTGCTGTACCGCACATGAATCCACAAGGAGACTCAACCCACTGTATATTGTTTATGTGCTCCAGTTTCTTTTTTCGATAGATATAGGAATTGCAGCTGCATTTTTAAACCAGGAATGCTTGAGTGAGCGGGTATGTGCAGTGATGTGCATGCACGATGTTACATGTCTATTTTGAAATGACGTGTTTATGCAAAATCTCTTAACAATGTTACAATAATTATTTTCTTAAATCCTCTTTTTTTGCAATCATGTTAAACAATATATACTTTAACTTTTTACTCAGAATTACGTAGGCTATATGGTAGAAACATTGATTTTCCGGGGTTTTAATCCAACCCATTATTGCAGCTCCTACAAAGAGTCAAAACATGAACTGGAGTCAGCTTTGAATAATGTCACTGTCTCTGGTGTAATTGCTGCGTAAATATGCTGCGGACACAGGCTGCGAATATGCAAATGCAGAGCGAAAGTAGAGGGAAGACAGAAAACGAGAGGGCCAAGAGTTTAATCAAGTTCCTTTTTTCTTTTGGCGGAGCAGTTCTGAGTAGCGGGGCAGTTACATGGCTGGGTTCACAGAAGGAGAAAATCATGCAGAATTTAAGGGTGTCAAAGACGAGTAACAGCCGCTGCTAGCAGGAAAAGAGGCATGAAATATGAAATGACTGTTCAGCCTGAGGTCACTTTGCCACAAACCAGATATTAGATTTAAGATCATATACGAAAGTGTCTGATGTCATAATGGAAAGTGTCAGATTTATGCAGACGTTTTTGCTCCTGCTCTGTGCTTTCATTGAAATATGTGAGAAACACACTTTTAGGTCATTTTGTAAGATACCTGTGTATCTGTCACAGTCAAATGTAGATGAAAATGTCTTGATTACAGACAACAGTGTAGTAAGCTCTGAATCACAACAACAACAAAAGATCTGGTTTGATGAAGTTGTGAGGCAGCGTGGGATCATGGGAATTGTTGTCTTCACCCACATTGGCGATGTCGAGGATCAACGCGACGCGACTCTGGCACAAAATCATGTTCACGGATGATGTCATTCACATTATGCAGCAAACAGCGACAATCAATTTCAAGTGACTGATACAAACAGCGGAAGGAAAAAACTGCAGACTGGTTAAATGGCCAACCTTACCTCAAGTGTATGTTAGCATTAACACTCTGCTACACATTCATATGGATAAACTCGCTGAATTCAAACACATTGTGACCCTGGGGTTCCTAGTATGTGGGTCTTATGCCTTGCTCAAAAGCGCCTTGCCAATATTCTCTGATGCTGTGCTACTGCATAAATATTTTCACTCTCTCTTGTCTTTTTTAAAGTACCTGTTGCCCACACCTCCACCGCTAACACCTCCAGATTATGTGCAACTGACAAATAAAAACAAAAGCATGATTCACCGAGGCAGTCTGGCAGAACTGAACACAGGGACAGAGTCTGGAGGGAGGGCTGCGACAAACGGTATTTAAATTTTGCAGAATGCACTGAGAGACAATGACTGCATTGATGCCGATTCACACAGTCGAGCTGCCGGAGGATCATAAATTGTAGATTCCCTGCAAGAATTTCTATAGATTTAAATGGCTTGTTCAATAACGGCCTAAGAGATTGTTTTCAAAATTTATTGTTGTGTATTGAGTGAACAAATTGATCCAAACAAAACACATAGATGTTATTTAGAGGGCATTTGTCACTTTGTAACACAGACATTTGTAAATGTAATAAACAGTGAAATGCACATATGCACCTATCATTAAAAATGCCTGAGCATAATTTATACCCGTGCGGCAGCATTATGCATTCACACGACTGCATCAATACCAATTTGGAATAACTAGGTTTTGCAGACTGCTGCAAGCATATAGTAAACCTGCATCCTTATTCATGATCATCAGGATGATTAATGACGTGCTACAGATTCAATTCTTAGTAATTTAAGGTTGCTGGTAATTATCCTCCAACACCATTTTACACACACTGCAAAAAAAACGTAAATGCATCAATAGTGAAATAAATCTTAAATTAACAGAATCCTATTAACAACGTTCTGTTAATTTACAATTAAGTGAATCCCATTATCAATTCCCCTCATTCACTTTGCTCTGGGTCCAGGGCAGAAAACGATTTCACCTCTTTGATGGCAAGCCCTTACACTCAGTGTTATTGCACTCATGAGGACTTGCACAGCACCGGGAAAAAAATATATAGTGCAGCCATTAATTTGCCATCTCCGGAAAAGGGCATCAGTGATCTGTGAAATCACTTTGTTCGTTTGGGATGGTTGCACTTTCTGTTCATTTACGTCTGATAATGACTTAGATTATGTGAATCTCCCCGTCTGCCTGTCTCTTTTTTGGCATCTGCAATATGTCAAACTGGAACATTCCCGTGCCCTCGCTGTCTGTCTAATTCTAACTCCTGACGAAAGCTTAAACAGCCTCGGCTTTAGAGTAATCAAAAGAACATATTGGAGAACGGGAGCTGAGACACTCCCTCTGTCGAGCGAGCCACAGTTTTGTTTGCTGCGATCCATGAAACAATCTGTCAATGGGAGAGGAAACGTGAAGCACTCCCATCGATTCCAATTTTTATTGTCAGTGTTCAGTTCTGCTCATGTGGTTTTTATTGCACCATGGGAAGTCTCTGGCGCCGCTCTGCCATCTATTGTTTCTCAACTTCTGTTCTGTGTGGGAAGCTGTGGATTCCAGTACAGTAACTACTAACTTACTGCAGGGATTCAGTTCAGCAAACACAACTTTTTTCTGACATAACCAACCATTCTCCACAGATGCTAGCTGGGCCTTGAAATTATCATTATTATAATTAAAATTAAATCGAAATTGCACTGTTACACTGTCAAACCCGCTAGTGCTTGGAAATGATGGCAATATACTGATGAAACCACCGGAAATGTAATGCTTTATACTATTTCTGAATGTTGATAAACTGTTCACCTTGTACTTTGTACTCCACTTTGCCTCAGTTCTCATCTCCCTGGATAATAGTTAGCAGTGCAAAGCTACAGTGATCAGTATTTTTAGAGTGAAATGACAAAGTTTAAGGCAGCAGACCTAGTAGAAAACTGCAGTTTCACAGTATATTAGCAAACTTTGAGTGCTAGTCAACACCACTGCTCAGCTGGACTCAGACACTACAACAATGCTAAAGGTCACCTTGAACCTGGAGGATGATCTAGGGAGTTACACAAGAACCAGGCCTCAAACCCTGGTTGATTGGTCCACAGGAAATCAATCCAATTTATGGACTCAGTTGTTCTGGACCGAGGTGTTAAGCAGTGGCCGCGAGACAGATTTGGTCAGGGTAAAACTGTTTTCTGGTCCATCTCTACAATACCCTGCAGTCCACTCCAGGTGACCCGGACCCACTCTGGCTGTGGTTTCACCCATTTCCACGGCGTCTTCTCTACCTTCGACCAGATCATCTGGCCTCCACTATGGGTAACTAGTACTGTAGAATTCTGAGGGAGGCCGGAATAACTCTGGGAAGCTAATCACACACTACATACCCACCGTTTCCTTGGAGCTACAGTCCCCATTGTCCTGGATTCATTTCTCACCTGGAGCGTTTTTTGAAAGTTTACCTATTGGCTGTTGTTTTTTCAAAATTATTTGGCACAGACAGCGATTATTGTGTCATATGTTAGCGGAATTTGTAAAGGCTGTAAAAGTTAAATTTGTTGATCGTGTTGAACTCCGTTGTTGACCTTTTCTAATAAATCTCCTTGCGACATGTCCAGGGACTTTTCGGACAAACCTTAGCCCTAAGATACCTTCTGTAGAAAACCGCTGCCTGGAAGGGATCTGCACTGAGTGGCCGAGACGAGTAGCAGCAGTTTCTTTGCCAGAGGTAGCTGTGTGCCGTGAGACAAAAGCTGCTTCAACACTACCCTGGAGTTGTCTTGACATTATCAGGAGGAACCGTATGTATGAAGTTGATAAAGGGCTGAATCTTGGTGACACAAGGATTAATTCAAATACCACAAAGACACATGATGAAAATGCAAACTGGCGTATTGTGGTTGTACAACCGTTTTGAACGAAGTCCTCATCGATCATACACAGACCAGCCACATAGTGGGATTTTACCTAGTCCTGTTTATAACCCATTGTGAGTCTGATACGGCCCACGTTTCTGGTCCCCGGGGATTTTTTTCTCATGTACTAAGTGCAGTGAATCTTCAGCCTCTTTTAACCAGACAAGGTCGTATAACGTTTTAGATAGCACTAAGCACTTTGAATGAATTTGAATAAATATTAATCAGACAGAGTTGTATAACGTTTCAGATGGCACTAAGCACTTTTAATGTACTTTGAACTCTTTTACTCTGCTTCATCTAGAGGTGAGAGATAAAACCTTGTACGTGCATGCTTGTCCCCTTAACTGCCAGTCGTGTTTTTAACCACTTTCCAGAGGAATTATAAAGTATTGTTCACCGCTCTTTGTTCGCAGGTACTTTCCCCAATGCTTTGAAGACTGCAATGATTAGACCACATCTCAAAAAAAGTGATGTTGCTTTGTGTCTTACTAACTGCTAAGTAACATCAAACCTTTCGTTCTTTGGTAAAATTGAAGAAAAACACATATAACAACTTGAAAACTTTAAAACTTTTTCGAGCCCACAACTCCAGAGACTGCATTGGTATAGGTGGTTGATTGTATTTGAATTAACCACAAACCTACATAAAGCTGCTATGCAGATTACACCCAGCTTTACATTTCTGTATCCACTGATGGTTTTAGACCAATTGATAAGTCAATACCGCGGTTATATGATATAAATGTATGGATGCCAAATGACTTCCAATAGCTGAATAGAGACAAGCCAAACATATACTCTAAAAGTTAACTATTTGATTGACTTTATTAAAAATGGAAAGAGGCTTACTAGCGTACATGTATACTCATGCATATAAGCCTATACATATGCATATATGCACATTTAAAAAACAAATTTGAGTTTACACATATGTATTTACACATATGTTTTGGTTTAATAAACCAAAACATATAACAAATATCAAATTCAAAGCAAAACATATGTGTGCATGTGATGGGGATGCACTTGCATGCACATATGTATGTGAGTGTGCTGTCGACAAAATGCTTTAAGAAGACATAAATAATAAAACAAAGAAAATCTTACCAGTTATTATAAGATATTTATACTAAGAGACATTCAACACTGTTGAATGTCTACAGCTACATTTAGACTGAACTGGTGTAAAAGTGTGGAAATTCTATACTGTTTCATGATTCAACTACTTTCACTGAAGGCAGCCATAGCCCCTAAGGAATCCATTAGAGGATATTTATAGTAAGAGCAGTATCTCACAATATATCCTACTTTTAATTAGGTGAAAAAATGCGTTCTTCCTCCATCAGTGCTTCAGCTTTAATGTCTCAAGTAGTTTCACTTCACTTCAAATTGAGGCAAACACTTTTCATCTCATTTTCAGCTCAATCAAAAGAAATAAAAATCACTAAATTTGGTTTATTCCAGATATTAGTGAACTCCCGAGGGA
This sequence comes from Pleuronectes platessa, assembly GCF_947347685.1. Classification (NCBI taxonomy): domain Eukaryota; kingdom Metazoa; phylum Chordata; class Actinopteri; order Pleuronectiformes; family Pleuronectidae; genus Pleuronectes; species Pleuronectes platessa. The sequence continues at coordinate 12,277,217 of NC_070641.1, forward strand.
GAGGACGTAGCTAAGCCACAAATAGACTTAAAAAGACTGTCTTACTTAATAGCAGCTAATTAAACTTCACATGTTTTTCCTTTGAAACACACATGATGTAGCAACAGTGTTGTTTGCTTTTCTGTTTAAACATGCATAACGAAAAGCTCCCACTTGTAGCACAGAGCTTTTCCATTCCGGTCCCTCAGATTGCCACATAGGTCGATTTGTTTTCCTCTCTCTTCCTTCACTACTTCCTCAACAAGAAATATGGCGAGCAGCAGAGGAGAGGAGGAGGAGGCCGGGGAAATAGAGGCCATTAGGGACAGTTTATTTGCTACTATTGATGAAGGTGCCCTACCATAACTGAACCTGTGGCGTATTCATTTTCCACTTTCACCGCCATCAGCAGGACGGCAAAGTCTGAGTCTTTCCTCTTACCCTTCATTAATGAAGACAATAGTTCTTTTTTTCTATTTCTAACTATGTCTTAATAGGTGTGCAGCTAAGCATATGCATTAGACCTATGTTGTGGTGTATTGTTAATGGTGCATATACCGTCAAATTCTCATATTTATATTTTTCCATTCAGTCTTAATTCTAATTCATAGATTAGATCATTTATTTTTTGGTGAACTATTTCCTTGACCTGCATTTAGCATATTCTTAAGTAAACAAAGGCAATACAAATACAAACATGTATTTTAAAATTGGATGTTTCTTCGGCATAATTAAACCAAAAAACATTTATAGCGAAGTATACACAAATTGTTTAAATGCATTCGTATTACAAAAAACTAAATCAGTGGTAAAAAAACAAAAGAGATACGGATTAATATAAATAGCCAGATCAAAATGTACACAGCGTGATTTGCAGCTCGCATGTCCTCCTCTTCTTGATGTACTGCTGTTGGCTGAAGCTGAAAGAAACCCAATTAACCCCAGTTAGAGACGGAGCAACACTTCCAGCAGTACCCCTCTACACCACTCAGGAGACCACTCTCTACCATTACAGTGAATACACTCGGATGCACCACACTTTTCTAATTGAAACCGCTGGGACTGACTTTTGAGCTTCAGGAAAAAAAGCATAAAAATCTTAAGGCGAAGAGACAAAGAGCTCAAAGGATCAGGGCCCTCCGTGGTGAAAAACAATGGGTATGGGGGGGTTCAGAAAGCGCAGCCACGTTTCTCACTAACAAACATGTTTCCACACTTGACAGGCTGGGAGGGAAACTGGTGTGAGATCAGACCGAGAGTAATATTAGGATCCTTCGTCAATAAACATCCAAAACATTTAGGTAATACTCCACTCGCTAGAAAACATAATTCATATGACATTAGTCATTTCACACTAATCAGCACATCACATATGCTGTCCACACACACACACACGTTCATTCTTGCACACACAGCATCGAGGGATAAAGCGAAAGAACATTTGTCAATTTAAGTGAAACCTGTGCTATTGATTTCTGCTAACCAAAGTAAGTGAAAGAGAATTAATTAAAGAGGATTAATGGATAAATGAGAACTCAGCAGAAACATTTCCTGGGGAGCTATTAATGACTCCGGGGGCAGACGAGAGCCCTTGCCCATTTTGTCACTGCAGCATCCAAACACTTCAGCCGCAGGAGCAACCTGCTGTAACTCCGGCTTGGACCTTCACAAAATCCAAAGTAGATTTCATGCATCTTATTGAACGTGAAATTGCATTCAAGCAATACATAACAAACTGTTCACATTGTAAAATGACCAATGGAACAATTACTCTGGAGTATAATGCAATAATGTTGAATTTTTTAACAAAAACAACATAACACACAATATGCCAATCCTGTAGCCTTCATCAAGCTGCTGAGCAATGCTAAGCCATCCGCAAATATGCAGCATCATGGTGTCTAAGTGACTGTGGCAACTTTCATGTTGTTTGTATTTTTTAGAGAGATGTTTTAGGTCTTGCACCCCCGTCAGTGTTCAAAGAACCTCCCTGCCGACACTTTGAAAGCAGGGGAAGCAATATCAAGTTAGATATCTCAGTTTCTGATAACAAGAGTGGGAGAAAACCGGGCTCATCCTCATCACTTGCTGCTTAATCTGTAAAATTATTCGTTCCGGTCCGAGCTTCTTTATCCTGCTTTTTTCTTATGAGAGAGTGTTTTTGAAAACAAATTACCAGATTTGAGCCTTTTCCGCTTGAAGTCACCCAATCAGCTCGCAGCGGAAATAACGGCAGATGTACCTAAGATGGCGTTGAGGGTCACATCCGTAAAGAAAATTATGAAAATCAATACCTATTCGCTGTCAATAAAAGTGCCAGAACACATCAACTGAAATACATTTCACCTTTTTACTTGATCTGCGTTCAAAGGCAGATAGCTGTTACAAGAGATTATAAAAGAGTGTTTGCTGAACTAATTCATCGTAAGGCGATAGCCAATGGGCTCTGAGATTGACAGGCAATAATGAGCCAATGCAAATCCAGAACTTGTAATGTTCACAAGGGATTAAGTTGGTCAAAAGATCCAGTAAAACAAAACATGTAAACTAAATTATAATGAATTTATAATCATGTGTAATAATACAAAATGCACATGAAACAAACACAGCAGAATGGTTGAATATTCCTTTTGTAAAATATGAATGTAGAAATTAACCAGCTGTCAGATGAATAAAAGAAAAGTCCTCAACCCTGTGCATCAGTAGAGTACTGGTGTTATTATATAATATACAATGCAAAAAAAAAAAAAACATCACATGTGAATGAAGCGGTACTCATGTGTGTCAAATTAAATTAAAGAGTCAGTGAAACGTCTGGTCTCAGCTGAGAGCAGTTTAATGGCAACACAGAACCAGGGATGAAAAACTGTAATTATGTTGTACAATGTGGAAAGACAGACAGTGTTAATGACATGTAATCTCAGCTCGCCAAATTCCCAGCTCCTCCTCCGCAGGCAGGTGCTCGCTGGTCTCCACACCATAGAATTAATTCCTCAAACTTATTTTTACACGCTCAAAACCTCGGCCTTGTGTGAAATGCAGCAAGTAAAACTCATATCGAAAAGAGTCTCATGCGTATTTTTCATATTAAACTTTGAAACTGAGACTTCTTGGGTAATTTCAAACTTCCTAATGGATGAGCCCGAATGATTGTTGGTGTCCTCTGAGAGTTTGTGTATAGAGTCCAAAACCTTGTTAGTTGTCTATGAGTCGAAGATCCTCCCAGAATTCCTGCAGAAAACAAGAGGCTTTGATTGGCCTTTGATAGTGTTCACATCCAGTGCCCAGATCAATGGCAGCTTTAAAGCAGAACAAGTTATGTCCAAAAAAGCACAAGGGAAAAAATCATTTAATAAAGCTGTCAAGCCTCGTTTTTGCTACCGCACCCCTTTGAAATATATTTAGCTCACTTGGTTTGAAAAGTTGAGACCAAAGCTACTTAAGTAGTTGAGGGAGCAAATCAGTGCAGCAGCATTTTAAATAGATTTAATCTGTCATGATTTCATGTTATTATAAAATATGTTGAGTTTGTTCACAGATGAAAAGAAGAGCAGGGATTAATCTTGAAAGTGACCAGTCAAAAATTAAAAAAAAACATGGTGAACTTCAAAATCTGGATTCCAGTGATTTATATTAAAATGTTGAGAAAAAGTCAGCTGTCGGACATTTTGTTTACACAGCTTAAAAACATATAATAACTTTCAGTGCAGAGCTGCCATCTCCCAGCAGAAACCAGCGAAGAGACAGGTTTTGATAATGCAACTTGCTCAGGCAACAGTCTGCTTCTTCTGTAATGACTGTGACCAAGCAAAGGGTCAACCAGCTGCTGGCTGCGGCTCCATATTCACTGTGCAGACAGAAGAGTACGATCAAGCATTTCTTTCCTGAGAAGACTGGGACTGATCATATTAACGATTAAGATTAATTGCAGTTTGTCCAATACAAACACAGCTACTTCCACCAAGGATGTTGCAGGTTATGTTTTTGTTTACTACTGGACACATGACCACAAACCTTCTTGGAACAATGCTGGATAGAATAGGGAAGAACCCATTACAATTTTACGCTAATCTGGATTCATCAACAAATGCGAGATTGGTCATTTTTCAACGTTGTCATTGATTTCTAGTCAATTTAAATGTGGTTTTCTCAGCATAATATTGGGCCTTGGAAGAGCGATTTCATTCTCTGAGTGCAATTCTAGTTAAGCTTATGGAAGCCTCTGGACAAGTGTAGGCTCCAAAATGAATTGTCGTTTGCATTAAAATAACTTCTTTCCTTCCAGTTAGAGGACCGTTACATTGTGGCTACAACATGTGGTCACAGTCGTGGAACGGTTGTTGTTAGAAGAAACAAAATATGACTGTTGGACTTAATGCAGCTGTAATCGTATGCCCCCAATAGCTTCTGGCATCAGCATAGGTCATACAGCCTGTCTCCTCCATGTTAATGGAGGAGACAGTGCATTTCCGTTAAATTGGTTTGAATGATTATTTGATGCTATGAAAACAAGATGAAACTTCATGATTGACAGCTGGGACTGAGTTGACCTCACCGCTGCTGCTCCATCCCCCAATCGGTGTGCAGAGTCCTGATGTCATTGGTGCAAGATGGCAGGACATTTTCACTTTACTTCTGTAACTGTCCATATTGTGTGCTTCCTTTATGAGCAAGACATTCTTCTAACTTGGGTTGAAATTTGGGTTTATAAAATCAATTAAAGGAAAAGTCCCTGGGCTGATGCTGTAATATACCGTGCTATCAGTCATGCTGTATTTTTCTCTTCCAGCCACAGTACAATCCTTTTCAATATTACTCTCATTGTCTGAAATCTTCAAGTTATTAGCCCACTGCTGAATAGCTCCTGTCAATAGCCCTGTCAAATTTCCCACTGTCAGTGCACAGGAAATTACAGCGATAAGGGAAGAGGAACACGCGGGACAGGAAGGAAAGGGGAAAGTGTGCCACGATTCTGTGGGAATTAAGTGGCCCGGGACAGTCTAGAGATTAACTGTCGCACTTGGCACTCTGGCAGACAGTTCTCGGGTGTTCCCCCCTGCTTTCAATTTGTCACCCAAAATGCGAGGCGCTCCTCTCCGGCTTGTTGCATTTCCATAAATCTACAATTAATTTGTGCATGCCGATTTTGACGGAAGCACTGGGACGGCGGTTCTTTAACCGGTCATTATTTATTTGTTCTCGTTGGCTTGATTTAAAGGTCACACCAGGGGGCAATTAGGCTGAGTCAGCTCCCGGTCGTGCCAATAGTGAGGAGGCCTATTGATTTACAGCAGATAACCATCTTTAAGAGAGAGGCGACGACAGCAGAGTGCTTTGTGTCCTGTAGAACTCCCTCTCTGCTCAGGTTAGCCAAGTGCAGAATATCTTTATCTGGGTGTATTAACTGGTAAAATACAGAGGTGATGCTCCAATTAACATTAGAACACGTTCACATTTTTCGAACTTATACTTAACATTATACCATTTCAATTAAATCTGTTTGAGTTCGTTATATCAAGTCAGGGCAAATGTGTTAATTCTAAATATTCAAGTGTTGGGCATATTTTTCTCTGAGCAGTATTACATTACTGAAAAGATGGCTTCATGGAATTTCACTCCTGTATGTAAAGCATTGGTATATGATCAATTTATTTATTTTATATATGGATGACAGTAAAATCTTCACTTGTAAACAAACTTCGCACTAAATTATTCTCTAACCGTAACGGGACGAGACCCCCGAGGTTTATTTAATATGCTGACCCATCCCAAACGTCGCCATGCCAAGTGCAAATTGAGGAAACCGGTCGTGGCTCCAGTTTGTGTCTCTCATATACATTAGCTGTATGAACAAGAGATCCATTTCTCTTCTGCGGCAGTAAACACAACACATGGCCCAGTCAATAACAGTGATTCACAGCTTAACAAGATCTTCAGGATTGACAAACAGTAATGTGATAAACAGCAAGGCTACGGGTAATAGAGGTCCCCAAAGACACACACACACACACACACACAAACTAAATATGGTAGAAACGATCAACGCACCTCCCTGCTAGCATTCTTGTTCATGCAGAAATTAAGTGATTTAGTTTTGTCCTTTGCTGTTTCCATGATGAGAACAGACTTTTGACTCTTACATTTGAGTCATTATGGACGACAGATTTACTCCAATGATCACACGGAAATACAGTTTAGTTTCACTTAAGTTCCACACCATTTGATGGAAAAGATCATGTGACATTATCACAACCTCCAAAGCAGCAAATGGACCTTGTGATGAGAGCATGTTTTGTGTTTAGCTGTTTCCAAGATCAAGAATAAAATGTAGAAATATAATTATTATGGTAACTTCTTTTTAGCACTATTCAATACACGGCTACAAATGAGAAAATAAATTACCTCGTTGATATTTCTTTGAGAAAATTAATTTTTCTTGTGTGGTCAAAACAAATCAACTTTGTAGATATGGAGAGAAATGAATGAATCTGGAAATATTGCTTTAAAGTTGAAACACACGATTTTGCTTGTAGTCAACTGACAACTTTAAGTCACTTGTTTTAGTAATTCATAATTAAGACTGAGCAGATTTTAATACTTGTTAAGTAATTGCTGGTTAATGTCAATTTTGATAAATTCTGCTGAATAGAAAACACAGAAAACCTTTTGTTTCCTCCAGTCACACTTGAAACCATATTCTCGTGGTTATTTTTGCAATGCTCAATATTATATCCACATCATTTCCTGGTCCAAGCCTCTCTGGTGCCTCTGCTCTTGGCTCTCCTCCATATTAACACATGAAGCGCTCCTTTATCTGCTCTTCTGTATCAGAGAATGTGGGATCCATCCAAGAAACACTTAGTCCCACTCACGGACTCTTTGATTCAAAAGAGTTATTAGAGGCTGAGACTCAATGGGGAATGTGTTTCTAAAAATGTGGGTGTGGGAATTCAACACTTTTTTTTGCTTGCGTTTATTCTCTTAGCGCCAGGAGGGAAAATAAAAATTTAGAAGCTTGATAGAAAATGACGTCACGTGTGCCTGCTGTTAATGAAATTCCTCTCATGAGGGCAGAAGTGGTGGGAAAACAATCTTTTGGCAGCATAACATAGGCTGGTGAGTCCGTTTTCACTTCACTGTGAGGCTCCCTCGCTGTTGTTTAGGAGACAGTTAAGTTTGAGTGCAGCTAATCTTCAGATTTCCTGTCAGTGACCATAGATGGGTTTCCCAGCATCGTCATATAAGAGGTTTAAGGTTTAAGAGGAGTCATATTGTGTTAAACTGCAGCGTGGGGTTAAATGTTCAGCGTCCCCAGAGGCGAACATCCCTTTCGGCACACACTTAATTATGGGCATTTCAAGAGAATACACTGGCCAACTGGACGAACACACAGCCGTTTGTAAGCAAGTAAATTCAATCTCCTGCTGTAAGGTTTCCAAAGAAACATATCAACACTGTGTTTGCCTCCAGCTGAGAAACTTCCATCCCAGTATAGAAAATCATTGGCACCCTGCAACTTTTGCTGCTGACGCTACTTAATTAGCTTCTGTTTTAAAGAACAAACCAACGAGTCACAAATTGTGTGGGAAAGAGCTTGTTTAGCCAAATTGGGACTATACATATTTAACCAACAATCAAGTAGAGGAGTGTCTCGGCTACTTGTCCTGTAACTGCGATGGATAATTTAGTTGAGAAACAAGCGGAGGAGAAAAAAGAAACAGCAGGTTTTTCGACAGTGCAGTGAGGCGGCTCGCACGCGCTACAGTTTGTGAGGCTGCGTAATCGGCGCTGATCAGTGAGCGTACGATCGGCGTGTGTTTGAGTTTCAGTGTGCGACCCGGTGACAGCTGTCACTTAGTAGCAATTTATGTTTCCAGAGCTGACAGATTTCATGGCACTGGATAGAGAAGGCATCACGTTGTTTTGATTTTTCAAAAGGGGGGAAAACAACTATCCCACGAACAAAATCTGATAGGCAAACCTTCTTATTAAATCTTCCCCTGGTACAATTACACTCAATTGAAACTTTATGCGACAATTTTGGGTTCATAGTGGGGGGGTCCTTTTTTTTCTTACATCCTCCTTTTTGGTCTGGAACACTTTTGGAATCAGGTCACTATTGCATGCTCATATGACCTGTGCCAACAAGCAAAAGTTGTCCATAGACTTTAAACAAAGACAGATGACACATCACCACTTCCTCCCACCATCCAGAAATGAAGCCAAAATATCCCTGAGCCAGAGTCTGCGCAGTAGTGATTGGCCGATAGAGCCGTGGTATCGACGTCTCACTGATTCACATGCTCGACCAATCGTCAGTCAGTCTTATCTATCGATTATGACATTCCAGCCTGTTTTTATAGCAACAAATAACTAATCAAAACCAAACTTAACTGAAATACGAAACCATCGAACATACAGCAGTGTGATAAGAGCTACCTGAAATGACAGAAAGCATCTTAGGGGAAAACATGTTTGACTTGTGAGACTGTTAGTTTCAAAGCATCATCCACCAACACGGAGGAGGCAGGTTTTATGACCTATACAGCAGCCAGCCACTAGGGGAGCTGTCCATCCTTTTAAACTTGTCAATGGGAATGTGCCATGATAGGCCTCACTGCCACTACAGCATTATATATGCCAAATAGCAGTGCTTAGAACAAATCAGTATTTATTACGAACCTAAAACTATCTCACATCTATAATTAAAGGTTCCACGAGGAGTGTTTGTTCTCTATTTGTACTGATGGAGCCCCTGTTTTATTTGCCATATATTGATACGAGACTGACCGATCACTACTTACCTCGATATTTCAACGTGTTAGGCTTTAGTTCTTGGCTAGCTGCTTCACCTTAGTGTCTGCACCAACTATTTCGGTCCCTGCAGTGTATGCATGTTGCTTAAATAATAAGTCTAACTTATATAGATTCAGGCAAACTCTGACGAGGCAGGTTATGGATTACTCCCACATCTGAGCTCGACTCCTCGATTCCTTCGACCCGTTGTCCCAGGAATTCTGACTGAGCCAATTGGACAATCCAGATAAGATCAAATGGAATGTGATATGTTTATTTTTATATATATGAGGTGATTTGATTGTTATGTATTTTGTTGATGGAACAAAGCCATGCATGGAGCAAAGCCTATAGAAAAAAAGGATATACCCTTATATGATCAAAACCCTCTTTCTAAAATATATTTTTTTTCTTCCACTTTCGTCTTTCCGAAAGAGGACCACAAAACTTTGTAATGAGAATAAAATGCTGCAGTGTCCTATCATTATTTTGACACAGCAGAAGTAGCGTTGCCAGCATCCCACCGTGAGAGCGGAGCAGGGTGCCAAAACACAGCGATGACTGACGAGCTTACAATGGAAGCTTGATTTGTGTCCCCTGAAGAATGCAACATGCCCAGGACACCATCCTGCAGTAAACACTGGTACAATGTCATCACACAGCCCATGAATACATCCATCACGCTCCCTCATCAGTCCGGCAGACGAAACAACAACTCCTCAAAACATCTCTTCCAGACAGACACAGAGATTTAAAATGAAAGGAACGTAATTTTGAATCATCTTCCCAGACATGGCAACTCAAAGAACATCCACAGTTTATTTTTAAGCATTTTATTCAGTGGCATGAGTGTGTTATCTCTGTTTTTCAGGTTATGTTTTGCCAAGATTATGAATCTATTTAATTTTTCAAGGTTAAAATTAACACAACTTTTATTTTACAACAGTGCTTCCACTACCTCTTTTTTCTCTTTTCACTAAGCAATATTATTTGAAATATGTGATGCTAGATATTTTTATTATGATTGTCTTTCAAATCCTATCGTGCAGCTCACACCCTCCACAAGCCACAACACTACATTTGTGTGTAACATCATGCTAATTCTGAGAAGAAGAGAGATGCTGTGGATTTCTATTTATTTTTGACATTGTTGGTGAAAATCCTCCCTTTTCCCTCCTCTGGTCTCTGATATAATCTCCGAGACACTCCACATGTAGGGTTTATGTGCAGAGTTTAGATTTCAAAACCTTTTTATGATAAACTGTTTACAATTTGGATAGCTCATTAGATGTGGAGCGTGTCAGGCAATGATTAATTATGCCAGACTGTACAACTTCTGTTTGTGTCAAGTTGATGTATATTCTGTTTTTTTATCCTAATGAACAGAAGAATTGCAAAATCTGCACTCGCGTCAACAACTGTGATTATGCCTCATCTCAAGGCTGGCAGCCTTTCTGTAGAGAGCAGATCCTTTTCCTCAAGTCTGTGTGTCCTCACATCTGGAGGGATATACTGTATCACCTTTGTCTTTGTCTAAGATTTCAGTCCTGCATGCTTCGGGGACACCTCTGGTTACTGTGGAGAACAGCGAGCGTGGTTTTCACCAAACACAGAGCGGCTACTTTGTCAGCAACACAACAGAGGAGCCGCCGGTGTCTTCCGAAAAGTCCAACCAAACAAAGTTGTGACGTTGTTATAGAGAAGTCAGTTAATAATAAATGAGATGGAGATATGATTCCATGTTGTTGTGCTGCAATGGTAGTTTTCCTCCACAACGGAGTTCCATGATAAAACTGGTAACACATTGCAGAGGACACTCACTGACAGCTCACTGCAACTCCCCGAAAAATAATCTGTTGACACAAAAAAAAAAGACACAAAATTTAGGATTAGTCTTCTTTATTAGATGCAGTGTTTCACCATGTGACCTCTTTCAGTGTGAAGCTGTGAAGGTAGGATGTTCCGTTTGCAGTAGCTTAATATAAGCCCTGGGCTGATACAAAGAGAGAACACTGTAAACCTCTATGCATCATCCCTTGAGATTTGGAAGGCAATCTGACTCCAGCGTGGGGATAGTCGACTCCAACAACGAAAACTCCTTTATAGAAAGATAATTAGAGTTTAGATGCATTGAACGCGCCTGCAGAAAATAGAATAGATAAAAGGCCACATAGCTAATATATAGCTTTGATTTCATGGATCTCCTCACTCCAAACACTTACAATCTCCTGTGAGAATAACGTACAGACAAATAGTCAGAGTTTAAATTACCAGAGCTTGGGCGCGGTCCTTCATACATGAATGTAGCAGTGGGAAGTCACAGTGACATCACAGCACGAACCAACAGCAACTACGGTTGTGCAGATGACGGGAGAAGAAAAATTAAATGTTCATCTCCAATATTCAGCGAGAAAACATTGAATATATGAACAATTCCAAACAGAGTGTCGTGTATTTGTTACAGCGGCAGCTCTTGTTGTGCAGCAACCTGAGGATCATGGGTAATAGCCACTGTTCAGTTGTGTTACAGTTCTTTGAGTGGGGCTACGCAGTCAGAGCTCCGCTCAACCCATTAATTGACCTTTTTTTTTCTCTGCCTGAAAACCACTTTATGGCTCGGAAATGGAGCCCAACAGAATGACTCACCGTGTGCAGAGGGCGCTGGCTGTTGTTACATGGTGATGCTAAAGGGTTACAGTATATGTCAAATACTAACGTTCCAACGTAATGATCTATTAACATGTTAAGATAAAGGCTGAAATATTGATCTGATAATACATTGACTTTCTCCATTAGTAAGTGGATGTGGTATGTGTGTGCCAATGCCTTTTGAGGTGTTGAATTACAATAATAGTGGACTGCTTCTGATCAGAGCAATCTTTTCCATCCACTCTGTGCAGGGTTTTGTTATTTCCTACGCCTCATTTCACATTGTCCTGACTTCAAACGAAACGAAGAAGACAGGGAAACAGTTAGCATGGAGGTGATGATCATCGTGTTGATGATAGCACAAACAGATTGGACCAAAATGGAGGCGCTTGCTTTAGTGAGCATCACACAACAATAGTGTGTTATAGAATAATTAGCCCAAATCTATAAATTATATGGATTTAATTGCCCGTTATTTTAAATTTGCTGATATGAGTGATGTGCAACACTGCACTGACTTTGAGCAGTCATTAGTGATAGGTTGTGCTCATTAAAAATTGAATTTGTTGCCATTGTGTTTTGCAGTGAGTGAGCAGAGTCTGCCAGTAAGCCAAGTTATTGATGAGCCAGTGCCAGGAAGATCCCTGAGGACAGGAGGGTAGAGCTGTGCCCACTGATATTAGAGGAACAATGCAATATGCAAGCAGTAAAAAAAAAATAAGTATCTGCTACTTCTACTGTGCAGCCAGATTGCTGTGGTTTAAAGCAAATAAAAAAGCCACATCAGAAGATATTCAACTGATCTAAAATGTCACAGAAATACAGATGAGGAAAGCCTTCAAGCTCCAAGATGTGAGGCAGTAATAACTTTAATCATAGAAAAAGTAGAGTAGGTACAGGGATAAATACAAATTCTGCAGGATGATGAACCAATCAGTTTGATATGAATTGATTTTCTGTCCGAGATTTCGACCATTTCTTACAAACACTGGTTTTGGCAGAAAATATTCTGCTCATGGAGGAACCTCTGGAAGAGTCGGAGCAGGGATCAGGCTTGTACTGCTTAATATTTCATGACAGGAAGTGGGTTAGACACTCAAAACAACAAAGCTATTGCAACCCTGTATATTTTGTGAACTCCACCGGTGCAGCAGGCATGTTGAAAATCCCAGAAACTATATTTGCTACTTGAAGATATTTCAATGATCTTAATCCATGGTAGAAACCATGTACTGAATCATATGTGAAGAGACAAGCATTTTGCACTTCCTCTATTCATCTGATACAATTTGTGGTCTTCTACAGTCAAATTAATCTTCCTTCATATTTTCCCGTTTATTGTATATTATCATGTCTTTATTGCAAATTGTTGTAAAGCACTTTGAGCTGCAATTAATGTATGAAAGTTGCTTTATAAATATCTATAGTTATTATAATAAGAAGACGCAAACGGTATCCTGCAAACAGAAGGATCGAGTTCGGTGGCGAACAATGCCAAGGCAGATATCATATCATAAATAATAAAGTAATATAATAATGACAATGTAATTATATTTGCAGTGGCTGATCATGTAGCCTAACCCATGGCCTAGTTCACTTTACGAGGCAATATTTAACAGAGAAGCAGTTTGACTACAGCAACAAGTTAACGCCACACAAACACTAGGAAGTGATTATCTTGTTTTTTTAACTAAAAAATAAAAGCAGAAGGGATCTCAAAACCTAAATTATTGATGCACAGAAATATAGTTAAAGAAAGTGAAAAAAAAATCCAAGTTTGGTGGAAAAGGGTTCAGTATTTTTTGTGTAATCCTGCTAATAAATAAACCAGCAAACAAATAAAGTTGAAAACATAATGATTGATAATTATTTCTACCTTATCTTGAATCAGCAGCGCCTACGAATAAAGTGTTTTTAAAGTATGAACAGTGTGAAAGGTCAGGTCAGGTTAAACTTTTCTCAGTATGATGGAAGTCCTCTGCTTTCACCGAATCATCGGGCATACATCAAGCGCATCGATTAGAATATTTCAAACACTTTGACAGTGATACAAGCGTTGCTTTTTAATTGATTTTTCAGTTTTCCGCATAATCAGAAGTGAAATGACTCAGTAACCCAACAATACACCTATATTGTGCGACAGTCTGAGGTTGCCAGGCAGACCATTTGAAACCCTCTCTCTCACGATGGCAAAGGCCGCCAATAGCTCTCGACTTTGACCTTGGAGCAGGAGAGTGCTTTCCCTGCGGCGCTAACTCCGATACAAGGTCAGAGAGGTTGGCCAGGGCTCTCCACAACAGGGATTCAGAGGTCGGATAGAAAAGTTATTTATTTTTAAATCATTTCTCTCTTATAAACCTTGAAGCTGTAATTTGTAACTGTAACTGTTTTTCTTTTTGCGACTATTGGAAGAATTAATATGCTTTAATTTTTTTACAACGTTACCTGAACAAACAGCAATGTTCGAATTCTGAATGAATTCTGACACACGCATTTTGTTTACCATATGATTCATTCTTCCAGGTTCATCGGAGGTTGCTGAAGCTGAGCGGATCATACAAACAGCCATTTCAACAAATTGTGAAAACAAACATCCAGTGTTGGACAGGAAGACTTGTGTTGAATCCAATTTATTTACTTTATAGTTATTACAGCGACACAGTATTTGGAAGTCACAAGATTTGTATTGTTAGATATGTTTTAAGGGCAAAGGTGGATCCTTAAGTAGCATCGCTGGCTAGTTTGAGAGAGTGAAGCAACTGAAGTGGAAAAAGGATTAAGTGTAAAAATCTGTTTTCTTACAGCTTTTCTCTTGATAGACAGTGTATTAGCAAGTGCATCTAATGTTGAATAAAGTTGAGGGATCAACAGTAAAAAAAACTAACGTCCAGAAGCCTCTGAAAGCAACCATTACATAAGCAGAGATCAGTTAAAAAGGCCGAGCTGTGGGGGGGAGCTAAGACCTCTTTTTTTTATTTATTTATATGCTGAGAAACGAATTAGTTTAGTATTCACTGCATCACACATGGTGTCAGCACCAGACGATTTATGCAACACTTTAATACGGCTGACATTAAGAAGACATTATACCATGTACTCTAAGAACCACATCATCGCCCGGGAATTTCACAGGTCATTGAATTAACTGGATTTGAGCGTTTCTAACTGAAGTGCCACTGGGATTGAATAAGGATGACTGGGAATGGGCAAAGCAGACAAAATGATGACTGACGGTTATAGCTGAAACATATCTGAAATAGAAAAACATATATATTTCTTATATATACTATATATATATAGTAGGTGTAGGTATAACAGGTATATACTCAGACTGACTTATAAGGCAATATGTACAATATATATATAGTTGATGGTCAAATCTAGGTTTTGTTTTCTTGGTTGGAGATATTTATCCAATACACATGAACTGCCATATAGAACAATCCATACAATATATAGATGGTCAAACACACATGCAGTTTTCTTGTTTAGGGAGCCTTTCTTTGAAGTATTCTTTGTAACATGCAATCAGGCACATGCTGATGTATGCCACTCGTCGCTGCCACTAAGAATTGTATTGACGTGAAGAGAAATGAGGGTGTGACTGTGGACGAGGAGCATCATTTAACAGAGCCTCGGGCAGCGTTCCCTCTCCTCTTCCAGTAAGATGCCTCCTCTGCAACTCTGACTGCTTGCTGTTTCATTATGATGAGGCTATGGGCTAAACGTAGCCAAGCATATCAAATATCCTGGAAGCACATACTAAATAAATCATTTTATTCATTCCATTAGTGGCGGATGTGCTTCCCTTGTAAACCATCTTGTGACCATACTGGCAAACAAAAAGCTGTTGTGCTTCTGCCTGCCACCTCTGCTGCCGAGATGAAGAAACCAAAAAAAAGAAACACAGACTCGCCCTCTGCTCCTGCAAATTGCAACTGTTCCATCCATATCAGTTTCATCCTTGGTCAGCGTATGTTTCCTGTGTGTCTCTCTAAATTGTCACAACCCAATGAATTTGCTTGTGCCAACATTGGATGGAAAAGGCTGGAAATGAGCAATGTACCAAACACAGCAGGGACAGAGTCACTGTGTAAGGATAAGGCTGTGAGCGGTTTCAAAAATCAACAACATGTAGCTCAGAGTTAATCTCGACAGAAGAGTCAGAAAGTGCGAGCGAGGTCGTGACAGCTTCGGTGGGTCAGACGCCGAGGTGAGACCTGATCATGGTGCAGGTTGAGGTGACTCGACGGTAGCAGGCTTAAGGCAAAGCAGAGGTGACACCCTCTTTAGCCGCAGGTCATCTATAAAGAGGTCCGGCAGCAGATGTTACAGGTGGGTTGCCAAGTCTGGTAGCCGATGGCGAGCTCTGCAATTGTTGGCCCCATCTACAGACACTAAAGGCACCGACTGCCTTCTCCTGGAGACTGTGAGAGACGTGACTGCTGGGAAACAGGTAGGAGGGGGAGGACGACAGTGAAGCGTCTGTGACTGTCAATGCCCTCTAACAAAGAGAAGAGAATAAATTTGATTTGATGCATTCTCTGGATATTGTTGTTCTTTCGACGAACATTACGTAACTTCGCCGGCTCACAAAAGACTTGGTTTGATGACCTCGTGAAGCGGGAGTTGTTGTCTTCACCAGCGTTGGTGATGGAAATCTACTTTGACACAACTTGGGTATAAATCGGGTTTGAGGATAAGGTAACATATTTATATCAATACAAAATAGCACAGACAGGAAATGCCATGGGGTAAGCGGATATGACAATAAAATGTCCAGTTACCTGAAATAGAATTGCGGATATATCTGGGTTTAGACATTGATGCAACCATTTTGCATTATGCAAGTACACAAGTCAACAAAATGTAAAACATAGGTCTTGTGGCTTTTAGAAATTTCAAAAACAAATAATAGCTACATATTATATGTCAAACAACAGCAGTAAAACTTTAAACTTGAAAACTTAAAAACTGCAGGCAGTTACTCGTTAAAGCAGAATGTGAATAACATGACACAAATAAGTAGTTGTATTACTTGTATTATGAGGACGATGAGATGCTCCGAGATTCTCCAGCAGTTTATCAGCAGACGTTAGCCAGGCTCCTGTGGGCTGTGGCCCACACCACAGGAAGAACAAACACCCCCTCAATTTTCTGCCGACTGAAGGTACCTCATCTCACAGATATCACTGTCATGGGCAGTGACTGACACAGCTTCGCACCTCCTGCTGAAAAACATGTTCACTGACACCCTGGAAATCTCATTAAATGGAATAAAACGGCACCTTTTTTGTCACAGCTGAACTGCTCTTCCAAAAATCCCTTTGACATTTGTAACAATGAAATAAACTATCAGTTATTAGGCGCGCTAACAAAGGGGAAGAAGTTAATTTTTAAAATGATTTAATTTGGATATTTATTACTTTTAAGCGTCCTTTAATGGACAACAATTCTCTTCAGCCTTAGACCTTGTTGGACTAAATGTCAAGACTCTATACAAGAGGGGAGTGTCTGTTAGAACAGGAAGTTGCAAGGACGTTCAGTAAGCCTGTACATTTTTTGTGCCACCTAGTAAATGTTGGACTTTTAAATGATGAATTATGGAACTTGAATGCAAGATGTCAGACCCTAACTCCCTTAAAGAAAAAATTAGACGACCTCCTTCATTCATGTTTTTATTTGTTTGATTTATAAACGTATCACATTTACAAATGGGATGTTTTTGGTCATGTGAAAGATGTTTCACCCACATCTAAAACCCTGACCCTCCTGTGGTCTCTCTGTGAGGATGAATCAGAGCTTCAGCTGGAGTTTTAATGAGACTTATGTACGTCCTTGCTGCCTGTGAATGAACTAGCTGCTGTGTCCCAGACAGCCTTGTCCCTCTAATTATCAGCCATGAATTATTTTTCTGATCTCAGTCATTTCCTCCGTTGATGGATGGTTGCTTTTCAGTGGGTCGTTATGATGTTAAGGTTAATGGTGGGCTGAGTCTCTCACAGCGTGGAAACCTTTTGAGCTTGTCCTGTTAAGAAAAGAAAAAGCTCACATGTCATCTGTACAAGCGGTTTATTTATTTGGTCTATGGGGGAGCTACTTGAAAGTTGACTTCGAGATAATTTGCGGACTTGCAATGAGGATCCTGAAGGAAATCAAACGACAGTGTGGTTATTAAAGCTTGATGTGAAAACAATACTGGCAGTAATCACAGGGTCAACGTGCGTGCTCATTAGAGAAAAGCAGACAAACTAAAAGTCTGAATACCAACGCACTTTTAAAGGCATACTTCACCCAAAAAGGAAAGTTCAGTCATTAGCTACTCACTTTGCCGATGGAGGAGTGGGTGAATTGTTTGAGTCCACAAAACCCTTTTGGAGTTTCAGGGGTAAACAGCTTGGCAGCCGAATCCAATACAATTAAATTAACTGGTAACCCACTGCTCCTGTGGTATCATCCAAGTGTCTCAAACACTCCACCGGCATAGTGGTGAGTAGATAGTGAGTAAATTTTCATTTTTGGGTGAGCTTTACCCTTAATAGTATGTTGGTAATTGGACTTTCAGTTTGTCTGTTGTTCTGTAAGAAGTATTTACATTGACCCTGCAATTACTGATATTACTGTTTTCACATAAACGAGAAGTGAATCTTGGATGAACTATCCCTTTAAAGCGGATTTGAAATTCCAGCCATGTCCAGCCTTCAAGTTGTTGGGCGCTCTCCCTTTGACACCCGTGTTCCATGGTGAAGGGAGTCAGGGGGTGAGGGGGACACAGTCAGAGTCATGATAGACAATATCACTTCTTTTTCCTTTCCATTTGAATTTTAATTAGATTTTTGTTAACAGCACAATTTTGCAGCAATTATTTATCACAGATGTAATTACAAAGTCCATCAAATTATCCTCTACCCATCGTGAATAATGGACATCAACTCGAGACAGGAATCAAGAAGAAGGCTCTGTCTTTTTTTCCTCCCCATTTCTTTGATATTGCAATGAGTTTCAGGTTCACTGATCACAGCACAGTTTGAAAGATTAATGTGACTGGATAAAACGATGAAATTATCAGCTTCTCCCTGCTTAATAAGAAAACCAAATTTGATACCTTATTGATGTAAAAGACAGCACCCTAGAATAAAGGTTTTAATTAATCTTACATTTAGCATTAATTGTATGTTTCCTGTTTAAAAGTTCAACACTATTCTTCTGCTGGGTTTTTCACAATGTGCACAGTTTTTTGTGTGTGAATGATAAACAGATACATTTTCCTTCAACTGCAACAGCTTGTTTACATAGGATGTTTCTCGTCACTGTGTGTCCTCCATACACTGTATCTGTTGTATATAAAATTGTAAATGTAATATAAAAAAGCCATACAAAACATAGCATTTGAGAAAAATACACGGAAAATGTAATAGAGCCGCAGGGAGGTGACACAAAGTTGAGTCTAAAAATCAAATAGTTATATAAGACAAACAAAACAGATAAAAACACATCAAACACCAAGTCTTTTATTGTGAAATACAGTATGGTTTACTGATCACATTATTTGACGATTAATATCACAAACATCCGATATATCTATGAGAAAACACACTCACAGCTTGAGCGTTTGTTATTTACTACAGTTGATAGGAGGCACGTATATATACAGCACAGGTGTATGTCTCCACAGTGTAAATGCTGTATGAGAGGAATCAAAGAGACGAAGAATGGAAACAACAGACAGGCTCGCTTGTCTGTGGTGGTGTGTGATGTGAAGATACTGTAGAAAAACAACAGTCCGTCAAAACAGCTCCTCCCTTGGTGTTTTTTTTTTTTCATATTGTGCAATCTTTTATGCAGGTTTTGAATAGGCCAGAGCAAGCAGGTATTTGTCTACTCTCCGGCAGGGCCAAGGGATTAGAGAGGCAAGCACTGTGTTGCCATGGTTTCCAGTTCAGCTCTGACTGCCTCCAACACCAAGGATAGTTGCTCTTTGTTGGCCTTCACCATCACACCAATCGCAAGTGGGAGAGCTGGAGATAAACAAAAAGATTCTCGCACAATGGAAGAGACGAGTTGTGAGTCATTATATACTGTACATTTGGCCATTACAGGTGTCCGCGCAGCGATATCTGCCCTTACATAAAAACCCAATGTGTGACCAGAACATTCGGACCAGTCTTGGCTCTTCTTAGATGCCATCTGTGCTGTTCCCTTGGACCAAATGTAAGGATTGTATCGTGAATGCCATGAAAAAAGTGTAAAAATCAGGGACCTTAAAACATCCCACGTTGGATACTTTCTCCGTGTTTCAGTAAAAGTTTTGTAATCCACAATATCATAGATGTATAATTGTGGAATTGAAAACCATCTTTATGTGCTTTTACATGTCCTCTCTTGCGCTCTTGTGATCTTGCCTGCACAATAACACAACTGGAGGAGTAGCTTGTGACTGCAGCTTTCTCCTGGTAAATGCAGATGCCGATGGCCAGTCAGTGCTGAAATGACCCTAACAGACGGCTGGATTTGGTTTGGAGCTACACACCAGAGCCTTGGGCCTGATTCCGGTGCAAACCCATGGATCATCTGGCAGTGTTGGGTTGAGCACTAACCATATTGCAGCGTCCAGGTCCAGCGAGGTTCAACCTACCGTCCCTGCCTACAGCTCACTCTCCTCGGCTGCCAGACTGGGGCCAGCCAGGTACATGCCTGCCTGTGAAAAGTGAGACCAGCGAGGACATGAGGCAGGTGGAGGATTGGGCAAAATTGCCAGTGAATCGCCAGGAGGAACAGGCCACCTTTACCATCGCTGTAAGGCCATGTGGAGTTTTGAAAGGGATTGAGTGAGACTCCTGCCTCGACATCAGCAATAAGGATTAAAGGAGATATTGTGGTGAAATATGCTTTGCCTGGGCAGAAGCTACAGTGACAAAGCCACGAAAGGAGTTGATCCTTTCTTCTGAGCTTCGACTCCAAGTGGTGGATATCATCCCTCAACTGTGAGTATATGTTTGCAACCCACAAACAGCTAAATAAAGGTCATCCCAAATTTGATAGAAGAATCTTTCAAGAGATGGAAAGGTTAAAACATGGTTAGAGAGACCAAACAAAACACTAATATTGAGATTGGATATAAATTTGACAGTGTCAGCAATGAGGGTCAACTCCTGTGTCCCTGGATGAGGGCAGTGATATCACAAAGTTAAGGAAGTCCTTACAGGTCACTTGAAGGCACAGTTCTTGAACACAGGCCGAGAGCTTTGATACTTTCACAGAATTTATACAGCAGCTAGACCTGCTTCACAAACAAAGCTAAGCTCCCTCTCTACGATATGGGACCTTTAAAAGATTGAAATTGAACATCAAAAGAACATTAGCAGCAGATTGTTGAGACACTAGACTGATGTACCACTGCTCCCTGATCTGTAACAAAACACTGTCACCTTTTTTTTTTTTTAAGTAAAACAGCACAGAGCTTTTTCTCAAGTATCTTTACTTTAATACATGGATAGCAATAATTTAACACTTTCATCATTTAGACAGAAGGATCCGGGGATTTAACTAACAACTCTTAATCAAGGGACAACCGGGTGTACCGGCTGAGACCCCCCCAAAATACGACCTACTTTCTTATGTTGACTTGAAACGCTTATAAACACCCTTGAAAACAACTTTTAAGTTGTCATATATGTTGTGTTTGGTGCCATGTGAATAAAGTAGTCTTCACAACAAACTCTGACACAAACAACATGGTCATACTCGTGTTTTGTTTCAAACAATTTAAACACAAGTAAAAGTAAATCTTAAATTCTGTACAATGTATTACAACGACACATAATCTCTTGATTCCTGTTTGCTTCTGAATTTGGAAAATATATGTGGAAATACTTGAAAATAGTTATCATTAACTTCAAGAGCTTGATTTCCATGACGCACTGGAGCATGGCATGAAGTCAACAGTGCAGGGACACTTCACAGCTGTGCAGTGGGTGATCAGGTTGGATTGGGAAGAATACTAACTTTATCAATGTGTGTGTTTATTCTTCTCCGTGAAGTACAGACACCTTTTTTATTTTTGAGACTTCAGTGTTTCTTCCAGAAGAGAACTCGGTCACTTGTCCAGGAGGTGGAGCGT
Source organism: Pleuronectes platessa (assembly GCF_947347685.1). Classification (NCBI taxonomy): domain Eukaryota; kingdom Metazoa; phylum Chordata; class Actinopteri; order Pleuronectiformes; family Pleuronectidae; genus Pleuronectes; species Pleuronectes platessa. The sequence continues at coordinate 12,298,761 of NC_070641.1, forward strand.
CATATGGACCAAAGAGTCTGCCAAGAGCAGATGGCATGCGCTTTTAAAGTTAATTTAATTTTATGGAGATGCAGAGATGTCCGTCCCCCTGTTTTCTATCCATAATAAAGAGGAGCATGTTGCTTTGTGCTGATAGTTATTGACTCCCAAAATAACAAACATACAGTCTGTGCCAGTCCTAATAATAATCTGTCATTCATTTATTTCTCTTCTCATCCCTTTTCGTTTCACAGGGGCACCGGGTTCCCACGATGGAGCCCAGAGACGAGCCTGAGGCCTCTGCATTCTCCAGAGATCTCAACAGGATATCTGTCACCTCCTCTGCAGAGCAAGTTGCAGAAAAAAAGTTTTGAGTGAAGAATGAAAACAATAGCTCCTTTTTGCGTCTTTTTTAATATTTTATTTATTTTACACCACTTGATGACACGATGAGGTTACCTCCTTCAAGGAGCCCAGCCCTGTGTCTCCAAACACCCACACTAGATGGGCGCATGCTGAATATATGGCTATATTGTTAGTTAGAGTGTCTGCTTCAACTTACTTGATTATCCTCAAAGGACTTCTGGTTTTACAGTGATCTGAATTACCTGGCTGCTTAACCCCGTTTGACGCACGAGTAAAGTTCACTTATTTCGCCTCCGCACTCTTGGCAAGGGTCATCACGTCTGCAGTGAGCCCGGCTCCACTCATTACAGGGGAGACAAATCTGCAGGAGACAGCACGGACCGAGGTGAAACTGAAACTGAGCTGCTGTCAAGTTTTAAATCTGCTCTGTGGCAGAACTTTGGATTTCCGACAGTCAGAGAAGAAGGCAGCAAGACAACTGACAGCACAATTGCGAGGATTGTAATGGAGCCCTGCATTGGAGGGGACACCACCAACACCCCTTAAAATACACTGGGAAAATGAAGTGGCAGGTGTCTGTGGCCTACATTCAGTTTAATGCTGCATTTCAGCCCCAAATACTCTGAGGTCATTGTACATGTGTATTACTGCTACAGCGAGATACGCCTACTGCATTGAACATGTATAATGTGATGCTTATGAAACTGTAATTTTAGTGCTTAAAGCACACGTTAAAGATTATTATAAGAAATTAACCTATTTTCTGTCAATATGAGTTTCCACATGTTTCCAGTCGTCTTTTCCAGTCTAATATTCTTCTTTTACTCCTTTTGATTTCAATGTCTGTCTTTAATTCATTTCAAACTTGTCTTTTAATTGTAATCTTAACTAGCTTGCCAGCTATAACCTCTTCAGAGTTTATTATTTCAATAGCCCTAATTGTCTTCATGTTTTTAACCATCTCTCTATTTTAACTAGCTTTTAACGTAAAGCCCACTGAGCTGCACTCCACTGTTTTATAGTTTAAGTTAAATAAAAGTTTACGATTATCATCATAATTTATATTCTGTCTGCTAAGGCATTAACCTTAACACAGTCGATGCATGCAGTGCAAACATAAGGGACATGCTGTACTTAAAATAGCTATTACATTTCTGGGTTACAGTCAAATGAACTGAGATGAAGAGGTCCTGGCTAATGAGCATTTTATCTACCACAACAGTCAAAGGTTAAATGCTTTAATGGCAAATGAAAGAGCAGAATAATCTTAGCTAATCTGTCATAGGGAAAGCCTCAGGTACAGTTAAGACTGAACTGATGTGGTGCCAAGCGAGGTTCTGCATGGCTGCATCTGCATCACACGGCCCCTGCAGCCGCTGGAGCTCTGCTGAACTTTAAAAATAACAGCTGCTGTAGTGCGCAGGCAGGGGCGGCCGGAGCCGGTGTAGAAACCAGCTACACTTCCTAAATCTGAAAATACTGTACAGCTAAATTCTTCTGAGTGATGTGATGATACGTCAGCTGCAGCAGGAGCACTTATCTGGGGAGAATTTCTTTTTCTGGGTGAAGGTAAATATCTGTAAAAGTGGTCGGGGTGCCTGAGTTGCAGTTAGTCTTATCAGGATCAATATCGATTTATGAAAAAGTCAGGGGGGAAAGCAAGTAGTTCACCTCGCCGTGAGGATTGGAGACTGACTGCGCACCTTGCTTCCAGTCAGAGGCGAAACCCAAATCATTTTTATCCAACATAAATTCCCCCGACTTTACTTCAAGCTCGATAATGTGCTTTTCAACGAAGAAGAAAAAAAAAAAACAGACAACAGAAACAGAGACATTCTCTCAAGGAAAGTCAATTAACAGTGAGGCTCCCGCTCCAAAATATTCCCCTTAATCCCCGAATCGATTTACATTCACCGAAAGAGAAATCAAACTGTGAGCTAGTGAGAACTATATTGCATGGTCAATGCAGCTGCCGTCACAGCAGCAATACAATTATTTAAACACTGGGGCGGTCAATTAAAGGAAGCGTTCATAATTTTAAAATCCATATCTGCAAAATCAGTTTAGCATTACTCACCCATACCACTGTCACTGCCCTGAGTGTCTCAGTGTTCATACGGCGCGGTGGGAGCTCAGAGCACTTGAGCTGCTGCCAGGGAATTGAACCTAATTCCAAACGAGCCTGACGTGATTAAAAAAAATTAACAACTATCCTATCAATGACAATTTTATATTTACATATGGCAGTGAAAGAAACCCGAGGGGGGGGGCAGGAGTCACTGACAAATGTTGTGCCAAGTACACATAATGGAAACCTACTGGGGGAATATGAACAGGTTTGATTTGTGTGTTACAGCCATAAAACAAGAGGATGTCAAAGGGTCTTATATTTCCGCTGTGTTTCTTCCACCGCTGACTCACTGAGCCGCGATGAGAAGTTCCACCTCCTCGCTTGTCTCCTGCAACATTCAACAGATGCCAGAGGAAATGAAAGCACACGCCGCTCTGAGGGCTCTCCCCAGTGTCTAATGCCCCGATGAGTTCATTCTTCACAGAATCATTAGGGTTCAAATGTTAATGTCCACATTAAGATGCTTTCACAATACAAAGCACCGGAGTCGAATTATGTGTCACAAGAGCAGTAATTCTCCAGCAGACATTTGGGAAATATGTATTTGAATGAGGTTTTTAACAACTTTGTTGCTTGATTTATCTTCGTCGGACACTTTTAAAAAGATGCCCGAGGAGAGACATGATGCTGGAGAATAAAGCAAAGTAATCTGTCTGTCGGGATTTATCTGTCGCCCAGGTCACAGGAGTTGTAGTGGAACTACTTAGTGAGGGAATTTAAAGTGAGCAAAGTTCATGGTCGTAAAAATGGCTGCAGACTCCAGACATTTGGTTCCTAATTAGATGATGAAAGCTACTATCCCACAACGGGCTGCTGGAGTTGTGTGTAGTATTGTTTGTTTCAAGTTAGTCATCAGATGGAAATCTTTATTATTCATAAAAATCCATGGATAATTTACACAAAATTCGAGAATAGGTCACATTAAAAATGTAAATATTTGGCCTTTCCAGGTCTCAGATGGCGAAACGCACTTGTGGTTAATGAGTAATGTACGTACATGAGCCTTACATATACAAGATCTGGCTTAATTATTGCTTTATTCATTAACACAGCTTTTATGATAGCATGATATAAAATGAAGCTGACATTGTGTCCTCTGCACCTCTCAGAACAAGTTCAAGACTTTCCTCCTCACTAAGACAATTCAGTCCTGTTTCTATAATTAATTGTACTAGTGCAGTGCTTGTTCCCACTATGCCTGTTCAGAGTGGCTGTAATGCTGGTTGCAGCTCTCTGGTTGAAAAGAGAGTGACCTGCAAGTAAAGAGCGGCAGCTGGACTCAGTCCACAGAAGAATGAAGCTGCACCACCTCTGCTCCAGTGTGTAAGATTTAGGTGAAGGGATCTATTCGCAGATACTGAATTAAAAATAACCTAGTGATGTTTTCACTAGTGTGTTTCACTTACGTTGTACGATTTACGTTTTTTTTTACCCTAGAATGGGCCCTTTTTATTTAAATACGTTATACTTACTTTAGGAGCTTGTCCTCTTTACAGAGGCTGCCAGGTTATTTACAGTTTTTGGAAGGGGAAGGGAAGGTGAGGTGTTCAGCTGCAACATGACCACTAGATATCACTAAATCCTACATCCTGAACCTTTAATCACCACAGAGAATGATAAGATGAACAGGTCAAACAATAGCTGTCACACCAACGCTGTATCTCAGGTTGCATACCAAAGACTCTTATTCAGGGAAAAAACATTTTACATAATTAATGCATGTCTGTGTCTTGTCTTATATGCAAACTGCAAAAAGGATTCGTATACCTTTAATGATGCACATGTGCCGTTAGAATCTGTCGGTGTCAAATTTGACAAGGTGGAGGTCCATGAAGTAGAAAAGTTCAGGACAGCATCTCCGTTCCTTCAGCGAGATGAGATGTATTGTTCTGCTGCAGTTTGGAGAACTCTCCCCCCCTCAGGCCACACAGAACATGAATGACAGACCGAGCTCAGAGCAAATACAGTTCTGTGGGCAGGCAGCCTCAGTCAGACGAATGGTTTTCACCTATGTGTGTGTGATTGTGCGTGTGTAACTGTGTGATGGTGGAGAATGAGGAGAAAAAACGATTCCCTTGGTGACAGTGTGTCGAACTGCAGATCCGTAAGGTTCAGAAATAACGTGCACCTGAAGGTAATTTAATTTCATGTGTGTTAATTTAATTTGTGCTAATTTAATGCAAATTAAAGCACTTGGTTGAGTTTAGAATTGTCATATGGGTAACATTAGAGGAAAGAATAGAGAAAAAAAAAGACAGTCAGTCGATGCTGTAGCTCACTGCCTATGTGAGCTGCTCACAGAAAGTCTGGTTCAATTTACTGGTGAAAAGAAGCAGAAGATCAATAAACCTGCATCTGTAATGGACACGAGAAATAAATATTACAGATGTATTCCATAAGCAGGCAGCGAGGATGATATGAAGAGGAAAAGTGAATTCTTCTGTCAGCATTGTGCATTCATTAAACACGAAAAGTTTGATTCCTGAGTTGATTATTCAAATCAAGACAAATTTCCTCCATCCAGTTCCGCACCGTTGCGGATAAGAGTCAGTGAAATTATTAAGTATATTAGTTGCAGTACTCCGCTGGTTCTCATGATGTTTTGACTTTTATTGAACCTCACTTTAGATCGCGTTACCACATCAGTGACAGCTGCCTGCACCTCTGTTCTCCGGATGGTTTATATATATATATTTCTCTTCCTCAATGAACCAGACAGCTCTGTAGAGCTCATCTACTTCTCCTTTTCTTTGTTTTGTTATTTTCTGATGGAGGAACAAAGCCTTTGAAACTGTGACAATTACTGGAACAGGAGTAAAACCCTTGTTTAGTTTTTTTATTTTCACCTTTAACAGTTTTTAATGTATCTTCACCACAAATAATTCGTCCACTTTATGAAAAAAGAAAATACAAATATCAAAATTACATAGTGTATATGGATTTAAAAAAGTTCAAATGGAAAGTCCCCTGTCCTTACTACACGTTTTCGTCCTCTGAAACATTTGTAAGTGAGCAAGGTCTATTTGAAACAGCACCTTTCACAGAGCAAAGTGACTAAAGGCTTCACATCACTAAAATATCACCGGAGAGTAGTGCACAATAAATATATGCAAAAAAAAAAAAAACTGAAAAACATGCGAATGAATAAAGTCAATAAAAATGCATGTCTTCAAATATTACAATTCACATGGTGAGACAAAAGCCAGAGTGAATAGATGGGTTTTTAGTTGAGATTTAAAGGCTATGATAGATTTTGCAGAACCAATTTCTATGTGAAGAGTTTTCCATAATGTCGGAGCTTTGAAAGCACTGTCACCTTTGGGTTACGTGGGACGACTAATAAGCAGTGGTCAGTGGACCTAAGTGACTTGGGGCTGTACGGCTGGAGTAGGTCAGTGATGTATGCAGGTGCCTGGCCATGCAGTGCTACGTGTGAATGTTCCGCTCTTGTTTTCAGAAATTCATGGGCTGAAAATGTGCATCGCCACGACAGTTCTTCTGTTTTCGTTGTGGAGCCGGGGATCCAGTTGGCGGAACGACAAGCTGAATGAGATGTTCAGACCCCCCACAGCTTAAGGCGCATATGGATGATACGTGGAGCTAACCTGGAATCACAGCCCTATCAGCTCCATGAGTTGCGAGAGGTCAGTGAAGTGGGTCCACTGTGAAATAAGGTGATCGGCAACTTCCTCAACCTCTCAACCACATCGTTTATGAATAATGAGAGAAAATGCTTTGTAGGTAAAGGCTCCAGGGAAATGTGTTGAGCTGTAGCTCACTGTGCCACAGTCTAGCCCCGGCAAGTGTTTACCTATGTGGATACAGCTACAGCTAATTACTTTGTGACTCAGTGTTTGCATGTAATGAATATCTAATGCTCGAGGTCACAGTAATAAGAAAGATGGATATAAAAATGTAAGTGCACGTTTCAAAAGATTTAAATTGGCAATAAACAACTGGTAGGCTGAACAGCAGCTACTGTATGTCTGAATCCATATAATTACCTGGACCAAGGTTTGTGTCCGTCTCTTATTTAGCAGCATTACGCAAAAACTGCTGATCGGTGGGGGGGTATTTGTTTTTACCTTCTTTAATATTTATTTTTTTTAACATTCTCCTAGATTTCTCAGAGACTAAATTAGACATGTTTAGAGGAGTGATATTAATGAGTGTGTGCAATTTGTTGTGCAGATGATAAATAGATACAAGTAGATTTAAATGTGGTGTCATAGGGGACAGTTGGACCTTGGCGGATGTTTGCACTATTCTGAGTGGAGAGATGGGACCTGGACCTGGAAAGAAAACATTACATTTTGGTTATGAATGTGAATTAATGGGCTAGTACAGTTTTTTTTTTCACAGCATATAAATAATTTATCTCCTCCATTTTCCCAGTGCCATGAACCATCAGTAGTGTCACTGTGCTCTAACAAGCAATGAGTCACAGGCTTGAATGAAATCGAGGATGCTTTACTTAATAGTTCTTTAGATTTTTTTTTTATTTAACATAGAATAAAAATTTATATAAATGTAAATTGTTATTTAGGCTTCAGGTATACATCAATTTTACAGCACGTTTTCACAACACTGGAGTTTTCTTAATCGGCCTGAAGGCAACTTGTGTAAGCGGAGGTAATCAATCACTGTGTCAGACAGAAACACCTCAGTTGTGCTGTTTAATTTCCATTCTTCACAGGGTCCATCTTTTCATTAATCAATCACATGATTATTTTTGAGACAGAGATGTACTCGGCCTACTCTGGTTTATTGAAAAACTAAATCACGATAATGAGGATATTAAGGTCGACACAAACTCAACTCAATACAGACTTCGTTTCTGAGAATTCTCAAACACATTGTCTTTTAGCTGTAACGTTAAAGATGATGTTTTTCGTCATCTCATGTAGAGCAAGAATTTGAAACGGACAATTTCTTTGAGGCAACTAACCTGAGATAGCGTAATTCTTAAGAAGCCAAGGGAATTCAGTGTCACTTTTTCTGTTGTTACCATGAGTGTCTACAGTGGACATGATTAAGAAAAAATGACAGTAGAAATTGGCGGTGTAAATCATTAAGAAAACAACTATCTGATGCTATAAATACAAACTAATCGAATTTTCATTGCATATAAAACAAACAAATTGATTATAGCCGATTGTTTTTATTTTGTTGATCTGCGAGTAACCCTAAAAAGGTCAGTTTGCCTGGTGATGAATACAATCCTTGCATAAATAGGGGAAAGAGAGCAGATAGAATATTATCTGTCGAGACAATGGAGAAAACAAGGCAGTGATCTGACAAGTGATCTGCCTGTGCAGCAGTCATCAGTAATTGACATTGCAGAACAATGGTTCCACACATTCATGAACATATTACCTTCATATCCTGAGCCTTACATTATTTCTGATATAGGTATGGACAGAAATACAGAACGTGATTGTTATCCTTTATTTAATGGTCCATATTTTCCAGCTATTGGATTTTTTATGCCACACATAATAGATCATATCGGTTATATGCAGCCTTACCTGTAGTTTTCAGATGACCGAGATGAGATCAGGGTAGTTTCATGAAATGGTTCAAAACGACCCCAGTGGAGGTTTGAACGTTGTTTACGATGGGGGAGACGTCCCACACATGGGCATTAGCTGAAAAACACGAATGCAAAAGCCTCACGACAAAAACACAACCACAACTGAAGTGGGTGACAACGGATGATAACCGTGAAATTACTTGTTTGTGTTGTGACCTTTGCATTTTGTTGTGGCTGCTGCTGCTGTGTGTGTAGCGTTTGCCTTTGTGTTTGCCATTAATGCGCTGGTGTGAGACATCTGGGCCACCGTAGTTTCAAGCTGACTCATCTTTAAATAACAATATTGTAAAGGGATTTTGAATATGCCCTCGATACCTTAAATACACAACACGATGCCGAGAGAGTACGGCAAAGACTCAGCTCTACCTCCTTCAGTAAGGTCTGAGAAACAATATCCAGGATCCAGGAGCCAGCTCAGATTTTGGGGACAAGGTACAGAAAGTGGCACCTATGATTAATTTAACGTAGTGTTCTTCTTTTTTTTCTCTCATGGCTCTCTCCAACTGAGTTACCTCCTATCCATATTCTCCCCTTTCACACACTGACCCTGCTTTCCTTGCTTTTCCACACCTGGCTGCCTCATGTGGATGTGTTTGATCTATCACCGGATGATGCAACCACCTTCCTCTTCAATGTGGCCCTGCAGGTTCAAGCCCCCTCACCCTTGTGGCACCTGCCCTGCGATACGTCTTTGTGCTGACTGTGCCCGCTATACAGATTCCGCACGGGTTTGTGTGCAAGTACACAAATTAATCATTGCTAGTAAACCCCCTCTCACTCTCTATAATGATATGTGCATCCCTAGTTACCCTCACTGCATAATTAACTCCCCTTACGAGTGATACAGTTCAGGCGGATTCAGGTTCAGGGCAGGAAATTAACAGCATGTAAATTCAAAACAATACCGACCCTAGTTTATTAATTATAGGTGTTGCAACTCGCTGACATTATGAGTATTTTTTTTTATCTAGTCGAGTGTGTCTGAACGGCGAGGTTGAGTTCACATGAAGTGCTGCACTGTTTAAATAAGTCGAGTTGACGGGAGCTGCATTCACGCAATGGAACACATCTAAAAGAACAGTGTTATTGATAACACACACACACAAATATATAAATACACACCATAAATGTTAACCATCGCAAAAACTATTTTTAAAAAGCATTTTTTTACGAGTAAAAGTTGAATTGAGCTTAATTTATTATATTAACTTAATAAGCTGTAAAAACTATTTAATCTGTTTTCCTTAAAAAGTTACCTTATCTAAAATAAGGGTAAATACCAAATTAAAAACATCCAGATAACGTGCATTTCTGGAAAATCTAAATAGTCATGCTAGCAGGTTTTTTTGTTTTATTAAAATCAAACATACAGGCCTTTTTTTTTTTACTGTGGGTGCCAATTGTCTTTATTTATTTTTTTAGCGTGTAAGATTTCCGTAGCTGCCTCTATTTATTTAATTTTTTTTGCAGAGATGTTGCATAAGCCCCTTCTTTTTGGACCGTCTCCAGATAAGACCATGACACAAACATATGTCTGACTGCTGTGTGGCTGTTTGTGGTGGGCCATATGGTCCCTTCTTGTCAAGGTCAGGCACTACATCTGCCGGTGGTCCCTGAGCCAGTTCCCGGGGATGCTAACGATGTTTTTCTTTAACATGAGGGAGTGTGGACGGGGTTCCTGGGGACATTTCTTTTCCTTTTTCTGACGTGACTAGAGAGGAGAGGAGTGCTCGGCGGAAGAAATGACTGCATTGGCCATTTGTCTGAGTGCTTACAATGACTGCTATTTTCCAAAGGAGTAACCCCTTGCAGTTGTTCAAATAACGACTCTGGAAGTACGCTGACATTTGCTTCCACATGAAGTGACATTAGAATTGGATGGGTGGTGTTTAGTATTTTTTAGTTACCTAAACTTAACCAGAGCTGTGCCACTGTTTCAACTTTTTTCAGACATTTTTGTATGGGAAATTGTTTTTTTATTCTTCCGTTTTGATACCTAGAAACATCCGTGTCTTTATCCTTCTGTACAATATATTTCACCTTAAATACTCGAAAGCACCCAGCTCACTTTCACCTTTCTTACTTGTCATGCCCATTTTCTGTTTTATTTCCCAATATTTCATTGACAAAAATATCAGCTCAGACAAGTGTTGCAAAAGGACCCTGTACAGAAAGTAAAAATATTTCCACTTGTCACTGTCACCTGAGGTTTGTGGGTTGAAGATATGTCCACAAAGAGGCTAAAGCAGCTGTTAACATTTTTCATTTCTACAGAAATACATTTGTATTGTCTCATCTGCTGTCAGTGAGAAGTGTCATAGGGAGCTAATAATAATGATTCTCTAAATTATGTGTACGCAAGGTCCTCCATTGAGATCTATCTGTTCACACTATACACTGCTCCTATTGGGTCGGTATAAAAAAAAGGGCTTTACATTAATTTACACTGAGGTCACGAGGGATGCATCTTCTGTGCCAAGACTTCATGGTGTTAGTCATGTGTTTGTCAACCATAGATTATCCCAAGTGTAAGGCAGTGATAAGCAACCTTATGTATAATTACACCTGTTGATGGAAGGTAGGGAACTGCATAATTGATGCACTGCTAATTCCGGCCCAAACCTACACATGTGGTGCATCACGTCTCCGGAGGCTGCTGTTGCGTTTGATGCTAACGTTTTTTAATTGCAGCCCTGTGCCTGTATCGTGGCCTTGTGTATGTGTACGTTTTCTTTTTCATATTGAAAATTGGTGTGATTTTGATGGATGAACTGTGACCTTAAGCTAGTACCATTACGCAAAAATTACTCAAATTGTGGGAGGGGTGTGGTAGGACCCGAAAGAAGTACCCATTATCATTTGGTGCAGATCTGGATCAGGGGGCGATTCAGTTATTTTTTTTGTACATTGTGCGAAATGGTGGAACATTTGTGTTGATTTCTCAGATAATGATTCAAAAGTTTCTGCCGACATATCTATGAGCATGTGCCATTTGGTGCCAATTCACAAAACTACTGAGTAACAGTCTAGTTTAATTTATTTATCAATCAAAATAGCTAATTCATTGAACGCTGATCTGTTAAGCCCTTTGACACATTGGAGGCTATACCAATCTCTACCAATTAACTTGGCTAATTGACTTTCCCTGGGTCAATGTCCACTATGTCAGAGCATATGCCATGCATGTACAAACATGCTCACACGTTATACATATTTGTACCTCTCTACTTCTGAATACAGATTTAATTTGCACCCTCACCAAACACTCAATAAAAACGAACCTAATTTTAAGCATGACCAGAGAACACCAGGTCAGTAACAGTGAAGCTGGACTTCTAGCTGTGTCTGAAACCAAGAAGAAGTGTTCAAAACCTGATAAGATCACTGAGTGTAGTGGTGTCCCGAGTGCCATTGACATTTTACCCATGATGTGCCTGCAATGAACCATGGAAGCATCAAATGAGCAGTGTTAAATGATGCACGTCAATTACAGCCTCCAGTTATTAACCGACTGTAAATATTTACTCTAAGAATTGTGCTTTAAGTAAACAAGGGGGAATTCTCGGAGCCAATGGGACGGCGGTGAGAAAGCGTTCCGCGTGTCACTTGCTGAAGTAATCTGCACAAGCACACAGTTGCATATGCAAAATGTCCCTCAGAGCCATGTGGGAGCAGTAAAGTAAATATGACTGATATGCCAATACACTTTTCATATCGATTCACGTTGTTTCTCTGTTATGGCTGACGGATGCCAGCTTTTGGGCCCCGGAGTCATTACCTATTTTCTTTGCCATTACATTGTCGTCTGTTTTCAAGAGCACTGCAGTTTAAATAAAGCTTCAGTCGGTTTGGCTCTTTGTCACAAATTTGTTCTTATAGATTATACGATAATGGAATGGTGGCGTTATATTGTTAGGCATGTTTATATTGTATTTCTGGCATAACTGGAACGACACTGTAGTACACACACCGCCAAGGCTGAATAGTTCCCTTTTGAAAGCACATTTAAATTCATTAGCTCCAGATTTTCATTTGGATCTGCAGCGAATAACAAACACTTATAAATATCAATTCCCTAAACATGCTTTATTTTTGATTAGCATCCTTTTTTTGGAGACATCAATGAAATAATAAAAAAAAAAAGAACAGGATCTGCATCTGATCTTGGTACTCGCCAAAAGGTAACAGGGCTCTTCCTTATGTAAAGCCCCACCCCTTCACGAAAGTACATTCAAATCTGTCGTGTTCTTTTTGTGTAATCCTGATAATAATGAAACTAACAAATTAAAAGGGTAACTCCTTCAGAGAGATAATTCAGATGCACCACTAAAAATATGCTGTTTTGAGTTCAGCAACCCAGGTGTCAATATATTCATATTATTACAATAGGTCAAAACACATAAAGATGTAAAACTACTGATGCAGGCGAATTGTACAACAGGTGATATAACAAATGTGAGAAAACTGTATAAAATCTGCTAAAGTAGTGTTTGTGTTTCTCATTATCACATTGCGAGATGCCACACAAATACTTAAGTGTTAATGTTTCAGGAGGTGTCATCATAAAATACACTTTAATTCTGCTTACATAGACAGACTTGGCAGGAACTAATGTAGAAAGGTGACGGTACATTGAGCAATCACAGACGTATACACATTGAGGACGTGTAGCCGGAGCTTTATGGAGTTGCCTAAAGCGTGAAGGCTCCATGGTCAGCGTGTGCAGCCATCTTTCTTCAGCGCTGCATGTCTTGGCAGGCTGAGGCTGAGGCTGTGGCCAGTGGGCAAGAAGCTCTGTCGAGTCTGAAGTCTAATGGCTGTCGGCACAGGAAGGAGCCTGAAGTGCTCCGTGCAGCAGCCGGGGAAGAAGGTGCTTTGTAGTCGGATCAGCTGACACTGCAGGGGGTGGAGGGTTTGTTATACGTTGTGAAACAAGTGGTTTTGGATTCAGCGGTTATGACACACACACACACACTCCCCTCTGTGCTCCTCTTGGCAGACTTTAAATAACACGCAGAAAAACCCCTGGCATATCTGACATCAACATATTGGTCTGACCGGGCGCGGGGCAGGGGTCCTACTATAGAAGTGCCGCATGATTTGGAAGTGGCTCCACAACAAACTGAGGTTTTCAGTCAGTCCCTCTTGCACCAGCTCGGTTTCTCTTACCAACACAAGCATGTAGCCTTGTTGCCTAGTGTTAGGATACATGCTGTGTTCTCGTACTCGAGAACCTGGTTTCTAATAGCAACAGACTGGTTGTACACTCTAAGGATGTGGCCATTCATAGTCTTAATTTCTATTATTGTCAAATAAGAGAAATTGCTGTTGTTGCCATTGACCAAAACCAACTAACAAGCACCATATGTGTAGTTAAATACTCACAAAGCTTCTTCTTCTGTGCCATGAATCTCAATTCTCCAAAAAACGATAAAAAACACATTAACGGGGAACAATGTTTCACTTGATGACACTTTCTTTCAATAAAACTGAAAATCATACATGTCAGAAAAATGTGTATTAATCTGATGTTGAAAATGGTTGCCTATAAATGTACACTGATATAAAGAAAATGTATTAACTTCAGTTGGAAACACACAAATCAATTAAACATTCAAATGCAAGTTGAATAGACTTAATTAATTCCTGGACGATTGTTATGCCCGGCTGCTAAGAGATTGCTTTGAATGTATGTTTAAATCCATGAACTGTTATTAACCTTTATATTACTACTAAAATTACTTAAACCAGGTTTTGGTTCAACAAAACGTTATTACTGTTCTGAACCTAGTAGAAAGACTAATATATAGTCGCATGGCTAATATTTTCTATTTATAAAAGCAAATTATTTTTTCAAATGATTATTGCAGCAATTAAAGTATTTTTTCATACAGACATTAAATATCTATTGTGTGTGCATACTCTTTCAATTTAACAGTGCTTTAAATTTCAGTGAATTCAAAAGGTGAGTGCATGTACATGTATGAAAAGAGGAACACGCCTGCTCGCCGCTTTCAAAGCCCTGAGATCATACAATGGAAAAATGTGACCACTGCGTTCAGATGACACGTGGTCTTTCAGCTGACTCTCTAAAAGGAAATGGTAATTGTTTTACAGTAATTTCATGGCAAAGTGTTTTCCTACTAGTTATTTTATATCAATTAAATCAGGGTACGGCCTCTGAATTCTTTTAGATGCCTGAATCCGCATCCTTCGAGTGAGTGAGTGTCACAAATGCTGGAAAAGAAAATTACAATCTGTTATGGAGTGAAATAAAAGTTGGTTTGTAAAGAAATATTAACTATATATGTGAAAAATGCAATGTATTTAAGCAAAAATTAAAGAACACATAATAATGAGAATGATTATGAGTGGACATGTAAAGACGGCTGTATTTTCAGGGATTTCTGAGAAATAGTGTAACAATAACGCATGCTTCTGCAACTGCGTCTGCGGCTTTTCACGCAGCTGTGTCGAAGGACTCGTCATTCATGCTTCTCCAAGCGTTGCGCCTGTTGCAGAGCAATTCACCGCCAGAACACTAGGCGGAGTAACGTGTTTTATCAAAGACGGCCTTAGAGACGCCTTCTTTGTGTGTGGCAGTCGTCGTCGACCGTTTATTTACATCGCCACTGCGGCTTCTCATAACCCTTTTTATGGCTGACGAATCCGCCAGTCAGTGAAGGGTTATACAAGTGGTCATACTTTCGGATCTCTTCTGCCAAACGCTCTTCTATTTGGTCCATATTCGTTCCTCTAAATCTTTGGTGGTTTTTGCCGGTATTATGGGGCAGGAAACCGGAAATGCTACTCCGGAAAAGATGTAGTTAGCAGACCAATCACAGCCTTGTGGGCTGCGTGAGGCTTGCAGAGCTTTGTCTATAGTTAGAAAAATTGGGCAACGCACACAAGCGCGTAAGAAGGGATACGTAAGCACAGGCTCTTGCGCTTGTGGGGCCCTTGAAAACGCAGAAGAATGCGCCGGCCTTTACACACACACAAAAGTACCAACTCAACCGGAGTAGGACTGTGGAAATATCCATACAAACATTATGAACTGTGTATATACAGTGAATATAACATATGATACTCACTATACTAATTATTGCCTATAATGTCATTTTTAAGTCTCTATATGTTCTGATATTCGTGAACAACATTCATATCAGTGGTTTTAGGGACCAAAATATCTCAGTACGTTTTTATATATTTCTCATATTATTCACATTTTTGTCCATTTTGAATATGATCTGATTATTGAATGCTGTTGTAATTGTTATCAAAATGGTGTAGGTGTACAACTCAATTCAAGTAGCAATCACACAATTACATCTGCTTGAAAATAGGTCGCAACGGCACCAAATTAAGTCAATAACCTTGAAGCAGCATAGATAGCTTCCTAGGTGTAATTAGAACAAAGCCACTGGTCTGTAATAGTTGTATCCGGTGCAGTGATATATAAACGTGACTGTATAGTGGAGACATCACAAGCTGGACAGCTCATTGCAAGGCACAGTTTTTTGTGCATTTCTCTGCCATATACATGTAATTACAATTAATCTCAATTTTTGCTAAATGGGACCTTTTAGGGAGATTCTATGAAATGCTGGGACAACAATGTGTGTCATCCCTTTTTGTCAACAGATACACAAACAGGTGAGTTGATGAAATCCAGATGATTATTATGAGGAGTAGCTCAGCATATTCCAACAGCCTGGGACACAGATTCAACTCTTGTTGGAGCACCTGTCAATGAAACAGTCTGTGGTTGGTGATATTTTTTTAATGTTCATCTCAACAATTCAGGAGGTACTGCAACATTCAGTATTGAGGCATCAATAAATCAATACAATATAAGATTTTTATTCCATATAAAAACTCAGGTGAATCTCCGATTAATATGGATGAATTCTTCATATTTCCACAGTATCAAATAGTTTCACTGTTTCTTACAGACATTTCAATGCATGATTTGTATCCATAAATGTAAATACAAATGGCCTCATGTCCTTTACTGATATACACTATAGTTTCTAATTTTTAGGCTTTGAAGGTATTTATTAATTTTTTTTTAACGTGTCATATAAAACTGACACCACACATTTTAATTACCCTGTCATTTGTTCTTACAATGAGCCTATTAATACATGTAATTGTACTTGTAGCTTCTCATAAAAAAATACCCTTCTGTGAAGTGTGTGAGAGAGTTCTTCATATTAACTGTAATTATACTTCGGATTTTTTACCAGTTTTTGCTTCATCTTCATAATTTTTAAGTCGGAAAATGTTCCCGCCTGTTGAGAAACCAATAAAGCCTAAATGTCTATTTTACTGTCATGACATAAACTTCATTGATGATTGGATCTTCAAAACATGCACATGGCTTCTAACTGAATTATGCAAATTGCTAATCGAATGGGAATGCAAATGTACCCATATTATTTTCCATATTTATTTTAAGCAATATGCAGAGATCCAAAATGTTTTTTGTCGTAGATTTAAACAATGGCGACAAATATAAGAAATATGTAATTATTTTTATATTTCTTTTAATTCCACTGCAATGTTTCCCTCTACATACTATCTGAATATTTTTTCCATCATAATATGACACATTATTTTGTCCCTCTCACAAAATTAAATAAATGCAAAAGTCATTTTCTCTCGGCTGATGAGTCCATGTGTCGTATCACGTGCTTCGGGAAATTTTGTTTATGTTCTTACTATCCCTGAGCCCCAGGTGCTTTTTGCCTTCAGTCCTACCAACTCGGCTGAATTCCCTGATGGTGGTTAGAGACAAAACCAACAGAGTCATGATAACCAGAGTTGGATTCTGCAGCTTTTCCTCTCCTCCTTCAGGAAGTTATTTTGAGCAGGGAAAGAAATGAGGCTGCAGACGAGAGGAGGGAACCAGGGAAAGTCAAGGCACCTTGGCATATTTTCTACTCCATCGTTAAACGTGTACATCAGTTATCTACGTCACTATTAGAACACCTGCTCTCATAAACTGTGTTCACCACAGACACCTCTAGGTGGTTGGTGGAGAATTAAGCTGTTGTTGCTCTTGCTATAAGAAGCCAGGAGGCACGTGATTGGCTGAAAGGCGCTGGTATCAACACCGCTTTCATGAAAATTATAAAATCAAATCTGGAATAAAATTAAAGTGTCATTGTGAAAAGTCCCTATGAGATACATTGAAAGTAAAAAATAACAAATTTCAAATTAATTCCAAGAAAAAGAATGTGAAATAACATTAGATATAGATGATTATCTACTTATTTAGTACAGTTAATGAGTGACTTTTGAGCTCTATATTAAATGTTGTCAAATTGTATTGTATCAGTATTGTAACATCTAAACAGTTGTTGCATCATGATGTGATTGAAATAGACCAAGCTCTACTTTACATCGTATTTAAATCTAAGTTATTGCCTACTCAATTAGAAACTAAAGCTTGTTCCTAAAGTCATGCCTTTTATGTATGCAGTAATACGGGATGCATGAAGAAATTGAACATGGAAATCTGGGGACAAAGAGCCATAACCAAAAATGTCCTTGTGAAAGTATGTCGACTAAAGGTAAGGAACACTGACGGCCATTAAGTGCAGGGGGAAATACGAAACATAAAAAAAGTCCAGCCAACTCTTTCAAACAATAATGGAGCTATCAGCTGTAATGACATGGCCTCTGCAGCGGGAGACTCTGGGAATATTCAATCTGAAGGCTATAAAAGAGCATTGTCAACCCTGTTAACAGCCGACCCCTAAAAGCAATGTCTGGTTACATGTGAGGACGTAAGCGGTGGAAGCACTTCCTCCGCGCACTCCATCCACCCCAAGGAGATTGAGTGTGAAGATAATGCACCGAGAAAGATGTCATAGTCACAGCTTAGGCCGCCGCTCCCATACCAATGTAGTCATACTCTGGAGGCATCAACAAGGTGTAGGGACAAGAGAGTGATAAATCTAATACACGCTGACTGAAAGCTCACAGAGTCAGATGCTGTTAAGGTTTTGTTTTTTTTCCTTTTCTTCTCTTTTTCCCCCCCCCAGCGTTGGTTGAATAAGTGCATGCATTCTCGCTCAGTCTCCAGCAGAAACAGACTTCTATATTCCATCAACCCCACCTTGAAAAAACTGTTCTCATCGTCATGATCGCACATGTCATTAAAGTTGCACCAGGGGGGGGGCACGTCTGCAGCGCCACCCCGATGACCTTGTGTGACTGAAAGGAGCGAAATGTCATAAGCATGGATTGTAATATATTTTTGACAGGGTTATTTCATGTGGTCACCGGGGGGAAATGGAGATGTCAGCCCACTGTTGTCAAAAGCTATAATGTAAACAGATATTTTACATGCCTGTCAGAGCGGTGGCTGACGTCAGGAGGCCGCGAGCAGATGCCTCAGGATCCAGTCGCTAATATTAGATTTACGACAAATATATACGTGAGCGCCTCACACAAAAGAGAACCTGGAAAAACAATATTACAGCGATACATAACAGTCAATACAGGCAATTTTCGGGGTTTAAGTGAGGACAAAAACACTGAGACATAAATTACATGAGCAAAACCCTCTGTTGTCAAATCGTACGTGCAGCTGTTGGAGAATATTTGCTCTGTGCAGACGCATGGTGATGGCGTCCGCACATTAGCAATCAGGGCTGTGTACTTTCAGGGTGACAGTAATGAATTACTTGCTCTTTATGGACAGCAGGGGACCCAGATAAGTGATGGTTTTCTCTCCATATTATTCTCTTTTAAGATGTGCACTTTCACATCAACGTGGCACCGACAATCTCCCGCTGATTAACAGCAGACATAGGTTACGACTAACACCTCTGTGATTGTAACCAAAGATAATTACTAGATGGATGTTTACTCGCCGTAATGTTTCGCTGTGACGTCATGATAAGGGAAACAATTTTTTTTCCACTACAGGTGCTGAATCGATACTTTTAATATGGTCACAGAGCCTAAACGGTGCCGAAACCAATAGTTTCCCCTCAAATACAATAAAGCATGAAATGACATAGCAACGAAATCACTTGATAAATAGAACCAAACCCAACTACAATAATTTGAATGCATACTAAGGAGTGAGGACATCCCACCAATTTTTGTTGCTGTCCACTGACTACCTGCGACTTCTAGGATTGATTTTATTGCTTGTAAAATCAATTACAAGCCCCATGAGCCTATGAGCCTGAACGCTGAGACTCTCCAGCAGGGCCCGACTTCTGGTTTCCATAATCTCAGCTGGTCTCGAGAGGTGGAGCTGGAGGCTAACTCAGCATCTTCTTTGATATCTCTTCTCAAGACTCACTTTTATCCAATTGCCTTTTTTTGTTGGGATTTATTTCAAAAAAGTATAAATGTATATATTTAATATTGTTGAATATTTGTTATTCTTGCAACTTTTGTTATTGTAAAGCACTTTGTGACTTTGTTTTTGAAAGCTGCAATATTAATACAGGTATTAAATGTATTAAAAAATAGCAGTTTCAGTGTTGTAATGGCAAAATACTCCAGCTCCAAACCCGTAATAATATATAAGAATATGCAGTTTATAAAATGCTATGATATAGATATAACATAAATATACCTTTGGCTACATAGAGGGCAGTGAATAAAAAACACTGACACATGACAGTTTATAAACTTGTAATAGCTGACATTTTAGCAGAAGTGCCAATTTACCCATCCAGCAAACATATATATATATATATATATATATATCCTCAATGCATCCTGTGTTGTTTATTTTTCTTTACGGATCAGGTAGTTTTATTTTATGAGATTATATAATTTCCAAAGTAGACCATAACCATCTTTTTGCAAATATCTTTTCAACTGTTCCATACAAGTTGAATCTACAAAGCCTTTATACACTACAGTAACTACAACAACAACGTCTCCACTTCATCTGGTTCTACACTTGAGAGCCACTTTGAGTGTGCACCCCACTGCGCTAGTTTCAACCTTGCAGTCACACAGGGGAATGTGCAGTTTCCTCCAATATATACACTGTAGGTCATAAATATGGAGATCAAAGCCACATTCAACTTTGTGGACCCAGAATAAAATATGGACCATTTCACCCTTTTTAATGCAGCCAAGCCTCTGTAATATCAGTTTCCCCCTGTTGTTATTTCCAATTGTGGACAGCTTATAAAACATAATTAAATAATTTTTGGAACATGTTTTGAATTTGTAATAAAGTCTCTCTTGTGTTCTTCTCTTGTCTCTTACTTCACATTTGATGATGGACAATAAAGTTTCCCGCATGTGAATCCAGGTCTGACACGCAGAGCTTGGTCACATTCTAACACACTAAACTAACAAACAGCATTATCCAGGCTCCTGGTGCGCACCAAAACAAGACTTTAACGTTCCAAATTGAACATTCAGTCCATCCGCGGTACATGGATAGGACTAAGATCACTGAGGTGTGCTGCCATGTTTCCGTTGAGCCAGTGGTGTCCAGCGCTATGCCCTGCAAGATATCGGGTTTAAATTTATTCCAAATTCAACCAGAGCAGATTTTTTTCTTCTTTGTCTGGTTGAAGAAATGCCAATTATTAAAATTGGTGGGTGAGGTTTGATTGGACTGAAATCCAGCGCACTCCACCGCTGGCAGGGGACATTGTTGTGAATGGTGTCCCGCGGAGCCAGATTGCAGAGCAGACCACCTCCCCTTCAGCCAACCCTTCCAGGAAAAAGTGTCGACCGATTATCATGGCCGATATTTTTTTTGCTGATCTGTATCTATAGTTCTTTTTTATCTGTTTTTCAAAAATATCAACTGATTTAAAAAAATGTGCAACTTTGGCTCCGATGCTGCCACCTCTTCTCGGTCTATAGTCACCACTCTGCTGTCTCAAGCAATGTCCCGCCCACTGAGTTATTAGACCTCACACCTACCAGCACCAAAGGCGACTGAATAACCAATAACAGAAGTGTGTTATTGTTAATAATAAAACAACACAATACCCAGATTTTCTTTTTTACTGCAAATGTATACTGGGTTTATAAATCGGATATAAGTCTCCCTTATTACTAATAATCGGTATCAGCCCTGAAAATAGCCTTATCGGTCGACCCCTATCCAGTAATGTTGTACTCATTATTATCATGTCCATCACTTTAAGCAAAATGAGCTGATGCAGCACACGACATTTCAGTTTGATGTTTAATTTTCCTGTGTAGAAGTCACTGTTTCGATCCAGATAAAATCTGTGGAAAATGTTGCAAATTGAATCAATTTGCACTTTCATTTTAAACAAATCGTTTTGCGAGACAGACACGACACAACCTCCTTCCATGAGAACAGTATTATGGACTGAACACCTTGTTCCTCAGAAATAGCCTGAGCCTGTGATGTAATAACGTTTGAGGAGTGACAGAGTGTGATGGATGCTCTCTCTAATCGAGACTTCATCTGTTTCCTCGTTGGCTCAACAAAATGACCTGGAAGTGACAACCGCTTTCGTCTCCATCTACCTGTTTGAACCCCAGGAAGTATACTAAGGAACCATTTCTGTAAAAACGACTGTTTCCTTCCTCCAATACCTTTGGAGGAAAGTTCCCTCTCTGACACCTTTGCCAAGTGATAAAATGTTTGGAGACTGCATAAGCAGGCAGTTAATTAAAGAGCACCTAGACACTAGTGACTAAGTGCTTCACAAGGAGATAACTTCTAATTTGCAGGTTTGGAGTTTTTTGGGGTCATTTTATTTAAGTTGCCAATATAAAAAACTTGTATGAATGCTGTGCACAATGTTGGGACGGTCACTGGTGTGTGTATAGGGGGACCTTTAGGACGCCTTTTTGTAAATCCTCATTTGGAAAAAAAATTGTCTTTTTTAAACTTTTAATGAGGCCAAGTTAAAGAGTGACAGGTTGAAATATAAAAGTGCTCTATGTATGGTTAAGTATGGGTTAGTGAGTGAGTGGGTGATTTCTAACTCAGCCTGTGTGAGATTAGCTTGGCAGGTCTGGGCTTCATGGCGTCCCTCTACAGGTCCTTGGCACGCCTGCAGCTAAATTTCACTATTCATCCGAAGCAGTATAAGAACCCTGCTCCTCCCTCCACTTGTCGCCAGGTTATACAGTTCTACTACACACTAGTATCATTCAGTATAGGCTCCTGTATCTTGAATCCTGTTCTTGCTTTTTCCTATCCTTTGTGGGAACTAGCTGTATGCTGGTTAGTTTCCCTGCCTGTCCGTGCTGCCTGTTTCCAGTCAGCCAGTTTGTTCTACCGGCCTGCTCATCGGCGATACGGCAGAGACTTCAGACTCCAGCTACACAACATGTGTGTGTGTTTCTGCTCGTGCAGTGGATGCTCAACATCTTTTTCTCCCACAGCTGCATTGTTATGCACCCCTATCCTCCTGTTATCTTTAACCACTGGTATTCAGCGTCATGCTGCAGACCATGCCGGTGTAAAACAAAGTGATCAAAGGTGAAGGCACGCTTCATATTGGCACTAGATAATGTTCACGGTCAGAGGAAGAATACCTTTCCACACAAAGAAACATTTGCAACATATTATTGAGGCGTATGAATTTAAATGAATTCAAATAAAAGCCCCCGAGTTCCTACCCTTGTGTATTTATATTTTATACACTCTAAATACTTATTCACCTGGTTGAATGAATTGTATTAATTATGGTCTCAAAAAGACACGTGTGGTTTCAAACCTTGTTTTAGTGAGAGACAGGTTGTTAAGACGCCAAAAGGCTTGTGTATCATTATGCAAGGACCCCGTCAGCCCCCCTCCTACAATAAGCACACAACGCACTGATAAGAAAAGCTTTGGCTGGAGCATCTAATGAACTTGTTATATTTCTAGTTGCATGAGATCATTTAAACGGGTGCTGATATGAACATCTTGTCTTATTAATAGTGGCTTTTCAGTTTTTTAGTGCAGGTCATTGGAATTCACGGGGCATTGTCGCTGTGATGCCACGACTCAAAGATAATGAAAAAGTTGATGCGTTGCTCGGCCCAGATCCTTGGAGTTATGATTTCAATTGTTATGCACAACTTGATTTTCAAGGTCTGGAGTCTTACTTGAATGAATGCTTGGAATCTGGCTCTGGGGGTTAACTAGGAGGCTCCATATACTGTTTAATAATTCAACTCATGCACTGCCCACGTGACGGTGCATGCAATAGGGCCTGCACTTGTTTATATCTCTGGATAAAGCATCCCACTGGCCGCAAATTAAGCATTCAGGCTCGGCAGCCTTGTTGTGCTCCAGTATGACGTGTTCAGAGTACCAAATCTGTCTCCTCCCCTCAGTGCACCACAGTCTTGTTTTGGAGATTCATAAGTTCTGAGGATGTCATATACTTTGAAATGGCTTCAATGCACATGATACTGCACATGGAAACTTTACTTAGAAATAAATGGACCCTTTTTTCTACTGAAACACTGTTGGCAGGTTATTGTGTGGGAGCCATATCAAATTAGAGGCACAGGTTTGTCACATTATGATTCAGTAAATGTTGAGAAAAAAAAAAGTCATGCTTCAAGATTTATGAATAGTTTAAAGGTCAAGTTAATCAGAGAGCAACAGGGAATATACAAATGTGTAGTCCAATCAAATCTCCTATTTAAAAAACAAATAACCAAATGTGATTGAAATTTACAATTCTACCTCACCGTAATTACCAAAAACAAGCTCAGTGTCTTTTCTGTGCTTGTTTACAATGGTCTGTTTGCTTGGCCCGTGGTGATGCTGGCTGAACCGGGAAGCTGCACCACCGCTGCTGCACATAGAGCTGTTCGCCTGGTTATCCGAAGTTCAGTGAAGCTCGACCCTGCGCAGAACCACGAACTGGAGAATCAGCTGTCGTCGTGATGGTCTGGGTCTGTGCGTCCCAGTTGAATCCTATAAAGGTTCCCGAAGCATTCCCAGGAAAACATTAGAAAGAGGTCCTATTAAAGCCATTAATACATCGTATAATGTACTGATGACAGGGGAAAAAGCTGGATCACACACTTTAGACCCCAATTCCACTGACGACATATGACATGCATAATTAAGCACATGAACTCAGTTAATCAGAAGAGGTGAGTCTCCGAGGACGATGCGTACAAGAGGAGACACATGTCCATGTTTGAGTTCTGGATGGAGAGAGAAGCTTTAGGGCAAACTGCCTTTCCTTTTTTATTATGATTCCTTTCTTCAATTAAACTACACATTTTGTGCAAATCAATACAGAGGAGTCTATAAAAATGTCAATACCTGATGCATAGACTGTAGTTCCGTGCAAGCCGGAGATAATACAGCTTCCCCTCCATGTGTGTCTCTGGTGAACAAGTTTCCCTCTTTGAACTTGTGAAAATACCAAAGCATTGATTAATCCATCTGTACTGATCTGAATTTTCTTTGAGTTGTGTTGCGTCTCTTTGAAATATTCAAAGCCGAGCTCTTGGAGTAACCATTATGTGGACCTCTGCTCTCCTAGGGGCAAGCAATGAAAGTGGCTGCATACAAATGAACTAGTAGCAAAGCAAAGGGAACAAACCACACTTGCATAATCATATTCTTTTGGATTAGAAAATGGCAAAGCCTCCGTTCCAGGGGAGCTCCAGAGGGAGAGAGAGCTGAAGGTCTTAATCAAGAGCTGAACAGGTATATTGCAGATGAGTGGAGTTTGTGCGTATCATGCAGAAAAGCTTAGATTAGAGAGACAAATCTCAGATTTTGACTATTTTGTTGTTTACAGGAGCTGAATTATTAAACATTCTTGTGCGAGTTAACAACATTGTATTTATTCCTATATTTTAAATAAACCATAAAAAGAAGAGTTATTAAAATGTCTGAACTGTTCAATAGAAACGTGTGAAAGCACCCAGAGTGGTAATATCTCAAGGTTTAATTTCTGGTTGACCTGGCAACACCTGTGATAATATTTAAAAGTGTGACTTTATTACCTACAGTGGTTGAACAAACATAATAACATTGTGGGAGTAAGAAGAAAATAGGCATAAATAAAAACAATGAAACATTTTAAACAACTGTATCTGCATAATTCAAATAGAATGGCTTCTTGAAAAAAATGGGCTTTGATTTCATGAAAATCTAGGGATTATATCTTACAAGTTTATTATAATTTGCCTATGTAATATGAAGCAATACATCATTACATCACATACTGTGACTCACAGGTGTTATTTCCCATTGAATCTCGCACAGCGAAACCATCTTGACGCATATAATTGGGGGTTGACACTCGACAGACATCATTTTGTTGAGGCACACTTTTGTCCTACTGCTCTCTATGTGGTCCGGATCTGTCAACTGACATTTCCTCCCACATCTAATTGCTGTAATCAGAATTATTGAGCTGCAAGTAATACGCAGCAACAAATAATGCTCCATTTACATTCATAACACAATATAATGCCTGGTTGTGTATTCTGGAGATATTTGATAATAATGCTAATGAGTCTGTAGCTTGTTTTGGAATTAATTATCTGTAAATAGAGTCATTTTGAATGTGTGGTTTCAAAATGTAATGAGCAAATAAATCTTTCCTTTTTAGTGTCGCACTGCTTTCAGCAGAAAACAAAATTTAATTAAAATCTTCAGCATTTAGAGTGTTGTGTGGACGTTGTACTGTTTAGCATTACATAATCCTGCAGGGTAAACGATGTACAGAAATTAACTATGTAATAGAGCCAACCACAAATAGTGTGTGACATGAATGCTGTGCTGGATCTGCTGTTTCATCTTCCTGTGAAAAAGTGTTTTCACACTATAACAAACCAAACTATGTTTGAGTTTGATCTGGACTTAGACCCCTAACAACCCCGGTTTGAGACACCTTTCAGAATCTGTTATTTCGGTTTGTGCAAAACTGAAAAGAGCAAAGGCCTGGATACAAAAAGATATGTGTGAAAGTGCCCTAAATCTCACTACACCATTCCAAAGCAACTGTCATATTTAAATTTCCACTCCAGGTAAGTTAGAGCCTTTTAAAGGTTTCAAATTGCCCTATTAGAGAGAAAATGGTTTGGCTCCTCTGTGCAGGAGATCAGTTTATACTCATTAAACAACGGGAAATGTCTATTCCCCAGCTCCTGTTATGTTTATGATGTTCAGTATTTGAAAACCGCTGTAGGTCAGAAGCACCTCATCAGTGTAGTTCATGTTTGCACAAATCAGCAAGTCACAGGCCTGGGCTGGATGAACTGTGGCCCTCGGGGTGAAGCTCCCTGGGCCTGGAAGAACCCCTGGAAGGAACTTCCAACACATGCAGAAATCGACGGCTTCAGCTGCTTTGTTTTCAAAATTTTTCTTCAAAATATGCAGCAGTGCTGAGCTCTCAGGGGTTATCAGCGTAGCCCCACTGTCTCCGTGCAGAAAGGCAGGGTGTGTTTGACTTTTCTCGAGAGATTCTGCAGCAGAGGTAAGTGTCTCAGCCGGCCTCACAGTGTTATCTCTGGCACGCTGCCAGAGTGATACAGTGCTCTGCACTCGGCTGCTTTCATCACATTAGAGGCCGACACACGCGTGGCACGATAGGGGGGAATTAGTGGTTACAGCCAGGCACTGACTGTCTCACAGGAGATTGCATTCATTTTAGCAGTGGACACGATGCCGCTCAATGTGACTCTCTGTAAACTTCAACCACTCCCACAACAAATTGCACCCGTGGACTTTGTGGATTAGTTTATTCCCTTCAATAAAGCAATGCAGTGAAGCAGTCAGCGTGCTGTTCCTTACAGCTGCAGGACAGGGTTCAGCACAGTTAAACAAACATCTGGAATGTGCACAGGTTTTCTCCTCAGCTTTTTAATCTAACATTACAAAAAATAACACTGTTTCCATTTAGCTGGAATCCAAAAACTTAGATTTACTTAAATGCATTTTAAATATCCGCAATATCTGCAATTGGTTGGCTAGTACATAGAAAAAGTGAAATCACAGACATTTCCGTAAACTAAAATGTGTTGATCACTTTTACTTTCAGTTATGGTAACTACCTTGAGACTCTAAGTACAAGTAGAATACCTTCAACAAAACCTTGTTCATAATGAAAACAAAAGAATCTGTTTTTTGTATGAATCAGATTCAAATGTTGCTGCCATGACGATTGTTTTATACAGTTATAATTGTTTATAAGTGGACATGATGAATATAATGATAATACGAAACTATAACGCAAGGATCCTAATTTAAATTTGTAATTTAATAGAGCGGGTGTTCTGCAACAAGAAGGTTGCTGGTTCGAATCCCACTCTTTCCCATCTGCATGCCTAAGTGTCCTTGGCAAGATACTGAACCCCTAAAATGGCCCCTCAGAAATGTTGAGTGTACTAAAAATGTAAGTCGCTTTGGACAAAAGCGTCAGCTAAATGACATGTAATGTAATGTAATGTAATGTAATTAGATTGTTTTTATGAAGCCTCAAATGATAAAGAGCAAATAATACGAGTGTGTGTTATGCACCACCTGAAGAGCCTCAAGGGGCAGCGCTGGTTGCAGTATGACATGTTAATGAAGAGACTCACGCATTTGAGACAGAAGTATTCGTGTCGCTGTTTTGGTCAAATATTTTTGACTCAAAGACCAATGGTCAGAATAAAACTGTGCACTGAAGAAATCTGTAATTTGGTTCTGTACCATCAAGAGTTAAACATTTTCTTAGACAAACTCATAGCGGGGTTATCATTTTGTGATCTGACGTCAGGTCTGTGAAATAAAAGCCAATGGAAGTGAAATCAATAATTCTATTGAGTGCAGCAGTTATGCAGCAGTATTAAATGCTAATGCCGAGATGTCAGCGCTTTAAAGTGTCATTTATTTAATAGCATAATTGTCATTTAAACTGACACCGCACGGAGAAAATATAAATAATATGTCAATTCCCCCCCAATCTGTTTCCATTCTCTCCCCTCAATAGGGCATTAAAGTTGAACTATTCAAAAAGCTGCATTCCGCCACAATCCATCAATTTGTCCTCATTATACTGCAGTCATTACTCTTTCAGTTGACACCGGGACATCTCATATGAGAAACGAGAGCTTATTTTACTTGACAAAATATTTATTTATTTTTCCTTTATTTACGGTGACAAATAATTTCTGCCCTGTTCAAACGAAAGACGAAAAGGTGGTTCGTACTGTGTCTCAAATTGAATTTTAATTGACAGAGTGATCGATTGTAAATGTCTGCATACATTGAACAAATCCTGCAGAACTATACATGCAATTTAAGATGTAGTGGGATGTGTGAGCTGAGACCATTGGAAATTTGTGTTATTGACATAAGCCTGTTGAAAGTCAAAATACTGAAGGCTTTGGAATAAGAGCAAATTCAAGGAGGTTATAAAATCACTTGATGCACAAGTAAAGCTGTGTCTAAAATCAATCCAATTTTTTCTCAGTGTGTCGTTCACATGACTGAGGTACCATCTGTAAATGTATATGCACATTGTGAACATTTTTGTGAGTAGAAACGCAAAAATGATAATAGCCATTTCAACAAGCGACTGTAGGCTGAAGTTTCTTCCACAGCAGGTGTAGAAATCCACTGACTCTCAGTGACTTCTGCTTCCTCACCTTCCTCCTGACCTGGCACAGCTGCTGCTCCATTTTCACGAGTTCACTTTCCTCAGCAAAGTATTTTAATTTGAAAAATCACAGCTCATTTAACCACAAGATTCCAAAGTGTTTTAGAATCATCTTTGGGATGCATAAAAATGCCTTTTGGGTCATCATCCATTCAGACACTGTTCTTTAGGCTTTTAATATTGCTGTCATGCACATTAAAAGAACTTAAGCCATCTGGCATTGTATTTGCGCAGTGTTATTCTATACGGTATTCAAGTTGCATAGTTGTATTATTTACAGCGCGGATGGTTTTGTATCTGCAATTGTATCCCCCCAAAACAACATTGAACTTGCAGCAAACATTTCTTTCTGTTTCTGTATCTTTTTTCTAGCCGGGCTAGGAAATTCACTTCATGTTCGAGGTCTTTAGTCATCCCCCCCAAATCCTGTGGTCTGCAGCCTAAATAACTCACTTCTCTGATAAAAGTGGAAGTGAGACAGTACATTCTGCCGCCACGTGAAGCATAGAACAATAAGAAAAACGTCTTTTCTTTCTTCTCATTATAAGATTATTATTATTTTCCTGCAGAGGAATGGAGTGGAGGACGGCCTGCAGCCCTGGGACCCCGTTTCAAAGATACAAGTCAAATATTTAGTTGAACACACCCTCTTGCTTCACCGATCACTGCAACGAATCAAATTTAACTTATCCTGATTGGGTCTCTCTCTTGCCAGACAGAGCAATCTGACATCTCGTGAGACCTGGGATTTAAAAGCTTAAACTCCTTCAAACTTTTGTAGAGCGCTAACGCAGGGATCGGCAAGAGTTTTCTCAGTATCATTAGATATTTTAACTGTTGCAGAAACAACGACTCTCAACTTTTGTGAAAGCATTTTTCTTTAAAAGGATAATTGCCAAATTTGATGTATGTCAGTGAGTTGGGTTAAACTCAAGCTTATTGTGTAAAGAACATTAGGCTTTACATAACACAATAGTTGAAAAATCTGCACAATTCCATATTTAGCGTGAGTATGGAAAATATCTAAACCTTGAATAACCATAACAAAGAAACAAGGATTTATCAAGAATACCCTATTTGTGATGTACTTGATCATGATATCCTGGAAAAAGAAAATAATTAAATTGCTTAAATTGAGTAAAACATACAGTACATATTGAGAGTAAGCTCACAAAATTCTATACTACTCCTACTACACCCTAAAATGTGAACATCCCCTCTACCTACAAATCCCCTGTCTCCAGGCGTTTAGAGCTTCTAAGGCAACACAAACTGAACAGGGGATATCATTCATTTTTACTGAGCCAAAGGAAAATCTGGGAAAGAACTGGAACAGAGAGGCTTTACAGAGCTTGTCAAACTTTCCATCACACATTTTGATTAGCAGTTTACTGCCAATAATGTATGAAGTTATTTGTCAAACCTTTGGATACCTGACAGCAACGGGAGGTCCTGCATGAGCTCCTGGATTTCTATCCTTTTAAAAAAGAAATGTCTCTGCGGTCCTTTCAACAGGGTCGGGTTGTTCCGAGGACAACGTTATAATTCAAGCGGGACTCTGTTTGCCATCTGTGCTCACAAACTTTGGAACAGCCTCTCCCTTGATAGACAGATTGAACAAACCATTTTCCTCCCCCATTTCTCAACTTATCTGATAACATATATGCTCCATCCTTAATTTCAGGTGATTAACACAAAACATTTTGCAACCTTAACGGAGAAAACGATTGGAAATACAAAACAGGAGGACCCATAAAAGTTATGATTTCCCGAAATGTGCCAATACGCGGCAGTTTTGTTGGAATTGGAGACATTAAAAATAAAGCAACATTCTTACAACAGACACAGCAGGATAATGTCCTGTTATGTGTAGTAACTGCAAATCGGATGCGTTGGTGGAAAACTACGAGGTTTCATGGCCACGCGGCTCTGCATCAGTAATCAGGAGGTGCCTGAGTTTTCCCCTTAGCAGAAATACGATTGAAGCCATTGACAGAGGGTAAATAGTTGTATTGTATTCTTCAGTTCGATCAAATTCAATATCAGCACACGTTTGACTGAGCTACACGGCCAGGCTCCAAACAAAGGTTTTATATCTCCGCTCTATGTTGATGACATTGGGACATTCATTATTTCCAAGGTCCTTCAAAGCCCCATTGTTCACAAGCTTACTGTGACTGCGCTGGCTCAACACTGTTAGTCACATCACCATACTGTATTTTATGCTTTGTTTTATAATCATATGATATTCCATCTTTCAATCTCTTTTTCAAAATGGCAGAAATAACTATAATGAAGAAATAATGGCGGGCACGCTGTCAGTCCATCAGGCAGCGTCGACAGGCTTCTCTGTCACTGCCAATAATTATGTATTATTATATTTGACTGCTGGTAAATATTCATTTGTCACCCTATATGCTAAATACTGCAAATCAAGTAAAGTCATTTATTGCAATGGACTAAGTCTTTCAGTCAGACAACTCCCATTTCAAATGTTTATTGCAGCAGCAGATCATAGTTAATTTTGTACATAGATTGAAGTACAAAGGGAGTGATGAGCAGATATTTTACCTCCATAGGTATTAATGGAAAATAATAACAATATGGTTATAACAATTCTAAAATACAGGTTATACACTTTCAACGTTAAATATCTTTGATATATCATTCAAGCTACCTTATCATACAGCTTTTTTTTGTCATTTTTGTTTTTTTAAATAGCTAAATTAACTTACATGCCCCAATGCATCAGTTAAAGTTAAAAAAAAGTTGGGTGAAGTTAGTTATTTTCCAAATATTAAGGCTACACCCAGTAATTCCCCAAAAATTGAATTATTCTATTGGGTTTTTACTTAACTTTGTTTTTCTTGGATATTGTGCTACTTAGACATACCCACCATTTAATTAACAGTATAATAAGAAGTTACAATGAGTCTCGGTCTTTGTAGTGATACCAGTAAGAGACAAAGCCATCGCCTTGAGTCAGGCCATTACTTGCTGTAGCATCCTTCATCCTTTGAATCTCTGTTTCTAAAGTTTCTGTCATCCTTATATTTAACGCTTTGTAGATTTCCCACTCATTTATCTCCTGAGAGAGACTGGCCTTGAATTGAAAAGCTCTCCAGAGAAAAAAATATATAATACTTATTTGTTCCTCAGGTAAGCAGAATACATGCATAAGGCTGCTGTTTATTTTGGGCAGTACTGAACAGGGTCATAGCGTCCACGGGAATGAGACAGATGGACAAAGTCCCAATAGCATAAAGCATACACTTTAAACAGTATCAAAACAGCATACATAGTGCAGCATTTAAAACAAAGCACTTTTTAGGTGGAGCAGTAGCATAACTTTTCAGAGTGTGTTTTTCATCTACAGTGGGTAGTCCAGTAGTCCATAAATGAGTCTGAAAAGGAAACCGAAGGCCTGAGGTAGGTTTGCCAGTTGATCCATGACCACGCTCCCTTAAACAACAATCCAAACTGAGGATGGTTAAGCCAGGGATTGTCCTGACTCATGCCGAGGAACCACACTGGAGTTTGACTGCACAAGTCCATTGTCATTTATATCCTACAAGACACAATTTGAGAAGGAAGGGACATTAGTATGCAAGCTGGATAATGTGGTGTCTTCCAAAATGTACCATTGACCCTCTTTAGAATTAGGGCTTGGGTTTGCTTCAACAAATCCAATCCAAATGTATTCTGTTCCAAGTCTTCAACGTGAATGTATGGAGGCCGAAGGACTCCCTGAGCTGGCTGACGGTTGCACCGAGTAGGGCAGCAGCAAACCCGAATCCTAACAGGAAGCCGGAGGAGGAAGAACTGAGGGAGCAGCCGTATGAGGATGTGCAGGCTGGGGATGCGGATGTGGAACAGGCACCGAGCAGAAGCACCCAGTCAAGGATCAAATAGCTGCAGACAAAAAAAGTTTTGACAGAAATGGAGATGTCGTTTGCAATCAAGCTGGAGGCTGTCTACCGAAAGTACGTCGACAGCTTTAAGGTGAACTACCTCCCAGCCAACACGAACATGCCTTCAAGATCAAGAGTGTGAAAAATTATGGAACAGTAAATTGCCTGCCTTCATGTCTGAAGTCGTGTAGAGTCATTTTAATTTTGTGCATAGTACATCTTGTGTTATGGAAGACCAGCAAATTGTGTGTCTTTATGTCTGGGGTTGTCTGTGTTTATTTAAATTGTGTGCAGATGCCACAAAATGTTGTTGAACAGTAACAACTCAGGCTTTATCTTTAGATTAGGATTCAGGGTTTGGTTCGGCACTTTCCTTCCAAATTCTCTCTCATCAAAAACAAATCCGGTGTCTTTGGTGCATCTTAATTGGACCCATGGATTTACTGTGGCTTTCGCATAACAGCCCCTGTACATCACAGACTTTAGGCTCAGTATTGACACAAGCAGCCGAACAAACTCAGTTTTGTATTTAAAGCAACAATCATTAGGATGTTTGCAGGAATAGACGAGGCTATCAACTGCAGTAGGTGCTGTGTGGGTGTACAGCACCTGACTGACACATTTCACAAAATATAACATATGGTAGACCTTCTAAAAGTTACATGCTGTTAGATAATTCTTCTGGAAGTAATGCAGCCTCTACTGGATTCAGTGAAATATAAATATTTTAAGAGAAATGCAACATGGAGAGATACAGGTGTTTTATTTCATACGTCTTTATTATTCTCAGTGTTCTTTTTTTTACCAAAGACATTCCCTCTATACATGTTTCTTATTTATTTCTAACTTTCATATGATTTTTTTTCAAAGAGCTAAATAGGAACTTGGTTTAGCAACATTGTTGTTTAACATGCAGAGGTTTAGACATATGCAAAACCAATCTATTTTCAAACATACAAAGCAGAATGAAAATCATAGAAGCCTGCATGCGCATCATTTCATAATGACGCCATTACAATTTATTTAAGCTTCTTAATATTAATTGTGCATCTTAAGACCGTATTATTTGAGATAAAGTCTTGGAACTTTCCAAATAATATTTCCACCAAGTTTGGTGAAAATGTGTCTATGTGTTGTTGAGTTATTTTGTGCATACACACACATTTACACACACATGCAAAGTCAGAGTATAAGAATGCTGTCACATATCTTTACATTTTGTCATAATATACATGATTCTACGTGTCTATTGTCATTTAATAAACCCCATGGTTTGTTCCCTTATTGTCAATCAGAGTTGAGATTGATCATTCTATGCACATCAAAAGAAAAACTGATATAAACGAGTGGAGAACTCATGACGGAGAGGACACTGGGAACATTTTCTCATTGCATGTTTTGATGAATATGAAAATATTCCCTGTCTTGCTAATAGGGACATAATGACTTGGTGTTCAGGGTGAATATAATGTTCAAGCTTTATTATCCATCAGAGGAAAAAACGTGTCCATTACCATTATGTCAGTCATTAACACATTATCGGTTAACAGCTTTTTGTTTCCACTCTTGTCATTGGTGCAGCACTCAGTTCATCAACTCAAAATCTCCTTTAATTTCTGTTAATTACAGGGTAATTGGACATTTATATCTGCATCAGTATCACTTGAGAAGTGAACTCAGTGTCCACTGGGGAAAAAAAAGACAGTAATACTGTGTTTGCGTAAAAATCCTAGTCCTGCACTAAACCACTGATCCTCATTATTATTAATTATTTAAAGCTATAGACTGAAAATCAAGGGAAACAATAATCCTCGACGGAAATGAGTGCCCATCAAACATTTTGTTTTGCTATTTTATTGCTTCTGCAAACCTTCCTCATTTTTATTTAACCTCTAATTTTTTGTTTATTTGCGTGTGGACGTTTAAATAAGTAAAATCTAAATCTCCCTTCTCCCCCCTTGAAGGAAGAGCCTTTATCTGGAGCTGCAGTCCCTCTGCCCGGTGTCTTGAAGTTGTATTTAATAAAGATCAGTAGTGCGGAGCAATGAGGAGAAACAACATCCCTGCTGTACTGCAGAGAATCAGGACAGAAAGTCTTCACCCCCTCCCATCAGCAGGGCAGTGGAGCAGAGCCGCAGGCCAAGAGAAAAGGCAGAACTGAGCTGGCTTCAGTTATACTAAATTAGCGATCAAAGTAGTAGAATATTCAACCAAGTATAACATCTTATGAGCAAGGAAATCTCCCTTTTCTCCTTTTTCTTTCTCAGTTCAGTCGGTTTCTGTGATTTTTCGAGAACATTCATCTTATCAGCTTCACACTTGGCTTGTGTATTGTTAAGGGGCCCAAAGAGGTTAAGTATTGAAATCTCTGGGATTTTGACAAGCAATTTGTTCAATATAAATTAACTTTGAATTAAACACACATCGAGATCCATTGATGTAAATGAAGTAGACCGTCATGACAACATCAACGACAACTGATTCTCCAGTTTGAGGTTCTGCGTGCAGAGTCGAGCTTCACTGAACATTGAATAAACAGGTGAACAGCTGTTTGTGCAGCAGAGGTGAAGCAGGACCAGGGTTCTGTGGATTGAGTCCTGCAGCCGGTCTTACATTCTCAATTTCAGTAAGTCACTTTTACAGCTTTACAGAGAAAGCTGCACCCAGAATTATCAGAGACCAATCAAGACGGGCACTGCTCTAAATACAATTACTAACTTAATTAGATAATTAACTATACAAGTATGAACTCAAATGTTGGGAAGTGACAATTTGATGCTCTCCATTCATTACATAATTCTACATTTAGACATTTTTATCTTTTTTTTAGTACATGGATGCATTTGCAAACTAATATTTAATTATACAATTGTGCAAATATTACTGTTAGGCTCTTTAAATGAACACAATCAAACAATTTGTTTGTGACCCGAGTACAGTACAACAACAACAGCTCAAGATAAAACAAAGGATGTGTTTATTTGAACTTGCAACCAAGACTGAATGCAGTAATCCAGCTGTAGGAAATCTGTGGGCGCTGGGGAGAGCTAAGGTGCAGGGCTTGGCTTTTTGGCTGAGGCTTACGGCAAAGAAAACGTAGGATCGCTTGAGGATCAAAGAACTCTGGCAAAGGTTTCTTTCAAAAATAGTAAAGACAAGAAAATGGGCCAAGCGCTTGTGATGTTTTATATACTGAACACTCTGGCAAAGAGTGGAAGTCAGGACCAGGTATTTAGACTGCACTGTGTAGTTGATTGCAGGTGATTAGTGTGGATAGAGACCTGGTTCGCAGCAGCAGCAGCAGTGGAGCTGGAACTGGAATCCACAGACAAGACTGGTAGAAAAAGGGAGGGAGCGGAAAAAAAACAGAGGAGACACAAGGAAAAGGGGAGAGAATTATGACAATTATCTTCTCCGTCAAGGATAAAAAACAATGTAGTATGGCTCCGCACTGCCTGCACCACATGCTTGTGTGATGAATTCAGATCTGAGCTGGGGTTACCATAGTTCCCATGTTTTGTTCATGAAAAATATAATATTGTCTGAGCTGACAGGGGCGAGAGCTTGTTATTTTCTTAGAGGGTCCCTTTGCTTGCATGACTTTGGCTCCACATTGTATAGGATCCCCTCGAAATGTTGATATTTTTTTTACGACACGTGTGACAAAGAATCCCAGCGTCGAAGTACAGATATTATCCATATCTTAATTTGGACAACATATTGAGATAACTCGTTTAGAAATGGGGCAACTTTTCAAAAGATAAAAAGTAATTTATTTTATTTGGAATTACGAGACAAACAATATATAAGTGCAAATGTTGGGTAGCAGGACATTTAATACGCTGAGTTAGCTTTAAGCCGGGGTCATATAGATCCTCTCACAGCGTGGCGAGGAGAGCGCAGGGGGACGTTGATGAATTATTTGTGTTTCTCAGGTAAAAGCGTCATGTGATGCCCTGCAAAGCGCAGGATTCCTCCTCCTGTGTTCCACCACTTGCAAATGCCACGCTGTTGATGAAAGGGGTCTCTTAAGAAGGGGAAATTGTCTCGGCGCCAAAACCAATGAGCTTCAAAGGCCAACTGTCGACCGATGACAAACCTTGTGTGTCCTGCTTTAAACTGCAATTAGCAACAAGTACCGACAAAACACTGAGGCCTTTACTTAAAGGGATAGTTCACCCACACAGCACCACTATGCCGACGGAGGGGTGGATGAAGTGTTTGAGTCCACAAAACACTTTTGGAGTTTCAGGGGTAAACAGCGTTGCAGCCAAATCCAATGCAATTGAAGTAAATGGTGACTGATCTTCAAACAGAAAACAACATAAAATGCCGCCATTCTGCTCTTGTGGTTTCATCGAAGTGTCCGTAAGCCCTGACATTCAGGTTTGACTCCAAACAACGTCATTTCCACCTTGTTTTTGGCCTAAACTTCCACTGTTCCCTTTAACACACATTTCAACAGCCTAAGCTAAAAAATATAATTTATATTTCATGTCTCTTTTTTCTGATTGACTTTATTTTGGTTTCGAGAAAAGGCGAAATATAAGGATGGGACAAATGTATGAGTGATTACAGTAGTGCACACACACACTCATACACACCCCTCCAGCTGTTTCTAGGTGCTCTCGCATCCCTCCCCATTTCTCGGGGAACTCCGCCCTGGCCACTGCGAGGATGAGCTCATTCCTTTCAAGGAGGTCAATATGAAGACAATTTTAGCCAATGATATATCCTCACTGGAGTAGGCCAGCATTTCTCAACTGTCATCACTACCTCGGCTCAATAACTTTGAAAGATTGTCCAGGACAAGGTCAGTCCTAATTCACCGTGTCCCAGGCGATCTCGTTGCGATCGCAGGGAACCGGGAAAATGAAATGATCTAATGCATTCTTAAAGCAGGAAAACGTGAGCCGGCTACACAGAGCTGTTTCCTGCAGCATGTGAAGGGACGAAGGGGAAAGAATAAGAGGAACATATTGTTAGACCTCAAACAAATAATTGAAATTGGTGCCTTGTATTTTGATGTGGCATAGACGATGACAACATTATTATTGTTCAAAGACTGAATTTTCATTTCCCTTCTCCCTGAAAGAAAATCATTCTTATCTCTTGAAAGCTTTGTTTGTTTGACCTGACAGGAGACTGCTTTCAGAGCTCCTGAAATGGGATGTGGCCTCAAATAAGTGTCCTGATAAATTCCATCTGGAAAGAGTAATTTATTCAGGAGACACCAGTTCTGCTCGGACTCGGGGTGTCCTGTATTTCTTTGCTGCCCATGCTGCAATTTAGTTTAATAAACATTCAGTTCGGTTTTTCATCCCTTTTCTATGGAATGAAAAGCAAGATTTAACTTTCTCCTGTCAGATGCTTCTGTCGAGAAAGGGATGTTTGTCATTGAAGCCTCCTGAATGCAGCCGTCTCTTCGGAGGTCAGTGGAGCGTAACAGTGCAGCATAAAGGAGAGTACAACAACATTGAAAGCGCTTTATCGACAACCTTACAAATCTGTGCTGCTGTGATTTATACATATATTTCAATCCAAATCATGGTTTAAAATGAGTCTCCTCCCTTATTTAAACATGTATGTTTTTCCCTTTAAAGCACCAAATTGTAGCTCTTTGCCAACTCATAGTAGATGCATCAGATTCTAAATCCTGGCTAGTGGCACTGAGGCTGTATGTAGACACAGCAGGGATTTGAGCTAAATGCTATCATCAGCATAGGCTAATATGAATGTAGTTGTTTCTGCAGAGATTTTAATAACAAAACCTACTATCAACAAAACTGATCTTGGCACTTATTTTGTTATTTAGCAGCATCACACAAAAACTATTGAGCGGATCACCACGAAATAGAAGGATGTGATACGAGTCAAGGAAGAACCCACAAAATGCTGGTGTTGTTACAGATCAGGCGGTGGATCCAGAACCTTTCCTTCACTCTCCCGAACATTGTGAGATACTGTGATTGTTGATGTTTCATTCCTATTCCCCAGGGAATCGCGGATGAAGCATGACCCAAGGAAGGATCCGTAAAAGTTTCAGAGCAGATCTTGATAAAACGGTGGATTCAGGATTTTTCTTTGACTGTCTTCGATAACATATGGCAAGATAGGGTGTTAGCCTTGAGGGAGATACTCTGTCTGGAAGCATCTGTCTGGAAACGCTCTCAGGGTGAGAGCGTTTCACTGAGAACAACAAATGAGAACAACAAATGATGACATTTAGTCAGATTCAGATAAAATGCTGAGAAAATACAAAACACTGCAAAGAATGAAATACATACAAAATATCATCACCACAAAGACAAAGAGGTAGAGCTAGACAAAACCTTGAGGCATCCATGCTGTGTTCACGACTAAAGGTACTTCCGAACCAGAGAAGAAACAGTCACAAATTCATACTTTTTTTGCATTTGATATTTTTTGTCATATTTGTATTTCCAAGAAAAAGATCCGCTGGAATGTTTTGTTCTATTCCTCATTTTGACAGATTGTGAAAATGTCCATCATAGTGCTACAAAAACAATTTCTGCTGTGCCACAAACACCTCATGTGCTTTGCCTGCCCATGGCAACTCAGGTTTGGTTTCACTTGCAACACTCTCCTGCCATTTCTTAAAAGACCAACCTTATTAAAGTCATTCACTCTCTCAACCATCATTGTGTCATGGTGCAAGAAGAATACTAGGCTACAGCCTGAAAGAATAGCAAAGTGATGACCAATTATGACTCCATTTTGGAACGTTTTTTTTTCTTAGAGTCGTGCAGCGTAAAACAAAACAGGGCTGTCAGTCCACTTTGGTTAGGGAAAAAAATGGATTAGCCACAGTATATATCAGGACATATAACAGGACTAAGTGGGAACTGCTTAGATCAAAAAGAAAAAAACACTTCAGTGACAGAGATTAAATCAATGGGACATTAAACATGAATAGCGCACTATGCCGCCTGTACAAAGCCAAACACTCAATTGCTCAGCAGTGGGCTGATGTGGCTGGTATGTGGCTGTGACAGTTCTCAAGGGTAATGATGCTGCCTCTCACTCTATTAGACAGATCCATAGGGGCACAGGTTGTACAGGTTTAAATTTGCCTCTGCGTGATCTATATGTTTGCTGCAAATGAAGCTGCAGAATGTGAACAGTAGGCCACACAACCTGCCCATATCTCACATCCCATTATGAAGGCCGCTGCTGCCGCGACGCCGGCGCTCAGAGAAGTATGCATCGATTTAAAAAGCCACAGTGATTTGGCTCTTTCTCAAGCCTATGTGCTGGTGGTTGAATAATTACTATCGAATTATTAACAGTTTTCATGCTGCGACCACAGGATTAGCGTGCAGACAGTATGCAGCCGATGGTAACTTTAAGGTTTTGGATTTGGGTGGTAGTGTAACATTAAAATTCATTTAAGTTTCTTTTCTAAAATCGAATCGAGGTGAAAGAGGCTGAATGGACACACACATTTTTAAGGGCTTAGTTGTATTCCATAACTTAGCTCTTTTTGTCATGAATCTGCTGCTGGAATGTTATTTTTTTGGACCTTTTTTCTGCTGTGTGCCTTTTTTTTTATTGCTGTGGTCCTTTACCTTGTTTTCCTTGTGTTTGGATTTGTGTTGCAGTTGGTTGTTTACTCTGTTTCCTGTTTTATTTTGAAATTCCGCCCCTAGTGCCTTTGTCTTGTTTTCCTGCCCTTGTGATAGTCTGCATTTGTTCCATATGTGTTTCACCTGTGTTCAATTATCCCTGCCTCCCCTGTGTATATAAGTCTTGTGCTTCCCTTGGTTTTTGTTACTTTGTTTTGTTTGTCTGGTTCCTGGATGGTTGTGTGTTCCAGCTTTTTTGGTTTTCCTTGTGTTTCTCCGTTTTTAGATTATTTAGATTTGTATTAATGGCTCCTGATTTTCTTTCTTCCTTGCTTATTTGTCTATGTATTGAAATCCTGCTGTTTGACAGTCAATGGTTTGTTGAGATGAGCCAAGGATAACATATATTGGAATATTCAAGTATAATCTAATGATATGCAAACATGTTGTAGGTATTTAATTATCAACAAAATATAACGATTGATTTCATGATTGCTCTCCTAAAGTGAAGCTAAAGCATGATCACCACCTGGTTGCTGGATGCAGAATAGGTCCTAAATTCTGCCTCATCCATGTCAGTGAATTGGACATCGAGCAAAAATATAAAGTCGAAAATGAATCAAAACAATCTTTTTTCATAGAGATGGTTTCTGTCATTAAAGGTATTTCTTATCACTCTGATGTTTGGTGTTCATTTTCGGTTTTCTATTAGGTCATTGGATGCGATTAAACAGGGCGGTACATCATGATTGACAGCTGAGACTGACTCGTGATTAGCCAAATGCTTGTACTGACGGGACCTTGTTACCGCTGCTCCACCCACCGAACTCGACACCACAGACTGTAGCTTCTAATGCACATTATGGCGGTGTTCATATCCGGAGCATTTTTCTTCATTTGTGGAAACTGGGAGGAAATGGAAATGCATTGTACATCTTTTAATATAGTGTCACTGCACACAGTGAAAAACATTTTGAAGACAGAGTTGCAGTTTGTTCCTTATTTTGTTGGACAGCTTTTTTTTTGGTCAAGGCAACACAACTGTTACGTATTATCTGTACACCCTTATTCTTCAGTCTCCCTGATGCATTCAGTGTTGACAGTAAATACTTCTGCCCTTCAGTCTCCAGAAAAAGCTTCATTCCTTCATTTTACAACAGTGACTTCACATAATATACTGTTGACTTTTCAAACGTTTAGAACTGAAAAACAAATATTGTTTCCCCGTTGTACAGAAAAGTGGTTAAAAGAAAAATCTCTATAAACTTACAAAAATAAATTGTTTCTGGCATTGTTTATCAAACGAGATGTTATTTTTATGTGTTTTATTATCGCATCATAGTACAAGCCAAGATACATGCGTTATAGCTTTACTGGTGTGTTAATGTCAGATGGTTATAAAAGCCATTTCTTTTATAAGTGGGGTTTAATATTGGAAAGCTTGGTAGAGCTGTATATTTATAGTAGTGATGTAAAGATTTAGTACACCTCTTAAGTCCGCAAGCTGGACCCCAACAGGACGCAGCGCTTTAAATTAAACCAAATATCTTTGTCGATATGGTTTTATTGCATTGTTCTTTGCTAATATTGCACTGTGTTTCTGCTGTGGAGCGAATGGGGTTTCGGTCACCCTTTGGCAATCTATTCATCAATACTTAAATGCTGCAATAGACGAATGGATTCTTTTGGAGGCGAAAAATGTTCACCCGACCAATACGTCGGTGCAGGCAACAATGCTGTTTTGACTGACAGCTGCCCGGCTGAATCTGTTACAACACAAACCGGCCAGCGCTGTATAAAGCCTCCCCGTGTCTGCTTCCCACAGCGTGAGTGAGTGCACTCCTGGGATGAGCAGCGGTGATTTCCAGCTTATTGCGATTCCTTTATTTTTTCTGACATTGTGGGCAAAATGCAGGTGCATTCATTATCCTGTAATTACCCTGCTGTTAGTCTTCTGGTATATTATTCATTACATGCGTTTTCCATACAGTGCTGTGACAGGAAAGGTAAAATGAACGAGGGCCGTATATAGGATCAACTACACCAACCTGCACTCCCCTCATTAATACCGTCGCATAGGAAATATTCTGCTCTCAAGGCAACGGCCAAGTGACCGCACACACACAATCACACGCACACACACACACACATATATACTGAAAGCACACGAGACCTTGTCCAATATTGGTCTGTGATCAAAACAAATCTCTAAAATCTTTTCGTTCACCTCTCGCTGTGAAGATAAACCCCCAGGACATTACTGTGGGGAAAGGGGGGGAGGGGGGCACTTTTTTTTTTTCTTTTTTTTTCATTTACTGCAGGAAAGCGTCAACAGCTGGTAAATGTAACGCTTCTATAAATGATGCTTCCGTGCTGGATGGCGAACACCTGCGTTTCCTGACTTATAATGTTGGGGAGGGTTGAAAACAGGCCAACTTAGAAGCAGGATTTGGGGCGGAGGTGGGAGAGAGAGGGGCCAGTGAGTCATTCTGCAGGGATCAGTGCACAAGAGGAGAAGCCAAACGTGAGGAAGAGCCGGAGGAGACGGATCCATGTGACAAAGGCAGGAATACATTGATTCACTTGTGATCTCTGTGCTGCACAATGCACCCAAAACAGTCATATGGGAATATGACACATCGGTAAAGGAGCACTGTCTCCTTAATTGTCTTCTTCTTTTTTTTCTGAAAAGTAGATTATATTATATTTTGCAATGTTAGTTTTAATGTCAAAATCATTGCCAAATTTACGTTTTGCAACTTGGAGTGCCGATGCTTATGTAGAGGCAACCATTTTGGATGTCTCTACATCATGATGTTTAGATAAATTTGAAATCACCAACCAGCATGCATCTGGAAAGCCATGCTCAGAAATGCAAGGCGCCTCTATTTCATACAACACTTCTGTTGCAAAAGTGTGTTAGCTGCTCCTGGAGCAACTTAAGGAAGCTATTGGTATTGGTATTCATGTGTGTGTGTGTCTGCGTGTGTAGGATCAGAGTAGGTAGCCGAGTCTTAGCCATTCCACCCAGCACTGTGTTCTAATGGCATTTTTTTTTATTTGCTGGGAGAGGCTAAACTTGGGGGTGAAGTTACACTTGGAACAGAACTAATTGGAAAATGTCAAAATCAAGAGAGAATAACGTGAATGTGCGACTCATGTTTTATTCCTCAGCCCAGTATTAGGCAGCAGGGTGAAGTGTGGGTACGTAGAGTGCCCGACTTTAATATGTAATGTGCAGGAGGCTCAAGTCCACTTCTTTTTACAGACCACTGAATACCAGGCAGAATATTTAAGTCCCCTCTATTATAATGCAGTCCAGTTCAACACTGCACTTACTGCAAACATAGAAACTGTCCCCACAGTGTACTGTAGCCACGAATCAATTGCAGCTGAATATTAAAACGGCACTGTAATTGAACACAACCCAAGGTTTTGCAGAACACTTATGTGACGTGTGCTACGTGTGTCAAGAGGTTTAGTATTTGTTCTTTCCCTGCAGTCTCTCATTGTTCTGAAGTGAATTTGCAACCAGTGTTTTTCCCAGAGTCTAGTATTTGGATATTGTCTCTCCTTCGGGTCAGAACATCGTTCACGGTCAGATTGTGCAATATTTAGTGTGCTGCTCCTTGGTTTGGTAAAATCATTTTTACCTTTTTATTTGAATTTCCGCCAGTGATATCAGTTTTACTGAGAACACGACTGCAACACATTTCACTTTTCAATGCATTTCTATGAAGCACTGCTGTGAATTTTATATCTTACTTTACTCGGGCAATCCAAA
Source organism: Pleuronectes platessa (assembly GCF_947347685.1). Classification (NCBI taxonomy): domain Eukaryota; kingdom Metazoa; phylum Chordata; class Actinopteri; order Pleuronectiformes; family Pleuronectidae; genus Pleuronectes; species Pleuronectes platessa. The sequence continues at coordinate 12,342,705 of NC_070641.1, forward strand.
ATCAGAAAATGTTTCTCATAATGAGCAATTAAATGTTTATCTGTTCCCTGTGTGTCTCTCAAAATTGATTTGGCTGCAGGCGATCCGCAGCCATCCGAGGGAGCCCTCACCCGTGCACTCTTCCTTGAACCTGCGGTCCCACCCGGGGCCCGATTCCGGCCCCTCGCTCTTGTGCCTCGCTCTTGCAGAGTTTCTGCAACACAGCAACATTTATATTTCAACGGCTGGACATGAATTATGCACAATAAGCAGTGAGAAGGAATTTAATGATGCCTCGCTGGTGCAGTCTGCCGCAACAAACGAAGAGGGATTCCTCCTGTCTTCGCTGCGGGGATGGAGGTGCTGATTTCAACAAATCTTTGACCTCATCCTTCTTGTTGCTTAAGGTTTTGCAGTCGATGCACAGGTCGGGGCGAGGAGGATGGGAGTGAGAGCACCACACCCTGTCAGGATATTGATCCACTCTGACATCTAATGTAATGATTCTTTGTCACTGAAGAAATGACCGGACAGACTGAATTCGGTCGCATCACCAGTGACTTTTAATTAAGACTTCTCTGCAATCTCCTGACCTCGTCATCTGAAACGCATTGCAGCCAATGAAAGCTGATTTATAATTTTTTTCAAATGGCGAACTCTTCTCCCACTGAAATTGGATGAGTGATCCTCTGTCGCTCAGCGTAGCCTTGATTTGTGAGGCAGATAAACCCCCGCCTGGAAATCAAATGTAATATTTTGTAACAGTACAAACCAATCCTTGTATCCGCGGGACACTTTATTCTCTGTGTCTGGAGAAGCTCCGCACTCGCATCTCTAAGCCTCATAAACCACAGAGGGACTGTTTGGGCTTCCTTCTTAAACATTTGATTTATGCTCCGGGACAAATTAAACATTCAGACATCCATGCACTTCCACTGCTAACATCACTGCTACTCATGCTAAAAATACATAATCTGTTTTATTCCCAAACCTAATGCACCAATGTCTGCATTCTTTCCTTCAGTGTTTCCTTTGTTTATTATTTCTCATCCATAATTCAGTAGAATATATTGCACTCAAAGCCAGTTGGTGTGGTCAAATAATTTAGCATTTAGTATTAATGAAAGCAGATGGGGCTCTGTCTTTATGTTGTGCCTGTTAATATTTAAACGCTATCCATCTAGTGGACTTCTTCTTCTTCTGAGCAAAGGGGAAAATGTTTCATGCTTTAATGACGACTCTGACATAAATAGGCAGCAAACTGCAGGATGTGGATGTGCTGCCCGTGTCTGACGGAGGATTCATGGGGTTTGAGTCTGAGCCAAATTAAACACTTTTTAAAATTAGACGCTCCAGTCAGGGAGTCAGGGTTTGAATAGAAAGGTGAGAGGCTGCATGTCGGCCATCTGTTGTGTTTAGGTGTATATGTTATAACAGATGTAGATATTTATTTTACCTGTATACAACATAGCATGAGCTGTTAAGTTGTTTTGTTTAGCCGTTGGAAAAAAAAAAATAGGTCAGAAAAATAAAGGACATCTGAATGTGTGGTGTTGAAGGGTTCTTTATTCTTTTAGGAGCTGAAATGGTTTCAAAATGTTTTAGTTTTGTTCGTGCATGGCCTCGGGCTTCCATTTGAATCAAGTCACAACACTGTAAATGCCTTTGGACATTCGCTCTTAGCGGTGAGCTATATTCAGTTCACTACCGACAGATGCTCTCAAAATGAATTTGGTCTCAGTTTAGATGCGGAGGCTCTTCGCTGTGTGTCTTGTTTGCCCGTCGGCACGGCACTGTCGTATCACAGAGGTAAGGGTTCAAATCCCAATTCGTCCAGGGTCTTTCTTTGTTATAGGTTTGAAGGTTTTCCCCAAGTGTTTTTCTTGTGTTTTTCCGACTTTAAATAATTGGTAAAGGTCTGTATATGTAGATGGTTGTTCAGCTTTTTGATTCGCTGGCTACTTGTCAAGGGTGTACGCGCCTCTGGCCCAATGTCACCTGGGATTGGCTCCACACCCCCCCCCCCGCAGCCCTTAAAGGATGACCTGTATAGATGAAACACCAAATTGGGTTTATGCTCAGAATTAAGATTTTTTTTTTGCTCTCTGGTCAGATCTCCTCAGATCAATGACTGTGACAACCGAAAACCATGCATCTAAATTAGAATCAGGGAGGCACACATACTGTAGTGATACTGAGAGAACCCTCTGGCCACTCATCCACATATGAATCTGCCTCGGTGGAGTCTCCACCAGCTGTGGACCACATGAACTTGGCTCCATTCCTCCACAGTGAATCCCCACCTGCTCTCTGTTCCTGTTCGATCTCTATGGGATGCAGTTATTTTTGCGTCCCCCCCACCCCCACCCTACCCTACGCAATGATTTCTGCAGCCGTCAACTCCCTATTCAATTAAATGATAAGCCCTTATTTTTTTCTGCTAGTCAAAGGAAGGTAGAGGGTCCAAACAATTTTCAGGAACAAAGGTTATTCTAACAGAATTTAAGGTTCTTTATTAAAAAAAACGGAAAAAAACAACAACTTATCTTTAAGCCCCTGAAACTGTCTCAGTTGCTCTTAATGCTTCGTACCATTTCGGTTCTCTTGAGAAAAACAGTCTAATCAGTGTGTTTGCAGAATCTGTGTGCATCTCCCGTGACTTAAATCCTCTTTCTCGATTGTAAACACGGTCTTTGAGAGCTGGTTTCCGCTCTGTGATACACAAATTGGCATTTCTGTCTGACAGCAGAAGGTCTTATTTGTTGACTTTAACATATCGCTTGTTGTTTTGCAGCACGGACAGCCGGCTGGGAATACCTCCATGCTGCTGTGTAATCCCAAGAAGGCTCATTACACTAAACCTTATTCCCAACAGGACGTGTCCAAGACACACACACCCACACATACAACCGCTCGATATTTGAAGTTGTCTTTATACTGTATATCCTGCATTTATAGTTTCCCTTTGTTCCCCATTTCTCCTTCCTGTGTTATCTCACATCATCATTCACTTAACCCAGTGACAGTCGTCTCAATATAACTCAGTATGTGTTTCCGAGACGTCACAGTCCCGTTATCTCTCAGAGACTAATGATGTTTTCATGCACTGACCATATTTTCTTTCACTCTAACATTGGTCTGCACGGTTTTGCTTAGGAGCCGGATTGGCTCGAGGCGAGAACCTGACATGACTTTGAGTCCTACATCATTTATGCATTGTCAGCATCAGGATGCAGCGGCTGCAGCGGACTCAGTCCAGTGAACAAACTTATTGACATGTTGCCACCCACTAAAAGATTAAATCAGAGGCATTGTTTGCTCCGTATCGTTCCAAATGAAAAAAAAAAAAAATTTCAGTCTCATGTGCATTTCACACACACACACACACAACAACACGAGCAGAGGCCAAAAACCAAGAAATTAAGCAAATGATGGTGGTGTTAACAGATTTGATGGGGAAAGATACAAAAATGGTGAGAGCAGATCCTCCGAACCATCTTGTTAACACAGTTATTTAAATATTCAGATAGAACCAACCCTCAAAGAAAATGTGCGAGGAAAGAGCCATAATTCCACTTGGAGATAAGAATATATGTTTGTATTGAAACACCTCAATTAAATCGGAAAAAACAACTTATTCTAAATTGTGTGTAATCTACAGCTTCTATTACAATATGCCTATATACGTGTGTGCATATATTGTTCTTCTAAACTACTTATATTATACAAATGTGTTCAGTTATACAACTCATAAGAGTCAGCTGATCCTGCCCGAGGTCCTAGAATCCATCCTGCTTCACATTCTAGACACATCAACCCAACACAAATGGTGATTCTGTGTTGTCCGGGAGCAGAGTTTAGTCTGATCACTGTCTAGAGCTTGATCAGTGCGCATCACAAGATCAGCTCATTGTGGGAAGGAGCAGGATATTGTTAGGAGATACTGTCCAGGAGAAAACCCAGTCGCAACATGATACATGAGTCCCCCCCCCCCCCCCCCCCCCCTTCCCAGCTCCCAAGAAGAACCAGCAACAAACAATTTACAGCCCCTTTTGCTTCAGGGTGGTCGAACAGCAAAACAATAAACAAAATCAGCCCTAAGGCGAACAACCTAAACGTCCCTACTCAAATTAAAGAAACAAAAAGACATGGTACTGACCTGACTCCTCAACCAAAAACAGGAGAAAACATGGCTTAAACAAAAGTGCTACCCACCCGGACCAAAACCGGGCTGGTACACAAAGAATAGTTTCGTACAACTGAGCTCTTTGTTGTTAAAGACTCTTCTGTTCAGCTTTCTTCGAGTTGTTTCTTTCTCTCTTTCTGTTTCTACTTCAAAGGGCCTGGAATAAGGATGCTCATAGTGACTGGAATCTAATGTCCTCTTAAATTACACCAAAGCACATAATGAAACGGCCGTAACCTGGCTGATTTATTAGAAGCAGTATGTTTTTGGCTACACCATTACACCAAATACAAAACGGTTGAAGAGTTATACAAAATTTCTCTTCAGCAGATCAGCTTTAAATATGTATTATATGCAATATCTAAAATAAAATGATGCTCTGATGGTTTTCATCATCTTTGGCCATGCAACATGCATTTGTAATTATGGTCTCAGCCAGCAGTCGAACGAGCTCGTCAGGATGAGTGAACGTTAAAACTTAATTTTTGAGACCAGAGAGCAGGATAATAAGTCTTGACTGAACAAAGGCTCGAACATCCTAAATAATAAAAGATGTAACAAGTCCTGGTTTAAAGTGGGAGAATAAATTCACTTTAAGATCATCGCAGCAGCCGCCTGGTGGGAGAAATACCGCCCGTCAGCCCTGACGTCTCTGCCCCTCTCGGGCCCTAAAATCATGTTTCTGCCCTTATTTGCATTCAGGCCTGTGATGCTTCCCTCGCCGGCTGAAGATTTACGCTCGCCACATGTCGGGTCAAATGTACTCCTTCAAACTTTATCTTCGGGCTGACAGAGGTAGCGCGGGGGTGCGGGAGTGGATAGTATATCATTTAGTAACATTTAGGGGATGGGGGAATTTATGTTGATGGGAAATGTAAACTGTTGTCATGACCAGACGGAAGGATGAGCAATCAAACATGATGAAAGGATGCAGCTGTCAGCTCTCTTGTGCTGCATGACTAAGTTTAGATTGAACACGAGAACGTTTATTATATAATTCCCTGATCCCCTATAAATGGATCTGTATACCTCAATTAACCCTCATTATTGTCTTACTTTTATTCAATATTTTTACGCTTCACTATTGTTACCTTTCTGTGCACATCCTATCACTGATTCCAGGGTTGATTATACACTAATATAACAAATATGTTTGACCCAATTATAGTGTATTTTCATGAATCCACACTATATGTATGTTTTGCATTGGCCGTTGATTTTCTGAAATATTTCCTTCCTCTTTTTGAGACAGCAGGAAGAAAAAAATTACTAAAATGAATGCATGCACTTTTGACACTTTCCCCCCCACACGCACACAATCCCCTTATTAGTGCCAGACAATGGACCAGTGCGTGCTGAGTCCCCCGAAGTGTGAGAGTTTCTGGCTCCCTTTAGTCTCGCTGTAAAGAAACACACTCACTTCCTTCTTCTGCCTACGCAAAGAAGTATTTCTTCTTTCAACCAAACACTGGCATCTCATTCTTTGCCATTTTGATGTAAACTGAGACACAGTACTCTTCATCCCCCCGGTGTTTTGCAGAATTCTTGATGATCTACGCCCCAGAGTGACACGAGCGATACCTTTTTATTCTGTTCATCCCCTTTTTGTTCAATAACCAGTTTCGATGGAGAATCTCATCTTCCCTCTCCAAGCCGTCACTGCGCCACATCAGGTCTTACCATTCTGAGCACATTCCCTTTTATACACCTCTCCTCTCCACTTGTCTTGTTTCTGTAAAACTCCTTGTTGGTGGAGGATTTACTGGACTCCTGTCGTAGCCGCCTTTCACAGCAGTCAGTAAAAATTAATGAGTGTGATACGCTGCTGTGGAGGCCCATCAACGCAAAACACAGTAAATGTAACTCACCTCGTTCCGCGGTATATTATCCAATAATCAAATTCAGGTTGAGTTACGATGCCCAGCGTGGGTGTGAAGTCATTTGATCGTAAACATTGGAGTCGAATCGACTCGAACGGGCACGGAAGGAACTTTTAATAACTTTGTCCACTGTGATCTGTTTAAAAAAAAAAATCCCTTGCATGTACAAGCCACCGGTTGCTGGCACAGATGCAGGGACGGTGAACATCAGTTTGGCAGAACCTGAACGCAATTTTCTTTTGGATTAAAGGAGCCTTTACTGGATTACTGGACTGAGTTGCAAAAGCTTAACATACAAAAAAAGAGGAGAGCCGGTGTCCACGTCTCAGATGAACACAGACTGTTGTTGTGGAACTTAAAGAGGAAGCTTAGTGATTGATATGTTACCCTCTGATAGTTTCGTTTTACAGAGGGATGTTATTCTCAGGAGGTAAGAAAAAAAAGGATAATAATTTCAAGATTCAAGAACCGTCCTCTTTCTGGGTTGGAAAGGGGGGGCTGCTGTCCTCAAGTATCTCTGGGTCTTATACTAACAGTGGTGGTAAAGAAGGAGCTGAGCCGCAAGGTAAAGCTTTCCATTTACCCGTCATTCTAGGTTCCGACCCCCACCACCGGCAGGGCTCAGTCTTAATAGGGTGAAGAGTTCAGAGTAGAACCGCTGGTCCTTCCTGACCGAAAGGGGAAAGTAGAAGTGGTTCGGTTCGGTGCCTCCTGGGTGCCTTTCTTTAGGGGTTTACGCACAACCAACCTGTAAGAGACCCCGGGGTAGACCCAGAAATCACTGGACGGACTACATATCCCATCTGGCCTGGAAGCGCCTGCAGATCCCCCAGGAAGTGCTTGAATACGCGGCTCAGGGAGGGAAGTCTGGGAATTAATAGAGCAACTATATGATAAAATATAAATTCAAGCAGAACAAGTGTCAAATGAAGTTCTTCAATAAAATAAACGTGAACATAAATTGAGATAACAAGACTGATAAATGTAAGTATCATAAATAATATGAATCGCCATGGTTCATTTAAATACATTAAATACTAGTAACCGAGGAGAGGCGGTGGACTAGTGGCAGAAACTTGGACTATGGGCAGAAAAGGTCTCTGGTTCGACTCCACGGAGAAACAACAAAAAGACGAACCTGGATTGATCTGTCCCAAAATCCAAGAAGTTTCTCCCTACCCTGTCTAGTGCCCTTGAGCAAGGCACCTTACTCCCCCAACATCTGCGCCGCGTGCGCCGTACATGGCTGCTCACTGCTCTGTGTGTCCTGCACCAGATGGGTTAAAAGCAGAAGTTAAATTTCCCTATAATTGCATGACTGTGTCTGTGCATGTTAGTTAGTTAGTTAGTGCCTGTAGCACCCCTGCTGGGGTATAGGCCGTCGACAAGGGACCTCCAGAGTTCACGGTCGCTGGCGTTCTTTTCTATCTGCGACCAGGTGCCTCCCAGTCTCTTTGTGTCTGCCTGAAGGTCCCGGCGCCAGGTGTTTTTAGGACGTCCTCTGCTTCTCTTTCCTTGAGGGTTCCAGGTCAGAGCCTGTCTGGTGGTGTTTGACTCTGGTTTGCGTAATGTGTGCCCGATCCATCTCCATCTTCTTCGTCCAATTTCGTCTGCTGCTGGGGGTTGTTTTGTTCTTGTCCACAGATCGTTGTTGCTGACCTTGTTTGGCCAGTAGATTTTCAGGATTCTTCTGAGACATTTGTTTATGAAGGTTTGCACTTTATTTATTGTGATCTTATTGATTCTCCATGTCTCTGCCCCATAGAGCAGGACGGATTTTACGTTGGAGTTAAAGATTCTGATTTTAGTCGTTTCCCGTATCTCTCTAGAGTTCCAGATGTTCTTGAGAAGTAGAAATGATGTCCTTGCCTTACCTATCCTAGCTTTTACATCTGCATCTGTACCACCCTGACTGCTGATGATACTCCCCAAGTAGGTGAAGGACTCTACCTCTTCTAACATGGTGTCACCAAGGGTGATCGGTTCCGTACTAGTTGTATTTATCCTTATGTTTTTAGTTTTTCCCTCATGGATGTTAAGTCCTACTTGTGAGGAAGTCTCTACGAGTGTATTGATCTTGTCTTGCATCTGGTGGTAGCTATGTGACAGTAGTGCCAGGTCATCTGCGAAATCTAAGTCATCCAGTTTGGTCCATAATGTCCATCGGATTCCGTTCTTCCTTTGTTCTGTTGTTGTTCTCATGATCCAGTCAATGGCTAGTAAAAACAGGAATGGGGATAGAAGACAACCCTGTCTGACCCCAGTCTTGATCTGGAACTGTTCCGTGAGCTGTCCATCATGTATCACTCTACAGGTCATTCCAGAATAGCTGTTTTCAATGATGTTCACTAGCTTAGTGGGCACTCCATGGTGTCTCAATAACTTCCATGCGGTCTCTCTATGTACACTGTCGAATGCCTTCTCGTAGTCGACAAAGTTGACATAGAGTGGGGAGTTCCACTCTAGTGACTGCTCTATGATAATGCGAAGAGTGGCAATCTGGTCGACACAGGACCTATTCTTTCTAAATCCTGCTTGCTCGTCTCTCAGTTGGTGGTCAACTGCATCCTTCATTCTGTCCAGGATGACTCTATTTAGCACTTTGCCTGGCACAGAGAGTAGGGTGATCCCTCTATAGTTGTTGCAGTTTCCCAGGTCTCCTTTCTTTGGGAGCTTGTTAATAAGGCCCTCTTTCCAGTCAGATGGTATCTCTTCTTCTTCCCAGATCCTTTTGAAGAGTGGATGCAGCAGGCTCACCGTGATACCAACGTCTGCCTTTAGGGCTTCTGCCGGGATGTTATCTGGCCCAGTTGCTTTCCCACTCTTCAGCTGCTGTATCGCTTTCCTGATCTCCTCTCTGCTGGGTATGTCACAGCTGATGGGGAGGTCGGTCTGTGCTGGTGGGATATCTGGTGGGTTTACTGGTGGGGGTCTATTTAGCAGTTCCTCAAAGTGTTCTGCCCATCTGTGTAGTTGTCCGTCCTTTGTTTTAATGCTGTTTCCCTCTTTATCCCTGACCGGTCTTTGTGGCCTGCTGTATTTGCCCGACAGCTTTCTGGTGGTGTCATACAACTGTTTCATGTTTCCATTTCTTGCTGCTTCCTCTGCTTCTTCGGCTAGGTTGTCGATGTATTTCCGCTTGTCCGCCTTAATGCTCCTCTTAACCATTCTATTGATATTAGTATACTCTTCTTGTGCCTTTGCCTTGGATGCTCTTGTACGACTGTTTGTCACTAGTGCTTTCTTCTCTTTTCTTGTTTGGATTCTTTTTTGGGTTTCTGTAGATATCCACTCCTTTTGCTGGAATTTCCTGTAGCCAACCACTTCTTGGCATGTGGATATTAGTGCGTCTTTAATATGTTGCCACTGACTGTCGATGCTGTTTTCGTCTTCAAGTAGGTCCTGGAGAACGTCAAATTTGTTTGATAGTTTCAGTCTGAATTCCCCTTGTTTTTCTGCGTCCCTCAATAGGCTCACGTTGTATTTCTGTCTGTTAGCTGTTGTCTCCGTCTTGTTCTTCTTGAGCTTGAGTTTCAGTCTAGCAGTTAACAAATGATGGTCAGATGCTACATCTGCCCCCCTTTTAACTCTCACATCCTGTAGTGATCTTCTGAACTTCTTGCTTATGCAGATGTGATCTATTTGGTTCTCTGTTGTGTGGTCTGGTGATACCCATGTTGCTTTGTGTATCCTCTTATGTGGGAAGATGCTGCCTCCGATAACAAGCTTGTTCAGTGCGCAGATATCCATGAACTTCTCTCCGTTTTCGCTTGCTTCTCCAAGTCCATGTGTTCCCATCACCTCCTCATATCCGATGTTTACTTTTCCTACCTTTGCATTAAAGTCACCCATGAGGACGGTGGTATCTTTCTCTGGATATTTGTCCAGGATGTTCTGAAGCCTGTCGTAGAACTCCTCTTTTTCTTCTTCTTCACTGGGGTTCGTTGGTGCGTAGCATTGGATGACATTCATCTTTATCTTCTCCTTTGTTGTTCTGAACGATGCTGTGATGATCCTTGGTCCATGGGCCTCCCATTCTATCAGTGCTCTCTGTGCGGCTCTTGATAGCATGAGGGCTACCCCTTCTGTGTGTGGGGCATGGTCATCTTCATGGCCCGAGTAAATCAGCAGCTCTCCACTCATTAATCTTTTCTGGCCTGATTGTGTCCATCTTGCCTCACTGATGCCCATTAGTACAAGATTATAGTTTTTCATCTCTTGTGCTATTTGAAAGGTTTTCCCTGTTTGGTACATTGTTCTTACATTCCATGTTCCAATGGTAATGTTTTTCCTGGTTGAGAGAAGGATGGTCGGTCCTGTGGCTTCCAGGGGCTCCTGGCTTTCACCACACAACGTCATTTGTCTTCTAGCTGAAGAGCTACTCTCTCCCAGGGCCGTGTCCTCTCGTAGTTCTCTTGACGACGTTTCTGTAGTGTCTGTGCATGTGTTTGGGACAAATAAATGCATCTTAATCTTAATCTTAAATACTATGATAAATATGATTTTGAATAACGCACAATGTAGGAAAAATAAAGTTAAACTCCCATCAAAACTGATTTGGCCAGTAGCCCATGGCTGATATAAGAAGAGAAAACTTTAGAAATAATCAATAATTCGAGTCCTTCGCTTGTCGTCCGAGGCCAAGTGTGAGGGGTGGCCAGGTGCTGCACAGCGATCCCTAATTGGCTGGCGCAAAGTTATTCAGAGCATGAAAATTGTCCTGGAAACACACGCATGGCTACACAAAACAACACAAATAATCCCCCTCGTCACGTCCGGGGGCCGAAACACACCCTGTGCGGGGCGAGAGATTAGGGCCGTTCTGCTGGTGGAGCGCGATCAATGAATCGATCATCCGGGTGTAAGGAGTCAGCTGGACATCATGAAAGACCTCTGACGTTAATTGTTTTGTTTACGTCGCCCCCAATCACGACACACCACACCTCTCCCGCGGAAAATTAATGACTACTGGCAAAAGGTTAATATCCACTCAGCTGAAAATGAATCAACAGTGAATTAATGAGATCATTACCTGCATGGATTGATAACGAAATTAGTCTTCCGTCATAGCATGGACTTTCTGGGATGCGAAGGTATTGATTTTGAAAAAAATAATGCATCTGTTGGTGAAGCCCTTGACCAGATGGCCCGCGCCTGAGCGCTCCTCCCCCGCTGGAGGTCACAGCCAATAAAGGAGCCGTTAGGATTTGAATTGAATAACCTTTATCGCCTTGAATTTTGAAGCATTAACGTGACCCCCAGTAGAGAAAGACAGTGTGTATTTTTGAGCCTGAATGTCAGAAATCTGATGGAATTTGCAGTTTCTCGTTCCATATTTCGAGGCTTTACTTGCATCTTTGATAGCTGACTCGAGGTTGCCTGTTTTCCTCACCGTCTTGAAGAGCTAAACTATCAGCGGGTCCCTGCAGTATTTTTCAGGCGTGATTCATGCACATGAAATATGTCTCTGCAGAAAATTGCGCTGGGTTATTAATTGGCAGGGAGTCAGGCAGTACTTAGAGAGGACTCTATGGGTAGATTTATGTATCAATTCTTCATTTGAACAGCGCTTCAAAGTCAAACTGCAACGAAAATTCATATTAGTGTCAGGCGGTAGCCGGCGTGTGCTTTACAGTTTCCACAAGAAACCTTAATGTTACCAGAGATACAGATGTTTACCTTTTCTTGTGTTTCCTTTTAATGAGACCAATCGATTGCTCCTCCAAATCTTGAGGGACCTCCCAAGTTTTCCAGCTTCTTGTTAGGAACTTGGGTTTTTTACTACTTTATTTATGACTGCGTGCAATGGATTATTTATGAGGTCAATAAGATAAAATGAATTTCAAATATCTCCCTCTAAATTGAATGTCTGGTATTGCTGAGAAGACCCAGCAGACCTTCATGCTGCATGAGAAAATATAAAAAAAGATCCCTGTAAGATATTTGCAGTGTGGTGTGACCTCTTTAAGTGAATGTAATTGTTTGAAATATTAATTAAACACGTAAAAATTGAAATTTCTCTGAATAATTGTTAAAAAACTTCCTGAAACAGAGACCTCACACAAAACAGCCAGCAGGAGGTTTTAAAGATTGATTGCTACAAACATGTTTGGATCTCACGGGCTGAAGATCTGATCTGAAGTTTCTGACGAGGGAGTCCGGTCAGCAGGACAGGGAACCAGAGGATTTAGAAAGTCTCTGTGAGAGAGCGGGTAAGACAGGATTCGGATTTCCTTGGTCCCAGATCAGAGCAGAGCAAAGGAGGAGGCTGAACCAGGTGGAGGTGGGAGGCAAGTAGCTGAAGCTGAGACACAGACAAGATTTCACTGGGGATAGATGATCATAGTGTTGCCAGAGTAAGGCCCTCTCCAAACCTGATATTAATTAATCTGTCTCAGGTGGTCCCATCAAAAGGTAATATAATCCATCCACGTGTCTCAAGCATCAGTATCATACACGTGATCAGAGCTCACTTCCCTGCTCCACGAGCAAATAAACACATTAATTATGGTAAATATGTTGTCTTAGTGATTTGTTCTAAAATGTGTCCTTCATGCATCTTGGGTTGAAAGGAAAAAGATTATCTTGACATTTTCCAGAGTTTCACGAATGAAGAACGCAGCGGGAGAATGTCTGAGTCCCACAACATCAGTAAAATGTTGGGAACATTCAGGTGACATCTGGACAGAGGAGGCAGGAGACACGTAAATCATGCTGCTAACATCACATATGTTTGTTTCCAGCACACTGCCTCTTCTCTTCAAAAAGCTTTCGAAACCCATTGTCTTTCCACGTTGACATCGTGGTGAGTCTCTAGTAGGTGTATGGCTCCTGTGTTTTTATGATTTCATCCTGCTTTGCATCCTTTTTTTTTAGATTTTTTTCAGTTTTATGATGTTGTGTCGTCCACATCTGTTGCATCTCAGCTTGTGTGTGTGTTTGTGTGTGTGTGTGTTTATGTGTGCGTGTTTATGAAAATGATTCAGACACTAAGGCTGAGCAGCAGCTGAGCGGCGGCGATTCCGTGAGACGGGAACAGACGGAAGAGAAGGAAAACTTTGAGTGATCATAATAACAAGATTTTAAAGAAAGGAAAAATGTATTCTTCAAAGAAAAAAGTAACTTTGTTTGGACAATTTTAAAGGGTGAAGTGCCACTGAGGTATTTTTTCGGTTTAGTTTTTCTTTGTTAATTGAAGATCACAGGTCTCCAGAAATAATGTTTTTGTTTTGTCAAAATTAACGGAAACCTTGACTCCTAACATCTCTATGAAAAAATAAAAAATAAATCTCTTAAATTACTCTTTTTGTAGAAGCTATTAAGCCTGTACTTTCACACCTTTAAAGTGTAGTTTTTATTATTTCCATGGCAAACATTAATAATAAAAATGTGATTCCCATTATGCTTCTATTCAAAGAATATTTTCTACTTCAAAATCCATTTAAAAATGGTTGATTGATTTGACACTGGAAACATGTAAATTTCCTCATCAGTTACTGGAACTACTGATATGTGTAACATCAGTGACTATCTTTACATGGAAGAAAACAACAAGACATTATTCTGATCATGATGTTTAGATTGCATTTGCCAAAAGGAGAACATTGTCTGAATGTGACTCATGTCGACACACTTTTACCGTTTACATTCAAACCCATGCATCATAAAGCAGTTGGTAATTCCTGTATGTTATGAAAGGATGTGAAAATGCTCTGAAAACTCCAATAGGACATTATAGTGAGACATGTCTTCATTATATGACAAAGTTTGTTACTCACATGTTTTAATTATTACTTATTCCAAGTATGACCTAATTCGGGGTAAGGTCAGAAAAGGCTAATGAGTATTGTCTTCATTAGGTTAATATCGGAGTATTGGTTTTCATGTGAACGTGTCCAGTGATTTTTAACTATCACTCAAACAACGCTTCCTCATCCTTTTGAGAATGGGTTCCTCAGAAATAACCCTGATATTCCTCAGCCTGATTAAAATGATTCGCATGACAACATTCATTCTGTATCTGGGCTCTTTTTAACACAAGCAGCCTTAAAGTTGACTATTCTATGACATTGATGTCTGGTTGTTTCTCTTCTAGCTGTTAACACCACAGCTCATAAATGTATCACTCTCCGTCAGCCAACTCCGAAGTCTCACGTTAATTAAAAGGATCAGACTGGCTGCAACTATTCCATATTTGCCTCAGGCCTACTCATGCTGCCTGCTGAGGGCTCCTCATTATCAGACTTTAAAAAAAAAATGCTAGATGATTAAAAAAAAGAATACCAAAATCTTTGTATATGCATTTTGCATGATTCTTCATATTTATCAGAATGTCGAATGTCCTACATGAAGGGATCTGATCCTTTTCGAGCAGATGTTTACATGTTTACAGTGAACATGAACAAAAAAACTGTACACAACAAAAAGTCCTCACACCAAGGCTTTGAGTTTCCATTTCAGCCGTGCTCTTGTGTTTCCTGGAGTCCTTGAAAAAGGAGGCTGCTTTGCTGGTGCCTCCACTCGGCTGTACAAAGGTTCTGGATTCAAGGTGACGGACGACCCCCTTGGAGGAGCTTTTCTGCCAGTGGAGCGCCGGGGCGTCACGACAAGCCCCTGTTTTGGCCTGAAGCCTGGAAACTCGATACCGCTCCCCGAGTGCCGGTGTCCTCTAGGTTTTTGATCATCCTTTTGATCCTCCTCCTTGATAGTTAGTGTGCGGCACTCTGTGCCAGGCAGACACAGAGCGAGGTGTGGCTTGTTAACTGTCAGGGAGGATCACACACCTGCAGGACGCACCGGCCCTGGAGGACCTGGATAAAGTACCAAGAGGACAGAGAGGTAGTTTTTTTACCTCAATAGAGTGAGATCTATATTTAGTTTAACATTTTTTTCTGTTTTAATTTCAACCTCATATTCTATTGAGGGGGCCACCTTCAGTGTCAATGAGCCTTAATTTGAATAATAATAAATACTTTTTCATTACTTTTTAGTATTGGTTTTGTTTTTGTACTCGCCACTTTTTGTTCAGGGTTCAAGCACTTCATTTGTATCATTGCTTTGTCAATTACTTGTTATCATGTAGCATTCTAACCTCCAGTCTGATGTTTTTTGATACCTCTGCAATCTTATGGACTTGATACTGATTCTGAGCCTGATCCTGCCTCAGAGTCTGTGTTTGAAGCCCTTGCCTCTGACCAGTGTGATACACTGATGGTTTCCCCCTCCATCAGCTAGTTGATTGCAGTCATTTGCTCTCGGATTAACCTGGAGACCAGTTTCGCTCTTAGGAATAAACACACCAGCCATGCATAATAACTGTCTTTTAGCTTTTGTCGTTCACGTTCAACAAAAAAGTGGATTGAAAGCACTATTGTGTGTGTCTCTGTGTGTGTGTGTGTGTGTGTGTCACAGAGAGAGAGAGCTGTTTTGTATTGTATCGCTTCAGGAGGAGGATGTAACGTGGACGACTACTGGGTTAATGGAATTCTGTTACCACTGGATTGCTGCACATTACCATAGCATCACAGTTTGAGGAGCCAATGGGATTTTCTGCCGATTTCATTAAACATACATTAATTATGTATGCTTAATTTATTGGTCTACAATATCAACTTGTTTATCTTTCCGTGATTACTGTTTAATTGGTGATTAGATGATAACTGTGTGCAGTGATGCTCAGTGTCATTTCCCCCCCCCCCCCCCCCCCCCTTCATTTTTGCTCTTTTGATCAACGGCATCTCCTTAATTAACAGAACACAGAAAACTGAATTCACAGAAAACAACACAAGGAGGGTGTGACGGGCTAGATAACAATGTTTCAATGAGCAAATCTGTATTTCTGCAAAAACCGCTGGCTATCGAACTGTGTTGGTCATCTTGGACGACTTTCTTTTCATCATGAATATCAGAAGTAGCAATTATGCTGATCACAGGGAGCACTCGAGGATTTGCAAAGACACACACTGCATGAATCAGATCTTCCGGCGTAGTAAAAACTTCACACGGGATTTCGTGCGAGACGAGGACGGTCTGGGAGAGTGGCGACGGATGTGAAATCGACCTAACAGCACAGAGCAGAAGATTGGCTTCTGAGTCACAATTTATGAGAGGCTGCTTTTCCTCTCCTGAGGTGGTTGAAGGGGAAGTTCCTGATTCGGGGGGGGAAGGAGCATCAGATGAAATGATGACTCCTGTACGTGACTCTGGTCTGCAAGCAACGTAGGGAGCGAGAGTCATCGGGAAATTTGAGACCCACGTGTAAGCGAAGACATTTACTATAATGATTTCCCTCCTGTTTATGTGGACGGTATAATGGCAACAGTCCTTGTTTCAACTCTGAATTTGGATGGAGCATCGTCTCCGCTCCACAAAGCAGGTCAACACTTGAACCAGTTTAAGATTCATGGGGAAATTCAGCGGATGTGGAAATGAGGAGTCGAGCAGAAGAAGCAGAGATAAACGTTTATGTCTCGCTTGTGAATCTCAATGTGCTCAGTCCTCGGCGTGCGGGTTGTCCTTGGCAACCGGCGCACGCATTGTCCTCGTCCTCCGACCCGTCTCACACGTCCTCACACATGAAGACAACAGCAGAATTAGAGGAAAAAAGGTGACTGCGCCCGGCGAGGAGGGGATTGTGCTTCCTCCTTAATTTGGTTGCAGGTAAAGCCGCCATCGGATACATTTCCATGCAGATGCAATTGCTGTATGGATAAACGGATGAATTTATTACGAGATGAAAAAGATGAGCGCGCAGGGGGGGCGCACAGTCGCATCTCATTTTGCGCTTATTCCATTTTGTGGATATTTGTTTTGCAGCGATTCACAGCTGCTGATAAACTCTTACTGTATGTGACCAGTGGACAAACACGCATTGTTCTTTTGCAGGATTTAAAGCCTCAGCAGTGGGCACCTTTTTTTTGGGGGGGGGGGGGGGGGGGGGATTTGGAAGTCAGCGGGCATTAAAAAGAGAACACTTAGAGACTAATTCATAGTGGAGTAGAGAAAAGTTAGTTGTGGGAGTTGACACCATTGTGCCTCTTTACACAGCCGGTAATCATTCACTCAAATGAAGTGAAAACCAATTAGTTGGTCATAATGGAGAGTTCATTACTCCCAACGTTTTTTTTTTTTTTGCAAACATGTCTCCATAGCCAAACTATTCACACTTGTTTTGCTTCAAACTGAATTTTTGGGGCCGAAACCCTTTCATTATTCCTTTCAGCAGTATATAATTATAGATCGTATGAATGCAAAGTGAAATAAAACACTTTAAAGCAACTCTCACACACAGATTATACCCGTCAACTAAAAAACATATACGCTCTACTAGTGCAAATTGGTCCCACGCTCACACGGGGTGACCTTTTCATACCGTGAAAACTGTTTCAGCTCTTTGCCACATTGTCTGAAACGAATGATAAATGTGAGTTTGTAACAGTTTTTCCTTAAAACAACGGCCCTTACGTGACAGTTTGATGAGAGGGCGATGCTCGTTTATCATCACAGTCTCCTTCGCTTGATGCTGCGAGCACCGACAAAACACAGTGTGACCCCCACCGGGAGGAACACAAGAAGGACAGCTTAGCATGTCTTTCATGTGTCGTAGCTCTCACAGGATAATATCACAGTGCTTTGCCTGAACCGAAAACAAGCAAGAGGGACAAAGGAAAATGTGTGTGTGTGTGTGTCTTCTAATGCCAAGTTTTAACTTTGGAGAGGAATTCCCTCATGCATGGGATTCTGGAATTGCAAATGACGGTACAAGTGCATATTCATAGAAGAGCATAGTCCTCATCTGTCCAAATAGCACTGCAGGGGGCCTTGTGCGGTTTCTTTGAGCATCTCGACACTGAGGAGTGAATCTCTGGTTTGGAGGGGTTGATTATTCATGTACTAAAGCTTGGGGGAAAATGCTAATAAATAAGTAATGATAAAGGCTTTTTGTGGCAATCTCGAAGATTTCAGACATGGTTGATTTGGCGACACCTGTAGTTGCCGGTGGTTTAATACTACAGGTCCCAGAATTCTGTGGGCAGCCAAACAAACCCCTGTCATTTTAATAAAGTAGCAAGGCCTTTTCTCCACTGCTCTGTGAGCAACCATGATCTGATTCTGTGCTGCACACAGCACGAGTCTGTGAGCACGCAGGGCGAAGTGAAAGGAGTTGGTCTGCCTCTTGCCGAGAAGCTGGAGGTGTGCAGCCTGTCGCCTGCAGCTCTTCATCTAACAGCTCACTGTGGCTGCTCCTTCTTGTTCCATTACTGCCTGCAATATTTCAAACTGACCTGCTGATGGAAAATGCCAAAAATGACTGTTGAACGATAGCGGTAAGTGCCAAGCTCCACTGATAACCACATTGCATTTGCTGTGACTCTGCATAGGAAAAGTCAGGTTTTTCTCCAGATAAATGCTTTCAATGCATCACTGCAGCAGTAGGAACTATTAGCTTATGATCAACATGATGCAAATATTACATGTATATAAATATTACAATGCTTTCATCAGTGAACCATATGCTCAATGACCATTGTGTTTCCTCATTTGGCAATAGACAGTGACCTAACTGACACTGGGTGCATATAAAGAGGCGATCTGGAAGATTTTCATTTGAGTATTAGCGAGTGTTGCTTGCAGTTTGCTTGTCTTCATACAGAGAGCTACAGCTTCCCACATATCCCATATCGACTCCGAGGATGACGTGTGTGGTGAGAAGAAAAGAAAGAGAGGGAGAGGAGGAAAAAGTGCAGAGACACTGAGATTGTCAAGAAAACACCAAGGGGATGGCTGTTCCCAAAACAAAAAACTAAAAAGGTCCTTAAAGTGGAAGTTGTGACTGCGGGATAGTAAGACTCCAAGGTAAGTGTTCAGGCTTGGTGCTACAAAGGGCAGTATAGTGCTTACTTTGATTGAATCAATTGCTCTGTGTAAGTAGCTGCTGGTGCCGGCCTCCCCAGGGTGAAAGAGAGGTCTGCAGAGAGTGAACCAATCCAGCCGTCCATGACCAGAGAACAGGGCGGATTAACAGAGCAATGCATCATAGCTGTAGCAACCAGTGATGTGTAGCAGACTGTATTTATTGACTCATTGACTGTATTGATTGTCTCAATTGATGAAAAGTCCAGAGACCACACACAGACGCACAGCGGGTTATGCAAAAAAAAATTGAAAAATAAAGAAAATAAAGCAGAGATAATGGGGTCATGTTGATATTTCATTGCATGTAATTGTAAAATAGCATTTCACAGCAAAACCCTGTTATCTTCAGCACAAACATCCGCCCAGATAGTCCTGCCGATCACAAGTTACAGCACGTTTCCCTGGCAGACATCAGCTCACTCAAGTTAAGCACACACAGTAATTACTTGGTAATTTACCTGGGCATGTATGTAGGGTTTTCCGCATCAGCAAATTCTCTCTGACATTGACACTGTTCCAGCAGCGGCGCTTTTTTATTTAACACGCCATTAATCTCTAATGACAGAAGACCACGTCGCAGCAGATGTTTGTGAACAAAGCTCTGCTCGGTCCTCTGCCGATGCTCTTCACCCTCATTGACATGTATTACTTCGACAAGCCGAGGGTCACGGGGCAAAAACTCGAGCGAGAGAGTTAGCCGAGGTTTTTTGGCGCATTTTAGTAACAGGGAATTGTTTACTTTTTTTTTGTCAGGATGCACAGTGAGCCCTCGGTATTTGTCGTACATGGATTCGCTTGTCAAATTATGCCAAAACCACTGATACTGCGCCACAACTGAGTGCGTGGTCATCAGTATGCTAATGTTCGACTATGCAGTGAAGCAATCCAATTATTGGATGACGGCCACTGTACATCAGCTCCCTTATTGAATATGTGTGCAATTAATGAGTGCAGAGGAGCTAGAACGCTGAAACGGAGTAAATTAACACTTTGGTAAACTTAGACTGACAAAAGGAAATAAGGATTGTCACTCAGAATATGGATGGCTGAAAAGATGAGCACATGTCAAAGGATTATTTAACTATATGTCTTATTTTTCTCTCTTGTAAAGCAGCTGGACAGTGTTGAAAGAAAAAATACAAAGCTCTTATTGGCCTTAGACACTGAAATAGAACATTTTTCTGTACTGAATGCTGGTGAGTGGGTGTGAGGGCAAGAAACCGCAGGGAAAGTAAAGGGAAAAGAAACGGGCCGAGTTTACCCTTAGGTCTCATGAGGTAAGGACACTTAACTCATCGCATGCATTGCCATAGTCAACATGATTTTTATATCAGCTCTATGCTTTGAAAACAAAAGGAATAAATCATCTCCTTTTCACAAATATAAATATATTTTATGTTTAGTATGTACAATAATGATTTGTCCATCATGACCATTAGAGTTGAAGGGAGAGGAAAAAGCATGTCAGTAAACTCTTGCTAATGGGTACAGACACTGCAAAGACAGCCATGACGGATTGGTGTGCTCGAGCACTGTCTCTGTAGACGAAGCGGGACAAGAGACGGTGTAGTGAGAAGGCTGGTGGTGTGGCTGCGCCGTGCCATCCTGCAGTCTACTAGTCCTGAGAGCTGCGGGACTCACTGTCGTCCTCCAGCTCCCACTCAAAGTTCTGTCCGGTCATTTGGTAGAACATCATGTTAAAGGGTTTGTAGAACTTGTGCAGCCGCCGGATCAGGTCCGCGTCAATTTTAGGGTGAGTTCTCCCCTTGGACTTGCCAAGGCATCTGGGAGTGCTGCTGTCCTCGGGCTTCTTCAGACAGGGAAATCCTTTCGTTTTATTGAAGTAAAAGTGTTTGTCCGTGACAATCCGCTTCAGTCCCAAGAAGTCTTGGACTTTGGCCATCTCACCCGCGGGATCCACGATCAGCCGCTCCCCGCTCACAAAGTGCATCTGGGAGAGAGGGAAATACTGCATCCAGCTCTCCAGGTGGAGCGCATATATTCCTATACGCAACGCACTCCACGAGGCGTCGATGAGACCCAGCGTCCGGTTCTTAAAAGCCAGAACCTCGAAGGTGGGAATCTCAGGTTTCTTGGACAACGTCTGCGTGTAGTCTGAAATGGCTCTGGTGACAGGATTACGCACCACTATAATAAGCTTGATGTCCCTGGCCATAGTGTGGATGCGCTTCGGGGCATGGTTGGTCACAAAGTAGCTGGGTGTCTTCTCCATGGTGATCTGCCCCTCCAGCGTCGAAGGCATCAGGTCTCTGGGAACACAGACAGCAGAAGGAAAAGAGCAGCTTAGCATAGTGTTATCCAGAGCACCTCTCGCAGTGCAAGCGGAATACCCAAAGACATGCAAGCAAATCTGGTACATTTATTAAGCGGTGCATTATTTGAAATTACAAGTGAAAATAACGGTTATTATCACCGGACATTATGTCGCAAGGAGAAACATACAGCTAATTACATCCGTGGAGTAATATGCGAGAGATAAAAGAAAGAAGATGAAACGGCAGGCAAGCAAGTGTGCTCATTGCTTAATTGACTCCATCTGTGTTACTCCAGGAGCTGTTTTGGAACTTTAATAATGAGTTCACTGCATATCATTAATACCGGGGTGCCTGGGGTATTGTTTTGTCATACATTTATTATGCATGCTAGGCTCACACTCTGTGCAGGCAGCTTCCCCTGCAACGGGTGCGCGCAGCTCCTTTCTGCACTGCATTTATGGTTCGGGGCAGTTCATTTAAGGCAGGAGTGATTAATTATCAGATTCAAGGTGATAATTTGTAGCACAATAGAAATGTCCCCGCTTTAAGAAATTTATCTTGGGGATACCGGGAAGCCATTTGCCATTGCCACAAATATTATGTTCAGCTCGGCCTCTGAGAATGAGTTGTAGGGAACGACGGTGCGGAGGCAAGTACATTACATGCACAGAGGCACGTCTTGTTTCTACAGCCTCTATTTTTGTATCAGTAATAAAGCATAGCATTTGCCTCAAGCAAATCCTTATCAAATGTTTACACTGATGCTCTTTCCAATCCGTGCTGTTCTCTTTGTTTGTAGGCTATGCGATTCCGTGCTAAATTGGTACATTAAATCCTCTGCGAGACACGTCATTTATTTAACTACTAACAAATACGAGCGCAGGAGCTCCACAATATCACGTAAAGGGAGGTAGAATCAAAGCACTCTGACGGTTAATTTCCTCCCAAATTAAGTAATGTTTGCTTTGAAATGAACGTATTAAAAAAGGAAACAGCCATCCAAAATCTCCACCATTCCAGCCCGGAGACTCGCAGAGTTAGCTGAAGGAAATTCTCCATCATTTTGGAATAAAACCTATCTCCCTCTCCCTGCAATATATTAATTTTTCCCATTTGGCTGCCCTGCAACACAGACCTGTGGTCGTAACGATATAGTCACATCAATCATTTGCATCTTGGACATATTCTAAATTAACTGTTCTCCAGCAAAGAATCCAATTTACCCTGCAAAACATAAGAGCTGTTATGCACATATCGACCACCCTCACACACATGCACCCATGGATTCCCGGGCTGAAAGTCTCACAAGTGGCCTGGTAATTGCATCTCAGTAACAGTATTGCCTTCCTGATGGGTAATTTCCCTCTGGATTATGTTTGTTCCTCGACGGATAGAACTGTGGTTACTTGTGGGCCTGTAATGGGATATTAAACATATCTACAGATAGCATGGCGACTTGAAAGAGTATTAGTTTTCATTATATTCCATCTTATTCTACACTTCCTCCCTCACAATAATGAATGGATAAAGATTTTTGTAACCTTTCAAGGACTTCAGCCTCCGTCTGCCACTTAACAACAGAGTGCGGTTGGTGGTCCGAGGGCGCAGCGTCACCATGTACGGTAATAAACAAGATGCTCAAATATACCACGGCGAATCACCTTGAAACAACCACTATCCTACTTTATGGACATGAGCGCCGGCATCTCACTGGTAATGCGTTGTGCATCTTTGGAGCATATCCAATTGACAGGACAGATGTGCAATGTTCAAGGTTACCTTTTGGAAGATGCGCACATAACAAGCTAATGCCCTCATTGAGCTCGATGCTAATCATCACACGTTTAATTATAAAACAATGGGAAACGCACAAGCCAAATACTTCTGGTGGTTTTGATTGGGAATCAGTCATGGATCATCTGCATCTAAAATCTCTGTGGGAGGGCGAGGCGGGATGAAACAAAATCAAAATGCTGATAAACAAGCAGATTTCTCCGTGCGTGGCAAACGACTCCTCTGGCCTTGTAGTCTTGCGGAGCCGGAAAAAACAAGTTAACTCTCGCTTTTGTTTTTCTTCGCATCAGCTGCTCAGCTGAACACAGGTCATTCAGGTGGGTAGGTAAATAAAAACTGAAGCGCTAAAGAGCCCTGGCAAACCATCTGCTGTTTACTATCCTACTCTCTGGCATTTCCACTCATGTCCAAAGCTTTATTTACATAGCAAACGGAAGTGTGAAGGCACAGGCGCTTCGAGCCTGGAGTAACTTTTAATGATCTCCACTGTGGGAAACCTGCGGCAGTATGCCTACAAGAGGATCGTAACATTGAGGGATATAGGGAATTATACACAACTATTCATATCCTCCCGTGCGAAACATGCTCGGGATTCATCACTGCTCAAAAAAAAGTTACAATCTTCCATTTAAATATCGGAATGCATTTTCATTTGCGTTCTACAATTCGCAAAAATACTGACAATAAGCCAGCTGCATTAAATATAGCCACAACATTTACCCCGAATGCGTCAAATATGAAATAATACATAAAATCGATCTTTAAAACCGGTTGTATCGACGTCCATTTCACACCGAGCCACGCAAAGCTTCCAATCCAGAGATGCCCAGTCGTCTCTAAGGGTTGATTTGTCATTCAGAACGCGCGGTGAACCAAATCGCAGCAAAGTTTTGTGTTTGTTAAGAAGGAAACCAATCTTCGCAGATAATCATAACTCTTCATGCCAAGTGTGCTGGAACATGCCCAGGCATTTAACTCAATGTTTCATTATGCTCTGTCAAACTAGTGCAGGGGGAATAGTTTGAGGCATGATGAGGTGAGGGATCACACTAATTTACATTCTCGGATGCTAATAGGTCCAAGCTGTTTCTGGAGGAATCGAGTTTCTCCAGAGGAGCTTAGTTGTTTCTAATAAACTCTGGCAGAGAAATAAAAGCTCCCCCAGTCTCTCATTTGGATTGATCAGGGCCCGACTGCAGAGTATCAATCCGCCGGGCTCCCTCCATGTCATGTCAAATACAATCAATTATTCTAAAGGAGTCCACTCATAATAAGCTGCTGAGTCCTCGGAGAGCACGTTTTGAAGACAGTGCCAGAGATGTGGGCGTGACTGAAACCACTCTGATCCTCTAAGTAGTTCCTTTAAAAAATGATATGATGGTTCGGAAGTGTGAAATAATGAAGCGTCTCATCTTTTGTGTCCTGTCATCAATGACTCAGTAACACGGAGTAATGCTTCTGTCAGGAAGGTGCAAGAATCTCTCTGCTTTTGTGGAAATATATAGCTTATTTTAATTAAATGAAGGACATGTTTAAAGATGAAACCATCGATCATCAATTTTATGAAGACTATTCTTTGCAAAAAAGTAATGGTGTGACCCCCCCCCCCCCCCCCCCAAAAAAAAAAACTGTTTGAGGGCACTTTCTCACCGACCTACGACTTTGAGTTCAGTCCAAACCATACAACAAGAATGAGATCAAATATTGGGTCCAACAAAGAAGGGGGTCTCAGTCCAGACCAAACAGACCTATGGTTTGAAGCATTTGCTGTGTGATGACACTTTTTGGGATAGTTTGGACTTTTCGGACCAATTGGGACTGAGACAGCTTTAGAGAACCGAAGAAAAAGAAGCGGAAGCCGAACACAGGACTCTTCAAAGTCTCTCCCTCGGACGATATAAAGTTTGAACTGTGGGGATTTTCATTTTACTGGTGGTAGTAAAAAAATGATATTGCAGTGGCAACTGTATTAACAAAGTGAACCGGCTCATTAATCTTTCAACTGCTTTTATTCGAAAAACTTATTGAATTAAATAGCGGAATTGACAAAACGCCGACATCAGACACACCTGTCTACCAACCAATCAATGACAAGTGTAGGTGGATGCAGCCCATTCGGGTGATGCAACAGGACGTATCCATGTCATTGAGAAGTCTCGAACCTGCTCCCTAAATTGCAACGTGAATTTAAAACTGAAGAGATCAAATGTTTACAACTGAACAAAGACTTTCAGGTGTGAAAACGCCCTCGGAGAAGATTTTCTCAACAGAACGAGGCCGTAAATCTCAGTGCGGGCGGCCGACAAAGAGGGAAACAAATGGTAATTGTATTTCAGTGGAACTCTTAAGTCCGAATGCAAATGCAAACATCAGTTGATGGTGTGAGCGGCTATTCGTCAACAACAGTCAGTCCGGACATTTGAAGTGAGAGACGTGTGGTCAGTTTTGCAATGAATAATCCCATTAAACCACCCTGAGTGACAAGTCTGTGATTGCAGCAGCAGCACAAAGAACAAAAAGCATGGGTTTACTGAGCAGCGGAGAAATAAATAAATGCAATAAAAGGGAAAGAAAAAATGGGAGGTCAAATGAGTCAATCCTCAGTCTGCTCACAACAAGTGGATGGGTTCTTGTTTGGCACACAGGAAAACAAGCCTACGGGGCAGAGCAAAGGGTCCTCGCGGGTCTGTTGTGGAGTGGGAGGCATTGTTTTCGTCACAGTTAAGGTGCAACTCTTAGGAGGAAAAACAAATACAGAGTAGCTTGCCCTTCTCAGTGATCAGATCAGGCTCCAGTAATGGCGGAGGGTTACGTTTGTTTTTGTTTTTCCTCGATCTCAATCTGACCTTTTCACCCGAGTGCGGTGAAAGGATCCTATAATTGGTCTCGCCCCGGAGCAACCAGTGGCCCGAGTTCTGTAATATACATACACCTGCTGTAGGTTAAATCCGGTGTTGTATAGTTTTTTCTTCAGATGAACCTTTATTTCCGTTGTCAGTCAGAGAGGCTCCATGGAGGTGCTCGTTATAATGATTTCTGTCATTTCTAATTTAATCTCAAACGCGAAACAGGAGCGTTATATTATGTTTCATTATAACTTACTGATTCAATTCTGCCTTTATTAAACATCCAGTAACTGAATAAAAGATCGTAAAGCTCTGTTGGAAATTCAAATATTAAAAACCAACTCGCTGTGACACTGCTCACTCAACACATTACTTCTCCATATAGTCTCCTTTAAACTAAATTATGACATACATTCAATACCCACTTGATTACAATTATAGCTAAAGATAATATGTGTGTAATATAATACTATATAGGAATACCATGATCAGTGCAATACAACAGTCCTGTAAAGCTTTAGTCTTGCGTTCTCAGATGGTTTTAGATTAGATTAGTCCTGTTCTGATATAAAATATGTAAATAGCAACACATCCCCATTACATTAATATAAAACATGGTCCAGCCACGATAATGTTTCAGCAAACATATTTGCTGTTACCTTCCAGTTGAATATTGATACAATTTACAGGAGACAGGGTTGTCTTGTTTGTGTTGCTGTTAAACTGCCTCATACTGATGCATATGAAAGCCTCAAGCTACTTCTCCCATTGCTCCAGTGAGACTACCACATAACATTTGCATTTTCACAAGAACAACCTTTCAGGTAAAAAGGAACATGAAGTCTTCAGGACCTTTTTTAAGATAACCTTTTTTCTAGTTCTCGACTCTTTGAGCCGCCTGATCCTACGTGAACACAACATTTTCTGCCCAAGTTTAGATTTCTTCTCCTGAGAGATATTTCCACAGTTTATTTATGCTCCTCGCTCGGCTTTCGGTGTAAATCAGTACAATGATATCACGCAGTTAGGGTTGTGGATTTATCTTTGTTAGGTTTAGGCACCAAAACCAAAAGAACTTGGTTACATCTTATCGAACGACCACCATCGTCTCATCTACACAGGCTCACCTTGAAAACTCCTCACTAATTAAAAATAACACGTTGGGCCTGGTGGTTGGGTATATGCCAAATTATCCTCTAAAAAAAGTCATTAATCAACTTTATTACAGTCGGTGTCTCCTAAATTCAGTTAGTTCTACTGACAAGCAAAGCATGTCTGCATGACAAGAAGAATAAAATGGTGGGCTTAATTAAAATCACAACACAGCCTCCCCACTCCAAGTAAGCCCATTATACGTGCACTGCTGCAGGACTGTAGGCTTTCACAGAGTAGCTGAGGACAAAAATGACAGCTGGTCCCGATCAAAACCTCATTCCCAGCTCTCTTCTTGGGATCCCCTGAAGACTGTCCCGCTTCCAACTGTGGGCATCGCCAGGTACCGCTCCCCCCCCCACGTCACCAGACTGCCGAGCCTGTGTGCGGATGCCCTTTGGACATAAAACGTGGCGGCGAGGGAAACCACAAGGATGTTTGGAATGCTGCATCACCCTCCATCATTAGTCTGCAACACTGTATATACAAGCCTGAGAGTTAGTCTATTTTTAACTATTTTCAAGTCCATGGAGGAATCGATGCAATCTTATCTCAAATCAAAGACTCAAAGGACATCACTGGGTTCCACTCTAGTGTGTCTAGTTGTAGCGTTAGTGTGACTATCAAGAGGCACTGGTTCCTCCTCACAGACCTAAATATACAGCACAGACCCTCCATATAAAACAATAATCTTTCCTATTGGCTCATCGTTGCTGGGACAAAACAGCGGTAGTCTGCCAGAGCTCCAGAAGATGATTTGCTTCTTTTATTGTTATTTGCTTGTGTGTTTAGTCGCCTTTGGATGTGCTGATGCGTGCACTTCAGGCTACACTCATTCAATTTGATCACAATTGCCCTCAATATTCTGTTATTGATGTTGCCACTACAAAAACAAGCGGTGGCGATGTGCTGGTCCGCCGCAGCAGCTCTCAGAAAAACAAGACCTCGCCACTTTCAACGGAAAAAACGTTGACGTGAAAATCCAACATGAAAACTGCGTATTGTTTAGCGTGCTGTGTCGACTAATGAAATATAATATCAGTTTAAACATACAAAGCTTTGTTCAGAGTTTTTCCATCCATCTCTGCATCTTCCATAATTGGAAGTCACACCTGAATACGTCAGAGTCAAAGGCTAAAATTTACATCCGGAAAATGTTGCAGATCCGGCTCAGTTAAGCAGAACCAATTAATATGACAGTTTGAACATGATAGATTTCCTAGCCTCAGAAAAATGTTCGGTTTCCTGCAGAATCCAATCATCTCGCCGGAGCTGACCTCGTATAAAACCTATGTATAAAAAAGCATGAATCTGACTGCATTGAATGAAGCAGCATTTTACACAAATGCCACGGCTCACTGATGATCTTGTGACATATTTGTTTGAACTGAGGTTCACCTGAGGTAACAAGCCCAGAACAAAGTGTGTGTAAAATTCAAAATTGTCATTTTTTAATAAGAGCATTCCTGGTGTTTTTAATTTCCAATTACACTCCATGCACCAAGCCTGCAGTCACAGAATGTCTGACAATGAATCAATAAGCATGTGGGTGCAGAAGATGAAATCAGAAGCTGCTGGAATAAAACAGGTCACAGCAAAGTAGAGAGAATGTGTCATTCTCTGCAACAAAAAATAAATAAATAAAGTGAAAATGTCATTATCTCACACAGTCCTGTGTTGGTGTACTATGTAGTGTTCAGCAAGGTGAGGCTGTCTGACTCTTTTTAACACACACACACACACACACGCACACATATATATATATATGGATGCATGAGGTTATATTTTGGCAGCCCAATCTGTTAAACACCTAAACATGAACCTTCCAAGAAATTACCTATCACAGCCACTTCTTTCCTCCATTTTTTAGTACACTTCATTACGGAGCTGTAGGTCAGTGTGACACCACAAAGGAGGAGGCTGCACAACCTCTTTCCCTTTTTCTGTGCGACACATTAGTGCATATACATAGTGATAGAGACGGAACTACACTACAGTGAATCAGCTGAAACTTGGCAGCTTTCTCCTTTTCGAGAAATTTAAGGTGATTCACAAAATGTCAGGATGAATATCAGTGAGAAGTTACGGCAGGCAAACTGGTTATTTCTGGCACTTCTCATATCGCAGGAAAGGTAATGTCCTAAAACTGTTGGGAAAACTGTCGCCATGTCTTTTACAGACCGTGGAACAGTAAAACTATCACTGCTCTTTACAGATTTTAGGAGTTTTGACCTATTCTGACTATGTAGTTATTATCAGGTTAATGTCAACCTAAATTAATTTGTTATAATACCAGACTAATACTCAGACGGATTAGAATATCAAAAGCTCAATGCAAGAAGAAATAAATCAAAATTCACAGTTTAAGAGCATGTCTCACAGATGAGAGCTCACGGTGGCTCCAGCTCGACGCTCGGCAGGTATTTTATCGTCAGGAATTAGTTGACCAAGATAAACCGCTGCCATAAATATTCATAAAATGATTAAACTACGTGTTGTGTTGCCTTGCTGAGTGAACTTGTCAAGCCATAAGTTTAAATTCATATTAATAGGCTGTGGGATATATTAAGATTTAAGAGTCCTTTATCTATACGGTCTGCAGGCTGCAGCTCCATGTTTTACATCCAACAATGAGCTGCCTCCAGCATCCAACTCTCTTTGTTCCTGAGCCAGTGAACATGAGGTAAGATCTTGATCATTTCTAGCTGCTTGCATGTCTGGCGAAAAAAAAGAAAAAGAAGGAAGATTTACTAATGGTCTTTACGTCACCTCGTTGTTATGCATCCATTAGGATCATTACCACTATGGGCCTTTAACTCCACTCTTCCTGCTCTTCCCTGTTTAATTTCTTTCTAAATCTACTTATTAGGGTGATTTAATGAAGGACAGCAGTGGACTAATAACTGAATGAAAAAAATGTATTGAATCATAATTCTTGTGCCGTCCCACTGCAGGAGCATGTCCGTCAGCAGAAGTGCCACCGGTGCGTCGTGACTCAAGTTTGACCCCCTCGTTATAATGGGGCACATGTGCCACAGCAGCACACCGACACGGAATACCAGCGGAAAGTGTATTGATCCCCTTATTAGAATGTGGGTGCAACTTCAAGGTCTTTAAAATGAGTTTTAAAAAAAAAGAAGCAGTGTTTGGTCAGCAGTTTGCCGTGACAAACGGAAATTATTTTACTTTCCCCATGGGGAGGGGTGAGTGTGTGTTCTGTCGGGTGACCAGCCGCCTGATTTCTTTTAGATGATTTCAGGCGGTCCACAATCATCTTTACGATACGGCACCGAGAGCCCTTTGTAAACTGTGTAATACATTTTTACAATGGTGTACATCTTGTGCGATAACTTACTATATAATATTATGATGCTGTCAGTAAATTGTCAGGCTGTTATTCTCGCTAGTGTCGTCCTCGCCGAGCACTGCAGGTTAATACGTTTAAATGTCATCTAGGCTCTGGGTATTTTCTGGAATATTTCCCGCATCCCCATGGCAGGCGATAAGAGAGAAAGAAAAGAGAGGGAAAGAGGAGGCATGAAAGAGTGTATCTATTACCTCTGTATGTGAATTTTACCCATTTTCCTGTCTCTATTTCTCTGCACAAAAATCCCTTACATGGATAGAAATGTGTATTCTGGAGTAAAGGCACTGGGGAAAGTCAACCAGTCAAACACTGTGGCACAAGTTAAATTCCTTCCAGCAGCCGTGGCAGGTCGCCTGGGCAGGTCGGCCCGTCCCACTACACTCGCTGTGAAATATTAATGTTGGCTAAGGCGTTAGAAGAGAAATGGGAGAAATGGGCTGGGAATGTGTCATCGGTAGAAATTAAGAAAACGGCTAAAGTGTGGTAAAAACTGACACTGGGATGAAACCGCTCGGTGCTGATTTTAGAAGCAACGGAAGCTTTTTAAATTCGCGGTTAACTAATATATTATGTTAGCCAAACTTTGATTATTCATGCAGATTGTCTAAACAATAAAAGGCATTCGAGACAGGTTTAAGGATTCAATCATTTAAGTGTCAGCTTGTCTCTAGCTGGTGGAGCATATCAGCTCTAATATTAACTAAAAAGGGCCTACAATAGGTTTGGACCACTTTTGAAATAAAATTGTCTGCAAATATTTACAAAATTATAGTCCAGTTTTTTCCCCTCATTCATTTATATGTTGTTTTTACCTTCGCCATGGAGGTTATGTTAACATTTCTTTGTATTCAAAGGTGAAGTTATAAGTGTTGTTGTGATGCATGTAAAGACACTATGTGGCCAAAAGTAGGTGGACACCCTTGATTACTCGTGGTTCTGGGCTTTTTTCCTGGTTTGGGAGCGACCCAGCAGTTGTAGACAGTTTTCTTTCTTCCTTCATTGTGTCAGTGTCATTGTTAACAAAGAAAAGCACAGAAGACAGAAGTCGTTTACCAAGTTTGTTTTGGACAATCTTGATGAAAATATGTTTGTTTGCATATTTGTTCGCAGGATTACGCAGAAGGCATATTTATAGGACTGATATTTAGGAGTGTGGGCAACTTGGTGCAGATAAAAAAAGTAAAAATGCTGTTTCATAAGTGGACTTTTAGGCCCTGGTGGAGGTAGACTCATACTGACATTAAAGTTCAGTCTGATACCAAATGAATTACAAGGTTTAAGAAGAAAAATTTACTTTCCTATGATAAAAGGACCTGCCATCTTAATCAGGAATTTAATTGGTTGCGACAGATTACTCCAATGAGCTTCTGCAGCGTCAACCAATTATACTAAGCATCCATCCATTGTTCCTGGATGTTCTGTAATTCATACAGCTGCAGGATGTCCTGTAGTGATGTGCTGGGAACATATTATAAGTTGGTGATGAGGTCCAAGTGAAGTGAGGGCTCTTCCTTAAAGAGCGACAGTGAAACCTGCTATAAGAAGGGTTTCTTCTTCAGCTAGACCTCGTGTTTTAAAAATGGCTGAGCACACAACAGTTCACACAAGCACTTGGACTGTCATTTGCAAGAAGAAAAAAAAGAAGTAAACTATTGATTTTTCGAGTAATCTTCTTTTCAACTGATTTCCATCAATGGGAACGTCGCTTATGGACCTTTAAAACCTTTAACCATGTCTTGAACCGGTTTATTGATTTTGCTGCAAAAGCTGCTGGGTATCACATTGTACAATTATTAACAATACACCCTTGGATTCAATTGACGCAGGTGAGTGCAGTCAAGTCTACACACAAACACTGGTTTCTACAAGGGGGAAGGGGGTACTGTGATTCACCTGTAAAGATGGAGCTCTTATTTAATGCGCAGCAACAAACCGAACTGTAAAATAAATGACAGCTGACAGGTTTGGGAAGTTTGGGGAACGAGAGACATCCGTGATATTTAAATGCCGAGTGTGCAACTAAATTGAGCAGCAAAATAACAATTTACTGAAAAGGCATTCCAAATTTGGTAGCATTTCTAAATGAAGTGTCACAGCGGAAATGTCTTGATAAAGAAGTTTTGTTAGAGTTGACATTATGCTGCTTTGAATCAGCGAAGAGATGGAACAAGTATGTCCTATATGCAAAGATATGTTTTAAAAGAGCGTGCATCACTTTGTGTCCCTGTGATCCAAATTTGTTTGGAGCTTACAGCGAGGCATCGATGTTTGCACTGTAACATCTGGATGCAAGAAAAAAGGATGCTGAGAATGTTACAATCATGCAAACAAGGTCTAAGCTGCTCCATTACGGGCTAAGCTGACCTATCAGCGGGGCTTTTGCTAATCCAAATTGTGCTTCAGCCGGCAGAGATTGCTCAATTCAGACAGTCTGCTGGGAGGGGAAAACAGCTAAAAGCTCAAATAGTTCACCTGCCATATGAGCTATCATTTATAATATATTTATCTCCGAGGATCATGTGTGCACAAAAGCTGCACTTTTTTTCCTCCTCTTTTTTTCCAGCTAGAAAAGTTCATTTTCATGGCAGATATTCCATTTGCTCACCATATAAACGTCAGCTCTGACCAGTTCAGAGTGCCTTAAGCATGTTTCATTTCACACAAGCTTAATAGCCACAGCTGCCATACTTACATCATGCTTAAATGAGCTGAGTGACAGTTATATTTACTACTGCAGACAGCGCAAATCACAGGGCATGTTTTTTTCATGGAAGAATTTCTCTGTGTTTTCCCTTATATCGGACAGAAAGCCTTTCTAGGTTGCTTCTGTTTTGATGGTGCCACTGTTGGGGATGCAAAAAGGTACATAGCTCACCATCCTGTCTTTCTTTGGTTTCAGGGGGTCTTCCATTTTTACTGTGACATTTTTGCAGAGGCCAGACTAGGTCAGGTTAGCTGTTTCGTTCTAACGCTGCAGCTAATATCAGCCGCTCACAGTTGGCTCCACAGGTGCCACTGTGTTAGCCAGGCATGACACAGGGGAAATTAATTTACTACAACCATATAATGGTTAGTTATTTAATCACTGTTAGATTTAATCTAACACCCTAATCCCAGAGGGTTTCTTCTCCTCGTTCAGATTCATAACTGGAATAGACTGAAGGCATTAGAGACAGAGTCCACCATGAAAAGGACCCGACTCAGCGAGTGGGTTGAACCTGCTGTCAGGGAAAACACAGCCACTCCATTAAATCACTCTTTATAGAGGCATGATGGCATCGGAGCTTTGTTGGTTTCTGTCATGTATATTTAATGTTCTCAGGATCAAAGTGTGGCAAGTGCCGTCCTGCTCTCTCTAACTCAAAGACACCGGGCAAAGATCTCCACGTAATGCACTGAGAGCCTCGGTGGCAACCTCCGACCTCTTTACCGTGGCAGTATTCCGCAGTACTTACGCTGGTTACAGCCCCAAAACCTACAGGAAGATATTCTTTATCGTCGAGGAAATGGACAGACAACACCTCAGCTGTGAAATGGCTGCTGCAAGTCATTGAACATCTCGCTGCTTTTCAATACTCAAGATGGGAGAAGATACGAGGCTGTAATCCTTGAATGGATCATGGTATAGCCCTCAGCCACGAGCAGCCTGTTTGAGCACTTCCAGTAAACCCCTGCTCACACACTTAATCTCCCCGACAGAGGTGGTTTCACGCAGCAAGTGAACACGCCATAAACACACATGACAAATGCAGGATAATGTTTTAGAGATATACAGATTAACTTGTGTAATCCAGGCTGCCAAAGGGAGAGCTTAAAGAGAAATGTGTCAAATGTTTATAGATAGAATAAAACCAAATAATAAACCTTAATCTCCAAAGGCTCTTTTTTCTTTTGTCATCATCATATGTTCTGTTCTATTCTGGGAATGTAAGAGAGATCAATTAAAATTCAATTAAAAAGGTAATGGTGTAAGTAACGTCAATAAAACCCTTTTAATGAACTCCTGAAAAAAAAAGAATGAAATGACACATTTAACTTAAACTACTTTCATTCATCTTCCTGCTGCAGAAGAAGTTAATGTTCCTGAATCCCAAATCGTTGTGCAAATTGATTTGAATTTAAATTAACTCAAAAGACAAAATACTTTGGATAGCTGCCCTGTAGAAAACAACCAGGTACAAAAAACAAAATCCACTGACGGAAGTGAAGTGGTCTTCGTGCACATGGTTTTTCAAGTGATTTAATGAAATGACCGAGTGCTTCAGTGTCTCACAGCTATCTGCAATTCATTTAGAAGACAAGGCTGTTAAACACACAGTGTCCACTGCCCTAAACAGACAACAGACCATATTCTTGTGGGAGGATAAAATGCGCACTCACTCCACTGCTCTCATTTGCTGTAGGCTTCATTCCTGAGCCCTTTTTAAATCGAAAATAACAATCTATGTCCATTGTTTAAAATGTTTATGTACATTACTGACATATTAACGTGGTTTTGTGAAAATGAATCAAAATACTTAAGTATTCCGTCTAGATGGTTTAGGAGAGGCCATGTGGGGAAATAGAATGAATTTCAAAATATAGGCGATGATTAACTTCCTAGCTGAAGCGGTCACACTCGATCGCTCGCACAAAGTGCTGTGAGCATCGTGAGGTTGCAGTTCCGCTGAAAGCGAGTCTGAGGAGAGGAAACTAAAACAAGTGCTGTGGTTTCTGAAATGTCGGGTCTAAATTATAGTATGGTTGGCCACATGAGACAATTTACTGGCAGAGTTGGCGGAGAAACGGCTTTGCTGATACATTTGGGCAATCGGCACATATGTTTCAGCCATACCGCCATACAGCCTAGATAAGAGCAAACAGCTGAGGGGGCCATGTAGTATGTGGTGTCACTGTGCAACCCTGGAATCCATTATGCCTTCAGGCAACATATGGTTGATGCTCAGGAAGCCACCTAGCAAACCTGCCGCAGCTGCACCTCCTGCACCTGAGGGGGGGGGGGGGGGGTACGATTGTGGTAATCCATACTGTACCTCAACAGGATCAACGGTGCCTTTGGTAGCGTCTGTGCTAACACAGCTACACTGTATTTTTTACTAGTTTCCTCTGGATTAGGGATGGATTTTAAATTTCTGCAAGAAGTCCACGTTTTAGCCACAGCAGATATTCCCAACAGGTTTGGTTTTGGTAATGTTGGGACAGTGTTATGGTTCCAATTTGGCCTCCGTGCTAAAGCTTGGCTGTTCACTTGGCCCACGTGTCTGCCAAAGTAAATCCGCTGACTGGATAATGCACTGGGAGACATACTGTGCACACCACTGTCCCCATGCGCTTGCTTATTAACTGATAAATGCATGCAAAGCACCGTATAGACTCCATGGTCTGTTGAATCAAAGTTCCTGTTGTCCTTGTACCGTGTTTGTCAATATTTACTGTGTTAAAATGTAAATTATTAGTGTGTTCCTGAAACTCTGCTACTGAGCAAATGTCTGTACATTGATCGTATCTGAATATTCCTCACAGCCACAGGGGAATGGCCCTGATTTCGTTTTCTGATGGAATATATCTTAGAAGTCCACTTCGTTAGAACCTGTCTAATTATAACGCTGCTCCAACACTGCATCTTTCTGCTTATTTTCAAATGCCGATTCCAACCTAGTGCTGGAGATGAAAATCCCTGATCTACCACCAAGACTTAAAGTAGACACGCTCCCCCCACAGGGGATAGATGAGTTAAAGCAAACTGTCCATATGGGCTGAGTAGCAGGTTTTAATTATGTGTAAATGCGCCTCTGCTATATCTCGAGCTGTGTGCATTTCACATCAGTATTCAATTAAGCGCTGTGATCAGATGATTTGGCCGAGCAGACGGCATTGCGGCTTTTTATTGCCTCTCCCAGGGTAATGCAAGAAAAAAACTAAACACTTAAAGTTAATATTACTGCATTTATTAAATTAAGCTTGTACCCAATATGTAAAAACATTTTTTTTTAAGACATGTCATATTCAATAATGTCATTTAAATCAACTGTTTGCCTTAAACACTTGAAAAAGTCTGCATCTGTGAGTTTGTCACCATACTGTATTTGTTGTGCACACCAGCCACGACGGCCAATCCTTGAACTTGCAACGCTCCAGTTGACGTGGACCCTCCCCTTATATGAAAGACAGCTCAGCTCATTTGAAGAA
Organism: Pleuronectes platessa; assembly: GCF_947347685.1. Taxonomy (NCBI): domain Eukaryota; kingdom Metazoa; phylum Chordata; class Actinopteri; order Pleuronectiformes; family Pleuronectidae; genus Pleuronectes; species Pleuronectes platessa. Next base: position 12,379,289 of record NC_070641.1, read on the forward strand.
TATAATCCCACTATTAATCTCCTCTCATTAATCGAATCGGACACCAGGGTGTGTTAAACTATACACTAAATCTGTCACCTAATGATTCTTGTACATCCAAGCGATATATATACTCATGATGGCAGTGATGGGATGATGGGAATCTAAAAGGTTGAGGTCTTACACAAGCTGTGATCTTACACTGGCAATTCAGATATCAGTTGTTACACGTGTGATTTTTTTTTTTTGTCAAGATGTTAAAGCAGTAAACATGTGAAGAAAGCTCGAAATAACTAAGCCAGAAGCCGTCTCCAGTGACTTTATCAGCTCATTCAAGTGTCAGTGAGGAAAACAGTTTGTTTGTTGAAGTGACACATGATTATATGCTCCAGTAACATTTTGTGTAAATGTGGCTTTGGTGTGAAGTGCGAAAATGAGGGCAGGGATATCGGGCTGCTATTTCATTTCACAAATTAATCGGGTGTTGCACCTTTCTTTTTGTTTTTGAATAAACCATTACTGGGAGATCAGTTGATTGGGTTGATTGTGTTATTCATATAGCTATAGTGTATGTTTTTATTCCCTAATTTGCAGAATATGACAATAATTCCATCCAATATATAAGTTTTATATTCCGGGTGTGAATTTCTCCTTGCAAATGTTGGACTTTAATCCTAATTGATTCATAACATTCATTCAGCAAATATTAGTGTGGTTAATTATGATCTGGGTAGGATTTTTAAAGGTTTGTGTTTTAGGCAACTTCCAACTCTCACAATGCACAATCAGGTATCCACCACCCTTCCACCCTCCGATCACTCCCATATGACCAGAGGACAGTACAGCTCCTGCCTCAAATATCAAAAAAACATTCACAAAGCAAGTACTCTACTCAGTGGAACAGGAAGTACAAATGTACCTAAGTCATCTTGAAGATGAGGTTGCAAAAGACTGATCCTTGAAGAAACGGGTTCCCAGGTTTGGTGTGGAGGAACTTGACCGGCCGCTGCAAAGATCTCAAAGCTTCAACCTCTACAAACACCTTTGGGATGAACTGGATTTGCCGATTGTCTTATCGCCCAACACTATCAGACCTCACTAACGCTCTCATGTTGGAACCGGAGCAAATCCTTTCAGCCAGGTTCTTAAATCTCATGGAAACCACTTCACAGGAGAGAGGAGGCTGTTTCAGCAGTAGATGAACAGTAATAGTTTTACAATAGAATGTCCACGTATCCTCAACTTGAAAAATTGAAATACAGGCAATACTTTAAATCATATTCCACAATATTCTTCATCTTGACACAATGCACATAATATGCTTTGGGTTTGTCTTGTTATGTTTTTACCCTTTTTGTATAATTGCATTCCCAGTGCATTCATTCTTGTCACTTCCTGCAGTATCCCTAAGCAGATGTTGATATAATTAATTTTACACACCACACTCATCTTTCCCACAACATGGTTTAAAGTGGAAATGACAAACTCTTGGCCTCTCACACTACTTGTGTCTTTGAGAAATGAGGGAACTGAGAGCGACTTCCAAAGGGATAATCTCAGATGAACTGAAACGGGCGTGGAGTTATTAATGTTCTTAATGGACAGTTTTTATATCAGAGCATGGCAGTTAAAAGCCTGTCGGAAAGAATTTTCCCCTCAATTAATCCTCCGCTCAGTTGTTCACATGATCAACTTGGAAATGTGCGTTTTTAAGTCAACAGGCACCACTAATCTTTACAAACCCGGTTGAATGTTGTGTGCAGAAATCTGTGGCAAATTGCATGACTCACGTTAATATTCAGACACTGCAGAAGCATGTAATGCGTTATAGTTTATTTTATTTTTTTTCAGTTGTAACAAGCTCAAGCAGTGTTTTACTGTTGGGGGGGGAAGGTTTTCTGAGCCTGGAGTTTTTCAGGGCATATTACGAGAGACAATAATATCACGGGGTCCACCTGATGATTGCCTCATTATAAATGGTCTCCACATTAGTTTTACCACAGCGAGACAGAGGGCTATTAAAAGATGCTTTATTCTCTTGCTGGATGTTCCATTATTTCTCACAGTTAAGGCTGTTGACGTCTCAAACAAAACAACCTGAAGTGACCAGCCTCAGGCCTGTCAGAGGGAGTGGAGATAAGCCTGCATATGAATTCACCCTGTTTGTATTTGGCTCAAATGACCAAGAATGATGGGGTACCTTCATGATAATGTCATTTTTGCCAAGAGGCATATTTTTTATTATTTTTTGTCTAACCTGGAAGCACAGAAGAGGAAACAGACGCAGCTGCTTCAGACGTTTCTGGGACAGGATGATGAAGCCTGAGAGATAGACGTATATTATTGATAAAGATATGGTACGACTCCCTGTTGGACAGCTCTGTAATCATGATGACTTAATGCACAGCGTGTGACAAGCACAGCCTCTCTCATGACCAAGTTGTCAGGCATTCCCAATAAAGACTGTAATTATTAATGTTGCTTAAGAGCACCAAAGCAGAAGAAAAAAGTATTGGGTTTGATTTACTCTACTGAGGGAAAGAGCTTGCTAGACAGAAGTTGAGCTTGTTTTCTACCCGGCACAGTTGAAATCCATATAAACTTCAAAATGGTTTCCTGGGACAAAAACCAAAGGGCACTAGCAATACCAGGAAGTCTTCAAATTGTTGAAGGGTTGACTCGAGGCGAATACTTCTCAGTTTATGACACATTCAAACTGCTCCCAGGTAATTAGGATTTGTAACGCGTGTGTTTCTGCCCCTCCAAGGATAATTTTTCCAGCATAGACTGTGCTTTTTGTTGATGTCCCTGACATGCTAGTAATCAAACAGACAGTTATTATGTTGATCTGATAAGTATTTAGCAACTGAGTGTACCCAGGATATTTCCTTGTTACTCTCGCAACAGATGTTCAGTCCAATCTGATGGAGCACCACAGGCATCTAAAAGAAGCTGATGGAACTATTAAGCAGCTACGGTCTGCATATTTGATTTAGTATAGAGATATGTTGGGGAAATGAAATACAAACAAGTCCACATTCATTAAAAAAAATAACTAGCTGTTGCATTTGAAACACCTGACAGGCTCTTCCGTTTCCACACCACAGCTGGATTCCACAAATATAATTTGATTTACTGCATAAAAATGGAAATAATTGACCTTTTTAATCCGTTCATCCATTATCAATACCACTTATCTTTTTGAAGGTCGCAGAGGCAGCTAGAGCCCATCCCAGCCGACAGTGGGCAAGAGGTGAGCTACACCCTCGTCAGGCAACCACGCGAACGCCACACAGAAAGACCCCGACCAGACCGGCAGCTTCCTTACTGCAGGGCAACAGTGCTAACCAGCCGTCCAACAATTCATATTAGTAAAACTAAGCAGGCTCTAACAACCAAGGCCTTAAATGACTGAAAGGATGATTGATGCTCGCAGATCAGTTTTAGCCGTCATAAGTAGGAAATCATAATTCTGTGGCTCGGTGACTTTTTGTCATGTTTGGGGATGATCACAAAGGATGACCGGACACCGGCCGGAGCTGTCATTTCGATCCGTGAAACGAAGGTTCGGTGTGTAGAATTTTGGATGAGGGTGTCTTTGCATACTGCCCTATGCAACAGATCTATTACCCTATATCTATGGAAACAACTGACACAAAAATCCCCCCCCCCCCCCCATGCTCAAAATCCTAAGCGTGAAGGCTTACTGTGCTTCGTTTGTATTTTCAAACTATTACCGGACAATCACATTTGGGGACAAGGTTTAGCCAGTGTTCAGATGGATTACTTTATGTCTAAGCCCTGGTAACTTCACCCATTTGGAAAAAGACAGAATGAATAAATATTACAAAAAAATTGTTTTTTTTAAGTTCTCGTCAAGTCACTTTGCACAAACATCCCTTTCACTTCGCATTTTGTGTTGTTTTGGTGACACAACGCTCTATTGCAGTGTTTTCCGTTCGATGTTTTTTGGCCCCAGACATTTTTCCACCTCTGCTGTGGGCTGACTGACAAAGAATCCACCGTCTGGCTGTCATTTGGCCTGACCACGACAGAGAAGCCCATGGCTGTGGGCTGCATACACATTACCCTGCGCCGAAATCTGCCTACGACACTGACACTGCATCTCAGCCGAAATGAGCAGTGTTCAGACCCTGAAAGCCAACAACGCTTTCTGTAATAGAAGTTGTTTCGAGGTGCTTCTGAATACCTGTCAGGACACATCATTGTTGTTCTTTTTGGCAATTTTATCTAAAGCAGTAAGACAAGAAAAACAATAGAAGCTCATTCAGCCCAGAAAGACCCCCTCGCCCCACAGCTTACAGACTCATCAGCTGCTATTTTGGTGTATTTTTCATAAAGAAAATCAGTTCCCCTCACACTAATATACCCATGTCCCTGAGCATTCAGTTTCAGGAGCATAATAGCAATAAGAGCATAATAACAAACAACCTCAAATGCAGTAGTCTTTCATTACACGTCATCACGATCATGGCACATCCTTTAGTGTTGTAAAACACAAAAATAAATAAATAAATATTGTTCCAGTGACCTCTAAATTTGATTTGAATTCAATACATTGTTTGCCAGGACACACGCAGTTGTTGGCGAGCTTGTAACTATTACGAAGCTACTTGTGACTGTTTTGTTTCGATTGCCATGAGCTGTTCCCGAATTTGCTGAACACGCGGCTTCACCACCAGCACGTGGGCAATGCCTTTGAGGGCAAAATAATTAACAGCTGTGCTGACGCTCTTTTTCATATATGCTTCAAAGTAATTTAGCTTTGTCTTCGCCACTGAAAGACAACAATGTAAACATTTAACCATTTTGAATCAACACATGTAGTTTGGAGATGAGGATGCGGACCTCATACATTTGAACAGAATTCAATAACAGTATCACAACATGAATGTAGGATTAGATGTAGAGTTTTATATCCTCAGTGAGACAACAAAATAAATGAATTTACTGACTCACTCTGCCTTGAGTCTTCTTTTCACATTATTTGTCACCATACATCTTAAGTCTACAAGATCCAACACTTTCCCAAACTCTACCAACAAACAACCCAGGGCAGATGATGCAGTCCATTTAGGTTCAGGGGACAGAAGGGGGGGTGGGCGGGGTGCAAGAGTGCAGGAGTACAAGCTAAACTTCAGGCCAGCTCCTACAGGCCTGATTTGTTACACTATAGTAACTTATCAAAAGGGAACTTTTCCCAGCCTGAACTGCACTGTGATCATGACAATAGAGACGTGGTTTGAGCCGTTGCATGAGAGCTGGCAGGCCCCTATCGACAGGTTGGGCCGAAGTCTGTAAGAGCAGTGGCAGAGGAGAACAGCTGGTGTACTGGCAAACAACTTACCCGCTGTAGAGTACTTGATTTTGAACCATGGACCTTTTTCACCTACCGAGGGAGTGCCTTCATTAGCTTGTTCCAAATGTGGGTTTCCCAAGTTGAAACTATGGCTGAACAGTCAGGTTCACAGAGAAGCCCAAGGGCGGCCGAGGAGGAGCTTAGCACAGGTCTGAACATCACAAAGACGAGCACTTCAATGACAACAGCTCCTGCCGCATGTGGAAGGGAACAATGGCTTGCCACAAGGACAACCTCCAGGTAGAGACACTCTTCCAGACACACTAAACCAGGGCCTTTGCTCTTTTCCGCTTTTAAAACGGAGAGGTCAGCAAACATCATTCACTACCAGAGAAGAGCCAGTCCATAAACCTACATCAATACCAGGTCAGATCCACCCTGCTCAGAATAGACTTCAGCAGAGCAGCCGGACCAGATTCAGTCTGCAGACGAGTACAGAGGTATTCACCAACATCTTCAACCTTACAGAGACGTTCTGTCTCACGTCTAGGCTGCCGTTCGCATATCAAATAACTACATCGATAAACGCTAACTGCAACCAGACACTAAGGGGCAATTGAGATGATTTGGCCTCACTTTTGTTGAGCTGTCATTTTGTCTGTCTTTATACACACAGTCTATGGGTGTCGCCAAAACAACCTGGACCTCAAAACTAAGGCGATGACAGAAGACTTCATACGATAAAGACAAAATGACCACTGAGCTCTGTTTACTACACACTGACTCCCATGAGCAATAACCCCACCTCACACACACACACCCACACACACTAACACGCACGTGTGTTATGCACTACACACATTATAAACTTACTTACGTATTGAACTTTTATTTATACTTTATATAGCATCACATCAAAACAGATTATATAACAAAGACGCTGAATGGCATAACGAGACCTGTTCAAACATAAAATAGACACATCACAGGCAGTGACACAGACGGGTGCTGAGATGCAGTAAATATTGAGTTAAACAACAGCTCGATCTAATTATGTTTGATTTATGTCTGGATTTGAATTGTAAAAAAAAAGTCTGCCCACGAATACAACCCGAAAAATGAAAAAAACAAGGCCAAGGCCACGGCTGCTCTACTAATCAGCCGGCCGCCTCTCAAAGAGCCGAAGAGCTGCATCTTCTCTCGTACACAGCGCAAGAGAGGTTTCCCTTTGCACAAGCTGTGCACGTTACGTTTCCTCCCTACACCTAGTTATTTAACCGTATCGACTGCACCTGTCAGAGTCCCACAGTCATTAGAGTCAGAGCCAACTGAGACTAATCAACAAGCTGAGGATTTCTATAGTGAATAGCACTCGATCTTCACACAAAGAGATGGACTGAAATAGCCTATTCATTCCGCATAACAATTAGGAGCCCAGCGTATTTAAAAAAAAAAATCCCTCATGAGCTGGTGAAAAAAGGCGAGATATCTGCTTCTGACTTACAACCGTGTTTCCGCATATTGTCCCTCCGCCTGTCTTGTGTATCCGAGGGGCCACAGTCATCTGACATTCCTGCCTTTTTTTCCCCAGTAGGTTATCCTGTGTTTCTGTTCTCCCCTGCACTTAGATCCACTACTTGTTGTACTTTAACATTAGCATAAGTCATGTATGAGGAAAAAAACTGCTGCCATTCACCTTGAGCGGCGAGCTTTCAAAGGTTGCACACTAAAGATTGTGGGGCTATTATCCGCAAAGGCAGAAGTGTTGTGATCGCCGTCGTGATAGGGCGGCCTCGTGAAAGCTTTGCGAATAAGTGTCTGTCAACGCAGTTAAATGTCATCTAAAATACAGAGTAAATCGAGGCCTAAAAACTTCATCGCAGCCAATTAAAGAAAAATATCCCGCAGACGGATACGAGACACGTTAGGTTAGCGGGTCACTTCCATTTCATAGCAATTAATCTGCTGCGGAGTTAAAGTGGCTGTGAAGGCTGAGCTTCAGCGTGTGGAGTTGTGCAGACCTGGCACATGAGATCACTTAGCTCGAATCAAAGTGTCTGACCTTTGCTGCCTCCAAGATTGTCGACTGCTCGATCTGTGTAGCGCTCTTTACAATTGCAGCATGTACATACCAGAGCGAGGGTTGATCTCTTGACTTCTGGGCCAATGTCCAGGCCACATTCTACCCCTTCACTTGTTGATGTCCTTCATGCTGCCCAACATGTGGCCTTTTATAGAAAGAATAAAAAACCCACCTTGCATGACCTTTTGAATATTCTATCTTTGCCATTAAATGTACCCATAGCTTCAGTTATTTCCTTGTCTCCTAGTCCAAAAATAAAAGTTTAAGGACATAAAAACTCAAGAGTGGAGGACTAATATATCAACAGCACGCTGGTTGATTCAATCATGAATAAATAATCTCACATCACTTTCAATAAAGCTTCTATTTCATTGACTTTAGCAGAAAGATGATACGCTATGAACCTTGTTATCGGGAATCAAAATCCAAGCCAGGCAGCACGTTCATTTCCACTTTGTGCCTGTTCTCCTCCGTGCACTCCATTAACCTTTGCTCAGGTTTAAAATGTAATGCTAACATCGCTAACGTAGACACAGCAACAGCGAATGGAATTTATACAATTTGTAAAGAGCAGCGAGGCCAATGTAACATGGACCCTCTGTCCGTGTTCCGCGCAGTTCTCAGATAATGAATCCCATAGCGGTGATCACATATTTATGCTTCTGTGACATTATGCCGCTGCTGCTGTGGTAATTTAATCAGGAGAGACTAATTGAAAAAGCTTAATTCAATCAAACTATTCAGAACTTTGGCATCGGTTGCAGTTGAAGCGATTGCTTTGGGGTAGAAGACAGGACGAGTGAACCAGACTGGAGTGACAGTGACAAACAGTTGGTTTCAGTTTTGGTATTAGCGCCCCGAAGCCTGGGAGAAAGCTGCTGAAGCTAAAACACTGAGGGGACGCTGCCTTTCTGGAATTTGATCTGATTGGATAATAAGTCACAATTGAAGATTAGAGGAAAGTCGTAAATAAATGGGGTATGTTTTGAGTGATTGGGTAGAAAGTGGTCGACATTTAACTGAAGTGTTCGTTTGATTAAACCAAGTTTCCTTTTTCCAGTATTTTAACCAACACTATTTCTCAATTCTCTCTGTTCATGTACTTGATTGCCTTATTTCCTCTGCTTCTTCCCTCTTGAGTTGAAACGCAAATCACTGTCACTGATTTATAATTTTATGTAGGCTTGAATATTTTATATATGACTGCGTCGGTCTGCATATTTTATTCGTGATTGTCTTTGCGTCCGCTCCTGCAGGAATTTGTCTTTTACTCTTCAGGGTCCCCGATGCTCCGGAGGCTGTGACTGTATGTTATAAAACCTGATGTTCCCTGTGCAATACCAGAGTTTATGAAGTGTAGTCTCTACAGCTAAACAAAGAATGCAACATTAATCTGCAGCCTGCAGCATTCAGCCGCACCGGAAACTGAATTACCGATGACTTTTGTCGGCTTTGTGAGGCAGTCGTCCCGCTCCGCCCGGAGTTTAACAGGTTAATCACTCAGCCGCATAAAAGCAAAGGACTTTGGAGGTTGACGCATAAAAACACACACTTAAATTTGGATGATCTGATGCCATACATACAATGCACTCGCCGGAATGGGACTCTGGAGGGAAGAAAAGTTGGAAACAAACAATATCATTAAATATGGATGGTTTCTCCTCTCCTCTAAAACAGTGTATTTGACCAAGTAATGGATTGTTCACATAGCAATTGAGACGCAAAGACAAAGGCTATTCAAGCAAAACAATGCGTCCCTTTGAGAGGATGCGATTGCAGGGAAAAATACTGTATTTCCTACACATTACTATTACTACAGCGGGGGGGGGGGAGAGAGGAGAGTGGAAGTGCTCCTACTGCACACACACACACTCTCAAGGCTTGTAAGCACTGACACCGTTTGTTAAAACCTCTTAAAATCCTCTTTTACAACCTGTGAACTGAGGACATGAGGTTCCCCTTTCATTTCCATCAAACCACTAATTGCAATAAGTGAATAATATGACACTTATGGATGAGAATATATATATAGACCACAAGGTGATGACAGGAAAAGGTGTGCATGCATATGTTAGATCAGCTGACTTCTGCATGTCAGGCTGCTGAAAAAATAGCACAAAACCTAATGAATTTGTGCCTCCAATGAGTAAAAGCAGATTTGCTGTATCAGAGTCGCAACGGAGACGTACTGCAGTTCGGTTCAGGTGAAGCAGTCCAAGCCCAAAGGTCAAAAGTCAGTGCCATTAATATGGATTTATCCGCTATCCGTTACTGCCACCATATTTCTTGTTTACGAGGCGTGATATTTGTCTTTCTCGTAGCAATTTAATGCACAATAACAACCCATCCATCTGGATCATGTTGAAATATTCTTCCTTTTACTATCACCCGAGAAAACAATGGTGCTTCTTCTGAATGCATCCCCTTAATTTCGTGTTTCAGCTCTACTGTAAGACCTCGTCTAAAGTGTGTAAAGCTGCAGGGCATTTGTCTTTTTTTTGCTTCATCTGGACTCGTCCAACATCGAGCTCCATGCCAGAACCACTTTAAAACTCGTATCACTTCATCTGGGCAGGAATGAAACAACGTGATGAAGTGATAACGACAGCTGAGGATACGATAACAGACGCTCGAATACACAGCGCTGACACATGCGGCCGTGCTTGTAAAAAGCGTGACTAATGTTTGTTGGTTTTTTAAAACAAGGTAAACACATATCCTGTATAAACAGTATATAAACCTTTTTAAGCCTCATATCCACCAAGAGCATGGCGAGGGATAAGTTTGTACCTTCACAGCGTGGTTACCATGGTAACAAAAGGAAAGGATCATACCGGGGCCATCTGTGTATTGGAGGGGGGAAAACAAAGGCATGATGACAAAGAAAGAAAACAAAAACAGATTGAAAGATACATGTATTATGAGTGGCATGAAAGATGCAGCGGACGTGGCTGAAAGCTAAAAATATAACGTGCCTGAAAGAAAATAGGAAATGCAATTTACAAAGGTGTAGTAGCTCAGGGAGGGATATATATAAGTAATCAATATTAGAAACGCAGTTACACATTGAGTCTCCATTTTTATAAAGTGTACAAAAAAGGCAAGAGTCAAAAGTTGTCCACTTTTATAAACTTTTATGGAACTAGTGTCGCTGAGTGAGGCCGACCCTCATATGGAGGTACACTGTAAAAAAAAAAATCCTTTTCGATCATAAAATGGTGAAAAACTAAATGACCTGAAACTGTGAATTAAGCATTCTTGTGGGTTTCATTTGACCACACATATACCACTGAAACTTCCATAAATTTTAATTAAGCATCTGTTACTATGAACTTTTTATATTCACGGTTTAGTGCTTATACACTCAAAATGTACGCTAACAAATGCAAATCGGTAACAACACAATGGTTTAATTACTTATACGACTCCTCAACAAATTAGCTCAGCGGAATGAGAGAATATTACAGCTGTTGTGGGAAAAGTCCTGCTTTTTCAGCAGTAAAGGTAAAGAAGGCTCTAATGACCCACGGGACCTTGGAAAGAACAGGCACTAATAATTTACGCACTATAAAATTCAATATTAAACTACACTTTTACTGGCAAGGAATCATTTTATTAAAACATTTATGGTTGTTTAAAGTCAACAGAGCTTTACTATCAGCTTGATACATAAACCATCTTTTAAAAAACAATAAATTACATATTTATTTAATGAGTTATGTTAATGAGAAGCTTTGATCAATATGCAATTTTGTTTTATTTTAACAGGGACATAAGCAAAGACTATGCATTGATTCAGCAGAAGCCACATATCATAGCATTGATAGCCTGGAGCTAATTTGCAGCGTCTGTCTCAACCTTGCCCTTAATTGCTAACTGCTGCTTAAATGCTAACACTATGAATTTTTCACAAACCATTAATGAGCAATAGCTCAGAAAAGGCATTTAATGGATCGCAGTTGAATTCTAAACCTTCATGAGTTTATTTATGAGTGTGGCGATGAAGGATACGTATGAAATATATATTTACATTTACTCCGGGTAGGATTATATTCCAGAGGCCAAAAGGAAAACACTATCATTTCTCTCAAGGCTGAATTATGATGGGAATAATCTTGTCTCTTTGTAAAAGGAATGGGTGTGCGGATGCGGCTGAGTCATGAAATGATAGCTTACCCTTTTCAGCCCAAATCACCTATGGTTACTATCAGCGTTTCATTAATCTTAAATAATATTCCTGTCTGGACAGATAGCAGGAGACGTAGTACGAAGAATGGCTTCCCTTTCCCATCTAAAACAGGATTTGTTTGACAGTTGCATGCAGGTTTTATTTTTCAAGGCACTGCTAAGCATTTTTTGGGGGGGGAGGTGATGTTTTTGCCAGTGATACATAACCTCAATAGATTAACAAACATTAAAAAGCAGATTAAAACAAGAGGCAGTAAATATCAATCATTATAAATGCAAAATTTGGAAATCTTAGTGCAGCGCTGAGCCGTGTAATCCTTTAAAACCCAACAAAATCATGGAATTTGGGAAACTAATGCCGAGCTTGACCACTCGGATATGCCTCCGCTGCTTTAGCACAGTGAGCACAGGCAGTTTTGACGTCTGAATCACTGTTCACCAGCACATACGTGGAGACAGTCGGCCGCGATGTGCAGCTACAACAGTGCATTGGAAAATATGTAAGACAAAAGACGATCATCAATTCGCAAAAAAAAGGTCGTGCCATGTATGCCGTAATTATTTGATTTGAGAATGAACCGACAGTAATCATTATTAAAATGAACGACGGCAAAAACAGACAAACTAATTGAGCATGTTAAGTGTCCTCAAACCAAATGAGGTATGACTAAATGCATCCTTGGAAATATGAAGCCGCATTAGGTTTGGGAAAACAAAGAGTCATCGCATTCTTCACCGAACGCCGCAGCGCGCAGAGGCATGTGATTTCTGTGCCTGATACATAAAATCTGCTATGGGCAGAAAAAAAGAACTGTGTGCCAAGGAACGACTCCATGATTTCTAAATGCGCTGTGACTACGATGGAAATCCTAAATAAGCTGTGTGCTGTTTGCCTGTCGTTTCCATTACACAGTGATGTGCTGTCTGTTAAGCTTCAAACAGCCTCCGACAGCAACCAGACACAGGAAGTACAGATGAAAATACCATCACTAATTTACAGGGCCCATGTCAGACATCTGAGATGAGCCTGACGTACACCGAGTAAGAAACACTTTTCCTCCAGATTTCCATACCGCAAAGAAAATACTAGTCTCTTATGTGTTCTATTAGTTTTATTTCTTGGTGACTGTAAAAATAGACGCAGTGATCAAAGGCACATCTGGGACTGGTGAGAACAAAAAGAATTCATCAGCAGTCACGGGGAAAGTGGGTCTGCGGCGCACGTCTGTCTAAAAGCAAAGGAGAAACTGCAGCGCGGCGCCTTGCATGTCTCCTGTGAGAGCCAGGTGCTCGAAATCACCTGAGGTCACCCAGCTCTCCTCCCATGTGGCCATCAATGCCCTCTGCAGGCGCTATCAATGTTTAAAAGCTTTGTAAGCGCGGAGAGAGTGAGAGGTGGAGAGGGCGTTTGTCATATAAAACTAAAAGCAAGACGGAGGGAGCAAAAAAAAAACTATTAGACGATCGGGGGAAGAAAATCCTGGTTAGAGGGATAGAAACTGGATCGAAAAGAGAGGCAGAGGTGATCGTTTTTTGTCCACTTTCCCTTCTATATCCCCAGAACCCCTTATTTTCTAAGACCCAAAGTGGGTCACTCATTTTGGACAGTATGTGGGAGGCAGATCTAACAAAGGGGCTAATTCCCGTCCTCAGTTAAAAGCAGACGAAGACAGCGGGTATGAAAAATTGATGGGAAACAAAAGACAGCCCTTCCTGAATACCACTTAAATCTCCGGCTCCTTGAACTCAGGATACACACATGAAAATCAACACACACGGTGTCTGCTGAACACTGGACCATAAGGGCTAATTTTGTCTAAACCTCAAGTTACCCAGAAGCAGGAATGCCTTGCAGTGTACCATTGATATAATTAAATACTCATTTCCGACATATGCAGCAGGTTTAATTGTTCCCCAAAGCTGTAGATGAAGGGAGCACCGCTTCTTCTTCTTTTTTTTCTCCTTCTGTGATGTAGCAGTTTTGAGGATGACTCTCAGCTTTGGTGTTGGGCCCAGTCACCATGTACTACGGTGCATTGTGATGTGCACGCCTCACACAGAGAGTCACTACTAAGCTTAACTGCGATCCAGAAACCTGCGGTGTAAGTTACAACGACCACAGCCGTCGCTAGAAGTTGGCCGGCAGGGAAAGAGCATTACTTGAGTATGTTACAAGACATTACTAAGTGCGAGGTGTATTCCTGGTAGCAAGCAGCATGTGTGTGAATAAGTGCGCCGGATTTGGGACAGCAAAATGGAGAGGGATAACAGTCACCGTATGTTTCCTTTTACTGAGGCTGAATCACAGCTTCTGTCAAACCTTCAGAGGGAAGTGTCGAAGGAAATGTTTTTTTCATCCATTGGAATACAAAGCAGTCACTCAGAGTTTGAGCCGATCAATTTTGTGACATTACAGGACATTTTCCTGCTGACACATGTTATTCAAAGTAACTGAACACTCTGTCAGGTCTCCATTCCTTTACTCCAATAAATAAATAAAAAAACATTCTCATGAAAGGTTTGATGCATTTTATCATTAGATTTTTTTAGACCACATATAAAAAGATGAAAACAAGTGTCTGTGGGCCATTTCTCTGGACTGCTTTGTCAGATACCCAAAACACACAGTAAATCAAACCTGCTCCAAAATCTTTAATGACGGATGGAAGTTTAATAGTCAGTGTCCTAAACACAATTGACAGAACACGAGGTTAAAGATGTTTTAAACCGAAACATAGATTTAGTGTCTGAAAATCTCTAGATCCTGTTGTTTTTAACCATGGAGGAAGGTTGAGTTAGATATTTGCCAGACTTACATAGTGAGGTGTGTACAGTATTTATTTCTGTCTGTCTTTTGTAGAAAGTAGTAGGTCCATGCATTGTTTCTACAAAAAGTAATTGCTGCTATACTTGTTATTGTTGTGAGCAACATAAAGTAAAATTCAATTTACTTCCGATGTCACTTGACAGCTATCAAACTTAAGCAAGGAAAGATATTTTGCATATTTCTTTTTAAATAATAAGGAGGTCAGCCCCTTTCCATGAAGCTCCCCTGAGCATTATATGACAGAACATGTTGCATTCCTGACTTCCTCCTTAACGTGAACATGAAGCTGTGGATGTAATTATGGAAATGAGAAAGATGAGAAGCTCTGAAAAGTATATTGATCCATGCTCTATCGTCACCCTGTCCAATACCAGCTTTCTGCATATTAAACATACGGTAGCTTGCACGTATTGAATGGACGTTAAGTAGCGCGTCATCAAACTGTGCCTCATTAACAGCAGCATCATTAGGCTGCAGGCAGCTTTGGGAGCAGTCCTCAGCCGCCTGACAAAACCGTCAGGGATATGAGGTCCGATTGCGCTTAATGAAAAATTTGCATCTCAAAAGTAATCTCTTCCTGCCGGGGCGTTTTATGTACATTCCCAGTTGTCAGTGTTCGCCATGTCACTTTCCCAAACGCAGCACTGTGAAAGCATCCCACTGTGCTGAAAACGAGACGAGATGAGCCCTGTTGAGAGGTGGCTGCACAATCTGTCTCCTTTTTTTTTTGTGTGTGTGCCTCTGACCTTCTAATGATCCAGCCGTGGGCCCCGGGATGGCAACCTTGTCTAAAACTGCAACTCAAGCCCGAGTCTGAGGAGGCAGATATGAACGGTTAAGACTGAGGCGCGCCGAGACTCTTTTCCTAGCACCTTGCGAGGCTGATAATGAAATCCCTCTGACATTAGGGAGCGAGCTGCCCTCCCATTTTAATTACCTGGGAAACTGCAAGCCAAACACTATTACTATAGCCTCTAGATTTGTTGACGGCATTTGTCATTTTAGAGAGATAGGAAAAACTGTCAAGTAGGGCTAACCCCTCTCTAAACTGGCACATAGATTTTCCCCCTAATCCGGGTGAGAGAAGGAGACTCGATGGACAAACACTGAGTAGAACTGAGCAAGCAAACAATTTTAGCTTCTGCTTAAAGCTAGTCTTAAAGCAAACAGCCCTGCCAAAGCAAGAAAGATCTTCCTGAATTGTCGCACCTCGAAAACACAGGACGCACCAGAGTAGTTTCACTCAAGACGAGGTGGAAGAACCGGGCAAACCAGTATTTGCTTTTACTTATTTATTGCGCTGTTGTACTTGTAACCGGACAGGGAACCTTTTTACAGACGACGCGGCTCCAGAGAAGGGCTCAAAATATCCACTGAATAAGAACGAGTCTTTTATTTTTTTGAAAGAGAGAATGTGTGTTTTGCCATTGAAAGCAATACGCTCGGGGGTGAAAAGGCGCTAAAAGCCAAGGTTTGTTCAGCGCTCAGGTCTGATGTACAGTATGCTTAATGGGATGGAAACACTCCGGGTCAGGACTGGTATTTCTGTAGGTTTGTATTGGTAATGGTTGAGCATCCCCCATCGATATGTGCTTAATGTCAAAAATGCATCTTTTACAAGTTTTAACATCTTTAAAAAAAAGACTGATGGTACAATTTACAGATGGTTTATACATTAAACAAAGCCAATAGCAAACAACTCTTATTCTCACAGCACAGATATGATCTCTCTTATTATAATTATCTTAATATATCCACACAGTTCGCATTTTCATTCACTTTGACAGCTTAGCTTCAAACTTCATCACGAGAAGAAGGATGATACAAAAGTTCAATCAGAGGATTATTCGCTCTTTCTATTCTGAAGAAGAACTGGGTAATTATTGGATTTTATTCTGGCATCACCAGACCCTTCACTCGGATGCCCTACATTGCCCTACAAAAAAAAATTACACTGCGTTTCAGGGCCAGACTTCATCACGATGTGCACCACGTGTGTGTTTCCATTATTCTAATGTCTGCAGTGACTTAGTGAAATAAAGGAGATATTGTAATAAACAGATATAATCACTTAATTACCCTGGTTTCATAGAGCCGGAATGTTTGAAAAAAGTCGTATTCTAAACAATAATCGGTGTTACATATTCCAGGACCGTCTGGAGTTTAAGTAGCACAGCGAGGTGATGATGAACGATGCTGGAGGAGGACGCTATTTTTCTCCTTGATCAATGTTATCTTTCTTTTTCGCTGTTTTCTGCTCTCTGCTCGTGTCCACTTGCACCAAGTCTCACTTGAGATAGTGTCACTGCAAGGGTACGGCGGGCACTTTAACATCGCCTCTGTTCTGAAGACACTCTTCGTCTCCCATCAAGTGTCCAGCCAGACGGGGACAAGCACGTTTAAAGGTTATCCGTGGTCATCGCGTACAGCCATTAAAGATAACAGCACGATTCGAACAAAGTTATCTGGGCGACGTGAAAGCGAAATTTAAAGACGTAGAAGCAGAGAAAAAAAGAAGGCATTGAGGCTTAAACTCGGTTCTATTTGTTCCATAGCAGGTTTCCTCCCAAAGCGGTGTTTCTACCTCAGTAAACAACACCCTCAAACCGTCGACTAAACTCTGTGATTTTCAGAAAACTGAAACGAAATATGTCTCGGGAGAGGCGAGGAAGAGAAGTGGGCTCATTTGATTTACTGCAGAGACGGCAAAGGAAGGAAAGTTGAAAGACACAGGTTTGCTGTGAGTGAAGCGAGGCTTCCCCCGGCACACACTGTGAATTCTTATCTTTTTTTCACTTTGAAACGTAGAAGCGGAAAGAAATGTATGTTTCATGTTTCCTGCAAGAATTATTTTAAACCTCACTGAAACACATGAAATTACTGGTGCCACCATCATCACTGATTAAACAACAGAAGTTCCTATTGTTGACCTTATGTTATGTATATGTACTTTTTATACCTTGAGCTGTAAGTCAAATATTTACCTCCAGTATTTATTACAACATTTAACAAAGGTTGTTGTTTTTTTGTTGTGACATTTGGCAACAGTTCTGAAGCTCATTTTTACAACTCACAGGTTTGTGATCAGATGCAATAAAGTCTTGAATAAAAGGGCTACCGCTAAATAGTGCACTGAGCGAAGCCACCTGTGTTAAAATGTTGGTACTTAAAACCCCCTGATGACTATCAAGATCGTTTCACTGCAGATCGAAAGAACAGTGAGTATTATTGAAGACTATCTAGTTCAATAAATGTTTGAACGTAGTGGATACATTTACCGAGAATTTAAATAATTATATCATCCTGAACTTTTATTTAATGAAGTACATTCTTTTAAATATCCCTTCGGAGGATGATAAAGAAAATAAATTTCCTTTGATGAATTGAGATTCCTCTGTGGTGATGTAGCAACTGTTCTACACATTTAACACTTTACATGAACTGCATTTAGAAAGTAGATACAGAGAATAGCATGAAAGTACAAGTTTGCACATGCTCCTGTTTCAAATTGAATCACCACAGTCTGATGTATACAGCAGTAGATACTGTATATTCACCGACCTAATGTTTGGTACTGAATCTTTCTGCAACTATAAGGCAGGAACTTTTTACTTTGTAACAGTTTAATGCTTTAGTTTTGCTCTCCGCACTTCAATTCATCAACAGGATGAACAAAAAGACAAAAGTTGATTAATCGTTTCTAACAAAAAGTGTTATTGTTTTGTACAGACAAATTATCATGTAAATATGGGGATAATGTTGTATTTGAAAACATGTAGGTGTCTTCCGGAAGACATTTATAGTGTGTGTGTGTGTGTGTGTGTCTGTGTGTGTGTAGCTTCTCAGCTGGGCAATCATGTCGTGAACTTCGGCTCAGTGGAGCTTTAATGTTTGCATGTCCGCATGTTTGCACTAATTAATGCGAACATGCTCAGAATAATAACAGATACAATGATCAATATTAAGCTACGATTGTTTGTTAATCAGCACAAGGAAATACACAAAATACAAATAAGAATGTAATGAAAGTATCAAATGATTTGTCAGATGCAAAATATTGAAGGCACCAGAAATGTACCTGATGGTGGCGCTACGTTAAAAAACTCAATTGTTTGCAATTCAAGGGGACATTTCTTTTATTTATGTTTAAATTATTTCATTAAATAACTGTTGACATATATTTCACAAGAGAATGTCGGTTGGATTCATCATCTGAGGACCATGAATATCGGTAAAATGTGCCAGTGTTTTCAAACGCGTTTGTGTGTGTGTTGTTTCACTTGTGCCCTATTATTGATTTAATAAGCAGTGTGTGCATATAATTACTCTAACTGATAAGATATTTTGACAAGCTTTAATAGGATGCAATTCAGAATAAATATTCAGCAAATGTAAATGTGCCTCCACAAACTAATTAAAAGACGGCAGTGGGTTATACGAGATATAAATAGTTGTTCTGATAAACAAGTGTGTTCTACAGAGAATATCTGAGGGTCCACTTTTTAGAGAATAAAAAAGGTTTACTTCTGACCAAACAATAAATAAAAAATGAACGTTATCGTCGAGTAACAACGAATGAGTCCTTGGTACCGGCCGACTTCGCCTACACCGAAAGCTGTAGCTGCAGTTTGAGGCACATGGTCAGTCGAGGGGGGGAAGGCAGAGATAGTTAATTTTTAACATATCTCTTCATTTATTTATATTCTGCATGCGAGGTCCCTTTGTGTCATCTATTGCTGCTTGAACGGAGCTCTCCAGTGCACCGGCACAGAGAGCCAGTCACGCAGTGTGTTAATGTCAGAGCATGCAGCAGATAAGAGCCGGCCCTTGTGACGCACAAGATGTTTCGACATGAGAAAGTAAAGTCTGCACAGTGCACAGGCCACGACAAACGACTCTTGGTTTAACGAAATTCAATAATTTCGCAACAGAGGCCCACAATGATTCAATTATTGGTCAAATGTGGATACAGTTTGACTTAAAGATAAACACAGCAGTTACACAACTGCTCATGTTCTCTCTTTTCTATCTCATCCTTTCAAACCACCTCTCTCCCGGCATTTATCTCCTCTCACCAGCACCGGTCCCTCACCCTGGTCCCCTACCCCGGTCCCTCACCCTGGTCGTTCACCCTGGTCCCTCACACTGGTCCCTCACCCTGGTCCTTCACCCTGGTCCCTCACACTGGTCCCTCACACTGGTCCCTCCCCCTAAGTCTGGTCCTGTTGGACGTTTCAACCTGTTAAGAGCTGAACTATTTTTTCTCTCCACTGATACCAGCTGTTTGTTCAGTGTGGAAACTGATCTCTTTATCCTTTTAAGTTCTCCACCTCACAATGTTAAGTGCCTTGAGAAATTGTACGTTGTGAGTTGTTGATATTCAAATAAGACTGAATTGATTTGAATAGGCTAAAAGCACAGTTCCCTCCATAATTTACACAATGTGCAATGTGTCTAGTTAGTAATCCATCGAAACGACTGCAAATGCATTTGAATGCAGTCCTAAAAGGGTGATAATTCCGATGTGGGAACATATATAGACACATGTACGGCGGAGGGATAATTGTGAGCTATAGAAATAACCGGTCTCACCTTAGCACTGTTATTACTTTGTCATGATTTTCCTGCCCAGGCATTAAATCACCTCCACGTTCGGCAAAGTGTTCAGATGTGACTCCTGAAATAAATCATGTCATTTTAGGTCACAGTGAGTTGCTGCATCAGTTTGAGTATTCAAAACAGGAAATTTGTGAGGGAGCATGTGCAAACAGCATAAAAACAAATGCATAAAAAACAGCTTATCGTGCTATTATGAGGCAATATATTAGACTGCATGTTGTGTGAGGCTGTAATGAGTTGTCACAGAATACCAAGTCGTGAGCCTTCCACACAGGATGAGGACAAAAGACAAAGGGATAACAGAGCTAGTTGTCTCCGATATTGGATATTACACACTATGCCCGCGGAATCGCTAATGAACTTCCTCCAGTTTCATGCTAATGGTTATCAGGGTGATTTCATTCCCACCGCCTTTGTGCGTAATTATTGATTGTCCCAAGAAAGGTGGGGTGTACAAAGCCCGGTAAACAGCAGGTAATTAGTATTTCTGGACCTCTGGCAGGATAATGTCCTGTGTTGCTTGTATTTGTATGCATGGAGGCAGACAATATAACAATTCTTTTCACACACCAAGATAACTGGGACCAGACTCACAAGCTGCTACCTGAAGCCTCATTTTATCTTCCCATTGAAATGTGTTAAACAGCTTGAAATTACAATTAGAAGATACTCAAGTTTTCAATTAAAGCCAGTTAGTCTAATAATCTGTTAGGAATCAGAGTTTTCCACTATAATCGGAGTGGTGCTCCCTGGAAAACATATTCTATTTAATTGTGCTTGAATGCCTGAGAAGGAATAGTGTTACATGTTATTCCAAAATGCCAACATTAGTCTTATTATCATGATCCTACCTAAAGCTTTTCAAGAAAATACAATATGTGAATGCTTCCCCTCCCGGAGGATAATGCTACACACTAAGTATAATTTAGGAAGTCAGGCTTTCATATTCACGAGGCGTCTCAGCTTGAGGACCCAGTGGTGCTATGTGTTATAATCAACATAGGCAACTGCCTACGGCCCCGTTGCCTGGGGTGGTGCACGGAGAAGGTGAAAAAAAATGTTTGCCACTCCCCTCGCACGGTTTCTTTTCATAACTCAGTCAAAGCTGAACACACAGACGCGACACACATATAAAGTCATGGAATAGTTACAGTTTGCTTTTTACAGGCATATATTACATTATCATTGCAGATAAATAAGATAAATATGCTTGATTTGAAAAAAAGACGCCTCTCATAACTTTAGATCTTGCCCCATTATCATCATGATTAGAAATTACCTCCCGCTTGTAGCACTGCAACAAAAGATCTTTTTTATTATGATGATTTTTTTTTTAAATCTTCTGTTCTCTAAAATGTTGAAAATATCCATTGAGATTTCCCAGAGCCAAATGTGACACCTTCAAATGTCTTGTTGTCCAACCAACCGTACCAAAACCCAGAGACATTCAGTTTAGCTCTATGTGTCAAAAGAAAAGCATCTTTCTTGAGACTCTTCAATGATATTCTTTACTCAAATAATCAACTAGAATGGCACTTAGTAGAGGCCACGCCTCTGCCAAGGCCCAACTGTTCCTTCATGGAGCCACTCATAACACACTTATAATTGATCTCTCCCTGAAACAAGGCAGATTTTTCATCAAGATCCATTAATTAATCTGTGAAGTCTCAAGGGAAAATTTTTAAAATGCCCGGTCTCACAAAATTAAAGGTTCAGTGTGAAGAATTTATGACATCTACTCGTACAGTTGCATGTTGCAGCTGAACACCCTTCACTTCACCCCTCGCTTCCAAGCATGACAGAAAACCTGTGGTAGCCTCCAGTTGTTGTAAAAACTAAAAAGGTGTTTGGTTTGTCCAGTCTGGATGTAGAAAGCATGGCGGCCTCCGTAGAGAGGAGCTGCTCCCAATGTAAATATAAAGTATTTAAATATAAAAGGCCTAGGTTAAAGAAAACAATTCATACAATTCATATGACACTCACTAGTTTATTCGATTATTTTATATTCAATTTCTGCTAATAGATTGATTCACCTTAATCTTACACACTGAACCTTTAAAGAAAGTGAAAAATGGATCCATCCTCTGATTTGAAGGATGTAAATGTTCCTTTCTATGACCCATACCACATCCTTCCATCAGGTTTGGTTACAATCTGTAAAGTAATTTTTGCATAATCTTGTTCACAAACAACTAAACCAACAACAAATTGACCGGGGTGAAAACAGGACTTCCTCAGCTGAGGTAATAAACACATACACATCCCTGGTTACATTTCAACTGCTTATAGCTTGTGCAGCAGGACTGTGCACAATGCAAATTCACCAGATGATAAATAGGCCACGGGAGAGGGTGGTGATGTAGCACCACCGTGTTGTAAAGACCAAAGGTTTCGCCCTTAACTCTTCAGTCTGTTGAGCATCCTTTGCCCTTTAGGCGCTGGAGCTGTTTATCCTGCAGGAGTCTATACAGCCGGAACAAATTCTCGAGGTCATATCCACATTAACCGGCTTTTTTCTTCCGCAGCAGAAGGAGCGCAGTGATGTCTTGTTTCAAAGCTATTATACTCCATTTAATGGCTCTCATCCTCCAGTCCTAAACACTGATTACCAAACACTCAGCAGGTGGGGTACACAGTGCAGTCTGAGCACCAGTCGAGCATTAATTCACCATCATGGCAGTGTGAGACTACGGCCGTGTGTTTGTTGTGCACAGGACATGGGAGTGTATTTCCATCTTGGGAAGCTGCCACTTATCAACCCGGAGCCATTTCTAAACAGGCTCGTTCATGCAGAGAGAAATGGAAAGCCGACTCGTGCGTCTTGGTGAGGCGTCACCACCGCTGGCATGGTCCAAATGACTCCTGTTGGACGGCGCTGATGCAACAGACTCCCGTGTAACGCACCGTTGCCAGACGTTTGTTGTGGATCACTTACTCTAAAATGTCAACACGGTCGCAGGCTGCCACCGTTTGTCTTCTCCCAGTCCTGAGAGCGAGGCGACCCGGGGTCAGCCTTCCAGAGCGCCCGCAGCTCTACATGTGTACGTGCATCATTCATGGGCTGGCGACAGCACACACACACACTACAACTTATCTCCAGAAGAAAAAAAAAAGGGGCATTACAGCACTTTATGAAGCGATGGCTGTATGTTTAAAATCGAGAATCGTATAGACACTATGGTAGTTTCATAATCCAGTTCTTCAGCAAGACCCTCGTGCTGCAGTTTGTCCTGGACCTTGTGTGTGGGTTTTCTGAATCCAAGAAGAGATTTAAAGGGATTTCTTATTTTTTTACATTGAAGGCCAAATAATCTGTTGCTGAATAATGTCAGTGGGTAATAATCTGGTTAGTATGTGTGTATTAAGTGTGTCTTCTTCTACTTTAATGATTTTTATAGCGGCAAAAAACATGTCAAATCTGGTGATTAGGACATTTAATATGTTGGAGCAGAAAATTATTTTTATCTCGGCAAAGCGAAACCTGGTTGAAGGACGTGTTATGGGTCAGGGAGGAAACCATTAAATCATGGTGTCGCTCCAGATCAGGGGTGGAGCCAACATTTAAACTGTTTGCCCAGATAATATTTCAAGGATCGTGATTAAAAGCAATCTGGCGTATTTGAGATGTGAGTGTGTGAAAGTGTAGTTTGTGCGTTACTTTACACAGCTACAGCAAAGAGGTGTTTAATTGATACTCTTACATTTGTCTAATTTTTTGTTATTTACTTCTATAAAATTAGGTCCAATGATCTTAAAACAAGTCAGAAACGAGTCCTCAAGCTTTACTGCATATTTTGAATAGTTCAAGTGTCCATTTTAAAAGCGGGCTGCTCAGTGCCTCTCCACTACGAACCACTTTTTTTCAGTTTGCCTTTTCATTTTTCATTTAAATTGAATTTGAACAAGTATCATTCACTTACACTCCACCAACATTTGATAAACTATGTAAACTTATAAAAAGCGATGTCTGCACGAGTGGCCTCTGAACCGGGTTGAGCCCGTTCTGATGTGAGAGCTTCAGAGTGAGCTGCTAAATCTTTCAGAGATATTTGCAAATCCTCAGAGTGGAAGCACAAAAACCTCCTCTTCTGGATGTGTGCACCTGATGCATTATTTAACCCCCTCCTAATGGTGCTAAGCGGCCGCGAAGAATTGAATAAACTTCACGGAGGAGAAGACTAATTAAAACAACCTTTTCATTTATGCACGTCTATGGGGGTGGCGCAGGTAGGGTGCTGGCTTGGGACGGCTGCCTTGCTCCCTGACGGACACACTTGCCTCCGGGCTCGGCCGTCTCCACCCTGACACAGAACGACCTGATTGATTAGGGCCACTGCCAGTCTCCCTGAGAACTGCCAATACCCGGGCTCCTGCCAAAATAAAGGCCTCAAGTGTGTATCTGCGAGCACAAAGCAAACATTGTTTTGCATAAGTGGACTGAAGGCTGAATCCCACCTGAAGTGTGAAATTTCATATACTCCAGGCTCCGTCTCTCTCTCTTGACTTCGGGGTTCATTTCAGGAGGATTAAAGGCATCAAAAGCCTGATGCTGCTTTTGGTGAAGTTAAAAGAGAGCAAGATAAGCTGGAAACACGATGATAAGAAGCTATCCATAGAACGCAACGAGGGGGAAAAAAAGCTTTTCAGCGTCACCAGGTATAGGATAATTACCCCAGGTTTTTTATTTATTTATGAAAAAAAAATCTTCCTCATCCGTTTTATCCACTGGAGTTTTAGATGTGGCCTCCGACAGGGTGTGGAGTCCAATGCATCATGAAAGGAGAGGTAGAAGTCATACCTGAGCACCTTCAGAACTCACTGAGTGTTATATAAGGCTGAGAAACACACTTCATTAAAAAGACAAATATGAGCAGTGGAGAGATGCGAACAAAGAACAAGCGCGTGCATCAAGTCAACAGCCCTCTTTCTTTATTTAATTCTGCCGCACAGCGCTCACTATAGCATCTCAGATTACAGAAAGTAAATTGCTGTGTAATTACATGCTAAAAGTTAGACCATTATAGCTGCGCTCTCTTCTCTACAGTAACAGCTGCATAATCACATGCAAATTAGTCGCGGTGCCTGTTATTTCCTACCTGTGTGGATGGCCTGCTGATATTACCAGGTTGGGTCTTGAATGCACAAAACACTTAAGGTTAAAAAAAAATGTCTGGGGTGTGATTACAACAATTGAAACACCCTGATCTAAACGATGACAATTTAATATTAGCAGTCGTTGTGTGTAATGCCGGGTTTAGTTCCCGGGGCATCTTTCTGATAAGAATATGTAACACACGGCCATGATCGGCGATCATTTTTACCATCTTTTATTTTTTCTTTATGGGAAGGGGAACAGAGCGCTGTCCTGTCGGGTGCAGGGGGAAGACTTCTTTTCAGTTTCTCCGCTGCTGCACCTCCTGGCAATCACTTATCAGCAGGCAAATCAGCTTAGTCATTGACCCCGCGCCCTCTGGCACTCATTAGTGCGGCGTGCGACAGTGATGGACGGGTGGGCTTGTCCGCCAGCACACAGCACACGCTGGGAATACACGGGTCACGACTAGTGGGTGGCCAGATTAGTGTGTACCAGAGAGACGTCTCTGGTGCGCTCTGCCCCCGGGCGAGCTTTTGCCTGTTTTCTCCCCCCCCCCCCCCCCTTCCTCATGCCAAAACCTTTCTTCTACCTTTTTCTCTTTCAGTATATTTTTTTTCTTTTTACCCTGGAAAACAGAGGCGAAACGAGAACTGGAGAGTGGCTGCACTGAGTGATGTCATATAGCTCTGGCTACCACTCAAGGCATTATGGCCCAGCCTGCTGAGTGCACTGAAATGACAGAGGATCATCCGCAAAGTTCTCGCTCTTTCTAAAGCATCAAGGGGCCGTGCAGAGTGTGGCATCTCTGGAGAACCCCCTGGGTCACGGTATAGTCAGTGTGGTATGGGTCAGTGCATATGCAGTGCAGTTATTTTTGACTAAAGCCAGGCAAATAGAACGCTGCACCTTTTAATTAAAGTACACAGAGGCGGACACAGTAAGTAGCTTTAAATATAATGCAATCAAATACAGTGGATCATCTAGGAAACATATTTCACACGTCGACGTCAAATTCAATCCATACAAATATATGATTCATGGTGTTTTTGAATAAAGTTGCATAATAGTGCAAAGTATTACAGTAAATGTCCACTCACAGCCTCTAGTTATGGCTCATGATACAAGTTATCACCCTCTAAAAAAAAATGTCAACCAGTTTAAAAATAAAAATGATCAACAAAGGAGTGTTACCTGCAGGGCTCGTGTTTGACTGCAGAGGATTATACATTTTTTAGCCTAGAAGTGCTTTCTTGTTATATTGTTGTCAATTCACTGGCCTTCAATGTCAACCTATCACTAAATTCAGTTCTGAAACACAGAAAGATGAAAAGAAAAAGGAATCCACACTTCCCCCTCCCACCTCCTCACAGCTCCACCTGGGGACTGGATTCTCACTGCTGATGGTATTGTAGGTGCAGGCACTGACGCATTTGGAGGCTTCTTCCTGAAGCCCTGGGTGTTTATTGGCTGCACATCTATAAATAACACAAAGTGCGATGTTAACACTTCAACAATTGAAATAGTGTAATTACCGTGTGCAAAAGAGACAATGTAAGGACATCGCAGAGAAAGAAAACAGTTGAGTACGTGGGAAGTGTGGCTAATTCCATTCTCTGGTAGAGGCTGGTGTGAACGCCACGGAATAGAATCACCCACTTACTGTATTGTCCAGATTAAGCTGGATGGACAGAAGCTCCTGTGATATTTAATCAGCTTCCCCAGGCCATTACCTCGGTATGGGGGAGTGCAAACACACAGTATTGTCTTTTCTCTAATATCTGTGCTATCTCTTATTAAAACAGCATGAGCAGACATGGGAACGGTAGAGGTGGTGGAGCTGGTGCATGTGTATGTGTGTGCGTGCGTGTGTGGTTGCATGCAGCAGGGTTCGCTCCTGCAAAGCTGTAAGGAATGACAAGAGCCAGGAAGTCCACAGAGAGAAGGTAAATAAAGGAATATCTCAACCTCTAACAAGGATTTTAATTGGCTATTCAAAGATATAATTACACAGACTTTGAGTAACAATTACTCCAAATATATATGACCTTCAATGCCGTTAACAGTAACCAAATTAGCATTGCAACTCTATAGCTGTGGTGTCCTCGGAAAGGAATTATTCAATAATGAAATTATACTCCATTATAAATGATAAAGGACAAGAGTGTGAAGACGGGAGGGGGGGAAATGGACATTTCCTTCATCTGCTCCTCTTTGACTTTGCTTCCATTTGCAAAACCGACATTGAACCAAACTTTGAACAGCCGGTGTCCTCGAGGAAAGCACTGAGTGTTTATATAGCTTGAAATTTAAATTTTCCCCAATTCAAAAACAGGAATAAAAAGATGCAGTATTATTGAATTCTTGGTGCAAAGTGGCCTCACTGAAATGGAGATGAGTCACCGTGATGCTTGGCATGTCCTCTCACTGGAAAGGCATTAACATCATTATGTGCCACTTAAGGCAGAGATGTAAACCGAGCTGCACACTTTTTTCAAAGTTCAAGAATTAAAACTGCAGTTTTATGAACATTTAAAAGGGACGTTTGAAGTGAGCAATACGAATGACTTCATAATGTGTTTGCATCTGGCTGAGCTAATACTAGGCTAAACATTTGTTTTTCACCTTCACTGTTAAAGCAGATGTTAATAACCAAAGCATGAAATACCTGTGTTTAAATCAATGATATGGGAATAGGCGTTTACAGTGACAAGTCAAACATTTCCTCAACCGAGATTTCTCTGCTTTCCTTTGGTTCCCCTCAATATAAGCACACTGCATCTGAACCACAGAGCAGACAGAGGAGGGAAGTCAGCGGCAGTTAAGACGTTGGAGCACAACTCACTCAACAGATCAAAGCGCGAGGCTTTGTCCGGTGTGAGCTCCGTCTGGAAAAAGGTGACTGGGGGCCTGGCAGACTCAGCTCTTTCCCTCAGCGCCCGGGTTAATACAGCTGTGCCACTAAACCTGTCAGATCCTGATACAGCAGGGCAGATGTACAGCTGCTAGCTCTGAAATGCTATTATTGGCGCCACAGTCGAGAGCCATATGGAGAAGCCACGGATACAGACTGCGTCATTATCCTAATGGTTTAAGAGAAACCAGTTAGCATTAAACTCTTTAGCATCGTTTGCCAGCTGATGTGTTTTATTTCATGGATTGTTAACTGACTAAGTAAAGGAGGAATTCTGCCAATGTTTACTTAAATTTGACATAAATTCCAACTAGTTGTGTAAATTTGCTTGAGTTTCAGAATAATGATGCAACGATCGTGTGCATAGAGCTCAGAACCCACAAAGCTGCTGTTACATATAAAGATTCATCCACGTCTGTGATGTCTTCTGGTGAATCTTTGTTCCAAGCCGAAGATTTGAAAGCTTGAATTGGGTCCTAAAGCCTCGCAAACACTTTCCACCAACGGACCACACTCTGCGTCACGATTCCATCTGAGACGGACCCACTTCACAGGCTCCGTCTGCACAAACGCAGCCACAATTTAAAAGGAGTGTTTTGGTGTGCAGAGCTCCATCCCAGTGTGTCCCAAACGAGGACACACGAAGATATCATTACAATGCAGACAGAAGCTACCACAAGAGGACACCGTGCCCCAAGAGCATCTTTTTTTTCCCCGCCTTCAAAACCATTTCTTTGTGTAGCCATTATGTTCTTGATTCTGAGCCCCTGAGAGAGGAAGACAGAAGATTTACTTTGTTCAATACAATGTAGGCCATGAGCCTGAAAGCAAGGATCAGGACCGGCATTGGTGAAATAATAACTAGACCCTCTCTCGGAGGGAAACAGAGAAAAACCCTGACTTGTCCTCACTGTACTAAGTTATTACAAACGGTAGTTAGATAAACAACACCACAAGCTTACACAAATAATTGCCTTATGCTGTTATGTAAGAAACATTCCCCCCATTTTAGTCCCTCTTTGTTCCGGAGTTAATCTTCCTTTTTTTTTTTTATTCTTCCTGAATAATATGAAATATTTTATGGTATTTTGGCGGCATTATTTTACCAGTAGCTGTAGACTAAGGAACGTACATAAACTAACTAAAACCTTAACTGAACCATCAAAGCCAAGATGAAATGTTCTTATACATCATGTATGTAGATGGTGGTAATAATGCTGAGGAACGGGGGGGTTTCTACAGACCATTTCGTATATTTTTTGAAAGAATGGTGCTGAAGTTGGTGCTTTAGTGATTACGCATTTGGTGGGAAGCTAATTAACAAACTGCACTAATTAAAAGTGAACCTCGTGTTGCAATCTTAATTCAGTCCCACTAACCAGTCGCTGTGTGCAAATGCATTCAAACATGCATTGCAGAGATATTGTTTTAATCAATACTTTATTGTAGCATAGTCTAAGATAACATGTTAATCCCAGGAGGATTAATGTTTAATGAATAATTTATCGGTCATTGCTAACACACAAATACAGTTTCAAACGGGCTCTTAATTACACTTGAAAGCCTCCTTAAATAATTCGGCCATGACCTTCATATTGACGTAAGCAGTCGGCGACAACAACATTTCCCCTCGGTCCTGTTAAACGGACACGTGGACATTGTGAAAGGCTCAAATACGACCGTTCTCTGAGATCGCTTGTCCTGCAAACTCAGTAAATCATCACTTTTGAGAAGCCTGCAATACGTCCATGACATAGACTCATGTTTACACCTTCACCAGGGCTTGCAGCGTGAAACAAAAATCAATGTGGAAACATCTAGCAGATGGAAGAAAACAGACTTCATTTGTAGACCCATTGTTTGAAAGTGATTGTGAAACAACGAGTCTTTAGTTCCAAAGCCATTAAATTGAATTACATCAAAACATAGATTACTGCAGTAAACAGATTTAATGTTACTATGGTGAGTTAATAGACAATACTTAGGCTTATTGGAGAGCGACATTTGAGTTTTTTGCTACAGGATTGTTGATTATTTGCACTAAAGATGGGCTTAAGATTATTTGTATTTTTGGGTGATTCTTCATCATTTGAAAGGAAAAAACTGGTTTAAATAAACAACAAAAGACCTTGGTTTACCCACAGAAGCTTAAACATGTTTACTAAAGAGTTTCAAGTCTAGTCCAAACCATTCATTTGGCTCAGGCAGTAGTAATAAGTACATCTATAATGCTCTCCCCAAGGATTCCAAAAATACTGATGAATGCCATCCCCTCAATCTTCACACCATTATAGGAAAATTAATTTTGACTGCACAACAATTTACAGGTGTCTGGATTGACTCGGTTGGGTGTACATTTGAAGTGATTCCTTGGAATTTCAGCACATTTGCATTCATACACATTTACCCACCATCACACAGTGGCAAATTACGTGAACATTCTTCAGCTCCGTAATGTCGCAAGCAGAGAAACTCATTACTTCCCTTGATTCAAGGGTAGTTCTTTGGCTAATCTGTTGTTCAGCGTCGAGAGCTGATTCTGATTAGATGGCCACGAGAGCGAGAAAGTCGGTTTACTGTTGCCATGGAAAACTGAGCTTCACACGATGATCCTCTCAGCATTTCAAAGAGGAATTTCTTCTTCTTCTTTTTTTTTGGCGGGAAAGTTCAAACGACTCTAAATCAAAGTCATCACGATGATCAACACATTTACAGCGTCAACCAGATGCTCTGGAAATAAAAGACTGAGTAATAGTTGTACTGTGTTAATAAAGACTTAACAGTAATAAGGTTTCAGTGAAAGTTAAGATTTTTTCTATGATCTAAACAACGGAGAGTGCAATTTTTAAGAATCAGACTTCTCATAATTTAACTTTACATCCAACGATTTATGAAGAGTACAATATTAGAATATACCCTTTTTTCATGTGTGGCAATGGGCCCTTATCTTAGATTAATAATGATAATAATAATCTTTAACTCTCCTGATTTACTGTGTTTATTGCAATTGTTTTGTCTTTTCTTCAACTGAGGACAGTTTCAAGTCGGTTCTATATCGACAAGACTCCACTTAAAGGAATAGAGTAGAATGTACTCGGTAGAGTGTTCCGCCGCCAAAGGCCATCATTCTCCTCATAGAACCAATGAAACCCCATGAATATTTTTGAATTATTAAAAGTGTTGAAAAAATCTGGATCCACAACAGAATTTAGAGGGTTCTATCCTTGTGTCATGACACACCCCTCCATTAAAATTACCTCTAAAGCAGTTGAGTGTTTTTTGCGTAATCCTGCTGAGAAACAATTGCAGATGAAAACAGAACCTCCTTGGGGGAGGTAATGATTCTGCACTGCTCTGTGTTTAACAGGAAGCAGAAGCTGGTGATGTCTCTGAGAGGTTTTAGTGCGTCCCACCTCTGACTCTGCATGGACAGAGTTGCTGTTAACAGTGTGCGGGTGTGCAGGCTTCTATCAGGGATGCAGCGGGCATTACAGCAGACAGGTATCACTGCAGCCAGGATGAATGAGGACAAGAATGAAGGTGGATATTAACATATTGTCTCATTAGCATATTAACATTGTGCATGAAAATGTGGCCCCTTAACTTACCTCAATTAAACTCCAGTTGAATACCAAGGTCAAAGCTACATTAACTCTGGTCCCTCAAAAAGTCTAAAGAAATTTTTTTTTACCAAAACATGTGATTTTTTAAATATAAATGAGGTCAGAAGTGAGAGCGTCTTGTATCATCACATTAGACTCAAACTCTTCTGGACTCTTCACAGAAGTTGAACACAGAATCATTCAAAAATGATAACGGTGTGATTAAACGCTGCTTTAGAGAGAGACGTCCCGTGGTCATTAGGGATGTCAGGGTTAGAATAACTACATTAAAGTTGAAGCTTCACAGACGGATTTGTCACCTTTCGACTGTTTTGGAACAGCAGAGTTTGACAGATGGGGAGGCCTGAGCTGAGCGTAGGTTCACACACCCCAACGCAGGTTGGTAATTCCCATATCTGTACAGAGGCACACTGTTTACATAATATTCTAAGGGGAGTTATGAACCACATACTGCATGCGACTCAATATCAAACACTCCTCAATTTTCCCGATTACTGGATATGCAAACAGCTCACTATAATCAGTGAGTCATACGGTGTATAAATAAAGCATGAGGGTAAAACATGCAGTGCAGGGTTAAAAGGTTCAACAACTACTGAATCGCTAGAGCGCGCAGGGCGTGCGATCGCAACTTTTAACGTGTCGTGAGCGTTAGTAGAAACAGCTGATCTTCAGGGACTGTGACGCCGTGTCCTTTACTGAAAAACTGACTCGATAAACCAAAATAAACATGTACGCAGGGCTGTGTGATGAATTTAACGGAGCAGGACACACATGTCAGGCTCAAGAGTATCGACTAACCATCCAAACACCACAGCTCACCTAAACAACGCCGTGGACTATATTCATCCCTTCAAGGCCAAAGTCAACAACCTTCTGATGGTTACTTAAAGCAGGATGACACACTGTCTGAAAATGCTAACAGGGACATGAACTTGACTTCACTTCAGCCCCGGACCGCCTGCCTGCGCAGCCCACAGATAAACACAACACAACACCTCGGAGAGCAAACAGGCTCTGCTAGAAATCTGCACGAACGGCACAATGCTGTCAAGTCCCCATGCGCTACATTAAAAAAGACCTCGTAAGATGCATTTCTGAATGCATCTGCCTGATGTTAGCAGGGGATCACGACTGCTGTACGAGCAGTTAATACATCAGAATGGTAGCATAGCCAAAAATGCTAATGTAGATGTGCCTGTAGTAAACTGATCAGATAAACCATTTTAATGTTGTCATTCATTTTTAAAGCAACCATTTGGACAGTATTATGTGTACTTGCCTACTATCAGTTATCTTCATTATTTAAACAGATAGGCTACCTTGGGTGGCGGAGGTGACCAGTAACATCATTCCTACATTTAATGCTGCATTGATTTCCACAATAACATTGAGGCCCAAGTGTTGCATAAAAGCAGTGTCGAACCTGCCATGGTCTCACTCACTCAACGTGCGGCTACCTTCCTATATGTTAAGCCTATAAGCTATTTGCACTATGACACTTACATAAACCAACTAAGCATTATGTGTCCGACAATAAAGCAGAAGTGTGAGATTAACAAAGTTCCGCTCCGTTTATAATCTATCATGAAATCCACAATCCCTCAGCCAAGAACTCAATAGGTTCGCAGCAGCAGTTCCCTTTTCAAAAAATTACTGCTTCCATCAAAAAGCGCAATTTATACAAACAACACATTACTGTGATTTATATGTGTGTCAGCAAATGATAAAGGAGGGATGTAAGCTACATCAACATGCATCAATCTTCTCGGTATTTGATTAGAATATTTCGATGGCAAGGAACCATCTGGGCACAGCCGTGGGTATGGAGGTGCATCAGCTGAAATTATTGGTTTACACCATGTCCTACCTTTGGGGTGATTGGAGAGACTTTTCTGTTTCACTCCCATCGGTTTCTTATATCGACACACATATATATACACATATCGACAAATTTATTTGTAACTTTGCATGTGCAGTTCGGAAACATACACACCCACATGCGAAACAATAAAACAAGGGATAAAGCATAATTGCTAAAATTGCCAAGATGCATAGTCAGCTATGAATGATGAGAATAAACATTTTTCGACTCTTAATTGTTGCGCGCAGTGTGCAAATATCTCTTACAACGCATCTTGTTTCTTTCGAATATCCGGTGAAATTGCACATTTGCCGACGTGTCGCCCCGACAGGCTGTCACTTTGACGAATGGCTCGTGGTAGTCATGCCCGTGGGCAGCGCGGATTGAGCTGCACAGCTGGAGTTATGTTAAACGTAAGGCGAAGTGACAGAAATGCTAATCAAGTATCAAAACTGACACTGCATTCCCATCGATGCACATCAGACCTTCAATGATTTATTAGTCAAAGTGAAAGCATGTGTCACTGTGTTGAGTGCTCATGGGTAAACACGGCTCTCGCCAAGGTGCACCACTTAGCAGCCCCCCCCGTCCCCTGCCCCCCCCCCCCTGCCTGCCTGCCCTTCGAACGAGAAGAGCGCTCTTCACGAGGGTTCGCTGATAGCGCACCAACTTTTGAAACAGGTTCGCCACATGAAGCGTATCTGAGCGAGTCACTTAACAGTGTACTAAAAGGCTATTATAACAGCAGAAGGTAGAAGAGAGAGTGTCCCCACTTCAAATGGTTTCTTCTGCTGAGTAAGCCCTGCCCCCCCCCCACCCCCCTTTCCCAGGATCAGAGGGAGGACAGAGAGCTGCAGCGGACCCCAATTATCTGACCGTCACTCACAATCCTTCATTTACCTCCTCAGTTGTTGCCCACCATTGCATTAATTTCAGTCAGGATATTCCTGCCAGAGCCTTTGGGGAACTGGGGGTGGAGAGGTTAAACACTCCGCAGAGCAACTGAGTTTTGGCAGAAGAACCAAAGCGGGTGAGACATTAAAAAGAGACTGAAACCTACTTTTTTTCCCACCCCTTCACAGGAAATTATTTGCATCGTGGATAGAGGAAGGAAAAATTCGTCTGTTTGCCGCGGTGCAACCACTTTGGTGGTGCCAATTAATTCTGGATTCTTTGTGAGTGGATCACTGGAACGGGGCCTGGTTTGATGGATAAACAATGCTCCGGTGCATAATTTAGTTGAGCGTGGAACGTGAAAACATGAGATCAGTTCACTCTCCGCTCTCCCGGCTGTATTCTTAGCATCCACTTAAGTTGACTGCAGGGTTGTAATGAGAACGTGTGAAAGCTGCTACCTGGACACTCTTTTGGAGGTTAAAAAACAAACTGGTATCAACGTCTCAACAATAGCTTCTTCAAATATGACATCACGATTGTTCCACCCAATGCAATAAAGAATATGACATATAATGATAAATATTGAAATGGCTGCTTTGTGCATAATTCATACCTCTTAACATCTGAGAGAATGCCCGCCCCCGCTGAGACATCCCATTGGCTGCCAGGCAAATCAAGATAAAGACACTGTTGCCAAGTTTTGCAGCTATAGCGTGTGTGTTCATTTTTAATAGCGAGGGGGGGGGGGGGGGGGGGGGGGGGGGACATATAGAATGGCTAATGATGTTGATTATTCAGCCGGGCAGAGGAACATGTTTGCTTTTCCTTGAGAATAACATAAATCACCACACGAGCATGGACTTCCCACGTGGAGGAAATTGACCTCATGCCAGCACACACGTGGATACACAAACACGTGTGCACTGTTATTCTCCAAGGACCTTATTTGCATTGAGTCCCTCCAGGAACTTTGATGGTGCATATCACCATTAACTAGATTCGTTTGTTCATGTATGTAATTAATGCAGACTCTTTGATTACTTCTTCTTAATTTCTAGAAGAAGCAAGAGTTAATATTCTACTCTAGGCTGAATCTACTCCCACAACATCGTGATTATGCATAATAAAATGTCTGCAAGCGTGAACAGTGGTGTCCTATGCATTATTTTATCTTTTTTGCCTCTTCCAAACTGATTCTTAAACTCTTGGGGAGTCTTCCATGAATACAGAGCCCCCCCCCCCCCCCCCCCCCCGTTACAGTACAGACAGTATGAATCATTGTTGCATGAGAGTAGCCTGAAGCAATTTATGCTTTCATGTGAAAAGTGAAGGGAGACTGCTGCATGAGATTAATGGCACATAAACAATATAGATGACTGTGTAAGCATAGAGCCGGTGTCCTGTGCATGTTTTTTTTTTCCATCTTCATGCTCTTATTTATATATTTATCCAATCTCAGGCGCTTCTTTAAAAAGCAAATGGCCTGAGAGAAACCTTGCCAAGAGGTTTACCTCCCCGATGTATCTAGCACTAAAGTACGCAACCTATCTCGCACATGCAGACCTTCACCTCGGTGATTCAACGTTTGCTATAAATTTCTACCTTAAAAAAAAAAAAATTCAGGGAGGACATGTTGGTTTTTGCAGCCACAGTTAGAACTAGTCCAAACTGGCTTCCTGGTCCAATTCGGGTCGGTTAGGGAAACAGAGAGCATCTTGTGTCATTCTCTCAAGACTCTTCTCCTGAAGTCTCCTGGTGGC
This sequence comes from Pleuronectes platessa, assembly GCF_947347685.1. Classification (NCBI taxonomy): domain Eukaryota; kingdom Metazoa; phylum Chordata; class Actinopteri; order Pleuronectiformes; family Pleuronectidae; genus Pleuronectes; species Pleuronectes platessa. The sequence continues at coordinate 12,415,455 of NC_070641.1, forward strand.
CCATTTTTAGTCTTTTCACTCATTTAAAAGAAACAGCAGGACACAGCTTCTCTATATAATCATTTAAAAATAGCGTGTGCCTGTGCCACAAATAAACCGACTGTTACAGCCAGCAGGAGAAGATGTTTGGAATCATTCAACGTTTTTTCTCAAAAGACACATGAAGGTTTTGAAGGGCGCATTTGCACTTAAGTAAAACGAAAGGTGCTTGCTGGGTTAAATTGAAAATGAAGGGTAAAATTGATCCCGAGTTATTCAGGGAAAAAACATGCTCTGTATGACCACGTCTGCTTTATTGGACGATGAAACAAAATCTGATACGTATGTGCAGGACTCAGGCTGCAGCCGAGGCACCGCTCCCTCGGCGACTCATTTCACATTTCATTCCACGCATGTCACAAACCTGAATCACACGGTCAGCTTCAAACGGTAGGGATTTATTCACACGTTGGTTTGTGTGTTCAAACCATACATTACATTCCTGATATGTGTATGTTTGTCCACGTTCATTAGAAATGGACAAATAATAGTTTTTTGAAGAGTTTGCTCAGTGAGTCAACATTACATGGTCTTTTAAATCTCCCACAAATCACTTGGAGGCCCTCTGAGGATTTATATTGGTATGCAAATGTGAGTGTCCAACAGGGAATGGTAACTTTAATTAATCTGGATATGGACCACATGTTCTGGACTCGGGATTGAGGTGTAAACAGATGAGTGTTTGGTGATATACTTCCTCTATGTCATAAAGATGTCCCCATAGCGCTCCCAAACGCGTTGATATATATGCAAGTGAGGAAATTCACAGTGTGCCTTGATTTATTTGCCGTTATTAATGAGTCGGCGTTGAAGGAAGTGGTCTGTGGCTACCAGCACGATTTCTGACCTCTGAGAGTGCATTAAATCAAGGCATTAGGGAATGCGGTAATAAAGAGGCCAGCTATGGCACCGAACCTGCTCCAAAACAAACAAACCACAACACCAGCACAGGGGAGGCTGAAATCACACCCAGATGCTTCTCTCGTGCAGAGGAAGCCAGCACAGAAGTCCGCCATCATTTGTCAGCACAACAGAAGCAGCTGTTTGCTAATCCTTTGAAAATGCTGCGAGGTTTGATATCATGTAACGCAAAACCTCTTTTATTCCCTTCCTCTACAACAACTCAAGGTTTTTATATCGAGCAGCTGAATTGTATCATCTCTTCTGTCGTCAAACCGTGTACAATTGCTAACATGCTGCTGCTCAGCACAATCAATGTTTACTATCTGAGTTCTGCTCGATAGCATGTTGCTATTTGCTATTTAGCACCAATTTAAATGCAAAGTGTCGGCCCATACTCATTATAGTGTGGATACCTGATGCAAGCTGTCGGGGCCTGGGTTGGAGGTTTTGTGATCATTTTATAATCTCAAGGAGACATACACAAATGTAGAGGTGGTCAACCTGTGGCAGGTTCAAACCCTGGTGAACTTTGACCCGCATCATTAACCTGCATCTGTGCTCTAACAGCAATGTAGCCAGTGTAACGTTGGTATCTTTTGAGCCCCACTAGCTGGTAAGCAGGCAGATTATACATTTCATCAAGGTGAAGATGCATGCAAAGTAAATTTTGGCCTTTATAACTTAGCAGAAGTTTCACCTGCTTACAATGAAACGTTAAAGGAAAGAGAAAAAAGAAAAAAAAGAAAAAAAAAGGTGCAATTTAAACTACAAAATCAGAAAGGAGCCAACACTGACTGCAGAAAGCCTTGGCCTGATTAGACACTGAGCATGGAGCAGTGCCAATGTGAAAGGAATTTAATCTGTGTGAAGCATTGTGCAGGTTAAACTATTGATTAAGTTGTGTCGTCTACTGGTTGTTGAAGCAGCAGTTTCTCAGATGTAACTTTAACATGGGGCTGAACTTTTATCCTCCCCTAAAATAGTTTAAAATGCCACAATATACATGATATTATAAAAACCTGGCAACAGTTTATATATTTGTAAATTCTCAACAACATTCTCCCTGAATCCCCAAAAATGGCTCAAAGCTCAGTATTCCGGTTGTGTCGACTTAACAGCGCCATCGTGTTGATTTGGTTTCCTGGAAGACATTTTGCTGCTGGTGTAAATAATGGGATTATTTACGGGGACTCTTGAATTGAACCGAGCAGGGATAATGCTAACAGGAACACCTGGACCTCAGTCGTCACACACTCGCCATCTGCTCCACAACCTCTCTCCTCACAGACTCTATCGTCACCGTGGGCGTGCGTGAACCCAGCAACTGTACTTCCCCTGAGCTGTGTCACTATATGCAAACAAAGGCTGCCGGTGCGGCGCCCCAACTAGCCAGACAGTCCATTGACTCCTACACACATCTGCTTGACCTGTCTGTCAACTCACAATGTTTGCAGAAACCTTTTATTGTCTTATTAGATGCACCAGAGACAGACTGCACCCAGCATTGGGTGCGTGTTTCCATCTACTTTACTGCAGGAAAGAACAGAAACTAGCTAGCAACCTAGTCTTGGAAAATACTTTGATTATGATGTGTATCATGCAGTCGCACAGTATACTTATATCTCTTATTGTTGAAAATATGTAAGATTATACTGTCAAATTTATTATATTACAGCAGAACATGTATTTGCTAGCAGCCCACATGTAGACCAAGCCCGGGCCATTATTTGACTTCCTCCTGTTTGATATGTTACTAGTTAATTTCAGTGAATATTGCCTTTATAGTTTAGATTATATTATTCTGAAGTTAGTGTCTAATTTCCTGTAACAGTGTGTTTTTTCTCTGAAGATTGTCGACCAGATGTTTTTGGACGAGAAGAGTCTTAATGGACCCAGTTTTGATTGGTCGGTTGGTTGCAGAGAAAATAAAAAAAAACTCCACAGGAAGCCGGAACACTTAGTCAACCATAGACAGGCATCATTTACACTGTAATAACATAAAATAAAAAAGGAGGAAATAAAAATCTGTTTCTCTCAGTGATTTTTCCATATATTTGTTTTTATGCACGATTTTGTGAATATAAAGTGAGTGAGTGAGTGGAAATGTTGGCTGAGGTGGAAAAGTTGATGCATCAACAAAAGCAAAATGAGACAAACTGCAACAGACCTGGCAAACAAATCATGATGTAACACTGAGCATTGGGAGCTGGATGTTAACTGAAGCCTCTGCTCAACTGAAGAGACAATAGTGACAAATCAGATCTGTGTGGAGCGACACAGACACGGTTACCCTCCGTTGTGTCATATGAATGGATGAACTAGGGTCGTATTATTTATAGTATAGTTATTTGAACAGTGAATGAAAATCTGTTGACAATTATATAACTGGAAATGAGCTTAAATTTTGAGATTTACTTAGATGGAAACCCAACTAACCATCATCTATCCACTTTGCCGTACATGACCACATGTCAAATGCAGTGTGCCTCTTCCTCTGTGCTGATATCACGTTTATCTGCATATGCCAGGAGATTGTGAAGTTGCCTTTTTGTAAATTATGTTCTGGAGCACACAGGCTTCATATAATTCATTTTTATGTTGTATATCTTCACAATCTACCACACTGCAAACTCTTTACTGTCCCCCTACACTTCCTCCAGCCAACAGAGGTAGAGTTTGACATGCTCATTGCTCCAAGAGCTGCCCCCCTCTCTTTTTAATGTTTTTTTTTTTTTTTTATAATATTAAAAAGAGAAAGGTATGAAGTCCATGATGAAAAAAAGTAGCCAACTTTCCCCTGTAATTTCCCCAAATAAAAATGTTGGGTTCACCATGAACAACAGTGAGAATTGTGCAGAGAGAAGATGTGAGAAGATGCAGCAAACGTTTGCGTCGAAACCGAACACGCAGCCGCCGCAGAAGGACTCAAGCCCCCCCCTCTCTCCCTTTAAGTGAGCAACAGGAGGCTGGATGATGACGTACATTTTCACTGCCCAATATCTCTGGTGCTTTAGAAAAACTCACAAAAAAAAACAACGGCCATTGTTGTGTTTTTTTTATGAAGCTGAAATGAATGACTCAGGGAACGATAGCAATGAAGTCATGGAGGGAAAAGGGCCGTGTCTGACTCTGTGGGTTAGCACTTATCCAGGGCAGGGGGTTAGCCTCAGTGATGTGTCTGCACACCTCACTGTCTCATAAATCAGAAGCATGTGAACTTACAGGATAGACTAATACATATATACATTTATGATCACTTTTTTTTATAGTGTCCTTCACCTTTATATATGTATATATATATATATATATAAAATGTTAATGTGAAGTTCAGTGTTTAAGCTGCAATTATGTACTCGTGTAATTCTAAACCGTGCTTTTAAAAGAGAACATTTGCTGAATTGTTGGAGAGCAATTAGAGTGAATGGGATTGGACGTAGATGAGTGTCTAGGATGAGTGGTTGGTTCTCGCTCCAAGCCTCCGGACCCGACGGCCCGCTGCTTCCCTCGCTCTGAACATGTAATCAGGAAGTGGTTTACACCTGGGAGGCCAGGTGAAAGCAATTACCAGCAATCAGCTAGCTGGCGGGATAAAGAGACGCCACGCCGCCGCGCCGCGAAGACCGGCGCCGCATTCAGCGCCGTCCAATCTGCAGCAAGGAAAATGGAGTGATGAACGTCCTGTTGGCTGGGCTTCGCTGTTCAGATGTTTTTTTTGGATTGCATGGTCGCTTGTCGGAAAGCACGAATGTTCTCTGGGAAATGCCGATGCTGAAGATACGTGATGCCGGGACTCTAACCGTGAAGAAGACACTGCAGGTATTTCTCCGTTGGTAAAAGATAATGAAATGAATCTGAAATCAACAGACAATGTGAAAGTAATCTGTAGGAAACATCCTGTTAAACACTTACTTTGACACGAGAGTCTCCAATTATCATGTCAGTGCTACACACGACGCGTTCACACGGACACATTGAAGATAATAGATCCACAAACAGAGTCATTTTGTAACAAGTGGCTGCCATTGTGCCTCTGTGTGATGATCCATCTGTTCAGACGTGACAGTACAACTCCAGGACCATGAAATAACGTGAAGCAACATATGCCCATTACAACCAAAGTAAATTATGCCGTATATTACGAAACTCAAGGTGTGAAATTCCGTCATCTGGCATTCCTCCGTTGCTTAACTAATTATCACGGCACATTAATTTCCTAAACCCTGAAGCCTCGGTTGAGTTTACCCAATGTGCAGAGTGTACGTGTTTATTCCGGTATAAAATGAGGCGTCTTGCAAATTTAAAAGGAAAGCTATCTGCTCCGACCTGCGACACACAAGCTCCTCCTTTTGTGTTGTACAGATTCTATCAGGAATTATGGAAAAAACGTCAACAGGAGACAATACGCTAAGAGGCAGATGCGGTCTGACACGCAGCCGACATAATGATATTAAGGAGGAATTAATACAATATGCTGAGGGTGAAAACAGAATGCCATCCTCAATCCATACACATGCATAATAGATGAAAAAGATAGCGCTTGAATACTGAACGTTTTACTCGGACAAATACGCTGGAGTGCTTTTGGGCTGACACATTGACACTGCTTCCCTGCATCCCACAGTGGACATGTTGACAAAGCCCTCATTTATTACAGATTCCCAGGCCAGCGAGCGTAGTCCCAGCGTGACGCTGATTAGAAGGCTTGTACGAAATAAGCTTGAGAGCCCCATTTCACCACGAACCTATATTCATTTAGTTCTGCAGATTTATACATCCAGCTATCTCGGCACGAAAATCCAGCATGACATGAGGGTGAATTCTGCCCTTTTGTAGAGGGGGTTAATCTCTCTTTCTTTCATGAAGAAACCTCAATCTTACAGTGACCAGCATGTCTCATATGATGCAGCGGCTGGAGCAATAAATTGAATTAAATAAACCCATTAGTCACAGCAGCTACCTTCTCACCTCGGCCCAGATACACTTTCATGGTAAGTTGGTCCTTTATAAAGACCAGAGGACACAGCTTAAGGCTGTGATGGCAAAGTGACCTTGAGTCCAAAGACAGAGAGCATGTCCTTGTCCATTCCATCAAAAGAATTAGGACGGCCTGTTTGCTGCACGGCACAGCCCCAGTGTTCTGCAGGTGTTAAAAAGTAAATGTATGCTCATTCAAAAATCAATTCATACTTAAGATTCTCACTCTTCCCGTCGTGTAGACATGAAACAAACTAGAGGTCGATCAGAGAAGAAAGCGGCTGTTGGGAGATTCACCCTGTGAATGCTTAAAATGAAGAACCAGATGCAGTCGACATACCGTATGAAGAAAGAGCCCAAAATAAGTCAAGGATCGTAATTGTCTGAAAGAATCCTGGCATGTTTGTATAGTTTTTTCCCTCACAGATTATTGTAATATCACTGAGTTTTCTCCTAAGTTTTTACTGCGTCTGTTTAATCTTTCTGTATTCATGAGTAAGACATTTAGAAACAAAGTAGTTTACTTTTAGATTTTCAGCAAACCCTTTTTCTTTGAAAGTCATAGTTCCTTAGTCACAGTGAGGAAATGGTAAAGGTCAACAGAAGGGGTCAGAGGGGTCCGAAGGCATAAATCAATAGTAATGTTTCCACAGTGTAGTTCATAGGGTTGACATAAGCTTTTCAAATTATTCAGTTTCTTATAAAATGATAAAATAAATCAAAATGTTTTTGGTGGTTATTTCGGGAATTATTTCATGACTCAAAGGAGTTTTCGGATCGTTTCAAAAGTGTTAAAGAAAAACTGATCTCACTTCGGTAACTTCTAGTGGTCGTTCTAATTCGGGCGCAGAGAATGAAAGGACTGAAGAAAACAGACTTCAATTTTCATATCTACTTCAATTTTACCATCATCATAATCAGAAATATGCTGCAAAAACTGTACACATTGGTGCTTTAAAGTGGTTTTATACTGTTTTAACAAATCAATGAAGCTATGTTAGTGCAAGGTTTTGGCAATGAAGAAGAAAGTGTTGAACAAAAAGGTCTGTGGTTCTTCTGCATTGATCTTGAGAATTTTGTGAGTCCAGCAATGTTATAGAGTGCAATGCTAAAATGGTGCAGTCTGGCTTTTTCAGGAATAGTCAAAGGTTACAGCTACGATACAGACTTTAACCCCTTGTACACAAAATGCTTACTTTGTTTTAAAGAATTTGAACAAACAACCCACAGTAATATTGCAATAATGAGTCTTAGCTCAAGCCTTCAGTTCATTTGTTTACAGGGTTATGTTAAGGTTGGCTATGCGAGGTTTGTCATATGTTAACTTCAGAAGAACCGAACTGAAAGACGTTTTTGTAATATTCTAAACTTCACCATCACCTTCTCCATGCTCAAGCAGACCAACCAGCTTGCAGGGATTCCACCGGGACTGTGACTGCACCGATCAAATTCTAATACCCACGAAAAATGTAGTTTCTGATGTTCATGTCCTAAATAAACATTTAAGAAACTAATAAAATTGGAAAGAGAGGAAGTGTCTGATTCCATCAGTATCCGTTGGCTGCCAACGGAGTGCTTTGGCAGCAAGCAGAGCTGTTACCATGATGTAAAAAAATGATAATCTAAGTGTTTAATATATGATTCCAACTCAGTTTTTTTATTTCTAAAAATATCCGTTCACAATTTAAGTCCTTTCAAAGAATATTGCATTAGTGTGGGTTTTATATTTTGGGATAACTTTAGTAAACATGGACTGTGAATGTTGGCTTTATGAAAACATGATAAAAAGAGGCTGTGAAGGTCTTAACAACATTTTCCCATCATCCCCGCGGGCAGCACTAACGCTGTATTTTGAGAAGTACTTCAACAAAAAGTGATTTAATTGTGTTTAGGTGCTATACAGACAATACTGACAATATACAATATAGAGAAGTATCACACATTTCAAGGGCCCACATGGGAAGAGTTGGCTTTATAATTGAGAGGAAGTAACATCCTGATTATAAAAGCAGAACACGTCGACTCTCTCTTAAGTCTCTAACGCGTAATCCAAATTATCCAGGAAAAACAATCACTTCCTGATACAGCAATTAGCAATTAGCATAATCCCTAAAACCGTCCTTTTTGCATTTCACTTGTCTAATCCAAATCTCACGGGAGTTTGGCAAATGCCACAGCTTGTGTTAAGGACTTACAACTTAACGAACCCGAGTGCTGGTGGCAGAGACAGCAGCAGTATGTTTTTGAACACGGTTATGAAATACGGCTTTAGCTGATAGAAGAGTCGCTCTTCCGAGCACCAGTCGGGTCCAGCACAGCAGCGTCTCCCTCTGCATGAACGAAGTGTTTCTGAGTGCAGTTTACACGTCTAATAGTGAGCTCACGCATTGTTTCACACTGTGCTAAAATTATTCCAATGGAATACCCCATGGTGCTTTGAGGGAGAGAAAGAGCATGAATAAGTAAACAACATAAAGCAATGAGAAACTTCAAAGGCAATGGGACAATTACAGCAAACAAGATCCTGGAAGCCAATAAGTGTGTTTGTCTTTGTTTGTGACAGTGACTCATGGGTGTAAACAGAGGAATTAGCTCGCACCTCCGGAGTCTCAACGCATCACACGCCCAACTGTAGACACTTTAAGGAGCAGGAGATGGGTTTGGAACCAATGGTCAACTCTATGGATGGTTCCAACTTATTGTTTGTGCTAAGTTCTTGAAAAAGAAGGTAATTGGTGAAAAAGGAGAATCCTGAAGAATTGGCCTGATTTGCATATTTGTTGTGCAGCATGCAAATTTCTGTGCCTTGACAAAATAGCATTTTCTTCATTAGAGGAAAAAAATGACAATATCCTGCATATTTCTTCATATATCTGCTCTGTAATGCTCATTTGATAATGCCACCTATACTGGTGGGAAAACCCAACATTTCTATTCTCCCCATCCCTCTGCATTGCACACTATAGAAGCACCGATCAGCTCATGGACACACATTGGAAACGAACTCCCAGCAGTCCCTGTATCTTGGCTCTGTGACCATCCCTGTCAGGGTTTTCCCTTTGACTGAACAAATGCATCAGCTTGTGTCATGAGACCCCATCCCTCGCAGCCAATAAGGAGCATGAGCAGCGTATCTGCTTCAGGAGATGAGGAAAGAGAATTGGAATCTTGACAAGTATGATTGACATGCGCATTTGTCCCACGGTAGTCTTATTTGCCGAGATTTAAAAGACGTCTGTAAACCAGCATTCTGCCGAACAGAATCATTGTTCCGCCAGACTAGAAGCACATCACGGCAATTCTGTTGCATGCAAATGATCTTTTGGGAGAGATGAATCCCTTTGAGCATAAAATGACTTTAGCTTATACTTTATTTTGGGTCCAAAATAAATTATTTACCAGATGAAGCAGTGTCTTTCATTTGAGGGAGAGAAAGACAATCTGTCCATGTCGTGGAACAAAAACACAAGCACAATTCCTCCCTTCTATCCCGGCCACAGTGGAGGAGTGGCCTGCTCTACATTTTATGTGGCTCTTTTGATGGACACAAAAATAAAGTTGATATGAGCCTTGATGGCGGACCATAACCCACGGCCACTTCACAGCAATGAAAGTGGGGTAAAAAAAAAAACAGTGAATTAAATTCTAACCATAAGTAAAATAGACTTCCACTTGAGAGCCTCAGAGTATGGCTACAGCAGGGCAAGAGAAAGAGATGAATGTGTGTGAGAGAGGAGGAATGCACATGAATTCTGAGCAGGACCAAAGGCAGGATGAAATTGGCTACACCCATTAACTGCTCAAGAGGGTTATTTTTTTTTTGTCCGTATGCAAAAAGGATGGAGCCACGTTTCTCCTTCCATAATTCTCACGTTACAATACAGATCGCAAGAATGAGATCAAACCAACCTGCACTCCTGAAATGAAATGGAGAGAGAGAAAAAAAGGAGTCTCTATTCAAGCAAAACAAAACACGAGTGAAAGGAAAAACCTCCTGAAAGGTAATTCAACACTGAGCTCTACTGTAGGTGTTGATCCAGCGTATTGGGATATTTGCTGCATAAAATATGAAACCTGGGGAGGACTGTGGTAGTAACACTAATTAGCTGTGCTGAGATAGTTGCAGCTTCGTGGCTGCACTTGTTAAAATCCGAGTCTACAGAGAACTACAAAGAGGGTTTTCACCTGAGATTTACGAATTCAAAATGGCACGATGTTAATATTCTTTAAAAACCTGTCTGCGGGCTATCTGTAGAAAGGAGTGATTTTAATTGGGACGGTTCTGCCAGTTCAGCCCTGCCAGCGTTTTGCTGTTCATATTTAACGCCACAATGAGGAAATGTTTTTTTTTTAATGAACATAAATGTCAAAATGTTCACACTGACAAATAAGATGTTCATAGAAACATTTGATATCCACCCTGACACGGCATCATTTACGGATTCACATAACTGGGTTTAAACTTAAAGGGATAGTTCACCCAGAAGCCAACACTTCATCCAACCCTCCACCGACATAGGTGAGTCGATTTTCTCACTAAGAAACAAATGGGAAGATTGATACCATTCTCATCTCTATATCGTAACCTATTTACCTGGAGCAAGATGCTAGATAGCCTAGCACAAAGGATGGAATTAGGGGTAAATTGCTAGTCGGACTCCATCCAAATGCAGGTCAACAATATCCACCTCCCAGCATATCCATTGAGTCGCTATGACAAATTGTTGTCAACACTTGAATAAAAAAGTAAATACAAAGGTGGGCTAGCTTTTCTCAGTGCTCAGATTTTATGCTAAGCTAAGATAATTCGCTCCGGGCTGTAGCTTCATATTGATACCATCGACATGAGTGCTAGACCATAAGCATACATATTTTCAATCTACACCCAATTCTCTAAAATGATGTTCTCTAAACAGGATGACAACTCATTTACACACATTCCATAAGTTGTAACTACATTTGCAACGAATGTCACACTGCAACTGTTGAATGTATGTTGTATATTGTATTCAAGTTTTATGGTAAGCTCTTAGTACCTTGATTTTATTTGAATTATTGCACTGCTCAGCTGACCTGTTTCTTCATCATACTGTTGTTCCTGTGTTAACGTGCACATAAAAAGTTAAACTTGAAACTGATACCAAAATGACACTGATAATCCCGAAATCTCAAAAAGACCAGAAACTGATTAAAGTTCAAGTTAAAATGAAATAAATGACTGCAAAATAGAGAACTGTTTTTAAAAATGTTTTAATGAAAAGGTCAATCCCCACTGGGTTTCTAATTAATGTGTGGCCCAGGGCACGAGCACGTCCAGCAATGCCCTGCATCTATTGAACCATTCACCACTGTATATATTAAATACAATATAATAATATATTTTTCACATTAATCATAGAAGCCATATAATTCAGGCCCCATATTATAATTACTATTAAACAATGTAACTGAAATGACATCAAGTGGAAAATGTGCATGTGCTGTGTATATATCAGCTGCACAGACGATGGCATGTTTACAAGGAGTCTTCTTACACATCGGGTGGATGACACCATTGTTCTGTTGATTCAAGACGGGGGACAGTAATAACGTGGAAGTGCACTACTGATCAATACATTGATTTATAGGGTGTATGGTTGTGTGTGTGAGAGAGAGATAGAGAGGCAGAGCTGAAGTAAAAGGCTAAACCCTATCGAGCTGTCGGGTATAATAAGTACATTTTCTGTGCCACGCTACATAGAAGTTGCTGCATACAGGAGATCTCAAACAAGAAATAAACATGATTGCTCCTGTGGTTACTGGAATCTCCGAGCTCCTCGATGCTTGGGAGTTTAATCAAGTGGAAAGAGGGGTGGGCAATGAGAAAGACCTAAGTGAACTGGTCCACTCTCTTGACAGCGCAGGGGTATGCTGCTAATTAAAAAGTTTAATTCCTCAACTGCGGCACTGGCATCAGAGCACTCAGAGGTGCGTCCTTGTGAGTCTTGGCACATTCTTATCAGGCGTAGGCAGATTCTGCCATGTTGGGAAGGTGCAGGACAGGGAGGCACTGCAGCAGCACACAGGCCCAGCTGGAAGGGATGGCATCCTGCCTACATAGGGATCTGGCCCACCTTGGTCTTTTCCATCTCCCCACTGAGTGGAGTCACAGGCTCCCAGTCAGGTGGCAAGAGTCAGGGGCTAAGCTGCCCATGGAGCAGCTGAGAGTGGGAAAGCAGGGCTAAACAAGGGATAAGCACTGGATTTAGACTTTCTGCTGCTGGGCCCGGCAGTGGATCCATGTCTACATCACCCACCTCCTGTCACCATGTCCTGTCGTACGACTGGAGGATGCAGTTAGTTGAGATTGTGCAGCAGCACACACTGTTCCTTCAGTGTCCGACAGCAGCTGAATCAGACATGATACACTAGCACTGCCTCCATGAGTAGACTTTAATATGATGAAAAAAGGAGCTGAGACGTTTTTTGCCAGTGTAAAAAAGGATCTTTTTGATGAGGTGACGTGAGTTGTGAACTGACTTTCTTGCATGGCCTCGCCGGAGGGAAAAGTTCTGGAGCCATTTAGGATCTATTGATGAGATCAGACTAACACAAAGAGAAAAGTCCTTGAAAATGGCAAAGCTCATTACGTGACATCCTTTGAAAATGCCACGTCTTATGAAGCATCAAGAAAAGATGATAGAAAAGCAGCTAGTAACAATACAAAAAAAATTTCAGTGTATGCTAGGATAAAAACAAAGTCGGCTGGGACTAATCACCATGGAGCTGGAAGCTATCGCCGATTCGTTTCTCTGCACGGGGACGCAGCCTTGAAAAGAGTAAGAACCCTGTTCCCAAAGATTTATAGTCACATATCCTCAGCTTTTATTGCGTAGGGGGTTAAAGTGTCATTTTAATAACACAGAGATATTAGAGCTTGCAAACCTCAGGAATACTTTGGTTCTGGTTCACAGTGAGCTGATTTATGTTCAAATGGCCTTTCAGGGGGATAGAGAAAGAAACGGTATGCACATGCAGGCCTCGCTGGATTAGTTTTTATTGCAATTTGTAAATCAGGCAAGTCAAGTTCAGGGTTTTGTCTGATGAAAGTTAAACAACTAAAACTAAATGTGTTTGGATCAGGATTGGCTTCTGTGTTGGATTTGTCTTCATGAAATGTGCTTTTAATGTAATTTGGCCAAGCACCGACTGTGGGGCTATGATTTTGGTAAATGATGTATCACCTAATAAACAGGTGAGCTGGGCAACAAATCCTTTTACAGTGGGTCAGATCCATACAGTCTGGGATGAAACTCGGTTTTAGGAAAGGTGGCAGCTGCTGGGTGTAAGCAATAGGCTGACGGAGCCATACATTGTTTAGGACAGCTACCAGTGTTTTTAATATGCATCTACATCATGGGTGGGGAAAATCCCACTTCTGGGCCCAACATGGCCTATAAGTACATTCATAAATACAAAACAGCAGTCATCAGTTTTCTGTACAACGAGCTGATCATGCGGTCACTGCTGTCTTTGGTTTTATTGCCAAGCACGACATTGCACAAGGTGTTTTTTTTCGCCAAAATCCACTGTGAGTAGCATCATCATCATCATCATCTGACATCAGTAGCCAAGCCAAAGAGAAGCTGTTCCAGCCATTATATCAGAGAGGTTGGTGTGTCAAATAATTGAATTATTAAGCAATATTGTAGTAACAGGGTGTCACAAGGGCTTGTAAAATCGAGGCGGTGAGCTGAATGTACCCACACACACACACACACACACACACACACACACACACACACACACACACACACACACACACACACACACACCAGTGACAACAACCCAGAGGAAGAGTTGCTAGAAATGTTAAGATCTGTGATTCACTGCCACACATACTCTTGATGAAATTCTGTTCTGTGTTGATGCAACTCTATCTCTAACTCTTGAATTTGCACCCTCACAGATATGGATACTGAAATCCTAATGTTAGAATATTTATACATCTTACCCCAAATGCATTGTTCTTTACCTTGAATTGTAGCTTTAACTGATATAATCTTAAGATGTTTTAGGACATATCGACTATATTAAAAATAACGTAATGACATATTTAGCTAATTCCTTTATTACCTAGAATATTCCTCATTACAAATCCAGGTTCTCTCAGTGTGAAAGAAGCCATTCTCATTCCTTATGAAAAGACAAATATAACTGTTTCCACTTTACTGACTGTCCAGTTCACACATCAATGCAGAGCAGAATTCCATTGAGCCTCAATAGATGAGCCCCCTCAAGCCTCCTGCTGTATTATTTGAACTCGTCACACACGCTTTTCAACTCGAATTAATCTAAAACGACATTTTTCAAAATGGTGTTATTTTTCACAAGGTAGAAGGCAGATACTGCCACTGTTAATCTTCCAGTCAACTCAAACTTCAAAGTGCTCAGAAAATACCTTTTTTATTTTCCTATTTTGTAATTAATAGTTTAACCGTTTCTAAATCAGAAAATAACAGCTCTGCCAAGAAGATTCAACTGTAATCAATCACGCCATGTTTTCTCCATGACCCTGACGAAGGTTTTCAGACGCCTCTTTTTTTCTAGATTCTTGCTCTGGAGGTCACTCTGTTAAAACCCTTTTTTTTTCTGGCGCTAACGTAAACATCATTTGTCTGGCATTCTGCAGAGATGCTCGAAATACCAAGTAGTCATCCTTACTAATAAGCCCTCATTAGGGCCAGTCCCTAACTAGCGTGAATTCCTGCTGACAACGCTCGCCCACAGAAAACGTAAATCTTCATATATGACTGACAATCAATGACATTCTTGAGCTCAATCTATTGGGCCAGCTATCTTCCCTCGAAAGTATCTGAAAACTGGCAGGGAGCTGGAGTTGCTGTATTGGTCATCATGCATCAAATGTTTCCTATTCCAGGACGGGCATTTGCACCGGGTTGAGGCAGGCTCACGAGAACAGATGAGTTGAATCCTTGCGGTGGTGGCTCATCCTCTTTGCTCAGAAATGGAGGCAACATTAGAAGCGCCAATTGGCTGATGAAAGTCCTCTGTGTATGGTAATGATGGCACTACATTGCTAATTGCTTGTTCAAGTAAGCCCAAAACACACTGGAGAAATTGTCCAAGAGTGCTAAAAACAGGAAGAGAGCACCAATCACCCATTTGGGCCCGTCTTTGGGGGCTCACACCAGACCCACATTCAACCTGCACTGCTGATGTGAATATTAGATGTGTGCCGGATTTAGGAAAATATGTTTATGGATGTGGATTTCTGCGGCTATACAGGAAGCTATAATCTTGAAGCCACATCCTTAAAAAAAGGAAACATGTAGCTCATACTCTACAGAATAAAGCAAAACTCTGTTAGTATCATTCCTCTTTGGCAATGGGAAAATTGTAGCATTCCAACGTCTGGCCCAATTTCCCAGTGGCCGTAGATCTTGGACTTCACTGTGCATAAATCACAGATTTCCTGATTTAATGTTAGTAGGTCAATCTATGTTTGCTCGGACTATGCTAAAATGATTTACTTATTTTGTAGGATGAAGATTTAACCCATTGTTACTGTAAATACAGCATTGAGCTATTTACACAATTACAATCAAATATTCACAAGAAAGGATATGTACATTTTTGGCAAAATGAGTATTGATTGACAGCTGCAAAAGAATGGATCAGAAGAATTCTCTAATAACCAGATATTAAATTATTATTTGATTAATCAGTCATTTGACAAGAACATATAACTATAATTACACAAAATTCAAGAAGAAAATAATATTTGAAAAAAACTAGGCTTCTTTTTTTTCCTATATATCTTTTATGTTTGACTTTTAGTTAATGAAAAATCATTGTCAGATTAATTGCCAATAAAAGTAATTAGTTTCAGCCTTCTAATAAGAACACATTCAATTTGCAGTATCTCATTTTTATGAAAGTATTTTATGAAGGTATCACTCATGAAGGTATATTACATTTCAAGTTATTATTATCTTTTATTTTTTTTACTTGATGAAGGCCTTTTAAGATTAATCTTTCAGGATTGCATATAGAGAAACCTACAAGTTCCCAGCTGTGTAGACTTCAGCAGCAGTCTGGTGGCTGCTTTACCTCCCGGCGTCTGTGTTGCCTACATAAAACAGCACGTATTTTCTTTACCGTCACGACATTTGACCATTTCCAACATTTTCCAGGATAATGGCAGCATCCTTAGAGGACCGGACCCTTTATGATATGTGTGAAGGGGCATCTACTGTACAACTCCCCAGGGAAAGCTAGTGTGGCCACCACCTCTGACCTTCACTGAATCTCACAGTGCACTGCAGCAGCAAAGGCTCCGGGCGAGCTGGAAAACATGTAGACTGTACATGTGTATTTGTGAATTCTCACTTCAAAGCATCAGACTCAAATGGAGCTTCTTTTATGTTGTTTCCTTTCTTCCAGAGTTATCATGAAAAAATGATATAGCAATTCCAAAAACTCAAAACTGTCATCCCAATTCTTCGTAAAGATCATAGGCCTGAATAAGTGAAGAATAGATAGTAAATTATTTCTGTCCGTACGGTGCAATAACACCAGCATCTGCATGAGGTTACTAAGAATCCAAGAATCACATTGTATTAGATTATTGGTCCCGTTCAACTACAATGTCAAACGGTTGAATGCTTTCACGCCCATTAAGTGCACATTAGACAGAGCATCGCAGACAGAGGAGAGTGCTACTGTAAAATGCATAATTTAGACACAAACAAATAAGTGAATAATTATATCAGTTCATTAGAAACGGTGATTCAAGTTATTTTTAACCATGTCACTTTTCACTTTCGACCATGAAAAGAAGCAGAGATCTCAGCCTGGTGTATCCTCCCCACTTGTGACAAATACTGCTTGTATCTCTGTGTTCCTCCCTGAACGCACCATTCTGAGGTGATCATTGCACACAGGACAAAGACAGATGTAAAATTAAGGCTCTTTTAGGGATTTGTTTGGCTCGGGGGCCCTGAAACACACAAGCACACTTACTATTATTTATGTAAGCATGTCATACTCCTGTCTAATGAGCCTTTCACCGTGAGCGTAATGAAACAGCTTGCATTAACACAGGCTAAATTAACAGCCGAGAGCTCCCATGTCTATGCAGCAAGATGAAAGCAGATGCTCCGCAACCCAAACACGGGGCGTAACAGACCCGGTTCTGCGGAGAAACAGACGGGGACTTTGATCAGCCAGTCAGTCATTCTCATCAGCTCATTGACTCCATTAGAAAATCCTGAATTCCCCTGGACATCATTATGTGAGAACAACGCCCAACTGAGCCATGACCAACTGACCATGAATGAACCCTCAAATTGATTTTTTTTTTTCCTCCCGTAAACAGGGCAATGATAAACAGGTTCTTCTCTGCCTAATCAACCTGGACTCAAAGTGAAAGTCAACCGTCACACACATGAGAACCAGTGTCAACAATTCAACCTCCCCTGAGAGCCAGTGGTAGAGCTGAGATCAAACTTTTTATTTTCTCCAGAAAACAGAGAACAAAAGGTCACTGTTAGGAGAAAGAGCAAACACCAGGAAAAAATACCTTACTAGTTCTTCATCTGTCCAATCTGCTTCACACGGACACAAGCGATATTCTTATGGAAGAATGCTTTTCCTATGACTGCGTAAAAGATACTGAGGAATAATCAACAGAATAATAAGCCAAAGAAACAGCTAAAGATGACCAAGACACATAAGTGCTGTCTCACAAAGTGTCGTCTATTTTCATTTTTACCATAACAAGCCAGAAAAAGCCTGAAGGGTGAATTTGTGAGGCAAAATGCTTAAAACTGGTATCGTTACTCTTGTCCGTGTGTGTTTGTCCGGTACACTCGGCCTGAGAAACAGTCCTGAGGGAAAGTGTAATTTTCCCACAAAGAAGAAATACTGCTTAAGACTTAAGTGCATCTTCACATGGGCTCCAACGTATAATAAATACACACCTTATAATGTAGGAAAGATGGATTTTGAATTTAGCTGCTCAATAAATCACCAAAAAAAACATTGAACACAACATTTCAATTCTACTCATTTTACTCAACCATTTTGCTAGAGAATTCAAATGATCACAGGGGAAGATCAGAGTTATATAATGATTTAGAGAGAGAGTCACTGTCAATACTGTGTGCATTTTTGCAACTGTAACCACTTTCTAGAACTGTAATTGTACACTTTTTTTATTTATTATTGTTGCCCCAGTTTGATTCTGTCATTGCCTCATATTTGTGTTTGAAAATCAACTCTAGAGACTGAAAATGTCTTGCATCAGGGAGATTCAGATTTGTTGTTGTGGTTGTGGTTGCAGCTTGGTTTTCTTTTACTTCCTTTTCCTTTTCCAGCTGCAGACTGACTTGGAGAGTTTGCATGGCAACACTACGCATTAACTTTGACAACCTTGAGAGAAGGACTGATGCCGACTCTGATTGATTATCTCATCTCACAGGGGATTCAAATCCATCTTGGGAGCTGCTTTCCTAACCTCAGTTTAGATTAATTATATCTAGTAAAAAATCCAAAACACAAGGGCATACTTTGGAAAATATTCAACCAGGAGAGTAAAGCGCACGTGATTGGTGCTATATTTTTGCAACAACAGAAAAACATGCGCACGACACTTGCGCGTAAAAGCAGTAGTTGTCCTTGAATAACTAGATCAGAGAGGGAATGGTAAAAACTCACTTGTACCAGTCCAGCCCCTTCTCGTAGTTCCTGTCAAAGAAGTGCGGCTCGTTCCCCACGGCTCTGACGTCCGGGTGCACCCGGAGCGCCTCCAGCAGGGCTCGGGTCCCCCCCTTCTTCACCCCGATGATGATGGCTTGGGGAAGTTTCTTCTCCCCGTAATCCGAGGTGCAGTTCACCCTGAGTTCGCTGTCCGTGGTGCTGAATTCCTGGTGCTCCCTCTCCAGCGCGGTGGTGTGATACGCAGCAGCCGCCACCGCCGCCGCGGATTTAGTCGGAACCGCCTGCGTCCTAATCCACTCCACCGTCCTCTGCTCGGCCTCGGCATGATCCCTCACGGCGGAGACCGCGGTGGTCCCCTCGGCCTCCGTGAACTCGGCCAAGCCCTGGGAAGCGGAGTAAAGTTTCTCCCTCAATGTCACAAAAGTTGTCTCCTCCGTCACCAGCCTCCCCTGATACGCGTAGTTCTCTTGCAGGGGGAACTGCAGCGAGTTGTAGCAGCTCATCAAGCTGTAGAACAAGTAGGTGACAGAGAGGGAGAGGGTGAACATGAATAAGATTTTCCGGGGCACTTTAGAGGTGAAAACCGAAGTGCTGGACCAAAATGCCATCTCTGATAGCAGTGATCCTCTCAAAGAAGTGGCCAGACATGTTTCCACCCCGAGTCTTGCATTGACAAAAAATCCAACGGCAATAATCAGTCACTATCAGCGCCGGTCCAGCTACGAACGCGTGAAGCTGGACCAAAGCAAATCCAAGCGAATCGCATATTTATAAGGATATGATGACGGGGGATGAATAGATCGTTAAGATTCCGGGAAGAATGCCGCGTTCCTTTTCCCCAGGATCGATTTTTTATTCCAAAAGCTGACAGACAATGTCACAATTTATTGGACTGAACTTGCAGATTTGAGAGGCTGGAGGTCTGGCGTCCTTCCAATTGAGCAGCCCATGGCTTGAAGTGGACAGAGGGTGATGGACGAAATCCTGACATTTTATGAAGAAGAGGAACAAAGAAGAAAAGAAGAGCGTTTTTTAAAGTGGGATTCTTCTCATCAGCCGCTCAGCTCCGAAGTCCAGTCCAGTCCAGTTGGCGATTCTCATCCATTCACACAGGCTACAAATCCACGGAATCTCCCCAACGATACGCACGATCCTTTACGCGTCTCTCTGTTTAGTTTGTGCGTAAAAAAAATCCCACAGCAGCCTTCGCACAAAAGCATCCACTCTTCACGATGCCTCCCGGGGCTGCTGCTCGCCGTCCTTGCGCCTTTCTCACATTGGCAGGGTGCTACGACGTGCGCATCGGCTGGGCGAGCTCATCTCAACTGAAGCACTGTAGAGCCACACAGTACAACTAGTGTGTACACCCACTTCCCCCTCTATGTGAGACCACGAGTAAGGGCTATGAACGTCAGATTTCCAAATCTCAGATGCTCGTGTGTGTGTGTGTGTGTGTGTGTGTGTGTGTTAGTGAGAGAGAGAGAGAAAGCTGCTTCTCCCTCTCATCCCTGTGACTATTACGCAGACAGGGCATCACACAGCTTGAATGTAGAAGAGCTGATCTCATTGTGGAATGTTTCTTACTGCGTAAAGTTCACTACAAAACTCCATCTCCAAGATTATTTTTGATGGAGATGATATTTTTTTTTTTTACAGAAAGCTCATGTCTGCACCCTGCTGGTTTTCTGTGGAGCATTACATAAGTTAATTTGTATATAAAACACACAAAAATAAGTTTATCGAGATTAAATTAAAAATAATTGAACTGGATAATGAGCAGTGAGGTTTAAAGGAAAAACTAAAATAAAGGCTTGTGTTGGTTAAGGGTCGGAACGCAAGAGAGCACATCCAGAAAACAATCCTGTGTTCCGGCAATATGCTGAGGATGGGGCGTAGTATACACTGAATTTATTATACATGGGTGCAGACTGTAATTACTGATGGGAATATTCACTAGACCTTAACTTGTACACTTTGTTGCCGCAATATGAGGAATTTGAAATTGCACGCCATCGAAATGTCTCCCCGCATTACAGAAGCTCATTCATCACACACCTCCAACACGCCAGAGAGCCGGCGTCCCACTAAGTACTGGGTCACAAATAATTTGCCGTTGCTCGCTCTCAGAACAGCGAGCCACTGTTGTGTATTTCAAGTTGTGTCTTTGAAATATAGCAAACATTTGTGTTTAAATGTCACAGACCACTTTTCCATTCACTGCCCATTTATGGCTAGCTCCTATTCAGAAGTGGTCTTATATTTTTGGACCCAAAGTAAATGCTATTAGACCAAATCTATCTTTTCTAAAACACAAGTCGTTTGAATCCGATTAAAAGAAAACAACACAGCGAGGCACCTCTTCTACATTCAACCAGTGCATTGCCAACAATTCAGAAACTGTCTTTCAATCATCCTACTGCAGATTTTCATTACGTCAAGATCTTTTTATAACGTAGTGGAAATAAATTATTTCCTACTGAGTTTAACATGATTTTATGCCTTATTCACAAATCAAACCATCATGTCAATCTTACAGACTAATAACAGATGTGTTTTGAGAAGTAATATGTCTAATCGACAGTATGCACTATGTCCATGTAAATCTACTTTGGTGAGAACTCGATTCGCAACCCGGTCAACTGAGCTGCATTTGTCTATTAAGTAAAATAATAGATAGTCTTGATTTTTGTTCCAACTTTATTTCTCAATCAATTTGAAATATCGAAAATATCATTGGAAATCCAGACCTCCACGTTTGCGACGCAGGTGACTGGGTGAGGGGGAGTAGAGTGTGGACAAGTGCTTGGAGCACAATGGTTGCCGGGTGTTTGGCAGTCAAGAGAGCGTAGGAGAGCTCGATGGCTTTGTTGAAATTGTGTTCGTAAATTGCCACTCGGAGAAGGGGAGAGCTCTCCAACGCAAACTGCCCCGTTTGTAAATGTCCCAGTGTTGTTGGACTTCCTGCCTGCCTGTCTAAGAGTCCCCCTGCAAGAGATCCCTGTGCCTGCTCGGACGCTGCATCCACGGGGCGGTCCCAGCAGAATGTTTCAGTGCTAACAACGCGAGTGAAGTGGTATTCAGACGGCTGCTGCAACACAAAGCTGATGATAAACTATTATAACAGCGACCGAGCAAATGTATTGACCCGTTTTATCTCCCCTTTGTTGTGTGTGTTATCTGAGCCGTTCATAAATTGCCCAGATATTGTCCGTCCCTCTGGAAGCTGAGTACTCTGAATGTGTCTGTTTACATTCACAAATGAGAAGTCACTCAGGGAAATTGACTTTGCTGAGGTTTAGTGTGAGTCCAGACAGCTGCAGCATTAAACAGACAAACTGCTTGTGTCAAAGAGGCCAAAATCCAAAAGGTATTTTCTGTCCTACCTGCGGGCAACAGGTTTTCACAGGATTAAAGTCAAGATGACGAATCCAAAATGACAAGGTCTCTCAGGCCGAGTAAGCCAACAGTAATACACTCACTGCGGGAGGTTAAAGATTAGTCTCCCATCTACTTGTTTCACGTAACGATGGTGCAAGCTAACCGCTCCAGTCACAGTCTGCCAGCACAGATTCAGTGTTCATCAGGAACAGAGTCGGAGCCACACGCAGACGAGCCGGCCCCTCTTTGCAGCTCGCATTAACATTCACCGCGCGTCGAGATTCTATTCTGATATGAATTATCCATATTACACCTGGAATTAAAAATGTGTCTCAGCTATCCAATGCGTCTGCACTTCCACTGCAATTATGGTTTTCAATCCTTACAAAATCCCCTCTCTGTTGATGCAAAATTATTCATCTAACCGGTATCAAATATCATCTCCCAGGCCGAGCCCACTGTATTGTGATGCCTGACATTGAGTTTATCTTTTATACTCTCAACGACATATGTGGACTGCAATGTTTCCATGCACACAAATGCCATTTACCTTCTCCCCTGTTTCTGTATATATCACAAATATACTATAACAAAGATAAGTCAAATTCATCAACGGATTGTAATACATTTGCAAAAACAATATCACATCAGAATCAGTCTTATACCATACATAATGTAAGTTTTCAGGAATTTGTACTTTTTAAAACAGACACACACTCGGAAAATCAGTGCCCTAAACATGTCTGAATTATGTTTTCTTCGAGATCGATTAGCTATTCTCTGGAAAATCAATGAAAATGTTCCTGGACCTGGCCCCTGATCCAGATCTGCACCAGTAGTATTTGCACAATCCTGCTGGTAAAACACAGACAAAAACATAATCTCCTCAGTGGATGTGACTATCAAATTAAAGAGCTATTTAAACAGCATTATAAGACGCAACACAAAGGATGCAGAAGTCTGTTTTACACTAAAACACTGAGAAATGTAAAATATGTTTCAATACTTATTCCATTTTACAAAATGCACAGCACATAAAGCTACTGTGGTATCAGTGCAAAACAAAAAAAAAGATTCTGTTCATCAAGCCCCAGGAAGAGTCTCATACTAGGTCCAGCTCTGGAGCCGCTTCATCACCTTGAGATTTGGGTCTTCTAATATGAACTGACCTGATTCTGAACCCTGCCACAGTCTGAGCCTGTCTGCTGGAGCTAAGACGAACGGACATTGTGGGGAGGTTTTGGCAGGTACAGCTGTCTGGACTGGAACAGTGTAATTTGAGTCACAGTGCGGCGGCGGCCAGTGCTGCTGCTCCACTGGGGCAGACGACAGAGATTGTATATCAGGCTGTAATTTAACAGAAGGTGGCAGAATGGATGCAAGCGACCGTCACTGCATCAGTCGAGGGACCACGGACAATTAGAAATGGGACAAAATGCAATATATGAAGGAGATTCCTTTAGGAGCAAATACAGCAATCAGCACACAAAGTAAGAATGATCAGTATTTGAGTGTTTTTTTTGCATCAATTTAAATTCTGCAAAAAACTAGTCATAAAAAGGCAGCTGAGACATATTTAAAGTAATATATATATGATAATAATACAACTGTTTGGATCCATGAATATGAGCAACATCATATCGGGCTAGATCAGGTTCAGTTGAGTCTACAGTTTGGTTGCCTGCATTTAATGAAGATAACAGAATTCATGAGAAAGATCCCTCCCAGTGATACTTGAAGGCATTTTCCTCATGAATTTCTTTGAAGAATTTCAGCAGGAAGACAAGGGAAGAATATTTCTTACATTCGGCCACAAGTAGAAGGAGGGCTAACAGATTTATTCTTTAAATATGTAAGGATCGCAGAGCACAGGGATCTCGTGAGAGCAAAAAATGTATTTCCATAAAAACCCAGAACAGGAGCTGCATATTCATGGCAGCAAAACTACCTTTACATCCACCAGCCCAATTAGTCCCATGCTTTATTTCCGGACCTGGCAAGTGCTGTTGGATCAGAATCACACGGACGTCTTTGGAAGGCATTTGGCTTTTGTTAGCAAACCAAATATGAACAGAAATCTGGTTAATGCATATGTGAAGGCAAACTGAACAACAAAATGGGTCCAGCAGAGCCATGAATTCCATGCATCCAGAGACTTGTAGC
This sequence comes from Pleuronectes platessa, assembly GCF_947347685.1. Classification (NCBI taxonomy): domain Eukaryota; kingdom Metazoa; phylum Chordata; class Actinopteri; order Pleuronectiformes; family Pleuronectidae; genus Pleuronectes; species Pleuronectes platessa. Next base: position 12,439,635 of record NC_070641.1, read on the forward strand.
CCGAGGCCCTGGATATAAACAAAACCTGAGATGTATAAACACAAACACAGTGTGCAAATATGTCTGCCGCTCTGCAGCTGTACATCACAGGTGTGTACTCTACATTTTAATGTGGAGAGAGTGTTTGGATACCTCTGATGACAAAAAAGACCTCAGCTAATGAAGGGAATTTCAAGTTTTATATTTACTGTGTAATAAAACACAATGTAACCACTTCATTCTCAGACATAAAGCAGTAAGTATTTTTCAATTTGAATTCACATTTTCTATTGACATTCCTAAATATTTGTCAAATCTAAATAGATTTTCAATGGACTGCCTAGGTTGTGGAGTGATTTGTTGTGCAGTCATTAATTTGGTTGCCAAATGTGGAGGAGTGTTTGAATTGTGGGATACAACATGTTTGTTGTAAATAATTTAGAAAGTCATGAGTAATGGCAGTGAGGGAGTTGGGGATACACTGGGCTGTGAGCCCATAACACTGAGCTACAACCCTGGAATTACACATATATGCTCAGGTCATCACCCTGTTTCACATTTAATTATCACCTGATCTAAAGGCTTTTGACACCGTGACACCATCCATTTGACTTGAGCTCATATTGCTCTGAACAATTTGGATGTGGTCGCTTGATATGAGTTTTATCTGAACAGAAATTAAAAAGCCAGTGGAATGAAACTGGAAACAAAAATTCAGTCACGCCTGGACATGTGTTATTCAAAATGACGGCTTTACCACAATAAGGAAGTTGTAATGTTTGCTCCCTCCCTGAGTAACTCATCATTTTATATTTTTGCGCAAAACAAGGTGCAGTGACAGCTGTGGGGAAATTGCAGAGTTTGACAAGGAGGTGGAATTTAGACTGGTTTTGGTCATGGTTGCTCTTCAAATGTTTTACCAGTCTTCAACAAACATTCTTTTAAGACTGACACGTTTTTGTGCAAAGGCCCAAATAAGCTTCACAAATAATTTGCCTCATAGTGAACAGAGATTTAAATGGTGTGGGGTTAAGATAAGATAAGATGCATTTATTCGTCCCAAACACATGCACAGTCATGCAAAGGCACACTCATGCAGGTAGGGAAATTTAATCTCTGCTTTTGACCCATCTGGTGCAGTACACACAGAGCAGTGAGCAGCCATGTACGGCGCTCGGGGAGCAGATGTTGGGGGAGTAAGGTGCCTTGCTCAGGGGCACTAGACAGGGTAGGGAGACTTTTGGATTTTTGGACAGATCAATCCAGGTTCGTCTTTTGGTTGTCTCTCCGTGGAGTCGAACCAGAGACAAACCAGAGACCTTCTCTGCCCATAGTCCAAGTTTCTGCCACTAGACCACCGCCTCACCTAGGTTGCGGTTGTGCGTGTATTCTCTCGGTGAAATTAAAACCCAACCTGTGATAAACTGGGGCATTAAAAGTAATACCAATGTCATGCTTATTGTTGGGGCTATTTATTTCATTAGGTATTACGCTTGCTCCTGTGTAATGTACAATTACATATGATTGTGAATCGTAACAACAATCGTTTGCACCAATGAGATCATTTTGTAAATTAGGGTTTGATCCTCGGTCATTCTACGTAAATAGTCATGCAATGAAAATTCCACTAACCCTGCATTTAATAGAAAAAAACAGTCTAGGAGCTTATTAAGCAGAACATGCACATATTCCACACTGGATAGTTACACTGTTCGCTCTTCTTGATGTGATTGCTGCGTCGATGCAAAAACTTCCTGAGTGGGCTGTTTAAAGCCCAATAAGTTATCTGTCATGTTCACCTATTATTGCTCCAAAGCTGTTTTTGAATCTCTGAAGTTGCCAGCACAGCTCACCAGGGTCAACTGTCAGAATGACTTATTGATGCTGGGATTGACAGTGTAATTTAGTATTTTTTTTTTCTGATCTCAGTAGAGAGGATACGGGGCCGTGTCCCAATTCAGGAGCTACCTTGACAATTTGCGTTCCCAAAACCAAATACATCAGAACAGGTCGTCAAGCCCTGTCTCATTTCAAACAGTGCTCCAGATGTGGCCAAGAGGGGCAGCCTCGTTCAGCTGGATGTGGAGGACACATCTCGAGGACCAATCAATCAATTCTACCCTGGCCAATCTTTTACAGTTGCGTTGATGCAATCCTTGGAAAGTCTGGAAACAGCACATGGAAGTGTCTCCAGCACCAGACTCAGATTTAACCCACGACCTTCATCTCTCTGAAGGAAAAGTCTTGCAAGCTTACCTTTGGAAACACTTTATCATGTCACATCCTCTTTGGCAGTATGGAATTTGCTGTTGATCCTTCCGGTTGAATCATTGGCCTTACCTTAAAGACTAAATTTATGGTATCCCGTTCGCGCATCTGCTTCCTGTTGCATCTTGGCTTTAGTTTTCTGAGCAGTCCCTCTGGGTTAAAGCAGGATTTACACTTGTCATAAAGCCTAGCTGCCTGGATGGGACTCGTCGATGGATGCAGCACCGGTTAAGCCAAAGTGCTCTACAAACATGAATAAGGAAAAACAATACAAGTAAAAAAACACCTACTGATAACAACAACGACAGTTTTCTCTAGTTTGAGGTTATGTGCAGTGAGTGGAGCTTCACTGAACTTTGAATAACCAGGGGAGCAGCTCTTTGTGCAGCAGCGGTGGTGAAGCTCCAGGATTCTGTTGGACTGAGCCCTGCAGCCGGTCTTTACTTGCTGTCACTCAAACTACTGCAGGTCACTATTACAGTTTCAGAAAGAAGGTTGTAACCACCACCTTCATCCAAACAGGCATGTTTAGAACAGACACTGCACTAGTACATAAAATGATGGATGTAGGTGTTTTTCCTGAAGTTATGCACCTCAATCTTTCCCAAAATAATAACCTGCATGAGATCAAATAAAGAAATGTCCTTTATTTTGTGCTCTACGAAGGACAGGAGCTTTTTTAGTTGTCTATAGAATCACATTATAAAAGACTATTCATGTTTTGGACTGTGATCTCAATCAACCACATGCCAATATTTATTTGCACATTTCTTGAAGCGTTTCTCTTCAGGTACCTACAGTACCCTTCAACCTTTACAGCCACGTTCAGATTTTACCTCAGATTGTTACTTCAAACTAAGGCGACACTATTAGGAGACAATTTTTCCATCCTCTTCTCGTGTTAATTATCCCAGCGGAACAAGTCTATTAGCCGATGGCCTAACCGAGAGGAACAAACAAGCGACCTCTATATTTCGAGTGGCCTTCATGATTCTCATCGCTCTTGGCTGTGACTGCATTGTCCCAGGCTGGTTTCAAACGGTGCCGTCGATGCTGAGGGGAAATGATAGATACTCTCCCTTACCTGATCAATAAATCTGCTTCCCTACAATGTTGACCAGGCTGCCACACCACGGACTAATTAGATGATAAAAAGTGATGGATGTGTATTAAATTCCGTTGGCCCTTAAGAGAACTCCTTTGGGCTTTGTCCTATTTCCAGCTGACCTTTTGGATCCTAACTTTATTGTACGTGGATGCAGTTATATCAATTTGTGGGATGTTTGTGATACAGCGACTTGGACTGTGTTGCATTGATTCTCTAAAAAGAGAGAGATAGATAGATAGATAGATAGATAGATAGATAGGATTTCCATGTACCACCTATATGAATAAAACAAAGCCTGAATCCCTATTGATCCTCATTTCCAAACTTGACATAATGAGATTTCACGAATTTGCTCCTGGATAATTCACAATGGCTTTGCTGCGAGAAAAGGGACAAATTATGCCGACTGGAGTTTGAAGTGCCAGAGAATCCAATAACCTCCATGAATGGGTCATGTGCTCAATAGCATCATATGAGGACACGAGGACCAGTCGACCATTACCGGAGGGAAAATGAAGACGGTGTAAATCAAGGCGGCCTCGGTGTGCACATGGATCAGGTTTTCCCCACAGGATCAGTGAGAGGCCACTCGAACGCCCAATAACAGGGTAACTGCAGAATGCATTAAACGCAGACTTTGTCCCTGTCGGAATAATCACAGGGATGCCCGGATTTTCTCATGTCCGAATCAGGTTTATAGAAAAACACTTTGTCGTCACGAGGGCAGGAAGCTAAATTCGTTTTTTCCAACAAAAGAAAATGAGCAGAATCTCTTTTGGAGCTAAATCTCTTTCCAAGACATTTCCAATTTTGGCTAAGTGACAAGCTATAACACCTTGTGCTATGGCAGTACTTTACATTGTGAATATCTAAAAGAACACAAGCTCCCTACCTGATTTGTTGCCTTTATCAACTATTTAAAAAATACTGTCAATGAGGACTATCTAACGTCAAAACAAATACTTTGCTGAGGATTTGATGTTTTTCTCTTTTTTCCTTGTATTGTTTACTCATGCGTTTTGATCAAATTCTCTCTCCTTCTACTCATCCTGCCTTTGTGCAAGTGTTCTATCTTTAGGGTGTTGATGTTAGACTGATGCAACACTTGGCCTGCTGTGCCTTTCTCTCTAAACATGTCAGCCCACAGCCAAGTGATGGCGTACAATTAGATCAGTGGTGAAAATGTTCTATCAGAGGCAGCGTCACAGGCAAAAGGAACAAGGTCTGGGATGTTCTCTTAGAGCTGCCCTAAAAAAAAATCATCTTCCACTAATGATCTATCAGTGGAGAAGTGTCTCAGCTGATGACGTCCATTTGCCCTTTCCACAACTTGTGCTTCGGTAGTCACTCCCGGCTAAAACGTCCTCCACGGAGCTGCAGAGGCTCACTTCTCCCGAGGCATTAGAGCAAGGCTCTGGCCGGAGCAGCACGGAGCGAGCAGCCCGTGGAGCGCAGACCTTCCCCGGAGTCGTTGTTCCTGAGTTAGCAAGACGTCCCCCCGGTGCCTGCCAGGTGTGGCTCCCTCAGCATAATTAAGGTGGGATCTGCCAGGGCTTCTGGGCCAGGGTCATTCATCAACTGGATCACCTGCAAGATTAATGTGCACTTGCTGCGGCGCTTCCAACGGATTGCTGCCACTTGCTGAGATCATTAGCGTTGGCCTCCGTATGACTGCAGAGGGCTCCACTCAGTGGACGGGGAGATTTGCAGCTTTGCATACTAAATGAATAGTCCATCATTGCCTAATTAAGGGATTATTTGAGACACTTGTGTCCAGTCCCCGGACAGTATACCATAACTGAAGGGCAAACTAGATAGATTAGCTCCACCTGCTTAGTGGCAAAGTGCAAAGTAATGAAACTGCTGACAAAAGTAAGCTTGGGAGGGGAACGGGGAGGGTGTGCGCCATTACAAGAGCATCGAAATCCCCGGGGGGTTACTCACGTTCACTGTTTAAAAGTTCAGTGTCTAAGATTTGGGTGAAACTGGGATCTATTGGCAGAAATGGACTAAAACACAGTCCTTGTGATGTTTTCACTAATGGGTTTCATCTAAAGAGTGCAAATTGTTGTTTTCTTAACCCCAAAATGAGCCCTTTATATTTAAATACTTAATATTTACATCAGGAGCGGGTCCTCTCCACGGAGGCCGCCATGTTTTTCACGGCACCTTTTGAGTTTTTATGAACACTGAATACTAACACATGTTCTCTATAATGTTTGGAATTGGAGGGTGAGGTGAGGGGCATTGAGCTCGACTTGAAACTTCACCACCAATTTCTACACACTGATCCTTTAAAGAAAAGTTTTTATAAGGTACGGAGTCGAGATAGCAACATTTTTCCCGAAGCGAGCTCAGCCCATCACTGATCCTGCTGATAGCCATGTGTTAAATGACAGCCACCTTCTACCGCACAGCAGTAACCTTTGTACAGCATGAACATTATCAACACGTGCTTTACTGAAAAACTGTCCAGATTGCATCAGCATCAATTTTATAATCAGAAGTTAATAGAATGAAGCCTGTCGTCTATGTCCAACGTGAATACAGTTATTACATTACATTACTCAGCATGCAAGATTTTCACATTTCTTCCCCAGCCATTTGTTTACTGTAGCCTACATTGCTGAGTCCTACTGCTGGGCAATACAGGTGTGCCTTATTTTGTTGGCTGAAAATAGCCTGGAAGCAGCAGGGCAATAAGAGCCGGGAGACTCAACTGTCTATGTGTGGCCTGGTAAACCCAAACAGATGAAAGCAGCCAAAACCTGGATAGTGCCGGTGAAGTGGATGCTATCATCACTCGGTTCAGTTCAACATTCAATCTGAATCTACATTGCTGAAATGTTCATAACATTTTTCCATCACAACAATGTTGCATTTGGCAATTTTTGGAGACATTTTCCCAAAGGTGAGGCTCAGTAAATACATCGGACATTCAAATGAACAAAATGTTTTCATTAAATATTTAAAAGGATAATTAGTTTCTGCAATAACACAAAATGTTCAAATCAAGGGAGCATCCACTTGTTGTGTAAACCACTGTACAGTTTCGCACAGAGAGGCGTGGGGAGGGCTGAGCACTCTCTCTCTGGCTGTAAGCCTCCCCTGTATATGAGGCTTGTTTTTCATTGACTGTGTCAGGAATCAAGAGGGCTTATCCCTCAGAGACTTCAGATGAAAGTTTGAAAAGAAATAATGAAAGGCATACTGCCTGAGGGTGCATATCGGGGTGAACGTACAGCAAGCTGGAGAGAACAGCAGCGGCGCACGACACGCAGCAAAGGAAGAACATAACAGCTTCCCTCGCTGCCACCCCCACCAGTCTAACTATAAATCACATATTCTGTCTCCAAGACATAAACAAATACGCAGCAGAGCACATCAGAACCTTGGCACAGCATGAATACTTATAAGATGTAACATTTTTCAGTGTGTAGTTTTAACATATCTGAATGATCCGTAAAAATGACTGGAGCCTTTATAAAAGGGAACAAGAGACTGCCTTCCACTATTGGCTCAGTATCAAACCGTCTATCCTCAGTGTTTAAAAAAAAAAAAACCTTCCAGTAAGAATCATTTGCATATTTTGTGACTAAGATATATGTAATTACAAGGATGTGCTCTCTGTATAATACAAAGCCAGTGAATCAGATTTGGCAGCTATGTTTGGAAAAGGGTCGTCTTTGTGTGGTTGTGCGTCTGTGTGTGGTTTTGCGTGCACGTTTTTTGCATTTTATTTTTCTGTGCCTGTGTGGGTGCATGAGTGAGTGCTACGTGGAATCGGTCCACATTGTTATGTGGTGGATATGAATTTAAAGACTAACAAAACAATGCACTGAAAAAGTAATTGTATTATACCTGATATATGATTTGAATGTGTAAAAAGACACCCTTTCTACGATTATGCCTCATCACCTCACTATGAACTGCACGTGCTGCTTTAATAAACTGACCCGTGGTTCACGTTTAAGTTCGTGCCAGTGGGAATGACACAATATGTCGCTTTCATCCCTTTGAGTCGAACACTAAACAGACTCACCGAGAGGACAGTCGGTGTCAGGCGTTACCAATTCCGCCTTGCCACCACCTCCGATTGGTTTTATGATGTGTTTCACAAACAAATCATTCCCGTGCTCTCGACTCTTGCAGCAGATGAGACATGCAGACTCTTGACTTGGGGGCTTGAGCTGCACTGAGTGTACACCATACCCCTGAAATGACCAAATTAGAATGCCACACTGTTCACAGGCCGTGTGCAGGGAATGGAGAACTCACCTAATAGCGCTGGCAGAGAAAAGCATCTGCATTCTGGTGGTCATGCATATGTAAATCTCTCTTTTACCCCCTCCACATAGTAATGATTTGTGGCTATAGGGCCAGTCAACTTGTCCATTAACCCATACAATTATTAATGTGCAAATACCCTTTTTATGAAAGATGCTATTGAGTCTATACAAATCTCAATTTATTTAAAGAGATCTGTTCGGGTGCTCATAATGGTTGGTATCACCGGAGGCAGAGTAGTATTCATACAGGCTTAAACCATTGCTTATAATTGAATTCCTCACAAACATCCATTCAGCTTGGTTTGGATTACGTTGTAATTATTGTGGACACAGTAATTAAATGAGCCATAAACCCTCTGCTTAATTATATACTTTCTCAACAATTTCAACATATATTTCAGTTTTAATGGCAACAGAGGCAGACACTGTGCAGTCTGCTCTCTGCGTATAATCTGCGTCTCGCCCAGCACTCAGCACAAAGCCAGCTTGTAAAGAACAAAGGTAATAATAATGCTTTCCGGTGCAATGAGGTTTGGTGTCAGCGGTCAAATCAGCTGCTTCAAATCAAATGTTTCTGTAATAGCACACTGTGTAACCCTGTGTGGACCCACTTCCTAAATTATGTCTCGGTAATATGGAATCTTAACCTTGGATAATCGTTTCTTCTCAACCACCTGGCGCCCTGCTGTTTCCACCGGTTCAGCACCCAGCAGGTGAGAATAAATATGTAAATATGAGATATAAAAGGTTCTTATAGTTTCTGTACCAGTTGAGCTGAAAGTTCTGCTGCAAAGTTTGAATTTTTAAACATGTTAACAAAACAAATGAGAATCAGAAGGGAGTCAGACAGTCAAGGTTTGTGATGTCACAAACCTAAGAAACGAATCCTGTCAGCTTGAGGGTGGGGCTCTGTAACTGGAAAAGGCTTCTCCACTACTGGTGAGCTGTGACATGGGGAGACGGGGAGGGTCCAAAACATTTAAATAAATTTCTTTCATGACAATCCTTTTTTGATTAAAAATTTTGGGGAACAATAAGAGTTTCACAGGGACTAATAAGCTACTGGTGTGGTACTATAATGATTTTGATTGAGTCAGTTGAACTACTGATTTGATCCAGACTGAAAACACCTTGAAAATTTTGAGACGTTAATTAAATTTGTACGGATAATCATGATGACCACCCCTAATCTTTCCTCCAGCACCACCACCAGGTCAACGTTTTCACTTATCCGATGAAATACCAACCTATTTGATGGGCCGATGCCTCCATTCAGTTTATATAATGACTGGAGCGATGCTTGTGAGCTTGTTCAAGCTTTCCACGCAAGGTGCAATCCTCTAATCATATGACACGCCTAACGCTCCAATCAATCCCCTATCATACCCTCTCTCCTAATTTGGCAGTCGTATTTAAGCCCCAAATATTTCCCATCGCTCCCTTTGCTTGTCGATGCCTCTGCTGCCCTGCGTCAGCGCGGCTGCCTGTCGATTCAGCCCCTGCACCCCCCCAGCATCCACCTGCAGGCTGCGACAGGGGAGTTAAAGATATTTGCTCATCACTTCTTATTATATCAATGTAATTATATCTGGACGAGTGATACATTTGGAGAATAGACGCCAAACCTATGTTCTGCTGCTGCAGTAAACAGTTCAAACCCGTGTTGTCTGATTTAACACATTTGTCTGACTTTGTTTATCCATTTTAACATTTACTGGCTAAATTTAATACAACTGTCCCAGAATGTATATCTTTGTGAACATGTTGGCATTCTGACATTAGCATTAAGTTCCAAGCAGCACTGTGCATGAACTCTCATCTAATCATTGCTTATTTGTTCCGTTTGTTACCTAGGGTTTGAAGATAAAGTCTTGGCAAACATTTGAAAAAACTCATAATAATAACAATATGATGATGATCCAGTTTAATATGCGTTATAAAGTTCACTGGAAAGATCATGGGGCAGCTGTCACCGAAATGACACATCTTCTTATCTGTTTGAATGTGAACAAGGCCGTGTTTTCTGAGAGACAGGGGCGGAGATCAGCCGTGAAGAGCGCTGCATATTTGAATGCACGGAAAGAATAACGGAGGCAGCCTCTCTCCGATTCTCCACCTGATTTACCAATAACTGACATGCGGAGCGGGTGTGTGCACAATTGTTCTGCTCTTCTTGGCTTGGATTTAGTTTTACAGATTGCGTTCGATGTCCGCAAAAAAACACCAGAAAAAAAACAAGAGGGGCAGTGGTTATTGCAGGCATCAGACTGAAGTCTACCCCTGGGTGCCTTCATCATCAACCCGAAGCTCAGCCTTCTCAACACCTCCTCCTCACTGCCGTTCCTCCGTGTTACACAGAGTGGTTGGGCATGAAAAATACAAAGTGAAGACGTGCTTTCTCTGGGATGACGTCAAATCAATGTGCTCTGACCCTCCTCACGTTACTTCTTAATCAGGGTTTAAAGCTAGAACCTCTGTGCTCCTCTCATTCCGGTGAACACTGATGGGTGATGAAGCTTTAACTGTGGCAGCCCTGAGACTGTTTAATAGAAAATCGGTCCTCGGAGACGCGGATCCACCGATGGTTAAATTGTTCCTAAACCCTATTACAAGTCATTAGCGTTTCACTGGGTCTAGTATGTTCTTATTTTTCCCTGATGTACCTTTTTAAGCTTTTACCCAGATGGGTTCTAACCGTCATGTCTTAATTACCCTGCTGGAGTTTGAAATCCTCCGTGTCTTTGCCTTTAAAGTAGACATTTCTAATTATTCAGTGTTGATGAGTTGTAGATGTATATATCTGTGTTGTTGTTTTTTTCTAACTGACTGGAGCTATGTGTATGTATGTTGCTGCTCCGGAGGAATGCTCGCACCACATTTCAGTGATATTTCTTTTCCGTGCAAATGGAGAACTGCAAGGTTTTTTTCTCGAATGAACAAGCCCAGAGTAATTTAAAGGATTAATCATAGGCAAGACATGTTGGGCACTAAGGGAACATTTGTCCAGATGTGAGATTGGGGATATACAGTAGGCCCTACCTCTCCATTCAGAGAGGACCAGAGGGTAAATGTTCACATGGACAAGAAATATGTTCCTGCTCACTGGAGTTTGATAACACTCGGACAGAGGTTAAGTTTATCCACTATGTCGAGAGATAAAGATGCCGGTTGGGTTTTTCCATTTCTTCCAGGATATACAGAGTTCTTATCGCCAAAGTGGGACATGGTGGAAAAACAGAGAGCCCTAAACTTGTCAGCGTTGTCCTCGGAGAAGCTGTGTTGTTGTTTTTCTCTCGGATGTTATAAGACCACACTCACTGACCAGATTCAATTTGAGCATGTACAAAAACTGCAAATGTATGATATTTACAGTTTGTTTAAAGTGATTCATTCAATGGCCATTTTAGTCAACAAGGAATTTTATCAGATTTGATTGCATTATCACTATGCATCCTCCTCCTACTAGATTATATAGGGTTACTACAATGTTGGAAGATACAAAATATATAGAAAACACATGTACATATACTGATTTATTTTACAGTACTCTGCAATCTTCTCAAGTGTATGCAATCAATGAGGTTGATGTGCACAAATGACTTTCATCTAAATGTAAAGAAACATGAAATATACATACATTTGCATATATTTGTATTACATTTTCAAAGAAATCCCCTCGTGCTTTTTTCCTCACATTGGCTTGGACGTTGAAAGCTTCCCTGCAAGATACAAATGCGGAAACAAATATTTTGGGGTTTAACCAAAATTTGCGAATCAGCTTATATAAAGAGGAATTAATTTGTTCCAAGCAGAAACAGAACAAAAAAATATTTTAGCCCCCTCTTATGCAGCCGTTAATGATCATTATTATTAAATGTATGATCCCCACATATCAGATCAGTGATTAGTGCATCATTTCAATATTTCTTGCAACATCAGAAACCTCTAAAGACCTTTTATCAATAAAATCCAACCAACCACTGCAGAATTTAGATGTCATAGTAACATAGTGGGATTTGAAATACCTGAGCTTAATATCTGTACTTTGAATGTGTGGGTGAAGTGAATGGAGCACTCACTGAATCCCCCCACGAATTGAAAGTGAGAAGAAGAAGAAAAACATAAACATTATTCTGAAGCCTGGTGAAGGTCACAGGGAACTCTTGAGAAGCTGCAGAGGAGACCTTTATCCATTCGAGCCACGTTCTGAATGAAAAGCAACTCAAGACATTCCATCAATTCACGCGCCACTCAACTGTCCAATTAGTCTTATCTGCGCTTTGCAAGAACACAAATGTGTCTTTTAATAGAAAAATGGGACGGAAATGTGTGAATTCAACTGTTCAAAGAACCAGGAACAGGATATATCACCTGTTTAGTACTTAATTATATAATAATTTCAAAGCTCTGCTTGCGTCAGTGCCGGTTTAATGTGTTGCCACCCACGGCACCCACAATGACAAACAAAGATTTCAATTAAAGATGGCTTTCAAGAATGAAAATTATACTGGTCCGTGTCCTAGACAGTGTTATACAGTCAGTAGGTGGGTTAGTTAATCCCTAGTGCCACATCAAACCACAGGAGGAGGTGTCATATGAACGGGATACTGAGAGGAATCAACCTCCTAATGGGCGGCACAAACATTTTGAGAATAGTATTTATGACCAGGTTTGGTTTGACTCACACTTTAATGTAAAAGCAGAGACAAATTAGAACCATTTTACTCACCAGCATGTCTGTATCAAGTTCCATCTGAAATGTTACTAATATTCAGCCTGCTGGCACATGAGGGGATGTCTTTTCTTTTGAGCGATGGCAATGTGACTAGAATCAGAAAGTGAGTGCAGGAGAACGACCGGTTGTAAATAAGACAGCGTCGTCGCCAGATGATGGACGAGTTTGAAATATGTCCCAGGCAAATGTTTGCACGGTATTCCAGGTGTTGAATTCCACACAGCAAACGATGTCATTACGTGCGCTGGCATCACAAGGACACCTCTCGCTTGAAACAATCCCACACTCCTCCGCGGGCGAGTTGTTACTTCTCGGCAGGTGCCTGTAGCGATTGGAAGTGTATAAATCATAGAGCGGGAAGGCTGTCAGCCGCGATGACACTTCTCATAAACACTGCTGACCGCTGGCCATGGCATTGTACTTCTTCATCAGCTCCCCCCCCCATCACAGACGAGTGCTGAGGGCACCATCCGCATCCCCACTGGAGGGGGGAGCACCAAAAGTCTCTCTCGCCGACAGAAAACAGCTCTTTGCTCTGGAGTGCAAAGCTTTGAGTTGCGGTGATGTTTCCTTGGCAAATTCGAGGCCCGACGTGCCCCCGGCAGCGAGGTAGAAAAACAAAATTTGATTGCAGCGAGTTTACATCACACTGTAATGTGGCGCAGGCTTTTATCAACAAAAGCAAGCTGGGCCACTATGATTGGATGTTTGGTTCACATTAATACTCCTCTCAAGGCTATTATATTAATGAATACGGAAGAAAACTACAGCCTGTATGTAGTTCCACACAGTTAATGCAGGATGACGATAATTCACCGAGACGGCAGCAATTTTGATTTAATGGTTTTCAGATATGTTCTGCAGCAGAGATGCAGCCAAGGTTTACTCTTATGCTCTGGGTAATTTTATTTCTTCCAAAATAAACTCAAGTGTGTATCTAGATAAAGTGCATTCATAACGGCAACAGTAAAATGATTGAAAACAGCAACAATTCTCAAGAGAGATGATCTGAATGCCTGTATCATCAGAGGCAGAATGCTGCTTTGATTGAAGGACTTTGAAGTTACCTGCTTTGTCATCTTGTTGCTGAATGGTTTCTGTTCAATTTTAATTAATTTTGCCCTCCAGCCATACTAGAGCCGGGGCTCTGGGGTTTGCAGTGTCGGTCAATTGTTCCGGCACATTGGTCCAGACAGAAGACATTCAACGCAGATTACATTTTACAGGGACATTCATTCACTGATTTTGTTGATTCCCGGACTTTTTCTCTACTACCAATCATAAAATATGCCACATAGGCTGATGTGGTACAGAGGCCTTGTCCAGTTCTGCAGTGCTCAGTACCAGAGACAACCCCTTACCCACAATAAGCTCAAGATCACACCCAGACACGGCCCAATCCCTCAATATACATCCAGCGACCAAAACCCTAATCTTTGTTGTGAATTCAACAAACAGACCACATAGTCACTCATCCAAAGTGAAGATAGCCTATCCCTGTATGGTATTCACCCGTCCACATAGCCAATACCGTTGCTTTTAGATCTGCGTCCTCGTCAGGGAGGATGAGATAGTGGAGCAGGTTCTGTGTGGAGTTTGCACGTTCTCCCTGTGTCTGCGTGGGTTTTCCTCTGGGAAGTGCAGCTTCCTCCCACAGTCCAAAGACATGCAGGTTAGCTTAGTTAGAGACTACACTGCCTGTGGGTGTGAATGTGAGCTTGGATGGTTGTTTCTCTCTATGAATTGGTTCTGCAATAAACTGGCAATCTGTCCAGGGCATACCCTGCCTCCCTTTCAAAGTATTCAGAGATGACCCTCAAAGGTTTTGGCTCAGCGGTTAGGGGTAGGGTTAGGCAAGTGGATATGGTTACCCTAACTCTCAATACCCAATATCCATGAAACTGTTCTGCTCTTATGTTACCCCCTTTGTAAAGTGTAGCTGTGGCCGACAATAGACACCAATCAAATATAGTCTTGTAAAAAACAAGTTTGCCTCCTGTTGAACCCTGGAGAACAGGTCTACACACCATTGACCATATTGGTGGTACCTGGAGAGCCAAGATGGGACGTGCTGGGAATCATCGCTGTAGAGCTTTGAGTCCCAGTTGTCCGTGAAGGACCCAAAAGATACAACTGTTGACTTTCCTGAGTTTTGTAAAAACAATCCAAACACCAACAAATATGTTGTATTATTTTAGCCACAGGACAATAATAAATCACAGTTTTCTCAAAGCCATGTCATCTGATGTCGAAGCTGTGACAGTCATTATTTTCATGTTTCCCTCCTTGCGTTAAGAGTTTGATTTCAAGTATATACTTTAATAACTCCCCATCAAATAAATGAGATATGGATTGCGTTAGCAGTAGCTGCCTCTTCCTCGGGGTATCAGGGACAAAATGCCCGTGATTAATAATTCATGCAATCTGCTTGATCTTCATCATCATAGAAATAGTTTCCTCTAGCTTAATCCCCATCAGTCCCAAAAAACTGCTGTCTCTGGAGGACAGTACACCTCGCCTCTCCTCTAATGTCTCTATTGCACTCACCACTTTGATATGAGCTACATTTCTATGACTATGTGTTGTGAGGTGGAGGAGGGAATATCAATTCAGAGCCGACTTCCAAGGATTAGATTTCAGCTGGCAGGGTTGTTAACAGAAGTACCCCTCTTGTGTTGGAGGCACAGAAGGGAACTGACTGCAAAATGAACGCAGGCCTAACCAGGTTTCTGCCCGAGATTTATTCACTCTGGGGGAACATTTCATCCAGCGCACCTCAAGGACCTGGGACATAGTGGAGGGGTTGAGGATGAAATGGACTGTAGAATGAAAAGTAAAGTTTCATTATGAGGTGTGAGCATCATATCGCCGACTGCCTTTATGCCAGACACTGTTGTTCTTTTGAAATAGTAGATCGTGCTGCTCCTCCTGCCTCCACTCCCACTTTATCCTGTTATAAAAACAGCTTTGTTATTTTCTGTTAATCAATTCAGCGCTACTTATTCACCGGAGCCGTGACACATGTCTTTTAATGATTCCCGAAATGCGCCAAACTTAATGTCCACGTTTTCTCAGGCTTAATGGAAAGACATTACGCGAAGGCAGCAACAGAGGATGAAAACAAATAGATGCATTTGTTAAACAGTCCGAACAGGGTCTGTGGCGTATTGGTCAGCTAGTAATCATTTTAAAGGCCTCGGTCAATAAATGGCTGTGGAAATTATGTGTCGGAATTGGGCGATCTCAATTTTTAAACAGCAAAGTGTGACGGTATTGATTGGTCATCCGTGCACTTAATCAAAGCACAGAGCAATTTAAACTGTGTGGGCGCATGTTATAGCCGTATTTTTAAGGCTATAACATGTGTAGGGAGCTGCAGTGTGTGCTAATCAATGGCTGATAATACTCCTTTGACGTATACAATAAAGCTGTTCATGTTATGTACAGACCCTTTTCACATTATGGATTTAAAGCAGCTCCAAAGATTCTTTTTAGATTTTTAAAAACATTTATCAAAGACAGTAGGGCTCACACATATATTTCTGTGTTCTACAAACTAGAGCAGTGGCCGTTCTCTACATGTCTCTACATATGTGGAATGGGCGGTTTGCCTGGACTGCGGTGATGCCGGTTGCAGCTTTCCTCCTGAGACTGTAAAAGTGACCTGCGGTAATTGAGCCGCAGTAAGAACAGGCTAGAGCTTCAGTTCACAGAACCCCGATGTCTTGGCACAGCTGCTGCGCAAAGAGCTGTTCACTTATTCATACATAGTTAGGTGAAGTCCGACTCAGTATGCAGAACATCGAATAAGCAAATCATTAGTTGCTGCCGTCGCCAGTGTGCTGTTGCAAGGACAACATCACTTGCGTTGATGAGTCACAGACGCTGCTATTCTGCTATACAGGGCTCGTCTACTGTTCAGGTAAAGAATATTGAACACATTGTGTGTCTATATACATCAAATTTCACACTGGACTTTTCTGGACATGCCAAGTGTGAAGCCGACATGATTAACCGTTCTTGAGAAAGGCTTTCCTCATGCACACAGACAGAGACTTCTGGGATTAGCTGATAGATGTTTGCTGCAAAGTAAACATGTCACAGAGCCACTAATTAAATGAAGTGAAGCAATAAAAAAAAAAAAATCATCAAATCTACCTTTCATTTCGAATGTTCAAACACTGATGTTGAAAATATCAAACAGCGCCTCAGCTTTTATATAAAACGCTTTACAATTGATGATAAAAGAAACACCATATACAGTTGGAGGGCACCGCTACCGAGCAAGGTTTTCATGTTTTCCCAGCGTTATCGCTCGCTGAGAAATATCAAAACACCCTGAACTCCCTGATTAATGTCAAGACCTTTACAAATGAGGGAGCGTGGAATTATAAAGAAGTGGTAGGCACAGTTATTATGTGGGCTTGCTATTCCACCATCAGCGCTGCGACACACCGAGCACCCCCTCCTCCATGATTTATGGAATATAATTTTCTGCAGAAGCTGAACAGTTTCTTAGAAAACACAAGAGGTCTTTGTGTTTTATCTCGGAACAATTTATCTTGTTAAAAGATAAAACATATATGCAATCTCCATTGTTGCAAGCGATCACATGGGAGGTCACGGCAGTTTGTCCTCACGCAGTGAAATCAAATTATGAATCTGAGATAAGAAACCATCTTGAGCATCACAAACAGAACAAAAGCTGGTTTACACAAAGTCACAGATTGTGTTGTTGATATTATTGGTTGTTGATTCTACATATTGACTTTGTTTGCGACTCACTATTTTAGAGAGAGATTTTACGAGATGCAGTATTTCCACATTTGTGCAAACACTTTCCCAACACAGAGCATGATAGAAAAAGCACAACAGTGTTTTTTCCTGTACTCAGTATATGCTAATGCTACACTTAAAATTGAAACATGGTGCGATTGAATGGCTGTTCTTTCATGAAATGACTCCGCCAACAGCCACCTACACATCCAGCTGGGAGCAAGCATAAGCGTGTGTCACTAATGGGGGAAAAATATCTGCTGATGTTGCAATCTAGGTCAAACAGAAATGACTTGCTAGTGGTTGTTAGTGTGAATGAAGTTATAGTTCTGATTTTAATGCTATGAGAAAACCATGGAGAAAAAAACGGTGTCTGTGTATTTGAGGCTAGAGCTGATTGGGGGATTTTCTATACTTTAAGCTCGGGCGTATATAATCTCTCATAGTTGCTGAGCTACATAGAAGTGCTCTATAAATAAGTCTGTGCAGATTTGCAGCAACTTCAAGGTACTGAAACGAGTAAAGTGCTTTCGAGAGTTAAAATCCGGTGTATATGAAGCAGTCCAGCATACATGACTCGAGCAGCCAGACAGTTGTGTTAGTATTCCTATTGCTACAGTGTCAAGCTGTGAAGGCACCCCGATCCTCTATGTATGGATTGTGCAGGGGCCCGGATGCAGTTGAGCAGCCGAGAGGAGCTGACATGCACCTTTATCACATGGCTTAAGGAGACAGAGGCTGAGGAGAAGACAGCGCTGGTGATGAATGGGCTGCGGGCCTTGCCTTCCCCTCTTCTTTTGACAGAGCCGCTGTAATCTGTAACAGAGCCGCCGTTGCCTCTATTAACTTCTGACACATGCACACCGGCACACTCACTACCACTGACCTTCCACTCCTCTGCCTCCAATCCCATTCATTCCGACTCCGAGGCGAGGGGACGAGACGGAGCGAAAGCGAAATATCTGAATGTGTTTACCCTGCGTGCTCTTTTCAAACCCATGTTAGTCATGAGGGCAGCGATTTTCTTTTACCCCGAGCAAAATCATTTCTTTTTATCAAAAAATGCACATTCGCAGCAAAGGGATGTTTATTTGTAACTCTCAGGGACACAAATAGCCGCTTTTCAGTCAACAAGTTGATTAAACTGCAGGGTTAAAGACTTGACTCATCGGAAGCACCGCGAGAAGTCTGCTTCTACAATCAAGGTGATACAGACTCAAGGGAGCTTGCCTTTGTTTGTCTTGGTTTCCTTGATTTCTCTTCCTCAGGTTTTTGGAAACTGAAATTATTCTTCTGTCAATATCTCAAAAACATCACCAAGCAGTAAAATAATCTAGTACTGATGAGAGGAAAACGACCGACTTCAAAGACACAGCGAGCATTTTGACTGTAAGAAAAAGGCAATTTTATTGTTGAGTAACATTGTTGTCTTATTTAGACGATTCAATCCAAAAACTAAAATGGCACTCAGTAGAGCACATCAAATTGCACCAAATGCTCTCACTCATTGATATCCTCAATATGCCTTTTTTCATCAAAATAGGCTTCCACTGAGTTGCATGGTAGTTTTTGCGTAATCTTGCTCACGAATGAACCCCCATACAAACCAACTAACAAATAAATGGACTGAGGCGAAAACATAACCTCCTCGTGGATTGAATCAAACACCATCCCCTCTTGTCTTTTTAACAATTGATTATTGCATGTGCTGAATCATCTCTCATAACTTCTATTCAGATCTCATTAATAAGATTTATGTTGCGTTTAATTTGTGTTACTGTGACGAACCGGCCGGACTGAACTCTCACTTTCTGCTGCATTTAGTTTAACACTTCCTCTCTTCATGGCCTCCAGCTTCACTTCCTCCCATTGTGCAGTTCGCCGCCACGTCACTCACCACACCTCCACCTAATCAACCAATCAGCCGCCCAGTGTATATAAACCTTCTCACACACACTTCCCTGCCACATTGGCCCTGTTCTGTGTGTTGAGCTTTCCAGCCGTCACTCCTTGTGTAGCCCTCCCGAGTATGACCATTGTTTGTTGTCGTTTCCAAGACAGCTAATGCCCTGAAAGTTTTGCTGCCTTGCTTTGGTTTGTTTGGGGATTTTATGTTTTTTTTTCTGTGCCTGTGGCTTTCCTGTACCCTGGACACTGCCGACTGCCGTCCTGTGTATGAACTCTGCCTGCGTTGAATCTGAGACTGTTTTGATTCAAACCTTGAGTTTTTCCTGAGTCATCACAAAATGGTGAAAAATGCTACATTGAAGAAAATGGAATGAGTGCTTTCCTGACTCATAGTGCATCGTTCCATGGATATTCGTGGTAATACGTACAGCAGTTTTTGTGAAATCTTGTTCCCATTGCAGCCAACAAATAACCTCCTTGGTATCACATCTTGTCTTCGTTTGATTAAAAAAATTTGCTGAGTCATCCCTCCGTACTTCTATTCAAACTTCTTTAATAAAACTTGCTGTGTTTCATTTACGTTATCCTCCTTCCTACACGATTTACTTCTTTCAGTTATAAATCAAACGCAATCAAATTTCACATTTTAAAACAAAATGACAAAATCATCACCTGTTTTACTCGACCACAATATTTAACAAACAAAACTATAATTGAAAGGCTTGGACAGATAACATATTAGACATTCACGAACCACTTACTGTCACTCTTAATCTATCCACTTCTGTTACTGAGCCGGCAGTGTAGCTACTTTGCAACAAAAGGAGCGGAGGATCAAAAGCCGATAGCAGTCGAACGCTCAGCACCTTATCTGCTGTCTTAATGGGACTGAGAGCGTATCCATTACTTATATAGAATTGCGACAGGGTCAAGGAGACAACTATCAGAGAGATCTATGTAATGAAATCTACAGAAAACACAATTATTTTGCTGCGGCGCACTTTTACTGAGACATTCACCTTCGATACATTCACAGTGTGATACAAAGTGAAGCTGATGTGTTGTAATGCATGATCATGTGTCTGCCTCCATATACTGTGGATTTGAAAAGAACAGATTTCTTAAAGTGTACAATTTTATTTAAAAAAGCAACAACAACAAATGCATCGAGGGCATACTCAATTTCCCCTAAATAAAAGGTATTAAAGAACTTTTGCATTAGAACAATGAAAACAAATCAAGAATATCACAATGTGAGGTAAAAACAGGATCTAGCAACATTCAAATGAAAAATAAAATTCATCTGAGAAAGTAGAGTTAAAATAATAACAAATATTTAAAGTAAAAGCACAGTTATATAAAACAATTGGAAGATTTAAGATCACATCTAAAATTGCCAAGGGCTGGAAGTATAATGTAAATTCACTTCTGCGAATACATTAATTCAGTGCAGTTTACCTAAACCCAAGCATTACAGTGAAATGTGCATAATGTTGTTTTCATACACCCTTTGATGGCTTGTAATGAAAAGATATAACGAGATGCAGAGCGGGTGGTGGAAAAAAAAAGAAGCAATGACATTGTGATTTGCGAGCACAAAACAGAAACTGATTGCGAGGCTGCTGGTGAGAAAGGAAGTCATGCCATTTAATCGCTGCATAATTATGACAGCGTTGAAGTTTTCAGTAATTTGAGCCCCCCCCCCCGTATACATACACCACAGAAGTATACAGACTCGGCTCATCTACTCATCTACCGGGTCAACCTAATCCCCAAAGCCTACACTGGAAGTCAATCACATTGAGTAGGTGCAGCAGCTGCAGGTTACGGAGGCCACTCCCTGCATTTATTTACAGACGCAGACATAATTAACCTGAATGTGAACTTGGGTTATTGAACTCATTCGGTTTCAGACAACGCTGAGATGAGCTCAGGCTGCCGAGTGAACCGATTCGCTGATAGAAGTCTGCCACCACATTTAATCCACAATGGATGGAAATATTGGAACACTGAGCCCCACACTGACCTCTCTGTGTCTTCAGAGCTGACCATATAATAGAAAAAGTCATCCATTGGTGGCTTTGACATCATGTCGTAGCTCAACGCAGCACAAATCAATGTAGAAGCAAATGTAGCCCAACAGTGACACACAAATACAAATCTCAAAGGAGGATTCTGGTTTTTACAGCTTAGAACTTAATTTGACGTGTTGTGTTGGATCCAGAAATTCAATTACATTATTTAACTGATGACTTAATTTAACTAGAACTTGACTAAGTAGAGTGTGTACATCCCCCAAAGCCAAACTCCCCCCTTAAATTAAAGCAGGCCTTATGGGTACATTTTTATTTGAATCTGCATGTAATTGCAGACACTCATTGATACCCACCCCGAAGATGTATTTTTCTTTTTTTCAGATTCACACATTGGTCTCTGCCAAGTCAAGGACAATTTTATAGAGGTTAAGTCACATGGACTCAAATTAAAATTGCTTTGAGGAAGCTGCTGTTGCTTTGGATAATTGCATTAGAGAGTAACTACTATGACACTGGTGGCAGAATGTTAGTTAAATGCAGATTATTTCACTTAATTCGTATCAGTGGCATAAAAACACATGAAAGGCTACTACAAATAAAAAGGTTATGCAAACTACATTTGGAATATATCCGACAAAATTAACAAAATTAACACCTAACAAGTAAAGTTCTACAGCGCCTAAACTTACCATGGTTTTGCGCTCACACTTTTGATTTGCAATGAATTGTTATAAGCAACATAAAGTGATTTTACTTTCACTTTTACCTCCAACATAAAGTGGCCCAGATAATCTGTCGTCTTGCTTTACAACCCGCGTGACTTTTATTGAACCTGACGGCTCATGCTTCCTCTCCTGTCATTGTTTGCTGTCGCTCTGTCGCCACGTTCTCTGCAATTAACAGTGCGGACAATGTTATCATAAGTGACAGAGATGATGACCAAGGCTATGGAGATAAAACCCTAAGTATAATAAACTGAAATGAGCCAATAAAGCCCTTGTAACCGTTTTGTTCTCATACAGACGCTGGAAAATCGATTTACATTTTACCCACGGTGTATTTATTATTCTTTACTGTGCTGTCGGCGAGCAGGGAGAGAAAGATCTGTTAAATCACCGTCGTAAACGAGGAAGACAAAAAAATGAAAGTGACACATTTTTACTCCGTGACAGAAATGGATAGATGAGGCGCTGACAATCATTGTTTCTCCTCGGCGGTAGAAATGTACACATAAAGATGACAGACGTGTCTATCCCGCAGTGTGTCGGCCACCGGCCACATGGAAACACTGATAAAGACTGCGAAATCGATAGGCCACCTAGTGCTTTATGATCTTTGTGGAGCAGGAGTGCTTATGTAGCATCTGGCCTCTGACCCTCAAGTGAATTTCCAACACTTGCTTCGTGTAACCGTCTTTTATGTAGTCCACAAACCCTACAGGCCTAACATCTCGAGACATCAGAGGTCTCATTCACTTTCACTGCGGCCAATTTTAGTTGAATCCAATCACAAGTGAAGAGGGGTCCGGACCCGCCCCCTGGGGGAGCGGTGCTCAAGAGCCCATAACAACCCGGGCATCCTACAATGAATTGTTGCCTCTAACAATGTTGCGCACTTCCTGGCTGTGGCAACAAAGGTGAGAGTTCATTTGTTTTCATGAGGTGTG
This sequence comes from Pleuronectes platessa, assembly GCF_947347685.1. NCBI lineage: Eukaryota > Metazoa > Chordata > Actinopteri > Pleuronectiformes > Pleuronectidae > Pleuronectes > Pleuronectes platessa. Next base: position 12,462,400 of record NC_070641.1, read on the forward strand.
TCCAGGGGAGGAGGAAGACAAATTGCAGCGCGGTGTGGAGTTGCTTTGTGGCTGAATGCCGCCTCCTGCCCCGCGCCTCCCCAGAGTGTCCTGCTGCTGGCGTCAGGGTCTGCGAGGGGGGGAGGGCCGAGAGGGTATCAGCTCCTGCCCACACAATCAAAATATAACATGCAGCCGTCCTCTCAGTGATTGGCTCAAGTAGCCCGGTAATCCAAAACTCACCGTCGCGCAGATCATTAAGGTCGTGCTCTGATCTTCGAGACGCAACAAACAATTGGTGCTGGCAGTGTGATGTGGCCATGTTTCATCGTGAGGGATTTAGCTGTGCGGCGCTTGACAGGACAGACAAACTTCGAATCCAGACAGGCCTGTAAATCATTGGCTCAGGCCCGCATATAAATCTTTCATCCCCTGTCTTCACCAGGCCTTTGGAGATCATGTCTTTTTCTTTAGGTTGACCCCTAATTTGTGGCCAACGTTGACTTGGATGATTGGCTCCCTGGAAATATGCAGTTAATTGGCTTTGCTTTAAGCCGGCGCTGTGGCGTGATTTACGGCGCGTGGTCAGATGTGTGGATGGATATGTCAAGTGTAACCACATAGGAGTGTCTGCAGGATAAGGGCATGATGCAATATTCCCCGTGCTTTTGTGTTCTGTTGAAGCAGCAGCATATCTTTTTTTTTTCTTTTTTGTCTTGTTTGATGAAGGCCCAGACTTTTATGGAAATGAGCAACCCAGCCACAGGGTGTACATGCTGAATGGTTCACGAGGATGGAGTCAATCTATATTGGCTGTTCATCATCTTTCTTTTTTCTGCCCCTGTTTTAACTTCCAATTTGAACTTTCTTCAGCTCGGCCTTTCATCTCTCCTGGAGTTGCCGCAATTTACACTTTGTCTTTCAATTCATTCCCGTCTGATGTGGCGCATGGTTATCAGTTCACCTCACGCCTCTGCCTCAGTCAGCCTTCTAAAAGCCCACTGGATGAATCACGCGAGGCATTCACTCCGCCGAATATGAGGCAAACCCTCCTTTTCTATCAGCCGCCAAAACAGCCTCCTCTTTATTTAATGTCTGGGCGCATGTTCCATTTTGTCTCAGACTGCAGGCAAGGAGGAATTTTCCCGCTGTTGACATCATAAATCTGAATTGGATTAAAAGTACTACTACACTGTTGGGGAGGCTCTGTGGTCTCATCCGTCACCTGTGGAGGAGTGGAGATTCAACACCAGAGCAAAAAAAAAAGAGAGAGAGGCAAAGCACGGCTCGGTTGCGTATGCCTGTTCACCTACTGCCATCTGCAGTACGCTAGAGTCACAGCCGCCTGACTGCTCCAGGAACCAGTGCAGAGGCTCAGTGATCAGTGTCTATTATATGCAGAACCAACAAGCATGAAATATAGAACAGCCCACACTAAGTAGACCTCAGGCGTAGTCTGCAGAGAAATACCTCACAGCTACAACAAACACTTAGCAGCCGTGACTTTGTCTCGGAGAGGACGCGGAAAAACAAACAGCCCTTATTATGTTTATTCACTGTGTCAAGCGAGTGTAATTTGTTAGTGTGAGCAGAATGAGAACAGACGTGACCTGTAATGGTTTAAGAAGGGCAACTCATTGGGCATCGCCACCGCCGCCTTTACACACCTGCTAAAATCCAAGAACAAATACATGAGCAGGGAGGACTAAAGATGTTTATTCGGGGGGGAAGAAATTCAAAAACTCATGTGTCAAACGACAGAGGCATATCCTTGGTTCTCTTTCCTACCCTCAAGACTCACAAATCAGGATCTAAAGCAGAAGACAATATAAATTTTCAATTTATATTCTGTCTGTCACAGAAATGGGACCACAGTGGCAATGCTGTGAGGACGCACGAATCAGAGATATCTGGCTGAATAAAGCCAAAATTGTCTGAAAAATATTCATTGTGCATGGGTCCTTGTGCAAATTCAGCTCAGTGCCTGATCTCCCACTTAAAATTCCAACTATTTAGTGACCTTGATGCCTCAGCTTGATGTTAATACAATAGTAAAACCCTTAACCTTAACCGTGTTGCTCTTTGACTATGAATGAGCTCAGAAAACAATAAAAAAAAAGTAAGAGTAGCTTTTTCAGGAAGTTTAAAGGTCATTAAAATATGAAATAGCTAAGTGCCTAAAACATGATCGCTTACAATCTGTGCTGCTGTAAGCCCATGTGGGTTTGATCTTTGTATGTGTACACGTTTCGCTCCAGAGAACAGGTCAGCAGGACCACAATCCCATCTAAGTCTGATAAATCTGTGGAGCAGCTCGCTGTCTGACTTCAGACATTTCTGGCACCTCTCTCTTTTTTTTGTGGATTTAAACCCTGTAGCCTGGATGTGCTCCCTTAACCTCCCCCCCCCCAAAAAAAATCCCAGACTGCACACACATTTTACAGACCTCTGATCCGCCAAACATGCCGTACATGTGCTTCCTGTCACCTTCGCATTTTACACCTGTTTAAATGTGAAAAAAAACCAGTGATAACACCACTTGTAGCGGCGGGGGGTGAGCGGTCAGATGTTGTCTGGCGGTTTGGGGAGATAAGATCTATGTTATTCATTGGCTGCAGAGTCCTGTCACCACCAGAATAACCAACACTTCTCTAACATCTGCTCGACCTGACAGGCGAGCGGAAAAGCGCGGGGTGGGGGGGATAAATAAAAATGGATATTATAAAATGAATTGTGGGTTCTCAAATAGTCCTGCACTGAAATGTTTCACTGAAGCTGTATAAACACACAGTGTAAATCAGAGGACCAAAACAATGATTACACAGTACTCATGCAGATAGGCGTCAGTTTGAACTTTGCTCCGCACCAGGTTTTTGCGGGCTTCCAGATATAATCAAATTCCCTGACTCATGCCAGCCCTCACAGATTGAATGAACAAGCACCTGCTGTGCCAGTCTGGGAAGGGGACGGAGCTGGCAGCTTGTAGATTAAATTAAGCTGTCTAGTCTGTGCCAAGGTAATGGCTTCTCAAACCAGTGTTAAATGCAATACTGATTCTGTGTCAGTGTTGCTTTGTTGGATAACTCTGTCCGGGGCATTGGACGAGGAGAGCACTGCACACATTGCATGTAGGGCTCCAGCTGCGATTGTCACCATCCATGGTGCTCCAAGGATGTTCCCCTTAGTTTCAAGTGTGCACCACAGCATCTGGAAAAAAAGGTGTTTATCATAACCTTTATACAGTCAGTGCTTTGGTTGTGCAACAGCTGTTGGTTATTTTGAATGAATCTTAATTCAGTGTTACTTCTTTTCAGTTTTCACATTAAATATAAATGTAGATTGAAAAAAATGAAAAATAAAAGGAACAAACAGAGCAGTCTAGTATATTTAGACCTGTTCTTTGCAGGTATTAGCTTTTGGCATCTTGTCAGAAACACTGCAACACCTCTTCTCCGGTGCCTGATCCTGATAGGCAGAGGTTTTGTATTTGGAAATATTGGGAGAAACAGGGTGTTCACTGCATCCCACACATTTCCTGTCTAAAAAAAACCCTGAGAGACGTATTATAAAAATGTAACATGGATTTAGGCTCCTTATGTTTGGCTTGTTCCAGAGAAGATGGAAAATGGGCCGGGAACATCTGCTTTGTGTCACAGGCAGCTTACGTGAAAACATCAAACATGGCGTGCGTATTTATGCATTTACAGCTGCAGAGGTTCAAGTTATGCATTCATGTATGAATATTGTGAAATGATACAACTATTTCAATCTGACACTCGGGTCTGGTTCACACTGAAAAACACTTATCGTCAGCAGAAAATGGAATTAATGTACTTTGCGTGTTGTCTAAGAATAGAAGGTGGTAATAAAACATTTACATGTCAGTTTAACATTTTCAACACATTATTATTTTGTTAGAGTTTTTAGTCATTAAGGAACTGTGGCAAAAAAATAAGTTGAATAATTAAGCAGTCCATGAACCAGTTTTACATTTTAAAGGAATCTGTTTCCTTATAGATGTTAAAATTTACTGGTAACAGCATCCCAGCAAAGCCACGAGGAAACAGAAACCAATGAAAAATGGTGACACTCGCTCCCACCACCCAATTCCTGCAGGTCCGAGACCCCCCCCCCCCCCCCCCCCCTTTAAAGGTCCCAACAGCGACTGTCATGTCGAACCTCTGAAGTACTGAGCAGGGTCGACCAAGGCCAAGATTTATGAAGCTGAAATTCAAAATTCAAGAATTGTACTTTTGTTTGGTGTTTAATGACCTAAATTGCGGAAGTTATGTTTTCAACCGTGTCCATTTGTTGGTATATCTGTTTCCATTCGTACGCAAAGATTACTTACCACCAAGCTTGATAGGGTTGTGGCCTGGGCCTGGATCCGGGAATAACCCATTAAATCATGTTGTGAGATCAGTTATTTTTTTCCTGCACATCTCTCCAGACGATCCTGTGTAGACTTGTTCGACCTTGGTGGAGGTATGTGCTCGAGTGCCATTCTTGTTGTTTCGGGCTTCACCAGAGAACATAAGCAGAGTTCCAGCAATGGATGGCAGAGCTGGTGAAACAAATCATGGAATGACATGCCACCAGCTCGATCGCCTGAGGCTCTATTAACTCTCTTTCTTTTCCACCAGCATTGACTGTTTTGGTTTATTCATGGTCAAGTTGCTCACAGGCAGATTCTCTCGTTTGGTTCTCGTGAGCTGGTCAAACCCCTCGATTCATTTAAGATGATGCCTTTGTATTGTGAAAACACATTGTCTTACTTGTAGTCATTCGCATAATGAGGATAATGTCATTTGTTAGCATACTGGCTGTATTTAATTCCTGTTCTTTGTCATGATTGCATCGCAGAATCCTTAACATCCTGTAAACTACAGCTCAATGTACATCATTATTTCTCATAGGAGCTCCTTGACCTACACATACAGTACAATTGTTGTGTCTAACACTGCGATCAAAATAATATGGATTTATATTTTGGAATATACAACAATAATATGAGAAAATATGAAAGGAATTTAGTGCATCGTGTCTACTGCTGTCACTGGATATAAATAAGTGCATACTTTGGGAATGGTAAATATATTTCTGAATAAAGAGATCACATTTGCTGCAGTAGCAGTAAAAATAGCTGAGGAAGAACACCAAGTCCGTGACAGATGATAAACACTTGAAATGCATCGAGTGATAAAGTCGTTTGCTCGGTTGCTCACTTTTTGACACACAGACACGCTCATGTATCCTCGGTCATATCTTGATGAGGCCATTCACTTTGTCAAAACACTGCCATTTTATTTCTCCTTGAATCAATTTCAGCTGAGATATGGAATGCAATTTCTTATTTCATGACCACACGCTGGTGGCTGCCATGACAAAGAATCAATCCTAAACTGTAACAAATGGCTGCAATTCATAGAGGGAAATGGTTCCCATTTGTCCCCAGCTGGTCAATACACATTTGAGGTCCAGCCGAGAGCTCTTTAATGAATGTGTGTTGGCTTGTTTACCCTGTGGAGACAGAGACATAATTTCTGACTGCATGTATCTGGCCACGTTGCGCCTCAGCTCCATGCCATGATTGCTGCAAAGCCGGTTTTCTAGAAAATGCTCTGGCCTGATGAGGCCTGTCCCTCTGGCACGCTGTATCACATTCGCCACCAGGGTAAGGGACGGAGATAATCACCGCAGCTTTGTATGCTTTACTCGCCTCTCCGTTCTTTAAAGGGCAGCGCTTCAGTTGGCTCACCATAAAGACTTGCACACAATCAGCAATACCAAAAATAGATGTAGAGCTTGACCTATACTGTACGTTCCTCTCGCGGTGATAAAAGGACATAAAGCTCTCGTTGCATATAAACCAGTGAAGTGCGGCGAGCGGGTTCAAGGGCAGGGGCAGATTCATAATCGATAACTGCTAAAGATCCTAATTTAGCACATTATTCATGTTGACTACTCTACTCTATGGTTATTGATCGATGGACAATGTCGTAGCGATGACAAAGACAAATAGGTGAAATACGAGGACTGATTAAACAAGACGCCAGAATCGCCAACGGTCCACTGGAGTCCATATGGGAACTCACTCTCTTAGTGTGCTTCTTCATTCATACTTCTGTTGTTTCCCCTCATTGTTTATTCACGCAGACACGCCGCAGGGAGGTCTCTGTTAATATTATCGAGCTATGATGTCGAGGGTCGGTCATCTTGGCCTTCACACTACGGTTGTCAATAAACATCCATTTACTGAGGCATCCAACACATGGGGAAGGAATTCAATTTGCCAGCTTTCATTCAAAACTATTTTGTTCTATGGTCTCACTGACATCTACCATCAAGCAAAACCAATGTGGTGGAACCCACCGACCGGCTGGAGGCTGACAGTGAATTCTCTCCCCATTACTGTAGGAAGAGATCAATCCACAGCCACTATGGAGGAATCGCAGACAATAAACTATAAATATGTATGTTTTTTAGGGAAACTAGTGCCTGGCGTGAATATGTTTTAAGATTTGATTGGTTCAAGATGTGTTTAACCCTTTTAAGTTATATTATTATAGACTAAGTGATGGGTCAATAAATGAAAAGTATAATAATACAAATGGCACAATCATACAGTAGGCTGTAAATGCTAAAATTAAAATTTTAATTTTTTTTAATTTGAGCATATAAATATCTTAATTAAATAACACACTTCCTGTCAAATAAAACAGGCTATACTGCAACCAGTAACATATCAGGTTTACTGTTATACCCATAATAGTCTCAGAAAAGACAGAACATGTATAAGACTTATACCACCTCACATTGGCTCTGCAGCGGTAACATTGTTTGGATTCATTACGTATTTCTGTCACACACCTCATGGTGACTGCAGTCCCTCGTGTTGGATCCACAGTATAAAACATATTGCAAACATGGTGCTGCTGTTAATTCCTCAGCCTGGCGTCTGTGTGATTACCATCTCCACTCACACACACACACACGCACACACACACGCACACGCACACGCACACTGCAGATGGAGATGTAATATATTGACCTGTCTATGGGTGGCACTACATCTACATCAACAGCAGAGGAAAAGGCCCTGGTTGCAAGCAGGTGACAGTAAATTCTGACCTTTCACAACACACACACACACACACACACACACACATCTCACAAGAACATTCTCTACACCACATTAAAATGCCTACATCATATCTTTACTAGCAGAATAGGATTTATTGCCACTTCTATGATAAACACTCACATCAGAGACACATTAAAAATCAGAGACATATTTTTAAAAACAAGAGAAGGTTAAAAGGAAGGCATAATCATGGGAACGATGATAATAGCTTAAGTATGTGTGTATGAGTCTAAAGTGTGTTGCAGGGTAGCTAATTAGAATCCATCAAACAGTCCATTAAGCCACTTTGCAGCTAATAATTCAAACTGTCTAATGACTCAGAGCCTGGTTAATGTCTATAGGACTATAATTTGTCATTAGAATCTGAGGCTTTGGGGCAGAGGAGACGTGTTCTTGTTCTGTGTTTAAGCTTCTGCTGAGGAAGAGCTGAGCAAGACCCTGAACCTGGACGGAAATGGGTAAAAAGCAGTCCTGATATTTAATCACATGGATATTATCACAAACATTCACTTACACTGGCAAATGGTGCCTCACACTATTGTGATGTAATTACACTCTGCAGACATATATTGCTCAAGGTCAGAAAGTCAAGCTCTGTTGTAATATCAATACTTTCATCTCAGTTTGTACTGACAATACTTGTATTGGTATTTGCTCAGCTGCTGTGTAATCTACTCGTGCAGCCTAACCGTGCTCAATTTTCAATGGACTATTATGTCAATATACTGTAGTTTTCGAAACATTAAAACAAACTATTGCTGGGCCAATATGCACAGAACTCGCAAAGTTATGGCGTATTGAAGTGAGCGGGGATCTGATACGCTGAGGCCTGGTGTCGTCTCAGTGAGCATTTATTTATATTGGCATCTGTATGAAGGAATGCGGGGGCCTGGGATGCGGTTGCAGGGGTTATTTCGAGCTCAGCCGGCTTTGATCGGGGAATTGATTAGACGTGAATGAACCCCTGCAGAGGTCGCTGAAATCAACACAAGGACAACTGAGCTCCTACACTTCTAGGCCATCGCTCTCAGCCACGTTTCCAACAACAGACGCCTCACTCCTCTAGTGGGAGCCTGCTTTTATGTCGAAATGTAATACAAATATTAGACACATAGTATGAATCATATGTTGAAACACATTGTTTTTCCCAATCATTAAAATATATACTTGCTTTTAAATGTGCATGGCAAAAGACAAATATTGAACACAGAAAAATCATAGGAAACATTGATAAGTACCTCAAAGGTCATGATGTCTGTGTGTAGTTCAGCCAATCAGAGAGGACAATCAATTTGAATGCCATTGAATCGTATTCAATGGCATTGTGTTTATGTAGTTGAATAGTTGTGTTTATGTAGTTGAACTGTACATGTCAGTGTGAAAATCTTAAAAAAATACATCGCTTGATTCACCAAGATATAACACCTATGAAAAAGCCACACATCACATGCACAAACTAAAGTTTATCAGATGAAATACCCAATTGCTGCTCAATCGTTCATGAAATTACTTCTATAGAACTTTTTAATAATTGGCCTCGGCTCCTATTTACACTGACTGATATATATATTTATTTAGGTATAATGTATGTAATATACAAATATAATTATATTTGTTCTACTGTTCTATTTTCTCTGCTCATGTTACATTATTTAATTATCATTGTTTCTCACTTGTAATGCATGTTTTAACATGGTTAAGTAAAGTCCACTGCAAAAGAGGTGTTTTAATTTTATAAGTGATATTATTGTAATGTTTGTTGTCGTTATTATTGTGTTTACACTTAAATCATAAAAATAGTGTTTATCTTATTCTGCATGCTGGACCCACAAATGTCTAACTTGGGCCAGTTTTGCAGGATGGAGCACATCATTTGAAGCCTTTACACATTTTGTATTGCTCCAGTAAATGAAAAGAAAATAACTAACACTTAAGTATATATGTTATGTCAGTTATGATGTGTGACACTAGTGGACTCAGAAAGTGTTATGATCTGAAAATTATGAAATTATTTCAGGAAAAATTTATCATCAGTCCTTGTGATATATGTTATTTTTCATTGTAAGGGTAAAAGAGGATGTGAAGTTTTGCTCAGCTTCAAAGCTGCTCACTTTATCTGACAGGAAGATTTAGAGAGAAATTCAGAGTTTGTCCACCAAGGGGCTCCCTTCTCAAATACTGACATGACTATGCAAAGCAGCAGGTTCAGTCATGGTGGGATGTTCATATTCATAAGAAAACCATGATCATGACTGTGGTCTGACAGATCAGTTATATAAGGCTGCAGAAAACATATTAAACCGGAAGTGTGAAAGTAATGAGGTCATTTTTGTCATACATTTTAAAATGTTGGAAATATTTTATGCTGAATGTCTGATAGCAATGATTCTGGCATATATGTTTAATTTCTATTTATCTGTCCATCGGAATACATGAACCCTCTCCTTCCATGTTTCCAAGTTTATTTTTTTAATTAAATTACATTGTGTATCAGAGGCACATTAAAAGGTACTTTAAAATAACGTATTAGTACTATGATTATCTGTAAAAAAGAATGTTTATAGGATAGAATGGAATTGTACATCCTGTGGTTGCATTCAATTATAACTCATGTCCTTATTATGACTTACAAACTTTATGAAACTGACCTTGTGCCTTTCAAAGTGATTAAGTTCTAATGCAATTTTTTAACTTAACACACATCCTTACCAAACCACTTCTATGTGGTTTGAAATGTTATTTCGACACTTCAGCTGTATGGACAAAAAAAAGTACAGCTACTTTCTCTACAGTATTTCAACAAGTCACATCAGTGCATGGGGGCACCGGATCTACTGCAAAGACACGTGGAGAATATCACATGTGCTTGTGCATCGGATTGATGGAATCAGATTGAGCAAACAGTCGACGAGATATAGGAAAAAACATATTGTTTTGCATGAGACCCACGTCCACTGACCTTTCTTGATTGAGTGTAATAGCATACAGAGCAAATGCAAAAAGGTCACTGCTGGAGACAGCTATAATATTATAATTGGTACTTCTTTTTTTTTTCGACCAGGGAGACAGTTCAGTTTGAAGGAGCTACAACACACACACACTGTAACATAATTCGGACATAATGCTTGCAGGACTGTCACATCCAGGCGAGATGGACCACTCGCTTACTGACACAGATAAAAAAACGAGAGCGGCTACAGCAGCCGTGTAGTGAACTTGTTTTTCTCTCTCTTGGCATTCTGAGAGGCGCCTTTGTGTCCTCACCAAGGCTACCCTCTTATTCTGTATAATAGTCAAGGACAGCATGTTTTCGGCTGGAACTTGAATCCATTTAAGGTGGAGTATGCAACGGGGGCACGATGCTAAGAAAGATCAAATGACTGCGCTTAGCCTGACATTTGCAAAGGCAGCGCGGCTCCAACATGTTACCACTGTCATCCTCGGGAATAATCATCCACCACGCTCTTCGGGTCTAAGTCGGGCTAATCAGCGCGGGAAAATATTGTGTTCGGTGACTGTTAAGCACCTTCAAGCATTCTCTGACTGCCCTCTCCTTGTGCCATAATGATGAGCAAGCTGTCTGCCCAATTTAATCACTGTTATTCAGGCAGGATAGCTTTGTACGTGGGCTACATTGTAAAAAGCCGATTCTCAAAATACAGAGTGAAGCACACTGAGGAAACATCCGTGTCTCTGGGCTGGCTCTGTTTACATTGTTATCCACTGGATCAAATAGGCTACTCCGCCGCACTACAATGTGTGAGCTTTTCTTTTTTTCTTTTTTTGAAGGACAGAGATTTGCGTTAGAGGGTTTTTGTGACGCCTGTAGGATGAATTGAAAAAATAAAATGCAAAACTTGCAGGACATACTCCAGAATGTCAACACCATTGTTTTTTATTTGAGTGTATCAGTGGTTGAAAGTAAAAGATTAAATCACCGATAAATATATTTTTTGGAATGGGTTTTGCCAGATCATGATTTAATAAGTTCAAATTATTTTAATAATACAAATGTGAAAAAAACAAACACTGTGTCTTTTCCCTTTGTAAACACAAAGTACAGCCTGTTCTCTTCGCCCTAATGTGGCAACATTATAACAGCAGCATCAGTAGGTGGAGTAATTATTTCCACAGAAGCTTTGTAACAGGTTTAGCTGGATGGCTTATTTGTTCTGGGTTATGTAAATACAGTGCATTCTAATTAATGTAATTGGGTAACCAGGAAGAGATAATTGGGAAGCATCACACACAGCAGTCGTGTGCCTCAGTTAATAAAAAGGTCACGAACACAGACTGTACAAACTTGGATGCAGCATAAAAGGCCGGTTACCTGATATTATTCTTTATACTTTGGCCCTGCTCGGATAAATACTCTACTGTTTGGACATAATATGGAAATGAAAAAGCTCAACAATGTTGCAGTCGCTGTAGCTGCACTTGTGATTCAGACCACAGTGTCATGCAGCATAGTCTGGACAAATGGCATCATGGCACCATCTGATAGATAGGATTCAGTCTGCAGATGATTTGTTAATGATTGATGGGCATGTCACAGAGCTCTGCAGTGACTTTTCCATCGCAAGTGCTGTCACTCTGCCGCAGGAATCTCCACACCAAAGGAGAATCTTATATCATATCAAGTATTTCTGTCTATTATATAATCCCCACTTTATATATTTTTATAAAAAGTACAATGAGAGAGTTTTAACTATTTACATTACAAATAGAAGGTTATTTTAACAGGATTTTGCAGCCACTTTTCTTATTCTTTAGTTTTTCATCATATTGATTCTCCTTGAACACTTGAAACAAGTTTTTTTGCCCATGGATTTGCCCAAATTCTTTAAACCTGGCTTTACACTTGGCAATGACTTTCTGTCTATCTGTCGACTTGTCCTCTAGCGCCACCATGAGTTTGACATTTTTGGTTATATAGACTGTTGACAATAGAATAATGGACGACAAGACAGATCCGCAAATGTGAAGTCTGTCTTAAATCCTGCCTCTATGTATATCCAAGTAAAGTGCAAATCAATATTTATCATTATAGGTACTTCTTATCAAATTGATATGTGATCACTTTTTACGCCAAGTTTGCTTTTAATTTGTTATTCGATGCTATAAGAATCGGGTGAAACATCATGATTGACAGATCAGACTGACTCGTGATTGGTGGACCTGGCTACCTCACTCCATCTCCTTATTGCTACTCTACAGACTCCCAGAAATGGGATCCTGGATATAATGGTTTAATTTCTGGATCATGGGAGGAAGTGGGTCATCCATCTTTATATACAGTGTTTGCTGTAGGATACATTTTTTTTAATAATAATAACGTAGCACGACTGTAAATGTTGTCATGTTTGAAGACAATGAGACTTTTGGGACTCAGGTTACTACAGGTTATGTACTTAGGTGATGCATATGTAGAAAGGAAACCCACATCAAAGACATCTCAAAAGCAAATGGTAACAAAAAGAAAAGAAATGATGTATGACTTTATAATTCAGTATCATTTTCAGTCTGTAGAAACAAAAGATGTTAAAATGTCTCTGCAGGTTGATTCATTTCACTGAAGGAGTCAGGGTCAACTCTGGATGTGACAAACAAGTGTCTGTCTGCCCCTGTAAACCCCCACATGCTTCTATGATTGTAACATCCAACATATCCCTCTCAGTAACACATTGACATTGTCCAGCCGAGATCTTCTCCAAGACGGCTTGATTTACCAAACCCCTTGAAAGGGAGAAAAAAAATCTCATTGAGGAGACGGATTGCTGAGAGGGCTCTCCAGCAGGCCTATAAATCATTCTTTAATCAGAGCGCACTGAGAGTGAGGTTACACACTCAGACCCCACATTAGCACCGCTGACTCTCGGCTGTCTGTGCTCCTGCACTCTGCCTTGCAAACTCCTTCTTTGCTCCTTTACCCTCCATCTTCTCTCATCCCCCGGCGCCCTGCAATGTAAAGCAGCGTGTCATTTACTCAAACCTGAGGGAGATGTTGTTTGGGGCTAATTAAATATTTGGGACGGCGAAGTGCTGACGTCTGAGTCGACTCAATATTTGGACATCAACGGATCCAGTCATTGCTTTGCTTGTGGAATTATAAAACAACGTGGGAGGTAGACGTGTGGACTGGCAGCTTCAATAATAAAAGAATAAAAGAGTATTTTCAGCTGCAGCGGAGGAACTATTTTTTTTGCATCTTGCCTTCCAATTTGTAAATGAAGATTTTTTGTTGAGGCAAGGGGTTCCAACCAGGAGTTTAGGCCCCATGGAAAGATATCCTTAAAACCTCCGTCGGAGGAGGAAGGAGGATTTGTGTGTTTTTACAACCGCAAATCTGACTGTAAAAACAAAAATGCACCTGAATAATAAAGTCCACACTTTGCATATGCTGAGCGACATAAAAAACACCAATGATGACGTGGTGTGATGAAGAGCAAGGGCTTTCATTTCCTCATTAGAAGCCTAATAAGTGTGTGATTAGCTTTTTGTTTCCTCAGGCCAAAGGGATTTTTACTGTTCTTTTGTTCTCTCTAAACTTGACGGCCCCATCTCATTTCCTCGCAGCTCGCCATTGACTAACCGATTGAAGACTGCCATTAATTCAACAATTAAATTATGAATATGTGCCCTTTTGTGTCCCTCCTGCACAGACTGACACTCAAAAGAGGCCAAGAGTGCCATTGTGCTGCAGCGGGAGTGGAAAGTTTTAATATTTCTTATTAAAAGAATAAAATTAAAATAAAAAACACTATGTTTCTTTGTTGCCAGATCTGAGTGGCATTTAATGGATCTTCAATTAGTGCCTGGATGGGATTAGATTACTCTTTTGGATTTTCTCTACACTCTGTAGATTTGTGTATGTAAACCGTTTTTTTCAATTCAGAAAACATTCTATTTATGTGAGAGCCATGAAAACCTACTCATTAGTCTGAAGGCTGTTTGGGAAGAGAGGTGAAATATTAGCATCCTCATTAAGTTTGCTGTGTACCCACCCTCGCTCTCAGTTTGGTCACAGATGAGGACCCGGCTCCCAGTCATCTCTGGATTTAACTCCTTTCAACTCACTTCAAAAAAGCAGCGTTGCACTGATGCCGTGGCAAAAATTCAAGCTTCAATACGGGAACATCACAGCCTGCACTCTGCGGATGTGTCAGCTCCATCATCTGGAGCCTCTTAGTTGTCATCTGCTTTAAATAGGATGTGTTAAGCTTGCTTAAGACAGGGAATAGAGAGGGCTGCATTTCAGTCCGTGCATTAGGAAGTCGTCGGTGCACAGTTTGAGGGTCATGCAACTTCCTCCTGGTGCACTCATTTGCAGTTTCCCTTTCAAGAGGGAAAAATACTGTACGTGCATCCTACAGTGTAGCAGCGCTATGACGCACTGGTAATCATTTTCAGATGGTAAAGTAATACTTAGGGTAGCTCTCTCCAGCCATTCGCACACTGTAATACTTCAGTGATAATAGCCCTGTATTGAGCAACACATTAGAATTACAGGTAAGGTCCTTCTGAAGGACATGTTACAACTCATCATTCGTTTAGTGTGATTCTTTTGGCCATCTATTGAATCTATACGTCCAATATTCATACAATATCTGCTCAAGTTTCGGTCTCTTTGGGCTTTTCTGCAGCCAGATGGCTAATGTTCATCAGCTGCAGTCTCTATCAGTGTCTGTCTGCAGCTCGGTGCTGAGTGGGTAGACTACAATGAGTTTTTAGAGCTTAGTTTTGCAGAGAAGTGCTGACTGTGAGAGCGCTGAGAATGAACAGAAGCTGGAAACTTGTTGGTCAAACAGCAAACAAAGTTTTGAGAAAGTTTTGAGATATTTACTGGAGTCCATTGAAAAGACCAGGAATTTCCTCTTGCTTTCCTTTTAACTTTTGAAGGAAGATGGAGGAAAATACTTTTATATCAGAAATGCTTTCATTTTTACAGTTGCCGATTTATTTTTTATTTTACTGCGCACTGCAGTCAGTACCTTGATATTTGTTATAAGAGCAGTAAACCTTATTTCACTACCTCCAGAGCATGTTTATTACACTCGGTTTACTGAGGTATGTGTGTGTGTGTGTGTGTGCACTGTTCCAGTTCTTATAAAAATCCTTCTCTTTTTGAATGTCCTGTGTTGGGAAAAGTGGTCATTGCCATAAAATAAACCACCCCAGTTTACTTGCATTTTCTTTCTTTGACGTGAAGGATTTGAACATTGTCACACCTAAGGGAATACAAAACAAATATTCCGGTCAAACTTCGCCATTGCTACATCCTCGTATGTGTGACTCTGTCCTTATGCATTTCGGTTGCTTGATGGTATCCTTGTACTGATTTACAGTAGCCCATCATTATTCGTCAAAGAAACTGAGCATGTAAAAAAAAGGTGCTTGCTTTTTGTGTCTTTAACTCTTTTAATATGTAATTTGTGTATGTGAAAAAATACAAATACTCTGCAGCTTCCGTATTTACGCAAAACGCCACAATAGCAAACAGCTAAATAACTGATTTATGACTCAACACTTGTTCTGAGAGACTCTCTTTAAGTTGTGTCAGTCCAAAGATGTGATGTGTCCTGGAAAGTTTCTTCATCTTGTGGATACTGTTGATGATGCAGCTTTGCAGGTTCACTTCATCAGCTACAAGCAGCAGAAAGCTATATCCAGTGCGTTTAGGATTTGCTGTGATGAGTTCATCCATCTCACACTGCAGCGCTGACCGGATGGATGGAGGGCGCATCACCCCCTCAGTTTGCAAGATGTATTTTATCTAACAGGTGTCAGCAGGGGAAAAAGACAGAAGTCATATGTGGAATCCCATTAGTCAATAATTAAATATCCTGTATAACATCATGTCATGCTGAATAATTCAGTTATATCACTGACGTGCTCTACATCAACTAACAGGCAGCAGATGAGGGAGGAACAAACTCCTGTCTCAAATTTTCTGAGGACAAATCTACAAAAAAAATGTAAACGTTACATTTACATTGAACTTCTTTCGTTTTAAATAAAATCTTTAAACAATCCCTACTGTATATTAGAGTTTGCAGAAATGGGTATAATGTCAACGGTTGTGTTTTCAGTGACATAATCTATCACTGATGTGTTTCTCATTAAAACACAGAGTGACATTACTCTGTTTAAAAGCAGCTTAACTAGCTATTCATTTGATATGCGAGCTTGTTGTTGTTTTTCATAATAGATGATTCATCTAATTCATTTAAATTTTGTGAAATCAACTTGACAGAGGAAACATATTTGACGCCGTTTTCCGTCGTTTCATTTAGTTTTTTCTTCGTTGTGTTCTGCAGTTTGTTGTCCCCGTTAGTGTTCTGGCACAGAAAACAACAGAAAGACAAAGTGGAAATAAATCTGACACTTCTGATCTCGTGCTCCTGCGAGAGCTTCCCCAGAGCGCGGTGGAGTTCTGTCTACCATGCAAAATTCTAACAAATAGCCCAAAACATCTGCTGCCATTTCTTCAGTTTTAGAACTGTTGTTTGTATTCTGGATCTCTACCCCTGCCTGTGACAGTGGTGCAGGAAGAGGTTGATGAATGATTGAAGCGTCCCTCTCCTCTTGTATTTTTTTCATTCTTCTATAGGGTGGCCACACTATCTCCTCTGACGGTTGTCGTCTGTGTGTGGAGTTTACCCTCGGCAGAGCTGGGGTGGTATATGGATATCGAGTCTGTAAAAAGACAAACTTGACAGAAAATTGAACACCTCCATCAAAATTTGCCACAGTCAATATGTTTTAATGGAATATTTATGCGCCCGATCCCAAGGCTTCGTGTGGATACAGCTCAGCCTACGTCATGTATGTGGCTCCGGTTTAACCGAGCTGTGATAAGACGTGCAAGGCTTTGATGGGAACTTGGTGAACACGATGTGCTTTTAATAAAAAAAAAAGAAAAAAAGAAAAAGCACTAAAAGCAATGTTACACAATCTAATCATTCCGCCGTCTGTGCAAGAACACACGGATTGTTACTGCTGCATGTTTCCATGGTCACTGCCAAGCACCTTCCCTCTCGAATCCTCATCCCAATCCTGATAAGAACAGTAATTGAGACGGGATTCCTGGAGGATAAAAGGCGCCAAGTCTGAACGGATGAGAGTAAATGACTTCTGAATATGTAGTAGGGACCAAGAAGGATTTAAATATGAATTATAGATACCACAGATATTCAGAGTGCTCTAAAAATTCTTCCTCACACTTCAATAATAGATTTGGTTCAGTGCCCGGCTGATCCATATGGGATCCACTTCCATACACTGGCGTTTGTGAGGGTTAAAACAAATAATATCTATTCCCTTTTTATGAATGAGAAAAAATAGTAAAAACTTTTTCCTGCCGAGTAAAAATAAATTCACAACGCTGTATTTGATTTTACACCTCAGCCCTTTGTAGAGTAATTAAAGATCTGTAAATGTTAACAACTAGATAAGTCACTTGAGCTTTGCCACCTGTTTTCTCTGGGAAGATGTGGAACGTCTTGAATCACATCTGCATGTTCGGAGAGGGACTAAGAAAAAAAGCACATTTCAGACAACAAAACTCTTGAGTATATCAAACAATATCCCACACAGCACTGAGACATGAGGATTTGCTCTCTGTGCGGTTGCAGGAGATTGCAGGATCTCTGCAATATACAAGAACATATAAAGTAACTTTTTCACAAACACCTTCTCAAACAGCTGCCGAAAGCTGAGGTCTCACTTTTGCTTTCACGGCGGGGAGTTCTCAAGGAGCCGAGGGTCTGTCTCCCGCACCGACAACGCTCATTCGCCGAGATGTCTGATGAGCTGCGAGGCTCCACGGCAAAATCTCCCACAAAGCTACTGTTCTAGGAGGAGCGGTGGCGGAGGGGCGCCGGTATCAGGTCATTTAAAAATGAATGAGTGTGTGAATACAGGCAGATAGACGCTCTGCCTGCCTCCGTCCCCTCAGTCAGTACAGACGAAATGTTCAGCGTTTTGAGTGGGAGCTGATTTGTGCAGGAATGTGGCTAAAAGTCACACGTCTGTTTTTATGATTTTACTGTAAATATACTATGCACCTATACTGTTCATGCACCATATTGTCTTGCTGCTTCTTCACTAAAACCTGTTATGTGGACTTAAGCCTCTATTGCTACAAATATACTGCTACGTCGCTTTTTCAATGTTGCGCTCTTCATTGGTAGCCGAGGCTAATGCCGGGGTGTTGTATTCTGGTAGAAGGTCATGTGATAGGAGCCTGACGAATAAGCAAGAAAAGCTACATCGTGATCAAATAGACCTAATCAGCAAGTGGTTGTGTGGATACATCATCCTATCCAAACATTTCTGTTTCTGCTCATCCAGACTAAAATCCAGCCTTGGAGTTTTCAAACTAAAAGCACTCAGTAGTGTTTCCAAACGGATGCAGTATAGGACAATAGGTGTATCTGTGGCATAGTTGATTTGATCGTATTCTAAGGAAA
The DNA here is from genome assembly GCF_947347685.1 of Pleuronectes platessa. NCBI lineage: Eukaryota > Metazoa > Chordata > Actinopteri > Pleuronectiformes > Pleuronectidae > Pleuronectes > Pleuronectes platessa. The sequence continues at coordinate 12,480,994 of NC_070641.1, forward strand.
GAATGGAGGTGTGCATGTAGCGTGTTTAGAGCCATATGGGAAGTATGGAGGACCTGATGGCTCACTATTAAAATGGTTGTTTGTGATGCAAACATTCAACATCTAATTGGGTCTAAAAATAGACAAATATAGGAGAATTATAAAAAGCAATGAATAATAGCATAATTTCCATTGTGAAAATTGATGTGACCCACAGCCAGAGGGAAATCAATGATCTGAGTTCTACACTGCATCAGCTGCTAAAATGACAGTGCCTCAATTAAGATTAAACAGCACCAAAGAACATGAGGAGTAACTACTTGTTTTCCTCATGAGAGAAAGTCTGAATAAACTCTGATCATCAGCTTGTTTAGGAATTATCTCTTTGTCTCTATGTCTGTGAATGTGTGTGCAACAAAGCCAAACCTAGAGTATGAGTTGGGCAAACGATGAGTATGTGAAGTGTAGCTTGTTCTCAAAACCTAACTAGAAATACAAGAACACAAGAGAAGTACTGTTTGAAACTCTGGTGTGTGGACGTGGTTTGGGAATGTCGGGGGGCAATAGATTAAAGAGAAACCAACAAAGTGCCTGGAGGGAGCTTCTCTGAGGGGATTGTGATGGAAACTCTTTAAAAAGAAAAAGCCCGGGGACTTTCTAGGCCCAGTTTCTTTCAGTCGCCCTGATGAGACACTTTCTTTCCACGCATTCAATGCGAGATCGAAGAGGCGTCCCTGCATCAAAGGGACTCTACTGGTATATCAGTGAGTGACTGCAGTGGTCTGTTAACTTCAAGTGATATTTAGACACATTCTAAGTTGTAGTATTGTTATACTTAATATCTCCTTGATGACCAACAACACTGGTCCTCAAAAGTGAAGCCAAATCATCTTGATCGCCACCTGTTGGCTGGCTGCAGTACAGTCATACATCCCATCTCCTCCCTGTGATATGGATTTCTGAGTCTTGTCATTTAGAAATAAGTAACAGTTTGCACATAACCCTGTTTTTTCCTACACTGTAATTATAAATTAAACCGACTTAATTTCAACAAGCCAGTTTTAAAAAACGAAGATATGATTTTCTTATTCGACTTTTTGCTCTGCTCATTCTGCCTATTTAGGAAAATCTGGAAAACCTCTAATCGCTTCACGTCAGACTGTGTAAAAAGAAAACACTTCACAGTTTGGCTCGAAGCAGAATATCATCAAATTAAATATTCTCATCTCTGTTTGACAAAACACGCCACAGGACATTCAAATCAATATTTGTCACTGCTAATTCTCTCTCAGGGCTTTAAATGAGACAGGTAAACCTGAACCGAGGTGTGTTAGCAACAGGCGACATTTAAAGATATCGCGCTTGACTGAAAATTAAGCATTCTTGAGATGGAACTGTCTCTTGACTTCGATGTAGAGTAACAAATACTGAATGAAATCATCACATTAACTGGTTAAATGTGTCCTCATTCCCATTAGAAGCTGACAAGTCATTTTCTAAACTGAGAAACGTCAACAGGGTTGTTTGCCAAGAGAAGATCTTGCATCCTGTGTCATTATCTTTGCTTTTTCCCATTTTCCAGGCCAAGCTTGTTCTGTGATAAGGAGCCCCACTGAGGAGCACTTCTCATTTTGTTTGGATTCAGGGTTGTTGAGCCTCAGAATAACAGCAGGGATTAGGTGCCCCCTGTTTATGTGCTTTTCACAAGAATCTGTGGAAAATGCAATCGGAGAAAAAAGGGAATCGGAGAGCCACTGAAAGGACATCGGAACCCACTTCGCGACCATCAATCGACTCGCGGCGCATTTAGGAAACAGAAACAGAGGTGTAGCCGTCTATGCACAGTGATCAATCACTCGCCGAAGCAACCCTTTGTCTGAGTCGCAGAAACCTAAATAGAACGCACAAAATCCATCAGCCATGTGGTTTGTCTCAATCAATAAGCGGCTGTGTTTAGACAGTGCTCACGGCTAAGTGAACAGCTTCATTTTTAACAACACTCATCACTTCCTCTGATGGCAGCTGTCCATCAATCACATCAATCAATGGAGCGTCAGTGACAGAGGTGTTTTTCTAATTTTATTGTAAAAAATATTAATATACAAATCTGAATATAATCAGCAAAATCTACTTGGAAAAACTTGGAATCAATCGTTTCTATTTTTAACGAAACATTTCAGAAACCTTGGTTACTTACCAGCTGGGTCACTGCTGATTGAGATCTTTGTAGTTTATCATCTCTCAAGAATTGCAGCCGATGTAGTAGGTCCATACGTTAAATATTGAACGTATGGACCTACTAATTAATGAAATGCTGTGTCTACTCCTCCTCTGGGCTCTGTATGTGGTGGTGTTGCCCTTTAGTATCTTTAAGCGTTATGTCAGAAAATATAAAAGCACACACGTTCAAACTTGAAACACCACTAGATGCTGAAAGGAAGTGACTAAAACCAGAGAAATGTCTGCACACCAGTTGATGCTCCGATAAACTTCTTTATTTTATCTGCCAGGTAGGTAACGTGTTGAGCAAACACCTTTCTTAGGCCACCGTTATAACATTATGACGCCTGTTGGACTTCTCTATGAGTCGGTGCTGCTGTGGTACTTTAATGGTTAATTGTTAAATTGGAAAATGGTGATTTAATTTGTATTTTGTGTATTAAAGTGGCAGTTTGGTGCAAAAGTTGAGGGATTAAAACACTCAGGCTCCCTTTTCTTTCAGTTAAAGTTATATTTAATTTGAATTTTCTTTTACTTCCCGATATATTAGATTTCTTTTTTTTTCTTGCCTGGTGGCAGCCGGATCTCTCAGGGTGCTGACTCTACCCTCCGTGCAAGAGGATCAGAAATTTAATTTGCTCTGTTCAGGAAACTGCTGAGCCCTGCCAAAGCCAACTGTGTGTTAATTAGACTATAACGTAGACTATCAAGACGCTCAGCGGACGGGCGGAGAGGATGGCATTTGTAAACCGCGTCCCCTTGTTGAGAAGAAACAAAGAAAGCAGTGCATAAAAATAGTTCTGATTTTAACAACATGGGCAAAATGTCAGCAGCAATTAGCTGACACTGCGGTTGGCAATGAGAGAGGTAACCTGCTGTTCAATGGCCTTTAGTCAGAGCTTGACTTTTGTTATTGTTGCCTCTTTTTTACAGCAGCAAATACACAGAGGAGGAAGAGGAGGAAGAGGATGAAGAAGATGAAGATGAAGATAAAGGCAAACAAGAATAATTAGTTGTAGCAGGATTTGTGCTGGCAGCAAAAGGAAGTTTAAATTTCATGAAGAGTAGAAGTTATTGGAGAAACATAATTGACTTATTAATCTGAATCAAGAATCTGGATAACTTAGATATCCATTTTCATGCCTTTATAATCAAAGTTAACCATGTCTTACAGTTTATAATTCACCATGTCACAAATGTTCAGCTGATGAATTTGAGAAGATCCTTTGATGCAATCATGAACAATCTCAAAGAAAATGTCTTTCATTTACAACCTTTAATACATGAATTACATGAATCCCCTACGATGCTACGCAGACGACACCCAGCTTTACCTGTCTTTAGAGCCCGGTGACAATGGCAGCTATGATACAGTTGAGTCTCGAAAGCCTGGATGACAAATTACTGTCTTCAGATAAACAACAGCAAAACAGATGTGGTCCCTCTAGAAATAGTTTAGGACCTCTCGCACCTCACTCACTAACCCAACTTAAAAATCAAACATAAAGCCAAATGCAGTGCATAGGGAGTGTACGTTCCCTGATACAGTTTTTGATTATTGTAATTTTTCCTTCTCATACAAGTCGGTAGAAGATCTGTCCTCGATGAACTTTTAAGAACCAAACCCTCTGTCCCTTTTTTTTGTGAGAAAAAAAAAAAATCAATCCCAGAGTATCTCAAACTAATATGAGGCTTCAGCAGACAGAGCTGAACAAATCCAGCGGGTTTCTTTTTAAAGCCTTTTTAAGTTCTGAAAATATTCTTTTCTCCACCAAAGTTCAGCAAGGAAACACTGCTCAGGGAAGCACAAAGAAGAACATTTGAATAAAAAAAACTGAAACTTCGAAAGATCCCCAATTATTTTGATTACCTCCGACTGGTGAAGCCTCGTGGGGGATGCACGTAAGCTTTGTAATGTATTTTTGCGGCAGAACAGGACAGTGGATTTATCCCGTTACATTAACATTAGAAGTGTGTTAGGAAATTATCTTTCAAATTTAAAAACATATCCTTTTAATCATGCATACTTTACCTGCCAAGCGTAGAAAGCTCCTAAACAGGCACTTATAAGGTGAACAAATTTTAAATGATAAATATTGATGAAAATAAACATTATCAAAAAGTGTGCTTGGAGCTCAGTGTTTTTCTGACCCTAAAACCCCCATGTGCAGAAAAGGATCCAGTAAATATCGCTCTGATATAAATTTTGACGGCGCTGCATAACGACTGCTGTAAAGATTTGTTGGTTTGAAGGATGCTTTATGTTTATGCCCTCTTCTTTATTTACTATCATTCTTGGGTCTGGTTTAATTGTTGGAAATGTGCAGGAGTGAGTGAGGGCAGAAAAAAGACGAGGCTCATTTAAAAAAAAAAGGGGGACGATTACGGCTTCACTCTTCTAATGGAGGCAGCAGCAATAGGATCATCGGAGTTTGCCCACATGTTTTTCACTGCTGGGACATTTCATTGAACTGGGTTTGTTCAGTGCTCGTATAATTTGGATTCAGTGGAGGCGAATAAAACATTAGTGCACATCGAGCCTGCATTTTTATTTCCAACTTAAATGTGACGTTCAAATTCAAACGATTTCAGTTTCCAAATGTCTCAGACTGATTCTTAGGTCGTGAAGATACACCGTCGACTCTCAATCCGATTTCCATCAGACAGATGGGAATCGTAGGAAATACTGAGTGGGTGTTTACCACAAATAAAGATGAGTCATTTTTCACTCGGCAACGTGAATTGTGAAACTCATCACGGCTGTCAAACTTAATTTTTTCCCCCCAAAGAAACAATTCTTACTCTCCTACCCTGGCATCTTCAGCAGCCTGCAGTGTGCCACATAATTTAGCAGGACAATGTCAGGTGTTATCACGTACAGTGGGTGGAATAACTAAATCCTGTCAAGTCCTGATATCATACTGAAACTGTGATCCTGTAATCTCTGCATAGGCGGGGGGGGGGGGGGGGGGGGGGGGGGGGCAAACTAAAAGAGATTTCCTGATATCCCTGGTATTATAGGACGGGAAGATGTTTCATTACTGCATCGCTGTGCAAGAGCTTGGCAAGGTTACATATCCTCAGTGGGTCAATTTAAAAGGGAAAGATTATTTGAATCTGCAGGGACAATATTCCCTGCTGGAAAGATTAGCTTCAGTCAGGGCAGCTCGGCAGCTTTAATATCGCAGCAAAGAGACACTCAATTATCACAGAGCAGCAAGTGGTCAAGTGTTGCTTTTGATTGCTGTGTTGATACAACATTGACGGCACGGCATGAAAGTCAGCTCGCTGCCCTACAAATGTCATATTCCTCCGAAGGCTCGCGGCACGACAAACTATCACGTATCGCAGAAGCTTGTGATTAGGGGCAATTTCTGGGATACCTGCACACATCCAGCAAAAGTTTGAACACATTCTGCTCTATTAGTCATACATCCGCACAGAATACATAAACTTCAGCTTCATCAAAGTTCTCCCGACTGGGGGAGCGAGACTTTCTTTTTTGTAATTCCTGAGGTATTATGGAACACAGTTCAGGAGTTATTTCAGAGTTCATTGGATCCTGGAGCCGTCCCCGTTGACTGTTAGTGACACGTCTTGTTCAGGGAGGTGTAATGGAAAGTGTCTGCTGCTGTACATGTTACTACTAAAAGAAAGTTACGTTTAGTTAGTGTGCGTGTGCATGATTTAATGCCAATTATTTAACCAATTATTATGAAAGAGGAAGTCCAAGAGAATGAGAGAAATTACAAAAATCCGAACATCCACCAAGCAGATTTTTTTCATTTCTTTTCGTGTCTCTTGAATTTCTGTTCCGAGCCCATATTCATTCACACCAGCTACAAATATGAGTGTCCTTGTGGGTCCAGGGCCACTCTCTCATGTGCATGAGTGACACATCAAAACAAAGAAATATGGAAGTTTTAGAACTGCCTCCACTGCAGTTTCCATGATTTCCCACTCCTCACCATCCCTTTGAAATGTAAAACTGTTCCCGTTTTGTATTTCTGTCATTTCGACCTTGATAGACTTCAAGTGACCTTGGAGTGATTGACATGTTTGCTGACCGTATTTTACAGAGGACAGATTCACGTGGCGTTAGTCAAAAACTGAAATGCTTATTTTCTCACAAAAGCATTTTTGGTGGTTTTTACTGCCAGATGTGTCTATCTACGCTTATCCATCCATCAATTATCAATATGACTTATCGTTCAAAGGCTCGCAGGGGAACTGGAGCCTGGGCAGGTTACCAGTCCATCCCAGGGCCGACTGACAGAGACAAACAACCATCCACCCTGACATCCACAGTTATGTAGTGTCTCATATTAACCCAAATCCCCCAAAAAGGTTGGATTGAAAGAGGAAAAGATGCAAACTCCACACAGAAGCAGGATTCAAACCAGGAACCTTCTTGTTTTGAAGTGGCGATCTTTGAATTGAAGGCAGACAAACCGAAAAAAAGGTAAAAGCAAACGGAAATGGAGCTGCAGGTGAAACGATGCTGTCCAGGGGCCAGCTCAACGGGCCTGACAAATGGTTTCATAAAGAAAAGTGGAGAAGCTTTAATAGTGTAACAGAAATAAGAAAAATACAGTACCCTCAACTTGTTTTCTGGGGTATGGTGCAGCGGTACACACCCCGAGGAGCCAAGGCTGTTGTCTGTTTAAGCAGCATTGAATATTAGACATTTGACTTGTATAATGTGACAAAGCACCTCTCTGTGTCCTTCTGAAGCCGAGTGCACAGCATAAACCGGATTTACATCATTCGTTATCTGCAGTAAACTAAATTTAATGATCAGGAAATGGTCCGCCGTTAAAAACAAGACCTTGAATATTCTGTTGTTTATGAAAACCAGCTCAGTCGGATTTTTGGGTGTCAATGTGAGGATGCCACTGTTTTAATGTTGAATGTGATTTTTACGAGCACTGAGTTTGCTGAAACAAGAAAAGGCTGGTTATAGAGCATCTGCAACCCTTCTACATTTCCTCTGTTTTCACTTCCCTGCTAATAGCCTACAGAGTAATTACATCATTCTAATCCCTCAGAAAACCAGCTTCCTTCACTTGTGCGCTTCACCTTTTTTGTAAAGAACTGATTGCCTTGAAATAGTCAGAGTGCAATGCCAAACAAATTGACTCCATTTACTTCCATACAACCCCAAAACACAGTAAATTGATTTGAAACAAAAGCCAGTGTGAGATTATGCCTCCGTGCAGGGTCCCAGATGGAGATAGAATGACAATGTATATTCATATTTTTGTTAATTAAAAAATGGACGACCAAGACCATTGCAGCTGCCGCGTCTCTCTCCTCTACATGACAGTGAAAGAGCTGCCAGGGAAACGCATGCATTCCAGTCTGCAAACATCGAGATAACACAGGAGGATCAAGTGTGATCCTAACATCAGTGCTTTCTAATGCCAGAGTGTGTGAGTGTGTGTGTGCGTGTGTGTGTGTGTGTGTGTGTGCGTGTGTGAAGAGAGAACTCAACATGAGGAGAATGCAGCTCTGCGCCTGATAAATCATTCTGTCTCAAGTGAAGAGCAAACATGTTGCACACAGGCAGAACACAGATTACAAACACGGTGATGGCTGCTTTCAAAAGCCAAGTGCAGTATCAGAAATGGAGCATGTTATAAAACACATGGAGCATCAGGGTCAGCTAACACACCTCCTGCAGCTCTGACATCCTGAAGAAATTGGAGATAACGCTGAAATGATTCTGTCACTCAGGATGTTGCATCTTTGAATCAGCCCACCCACACACATGATGTTCCCCCTACACAATATTTGGGATGCTCCCTTTAACAGATAAAACCGCATGTTGAATTATGATCATGTGCATGACGTCAGAGGGTTGATTAAATATGTATAGCCTGTAGCCTAAGTGCATATATCTTCAGCAACTTCATTATGAAACGCAAAGGTGGTCTCCGCATCGAAATCCGCTCAGAGGCGAGCAGGATCGCGCTGGTGAGAGTTTTGGGGGGAGGCTGAGGACGCGCTGCACTTTTCCTCTTCTCACACCTCACGCGCAACAAGGACACGGGAGGGAAGAGATGACAAATTCCTGTGGGACTCATTTTAAGACGCAACTAGAGAGGAACTCGGGAAGAACTTGTTTGAAGGAGAGCTGCCCCCCCCCCCCCCCCCCTTTTTCCTGTGCGTAATCATATTATACCTGGAAGTTTTCTGCAGCCTATGCAACGAGATAATGGCAGTTACGCGCAGTTGGTGCCTCCAAGAAGCCGCCCCTATCCTCACATGCCAGTCTGTCTGACTTTGGAAGCGATTTTTTATCATTGCCAGTCTCCCACCGCAGACCCAAAGAGGAGGAGGACTCCGATGGAAAACCATGCAGCACTTTGAACCCATGGAGACATGGCACATAGGTTCCTCTCATCTACGAACAGATTCAGCGCAAGACTCGCCTTCATCTTCACCGTGTCACTGTCCTGCACCTATTTGTGCTATAGTATTCTGTTTTGCCGGGGCACAATCATGACAAACCGGGGATACGAGGGGAAACGGTGCCCGCCGAGCAAGACCGCAGCAGGGGGGAAGAAACTTCTTGGAAATTCTGAGAATTGCGCGTCGCTGGATGTCCGGTCCGCCCTGGATGAGACCGCAGCCCAGCGAGGATCAAGTGAGCTCCGCGGTAAAAGTAAAGCCCCCGCCGCGTCCGGGAGTCACTGGGCTGACACGAAGTTGAGAAACATGAGCGTTGCGCAGAAATATGGGAATAAGAAGCTGCCTAACGCGTTGATAGTCGGGGTAAAGAAAGGAGGCACGAGGGCGGTGCTGGAGTTCATCCGGATACATCCAGATGTGCGCGCACTCGGAACAGAGCCGCACTTTTTCGACAGAAACTACGACAGGGGGCTGGATTGGTACAGGTGAGAGAAAAAATAAAAACACAATATGATGGTCATTCATATTTTGTGTGACACAGATGCTCCTACTCTTTAATAAATCCCCTTGATCCGCAGTGCTGTCACTTCTACCAGGACCCTGGTGAACCCCCCCACTCACCTGGGGTCCTGGCGTTGACACATGCATGCCAAACAGCAGAATTATTATACAGGAAAGGGCTGAAACACCAGACTAGATTGATGGAGGGATGGGTTAGGGAAGAACCCATTTTTAAGAATATAATTTTGTGTTTTTTCAGCTTTTTTCAAAATGGTCAAAATGTATGGCTCTGAAAAAATTACACATTTATGGTGTTAGGTCTTTGAGTTAGGACAGGGTGGTGCAGATATATTTATCTCTAGAATAAGAGTTTGATTTGAAGGATTGTTATCCTTGCTGGAGGTACATGTTCCCCTGAGGGTTTTAGTTCAAAAGTAATTTAACTAATGTCACAGTCTGAGGCACTTCAGTCACGTGAGACACGTTTGTACAATAACTCCACAGCCTGGCCCCAGATCTTTTTAGGCTGCAACACATGCAAACACACACAGACACACACTTCAGCGTCACCTCTGAGATCACAAGGTTCTACTTTTGAGTTTGTGAGATGTTGTTTTCCTCCGTGCTGCAGATGTGAGCTGTCAGCCGGGCGTCATGGGGCTGAACAGACAGCTCCATGAGGCTGATGCGGGATCAGTTCGCACGATAGCAGCCACACAGCTCAGATGATGACATAGGCAGCCCCCAGGTTACCAGCTGCCTACAAAAAAGGCTTACACCCAGGCAAGAGATGTCCCTGCTTTAGCTGGTGAAGGCGAAGGCACACACAAGGTGCCACAAGCCCACAGCTTCATCCCTGCCCACCCACCTCTGTGACACTCTCTGATTCCCATGCAGACGTTTTCACCTGTTGTGTAACATCGACACCTTTTCTGATTCATATTTTTCCGTCTCTAACCTATTGAGTATATCTGCAAATCTTAAATTCAGATGAGTGAAACAAATCACGAAAAAGGAATCCAAGGTTTCTCTCAACAAAAACCCTAAAGCTCACTGCAAGGCTGAGACCATGCTGACTGAAACGGATGTCTGCTTGATGACCTCCACAGCAGACTTGATGGCATTGTGTTACACTACACACTGACTACTGGAGCCACCAAGCAGCTCTCCGCTCACGTACCCACAATGTCAACAATAAACAGCAGAAGCGGCAGGAAATTATCATGTATATGAGAACCTGCCCATCATGGCTCAGTTGATAGTTTCCTCAGGTCCCATTAGACTAGGAGGTGTCTCTTGGCTTTCAGCTGCCTGAGTTTGCACAATTTCCGGTAACTATTAATGCTTTTAAATGAGGGCTGTGCATGTTTAAGTTTGCTCCTGTAGTCCTGCACGTGCACAGAACTTTAAGCTTCAGCTTATGTTGAGACTGAATAGTTTAGGTGTAGGTTTTATTTCAGTTTAATTTTTTTTATTTAGTATTTGTTATTTCTTATATATTTTCTTGCTAATCATGATAAATAGAAAATATTTAATCATTTTAAATAGTTTTTTTAATCTGTAGAAACCATTTTAAGTCCCCCCTCCCCTCAGTCCTACGACCCCATAGAAGGTCCTGACCCCTGGTTTGTGAAGGAATGTCTTACCCGATGAAATTACCCTCTCTTACTCCTGTTATACTCCTCTAGACACAAAACAGTTAGACAACACATCTCTGTAAAGAAAGCCATTCTGTTTAATGGTGCACACCCATCAATGGGTTTGAACTAAAATCACTGTGCCACTTTAACTCAATTTGTTCCCAGGGCCTTAATTTAGACCAAGATCTATTTCGTTCAATCAAAGTTCTATAGAGCTGAGAACATACGATCAGTCTTTAAAGGCAGCAAAACAGGTTTTTACATTTGGGATTTAACCACTGATAAAACATGAATTTTTTTAATCCCACTGCAAATACAGTATTTTCCTTTCAGATTAATATTCAGACCAAATAAAATCGAAATCCACCGAAGATGATACAAGCTCATGACAGAATATCACTGAACTCTTTCTGACTCAAGACAATTTATCAGTTTGAAAACAGAATTATCCCAAACTAATGAACCAGACATTTTAATATTTCAAACCTGTATTAATGTTAAACAAAGAAGACTCAGAACTTCCTTGTTGAAATCTAAACTCCTAACACCTGTTTATAAGGCCTCTTTTTAATTGCCTTTTCCTGATACTAATCTTAAATCTCCATGTATTACACTGTTGAGCCTGCAAGGTTTGCCGTTTCATTTGCATTCACAGGAAGGCGTCGTATTGCTTTTAAACAGCGGATGTAAAACTTCCTAAGGGGCCACTTTACTGGCTGTCAGTCTTTATCGTTTTGTGCATTTCACAAATTACACTGCTTTAGAAACAACACATTGACAAACAAAGGTGTCGGTCTTTGTAATAATTAACAGAGTGAGCTGCAAGCCGGTGAGATACCTCACGAAATAGCTTGGCACATGGAGGCGTTTAATACGGGCTCAGAGGCTGCTCCTTCTCAGTGGCGCGGGGGTAGATTGATTTATGGAAACACATGCACACATCAGGCCTAATGTTGACACAGTGTAAAGGAGTCATATTGATATAGTGTATTGATACAGTCGGTTTCTCCTCAGGAACGAGCATCAATGCATCACGTTGACAAAGCTTAACCACAGACTCACCAGGTAAACACCTGAAATGCAGCTGGAACAGCAAATGGGGTTAAACACCAATTTCCTTGAGTCATTTTGAAATCTATCACTACGTTCTTTTTGCTTTTCACCGGACATTTCATGCCCTGTCATTTTCCCAATAGTGAGCCCTGACCCTAACAGCGGTAAATGAAATGCTGGATTTTACTGCATGACATCACTCACTAGCAGCTGAAAAGGTAAAGAAACTAGAATTGCAGTCAGAGAGCTCATACCTCCGCCAAGTCCCCTTACGTAACCACATTTAAATTCACAAGATCCAGATTTGTATATGGGTCGGCACCAAATTGCACACACTCCCCTTAACATGCCTGATGTTTTTCAAGTATATTGATTAATTATTTTCTGAGAGATCAACGGAAATGTTCCCAAGCAAAATTCCGGGTCTACACCAAATTTTCCCACCGAAACCCTCCACAAGCTTTATGGGAAATTTTGCGGTGGTACTAACTGAAACAACCTGATATAGCCAACACTCAAATTTCCCTTTTTTCATTTTAAATTCCATCACTACACACATTTTAAAATCATTTCTCCACTGACTGAACCCTAACATGTTAAAGGACATGCTGGATTTTACTGCAATGACCCGACATGACACACTGATCACGTATAGAATTGAGATGGAAATGCTCCAAGCAGTGACATGGTATCCAAACACAATCCCACAAGACCGTGTCGACTGAACACATCAGACTATGCAGGAAGAAATAGATGCAGCAGATCCTCCAACATACGGAATCAAACATCAGCACTTCAGATATCCTCCCGCTCCGACCATATCCACTCACCACAACAGCAACCATCCATCACATCAATCCTTCGACAACTTAATGCAGTTTAATTATGGAGTAGCAACTGTTTACTTCATCAATAAACAAACCGTCAGGCCAGAGGTTTGGGCCTCACAGGCGTTCGATTTTGTTTTCTCGGTGTCGCTCTAGATTTAAGTAAAGATTAATCGAGCTCCCTCCGTGAGGTGACGACTGCAACACAGTTCACAGACGTAAGATAAATAAACATCACCGTGAATACAAAGACGGGAAGAATCCGGGCTGCAGCACGTGTTATTCAACTTGACGAGTGACCGGGTGATGATCATTGTTTCAGACTGGCCCTCAGTGATTATCTGTCACTTGCGTTTGTAGTGTTGGCAGCATGTCACGTAAAGTATCTTTTCATTTTGATTAACTGTCACATTTGTCTCTGTAGCAAGTAGCATCATGAATTTGTGCATAGGACATGTGCTTCTCTGCTTTGTCTCAGTGAGCTACCATGAGATCTCTTTAATAACTCTATTCATATACTGTATATATCTGTATGTCGGTCTTTCTATCAATGGGTAATCGATCCGTTTGTTTTTTGATTAATTATTTCAATTACTTTTTCATTGGGGTTTTAACATGCAATGTCAGAAATCACTTTGTGCTCAGTCCACAAGCTACAAACATAAGAAAATTAATGACCAGGAGATGTATCTCAAGAGCCACAGAAAACAACAGAAACCTGAAAATAATCTACATTAATCAATAACTAGAATGGCTATTAATAACAAAGCCTAACATTCCCCTTGTGCACCCACATTTAAATTCACTACATATGGATTTTTATTTGGATCCGCACCAAACTGCACAAACTCATCGATGGACGAATCGGCAAAACACGAATGGTGTGAAACATAGCCTCTTTGGTGGAGGTAATGAGTATAACTGTTTTTAGCTGGCCTGATTATGAACATATAAAACAATAAGCAATATTAAAAGTTAATATTGAGGAAGCCGTAAATGTTAATATTGTTACCACATTAATAGTGTGGCTCTCCAAGAGGAGAGTCTTAATAAAATGTCTTACAACCCAGCTTGTAAAGTCAAGGATAGCAACATAAAACAAGATGTTGGTGGTTAAAACAAAGGGATTCATTGAAGAAGGTGAAAAGTGTTAAAGTAAAAAGATTTAGAGATCTACCTAACTTCCAAAAAGAAAAATGACATGGCTAACTACTCTACTGAAATTAAAAAAAAAACTGTTCTGGCTGTGTCTGTACAATAATATATCTGCATGAGGCAGTAGCTAAAAATGTCCACAGGTAGTTTCTAAAACTTCTTTACCATCACAAATGGATTAACAATTGGTTCTCTGACAATGTATGCTACATAACAAGCTGCTAAGATCTGCTGCCTCCAGGGACAAGGCAATCAACTTGTAATACCCATCAGGTCCAATTGAAAGTAGGGAAGTTGTTATCACACTTGCAGGCTTGTGGTTCCATACATCGTCCTTTAACTACAAAATAACTACAAGAGTTCAATACATGATGGAGAGGGGGCGGAATCTATATATGTAACGTCATTTCTCAACAACTGCTTGTCCAATAAATAATTCACAGTCGAAACAGAGAGACAAAGATTTCTGTCAAAAATTACCCACCTTACTCTCATGATGTGATGTCACTACTGGCGTAGAATACTAACACGCTACACATTAGCACCTTGCGTAGTAACTGTCTGGCTATTAACTGCTACCATGCTAATGTGATGATCTAAGAAGGGCAGAGTTTGAGCTCGGGGTCATTCTTGACCTTGACCACAGCAGATTGGCGAAATCATTTTAATCACTATTATAGCCTCGCTGGGCTAAAATGGTCATCCATCAATTTTCTGTTGATGTTCCGATCGAGCGCAGAGGTGCCATTATTGACCTTGGTTTAAGTAGCAAGGTGTAATTATATTTGATAAAAGACTCGACATGAGGACCAACTTCTCTTTTTTATCGAGCCATCAACCACATCTCACAATCTTCATTAGCAAATGCAAAGGGCTTCTAGTGTTATCACAAGAGAACGTGGACGTGCTAACTAGGTGACTCATCATTTTCAGCACTCACGTGTTAAAAATACTCCCAAGTTAACATATCGTAAAATACTAGCTAATATCCGTTGAACGGGCAGAAACATGCACGACACAGAATGACACTCCCACCAGTTTTCAGGGAAGTGGCTACTTGTTTGGTTCTGTTACACAAGTCTGTCCTGTTAAATTAACCATGCGACAGATCATTTAGTATCAGAATAAAAATGGCGCAGTGTTCATTACGCCGCCTCCTGAGCAGAACACACACGTGGCCTCATTTATTCCACGCGAGGGTGTTCGCAAAACCATGCACGACCGGATAAAACAGACATTCCACCACCACCAATTTCCTTGAACTTTTCTCACCACCCATTCCATTTCTCTGCAGAATCATAAAGATCAAACAAAAACATGTCGCTATACACCATCAAGACTTAAAAGGGCATCTCAGCTCTATTGATTTCGCGGGAGTCAGAGGCACTTCTAGTCGATTCCCCGACAAGTGTTGAAAGTGTATGAGAGGCTGCAGCCGCGAATGTTATCCAGGTCCACATTAATTGGCTCGGGGAGGCACGGAGCTCTGGAACAGTACCATCAGAAAGGTTGATGAGGACAGAAAGTCAGATTGTTCTCATTTAGCACAGAAAACTGCACATTATACAGCGAGGGATGGTCCGGCCTAACTCTGCATTATTAATGAGTTGTCTTCAATCCAGTGCGGCTCAGAGACATGCAGTGGTTATAAATACTTTACCATTATGAACTTATCACATGGTAAAGCTTTACTATTTGCAATAAAATAAGAGTCCCAGTTCTATCTGGTATCAGAGCTGGTGTGGAAAGTCCAGTCATTTGATACATTAACGACCTGCAATTTGATATTGATTGGTCTGCTGGTCAGTCTGCCACTTTAGTCCAGGCTTGGATATATTATCAGAGGTTCTATATGCATTGTCCTGTATCACCATCATCAGGTCAAACTTAAAAAAGGCCGATGCATGACATCCCCATCAGCCTAAACTGCACTTTGTGTTCAAATTAAAGGAAAGTTTGCTAATAAGAAGGTGAATGGAGTAATAACTGCACTACTACTTAACAGGTCTCATATTGTAGAAAGTGGGATTTTAATGTACATTTTTTCAAGTAGATGTAGGTTTTATCTTTGAGTATGTTCCACTAATGAGCTTTAACTTTATGCAATCCTCTTTAACAACTGTTATAACGGTATAATCGTTATTATTATTCAACCTCTCCAATGATATATGGTTTAACGTTATTCTTCTACTGATTTTGATTATATATTTATTTTTAAGTATATTTTTTGATTTGGTGGGTTGCTCACTGTCAAGAGATGATCAGTCTCTCTCCCGCCAGACTTGTGTTTGTTTTATTTGCAGTAAAATAATTTTATGGCAACTGCATTATTTAACTTTTACATATTAGTCCTAATGCTACAGTGATTTGAGTATCTCATGTTATCAGGTACTTAAATCACTGTAGGTATCTTAACGTTAACATGGGGGAGATGTGGAAATCTTGATGACATATTAAATGAGTCAGCACTGACAAGGTGTGATATTTGAATCATTCACTAATTAACAGAAATCAAAATCAAGTGGCCTGCACAAACCAGCGCTCCTGTACATCGTTCACCCATTACTCCCAAACAGTAGTACCTGACTAACGACCACCTAGTTGGTTTCCTGACACGTCTAAAAGTCAAGCAGCCTTATCTCACCTTTAGAGATTGTCAGCTTGTTCACTTTCACCTCTTGGCAAACCCAGCGTGTCCCTGCTGACCAGGGATCAAATCCTGTAGAAGCTTTTCCTCGTCTGTCTCCCCCGTTCCGTCTCCTTTTGTTCTTTCTCAGACCTTCCAAAGGTGTGTGGACTGTCCAGTCTCTGTTTTAAAAATACCCTTGACCGTCACATTGCCTCAGGCGATACTGTAAACCAGGAATGAACTTCTTAAAGCTCCACGGATGATGAAGTCAGTTAAGATGCCGCTGTAAAACAGCACAAAGGAACTGAAGGTGTTACTGACTGTGTGCAGGGGCAGGATATAATCTGCCCATCACTGATTCATTCGATCATTTATAATGTCAATGTTATCACAATGGAGGTCATTTCATGTGAATTATGCTATTATAAAACACTTTTATTTCAGCTGCCATTCACATGATGGTAATGCGTCGCAAAAGCCCTTAAAGACCAGATTTTATAAGTTCCTCTGTTGAAAAGAGCCATTCATCACAGAAACTCACTGTAAATTCATCGTTAAAAAATGAACAAAATAAACAATGTAAGTTTAGAAACAGCTTAACATTTCAGAGGCTTTCACTGTCTGTCTGGGCGTCTTTATTTCTCTGTCCCCGGACACTTTCCCATGCCATATGTTAATGTGACAGCTCATTGCTCAGATCAATTCAACGTGTTATTGCTCAAGGAGAGCAAGTGTCAGTCATTTCCCTTCTGCAGCCCAAACCATGAATAATTGTTATTTCAAGGAAAACAAGAGACTGGAGTTGAAATGACAGCGATTAAATAGGATTTGGTCCAAGGTTAAATACATTATGCAGTTTATTATTTATTTGTACTGCTATAAATATGTTTTGATACCATTACCCAGGTAGCAAAAAGCCTGAAGTCGCTTAGACAGTTTATTTGGAACCAATTTGTCTTCCATTAAATTAGAGAAATGGATGCTTGATTCTCGAGACGCTGAATTGTTATTCACCTCTGTTCGTTAATGAATTGGCCGAAGGATCGGTGCGTTCGTCCAGACTGCTCTTTGTTAACTCTTAATAGACTTTCAAGGCAGCAGGTCTCTGTTGTCAGTGATTAATGATCAGATGTCATCACTGGTGTAATCCCAGTGAGTGATACTTTAATAATGGAGCATCCTCTCCAGTGCGGACCGGATCTATATGGCGTCATATCAGGCAAGAGCAGGATGACATTTTTAGGAAGAACGGTGGCACAGACATTATGAGAACCACGCAGCATAAGAACATTTTCTCTGCACCGTCTACCTGCGCGAAATAAACTGTTAATGGGTTTGGACGGCAGGGAGCAGGCCTGTGAGTGGTATTGGCTTTTCAGGACATTTCAGGACAAATGCTTTGTATGAAACACTGTTTCCCAGAGTCAGTTTCTTAAAGTATTGAAAGAAAGTTTGCACAAAGAAAAAGAGGTTTGAATGTGTCACAATTAAGGAGGAGTATTAGGGACACTTAGTGGGGACGGGCAGAGTGCCGTCAGTCTGTGGACCGAGTTGAACCTTCTTCTACGTCCTCAGATGAACTACAGCAGTGGTCTGCCAGTGGAAGCCTGAGGCCGATAATGTCTGTCTCACCACATCATTTTGACGATCAGATTATTTTTACTTCACCATAGACAGGCTGCTGATCTCCGTCATGGTGGCGACATATATAGAACAATTTCCTCTTTCGCAGGTTGCCTCAGACTAGGGGCCCAATGTTCCTTTTTCTTGCTGTGATGCTTTACATTGAGCTACAGTGCTTTTTATATTGTAAAGTTTTAAAATTGGTTCTAACGATTGTGTCGCAGATATTATAATAGCAAATTCTGTTTAATTTTATGAAAAACCTTGACTATAAAATCTTCATTGCAGAAAAAACAGGTAGGATGAGCCCAAACCTCCCTCTGCAGCATAGACTGTTTATGAAAAGCGCCGCACAGGGACAGTGCACAACTCTGACACTTTAATAAGCCTGATGTGCTCTTAAACAGACAACAATATTTTAGCAAAAAAGTCCTACTTTGCACTGCAATTAAATAAATTGCATTTTCATATTCTGTCCTGATTTCATCTTCGATGTGCGGTTTACCTTTGCACTTTGCAATTTGAGCTGCTGTAATTTAGGATTCGTAAATGTAAAGATCCATTTTGGATCATTGCACCTTTTGTACCTCTGATAATAAAAGATATATAAGTACGAGAAATGTCATCATGAAGCAACATTTTGTCTCCACACCAGAGCTTTTTGTGTACACTCTAACCAAGGATTGGCTATCATTACACTGCATGCTGCTCCCTGTGATAACACATTGGCAATAAGAGCCCAGGAGCCTTCTTCTTATAATTTACTGTGTAACTGTTTTGCTGTTAAATTACTCCAGAGACTGGACAAACACAACATGTAATATATACTTTGATTCGGACCTCTCTCTCCGGCCCCGCCTATGCATATGCCTGCATATTGTTTAATGGTCAGGGTTCATTATTAGCTCTTGTAATGATAAACATTTATTGCCCGGTGGGAGGTAAAGGCCATTCTCTAAATCTCTGTGCCCCTGGCCTTGCAGAAACACTTCACATTGTGACTAATGGCTTCTGAGTAAAACCCTCCTCAGACCAGCGTTCGCTTGAAATCTCCCAACTCATTAAACTGTGATATTAGTAATTGTCTGTTTGCGCAACGTTACTTGATTAATTGCAAGTGATAGGGTAGATGATGCGCATTCAACACTGGTTCGTTTCCAGTTGAGTAAGTAGATCAGTGTAGGTGTGAGTTGGGAGAACATGAGAAGATTAAACATTTTCTTCACCTCACAACATGCAAAACTGGTGTTCTTACATGTCTTCATTTCACATGTTATTTGACATGTATATTTTACTCTATGTGTAATGTTCAAACACTTCTCTTTGGTGTTTTGAGATGAAACTTGCATTTTGCAAGCGTAGCCCGGCTGCAAACATTCACTGAAAACTTGGACTCACAATATGCAACATTCTGTTTTAAGTTCAGACCAGAGAGAAATGACAGTAATAAATTCTGAGTTCATTGATTGTTCACAAGCAGATGATTCAAAGCTGACCTTTCCTCGTTCTGATGGTCTGCATCCCCAATGAACCCGCGTGTGCTCTTTAGAAGTTTCCCTGGTCCAACAAGACACATTGTCTGGAGCCGAAGAGTCGACTGTCTCACTGCATTGAGAAAACTTACATCCAGGGAGTGATGCAGCAATATATAAACTTCATACAATATGCATCTAGACATTTAGATACACCTTTTGATGGGACATCCCCGTTTTATGTGACTGTGCAGTTCTTATTTGTTGTTTTAATTTCTCACAACCTTTCATCGGCCTTATTTGTCTGTAGAGATCTTAATGCCCCCTGAACAAGATGTTCATCTCTTACTTTATTTGACTTCTAAGTATTTTCTCCAACACAAGCGAGAGGCTAAAATATTGTTCCTCCTTTTCATATAATGGTCACATCGCTATGAACATTAGCTTGTTCTGATCACATCAATAGATTTATAGATTTTTTAAGTTTATTCATTAAGGACTCAGTTTCCTGTTTCCAGATTAGATGTTCGTCAGATCTGTGTGAGCTCATTCAATCCTTTATAAACAAGTCCACTGACACATAGTTATCTCTACAGAAGTACCAAAACAAATTTTGCTTTAGAAGTCCACATACCTCAAATGTTATACATTCAATTTTCAGCATAAATTTTTATGAAAAACGTCCTTGTCATCGGTCAAAGTGTAACAGCCGAACTGTTGTCCTGCTTTAACGCTGCAGCAGTAGAAAGTGCAGTGTATTCTCCCAGTGGAAAACAATACTGCAAGAAAATGGTTTATCTGGGCGTAATGGAGAGTCCTTGCTCCTCTCAGACAAAGACAACCATGTTTGTGGCGTATTCCTCCATAATGATACAGCAGCTCCAGAGGGAACCGAGTGTTAACTCCAGACCTCCTGCTTCCACTGCACCAACAGAGATAAATCGTTCAGTGAGCTGGCCTGCAGGCTGTTTCAGGGTCACTACAATATGCAGACTAGCTTTCGGCTCACTATAGCAAATTAATGAGTGGCAATGGCTGTTTCCACTGTTGACCCTGCCTACCTAAAGATAAGCTTTGCAGAAGGGCGATAGTTATATTGTTTATTAACGCTTCCTTTTGGACACAACGAAGCTCATACATCATGCAATGAAATTATTACAGACCAGAACCGTTAGAAAAGAAAAAAGTATATTCCAAGATGACAATGTGATCATTTAATGTATTTTTTTTTTCTTACAAAATCTAGTTAAAATTTCATATTTAATGATGATTAAATGCCACTTTTGAATAAGTCTGTTCAGTTTTGGTGTTTGCTTCACCTGTTTAACATTTATTTGACTGTTGGTTACAATAAAATAGTTAGATACAAATTGTAACCTATACTTTAATACCTGCCTGTTTTAAAGTATCCAAATTAAAGAACACCCAGTGCATCACATGGTTGCCTTTCACCCATTTTGTTTGACTTCCTGTCGACTGCATTTCAACAAAAGACAACAAAAAAAAAAAAAAACACCTGAGGGTTAATTAATACTGCTGCTCACAGCCAACTCTCTATTATATCTACTAAGGAATATTAGATTTGCCATTTGCTTACCCAGGCTACCACTAGAATTACAGCATCAAATGCAACGCTGACGCATCCAGCAAGAATGAGCTCTCTACCATGTTATCTTATTTAACCAGGAACAGGACTCATCTACAGTACTGAACAAATCCTCCACACCTGACTTCATTTTCCCAGAGTGATTAAAATGTCACTCCCCGTCCTGTAATGCGTCCTGACGTTAAGTTTCACCAGGGATTGTGAAGAAAACTGTAAATTACCCCAGAGGAATTTAGTGTTGACGCTGTGTGAGAAGGTGGTGATCAATCAGAGCACTTCACTCAAATGTCAGATAATCAAGGATCGTGTGTCAGGGACCACCCGCGTTCCCCAAAAAGCAACATCCTCACATTAAAATTAGTTTTTAAAGTTTGTTTCCTCTGCTACGTGCACAAAGACGCTATGAAAAGGATCAGTGATTATCCTCCAGGCAGTTCCGCTGGAATTACAATCATGTAGGTTTTTCTAATTACAAATAATTATTACAGAGTGAGATATGGGCAGCTTTAACTAAAAACACACCAGAACTTGCCACAGAAAAGACACACAGTTTTATCTTTTGGTTTCAGATGCTGTGTGCAGGGCTGCGACTTTCTTGGGGGCATTGGAGTAAAAAAAAAAAAATATTCAGGAAAAGCACATTTCTGACGGCTGGTTCAGACACCGGGCCTCAGGTACAACGTGTCCCCCTCCCAGTCTGACTCCTGTTATCTCAGTAACGAACAGATACGTTAAATGGGGCAGCGGCTGCCATGTGTCTGAGCCAGCAAAGAAAAGTATGTATTAAAAATGGTGAATTTCATCTCCTCAGTTGCATCCGACTTGTTATATCACCTTAGAGGGGACATATGGCCATTAAGGATAAATGCGTGGCCATTAAAATCTTATTTTATAACCACTCAAATGAATATGAATGTGAGCCGTGACTATCAGGGCTTGATTAAAAAAACATGTTTACAGACAGAACAGGCATCCCCGCAGTGTTCCTCATTAACATCACTCCAAGACAGGTGAATTTGAAGTTGCTGGTCGAAGCTGCACCTACTCTCATGCAAGCATCTGTTATAAATGGCCCTGCTTTCGGCTGAAAACCATAAAGACTGCCATGCTTTGATCATCGGATTGCGCCTTGTCCTCCTTGGTTGCAGTTCCAGCTAGTTAAACGAGCCTTTGATTGGACACCTGACTACTGGTGAAACATCAGACACCCGGAGCACAGTGGACATGGGGTGTCAATTTAATGAGTCACTGAGCAAGATTAGAGTTGCGGCGAGATGATGCACAGCAGCCGCGTCTGCCTCTGTTTTCATCTAATGTCGTGCGAGCAGATATTGAGGATACAATGAATTTGTCACTTAATTGGTAGCAACTTGTTTCTCCGTGCGGAGTTCTGTCACGGATGGAATTATCTCGGAAGAGACTCTACCGATTTATACAACCTTCACTCACAATTAATTTTAATTACTGCAGGTTGTTTTTGAGAATGTTTCTATCCATCTGTTTCTATACAAGTTTTCACATTGCTCACAAAAAAAACAACCCTAAGCAGGAACACCCTAAAAAAATGGTTTCCGTCAGGACTGCTTTTATTACTTCCTTATAAAAACATGTCAGGTATTCAGACTACATGCTAAAAAGGATAGTTCATCCAAAAATGTATATTCACTCATTATCTATTCATCGCTATGCCGATGGAGGGGTGGTTGAAGTGACACTTGTGGTGTTTCAGGGGTAAACAGCACTGCAGCCAAATCCTATACAATTTAAGTAAAAAACTCCATACTGCTCCTGTGGTGTCATCCAAGTGTCCGTTAGCCCAGACATCATTGAATTCCGACCCGAAACAAGGTAATTTACACCATGTGTTAACCAAAATGTCCACTGTTGTGGAAACAGTAATAACGTAATAATAAAGTAATAATAACTCAGACATAACATAGTGGTTTTAGAAAGTTACATTATAATACACAATGTTTCCATCATAGCAGCATTCCCCAGGAAATAAGAACCTTTGGAGGAACTCATTTCATCTGCAAGAACCAGGCTCTAAATTAATCTCTGAGGAAATCTTTTTTTTTTTTTACCCCCCAAAAAGTCCCTTCCCTTGGGGGTACTGGAACCTTTGGGTTGAGGCTTGCAGAGCGGACTACTCAACCTAATTGGTCAAATCCTCCTGGGGGTTTGTTGTAGCCGGTCAATCTCATCTATAGCTCGTAAAATCAGCTCGATTTGAATCTTCTCTATCTTTACAGTTGTAGTGTTGCTCTATTTATATAGTGTCATTATTATTGTATAGACAGCTGCACTACTGTCGCCTGTTGGACTGGAGTGGGGTGGCTTGTGGTAGCCGTCGGTTGTTCATATGTCAGCAGGCTATTTTTCTCTAGTCTTCCTTGGTCGTTCGACTACAGGTGGAGTGTGCAGCGGTCTGCATGTACCTTTCAGTTCCTTGAAAACAGTTCCTGGGACCAAAAGTTCAATGTACTGCTCGGTTGAGACAGTACAATAGTCTTCATTTTAACCTCATACAACAACAGCAGGACAGAAGGAAACTGGACAGAAATCTGTGAGAGCAGCAGGGTGACTGTTACATGAAACCAAATCCGTGTTACATAATTTTTAACCCTGCTTGACACTTATGCGATAATTGATCCCATTGGTGCAGCTGTTCTCCCCACACACGTTCCAGTCAGAGTTTTTACCCCTCTATTACCATCTTGTCAATATCAATCCCTTCAGCCTGCGACAGAATCCATGCAACAGTCGTGTACTTTATCCGGTGCTGAGACTCAGTCAGAGTAAACAAGCATAGCAGCCATACAAATCAATAACTCAAGGTACGTTAGCATATGTTGCAAGTTCCTCTGATGGACACACTCACCTCAGTGGTTTTTTTGTCTGTATCCAAACAAAATCATCCTCTGTGAGGGAAACATTTCATCGCTCGTGCTTAGGTGTATAGTTCATGTAGTTAGATTTGCTTCTTTTTTAAGCGGAGCTATCTGAGACCTTCCGCTGTATGGGTTCCATGTTGTCAGCCCAGTCTTAAACAGTTTTGCAGTTTCTGAACCGGCACATACAGGAGATTCTTCTCACCAACACAATCTTCTTCTCAGAGGACGGCAAGAATATACGGAGCTGACAAGGCAGATAACGAAGACAGTTTCCTCAGCAGACAACCGAAGATCTGTTGAGATTCTGCACCTCCTGGAAGATGGCAGCGAGTTTTTTTAGTGCGTTGCAAAGCTGTTTGCTCGAAAAGGTGCTGTTCTCATAAAAGATTAATAGTTGCCTGGTGGCCCTGAGGCACCCGAGCCAGATACTCAGGATTCATAAATAAAGCTAAATGGATCAATATTTCCAAGACTTTAGCGGTAACCTATGGCCACCCGTACCTTGAGAGAGAATGCTTTGAGAAAGGTTAGGTTTTAATCGAAGCCTTCCCACAGTAATAATAAAGAAAGGGTGGTGTTTAATCATCAGAACTGCCTGGTAACATACCTGAAATCCAGAGACTGATTCACACGCTGTGAAACAGAGAAATCCAGCCGCTCTATCCTCTGTAATCATAAAAGTAAAAGACCAGTTTAATGGCCCCCGTTTGGAATTATTCTTCCACCAACTGCAGAGTGATTGTGCTGACGCTACAGCGGAGTCACTTTTCTATTTAAAGGAAGCAGGAAACAGAGAGTGGATGATATGGAAGTGGCTCTTCAGCCAACACCAGATGGCCATTAATCAACTTTAACTAAAGCAGTGTGCCGAAACAGAATGACATATTACGCTGGGAAGGGAAACACACATGACAAATGTAAATATTTGCCTGTAGTTTGCAAAGCCATGAGCTTGGCCGCATTATGACGATAATTATGATCCATGTATTTGTAGTACAAGCTGTCCAGTTACCAATGAATCACATTTTGTTTTGGGAGTCTGAATATTATCTGTTTGCTGGAAGTTTGCTGGAATTATTTGATTTATCCTTAAACTTTAGTTTTAAGTAACAATACCTTCCTGAAAGTAACAGATCTGAATATTTCTTTGACAGTAAGAGTCACGTAAATTTGGAAACGTTCATTTGATGTTGAATTTATCGGGCTGTCACTTGCTATGTGTATTGTTAAGGGTCCAATGAAGTGCAGTCTTGAATATTGATGCGATTTAGACATGATGATTTCAATAGTGTTTGACGACAGGCGACCAGCACTCTGTAGCAGTGGTAGTGCCCCTTCAAGGTTCTGTGGACTGAGTCCAGCAGTCGGCCTTTACTTGCCATGGTGCAATTACTACAGCTCACTTTTACAACAGAGGGAAGCCTGCAACCAGCACCAACACAGGCCCATTCCAAACAGACATGTTTACAATGAGAACTGCACTAGTGTTCTAAATGTGTTATTTACAAGTTTACACGATAATCAACACATGTAGTTATGATTCTGTTTCTGTTATTCAACTTTGAAGCACAAGGGTTCCGGTATTTATATGAATATCATGCTCTAACATCAGCAGAACATTGTTTAGACTCACATTTTTGACCATGTAATATGTACATAGAGCAGAACTGTGCCTGAAGTGTGAGTGTGTTGAATAAGTGAGTAAAAGCAAGATACATTTGAGACATAGAATATACCTGTATTTTAGTGTGTTTTCCCTTATAGTGTTGCATTGCTTTTGAAATGCCATATAATCTAATACTTGGCAATCTGCATTTATCACAACACATAATACATGTGTTTAAATATGAGTGATCCAAGTAGGGATTAATGAAAACTTCCTGTGTCACGTTGACATCTCTATAATCACTATCATCCACAAAACAGAGAAACCATGTGAAACTCTCCTGTTCAGGAAAATAAAAACTCTTGCTGACTCATCCTTTTCGTCTCATTCTGTTTTTCCCTCTCCCCAGGGGACTGATGCCGCGAACACTAGACAGCCAGATCACGTTAGAGAAGACTCCGAGCTACTTCGTCACCAGAGAGGCACCCAGACGCATCTCCAGCATGTCCCACGAGACCAAGCTGATTGTTGTGGTGCGTAACCCGGTCACAAGAGCCATCTCCGACTACACGCAGACTCTTTCCAAGAAGCCCGACATTCCCACGTTTGAGGACCTGGCCTTTAAGAACAGAAGTTTGGGTCTCGTTGACACCTCCTGGAACGCCATTCGGATCGGAATGTACATCCTGCACCTGGAGAACTGGCTGCAGTACTTTCGCCCGTCCCAGATGCACTTTGTGAGCGGCGAGCGGCTGATCACCGATCCGGCGGGGGAGATGGGCCGCGTTCAGGACTTCTTGGGACTGAAACGAATAATCACGGACAAGCACTTCTACTTTAATCGAACCAAAGGCTTCCCCTGTCTGAAGAAGCCGGAGAGCAGCAGCCAGCCACGCTGCCTCGGCAAATCCAAGGGGAGGACTCATGTATTGATCGACGAGGAGGTCATAGAGCAGCTGCAGGAGTTTTATAGGCCATTTAATACCAAATTCTATGAAACAGTGGGACAGGACTTCAAGTGGGACTGAGGGTGCCATATAGAAACAGTCTGGCTACCTCTAGAGACATTTTAAATGTAATTGAGGGTAAAAATTTTAAAATCTACTGATCTGTTTATCTTGACAAGCTGAATATAAAAGCTCAGATATTAGAAAATGATCATACACATGGATTCATATAATGCTGAGTTACTCTGATAACAAGTGCCATTCCTTTAAAAGATGACATAATGACTTTTCTTTACTGTAAACAGAACCTGACATGTGAATTCATCAACCGGCTATTACCAACACCAGAGCTACATTAATGCAATGCTTGAATGTTCATTATCTAGATAGTTTACATATTCATAATTTCCAGTCAGAATAAACCACTGGTGTATGGTTAAAACGAGATCTCAACCTGGAGTTGCGGTAAAATCTCAAAAAAATTTATAATAAACTCACCCAGCAGCTATTCTGCACTGAAATGTATCTATTTATTGTTGACTAAAGCTCAAATGACAAATTTAAAAATAATAAATGTGCTGTAACTCAGAAAGAAAAAAATTGAACCTGTATAAAAGAGAGATGATACAAGTTAAACATTTGTTGAATTCAATTCCGCTTTTTTCTGTAATAGTATTTTTGTTGTGATCATTGAAATAAAAGGCGAAAGGGTTGATGATTCCTTTGAGATATTTTCCACTTGTCTGGTAACAGAGTTCAATCAGAAGTGTACCCTGAGGTTGTGGGACTATGATTACAGAAGAATGAAAAGGTCTTTCACCCCCCTGCAGAATTTATAGCTATGTAGTACCAAGAAGTTTGCATTGAGTCTCAAGAGATAAAATGTTTCTTACCAAGTGCTGCCATGCATGTCATTGACTCATTAATGCTCAAAATGTTCTCATTTGACGGACTCGATCTCATTCCCTCCCTGAATGGGTTTCAATGATAAGCAGCCAGATTAACCTCCTTAATTTGAACCTGAAAGCCAATCAGAGTTGTCATTGACGATTTCCCCTACGAAACCTCCAAAAGTCTCGGCACAGAAAGTTGGAAGCCTTGCAATAAGGGGTTTTAATAGAAAGAAATCCATCCAAATCTGTGTTCTATGAAATATGACAAAAAAGTAACCTTGACCTTCTTAATGTGAACATTACATTAATGTCGTAATAGCACAGGATTAGGAGCATTGATGACCTCCGCAATTATTTAATCAAATTCGGGGAAGATATTTATTTTTGCTTTTATTAATCATTAAAGTAAAAAAGAGAGTTTATTTTTAGTGTTAGTTGACTTAAATATGTTATTCCTTTACTGCTAAATCTACCAGTGCTGACATATTGTTTCCCTGAATTGTTATTGTGATCCTTTTTTAATCTGAATCAACACTAAACTTTATTCTGTGTCACAATAGTTATAATTTGTAGCCTGACGTTGTCATACTCACAATTCTAGTCAGAATGTGAGTCTGAGACCGCTCCATTGGGCTGTGATTATGGGGCGTGTTTCAACCGAACCAGAACAAAAAATGCCTCTTGTCTCAATTGGATAGACCTACAACCAATCAGAGCAACGTAGTTAAGCGACGCATTGTGAGTTATTTACTAACGCCGGGTTCACACCGGACGCTGAAGCAACGCGATAGGGATTAGCACGGCGCTTTGGCTTCGCCTCCGCGTTCTCTGTTCCTCTTCTAAAATGAATGCGCTGTCGATGTCTTCTAAAACAGACTCAATGGCAGCATCTACAAATCTCAGCTCTCCAGCGGCAGGCATGTTTGTTGAAAACCAATTCAACTCAAGCGCACTTTGATGACGTTGTTGATTACTTTACTGTTGATCATCTGTCCATCATCGTATAAAGCCTGCCCTGACAATTTCTGTTCGGGCATAATTTCTCCCCAACGGAGCGACTCCAGACCGAACTTCCCGACCTCAAATGTTGTGGGCGGGGCTAAGTTCGTCTGGCATCCAGGCTATATAATTTGAGCATTCAGCGAAGAATCCATTAAAACAACCAGATGTCTTGGTACGAGCGTCAAAGCCTTTAACTTTAGTCCTTCAGATAAGGTTCACATTCTAAAATATTTCAAACTAAAATATTACCAGTGAAGAGATGTGCATAAATTGTATTCTTTTAACAAAACATGTGACTGATAAAGCGATGCCAGTCAACACTATATTTTACAAACCTAATAATGCTATCCATTTTTCTTGGGGGCTATTTAATGAAAATATGAGATAAGATAATATGATTATCCGAGGAAATCATCTTTTCACCTATGTTAATATGCTATGCTACGCTAATGTTGAAACAGTATGTACCTGTTTCTGTGACCTCTTGCATAGGTGTTTCACTCAGTGCATTGTTAAGTCCTCTGCTACGGGGCGGTGAATTCCTCGGCGCTATCTAGTCGCACTTAAACTAATGTGCAAATATGACAATGTGACCTCCCCGTATTAAGGAAATTACACATTGGCTTGCATTCCCACTGCTCCTCCAGCACATGTCCGTTGGCCAGCAGCAGTGTTTAAACTGTCATTTGTGATATTCTCCATAAATTTTTCATTAACCTGCCAATGCCGTCTGCCACTGCCTGCTACTTAGTGAGCCATCACCACACATGCCAGTTTAGCAATAAGCTCAACTTTATCTCAGCTCAGTTAATTATAACTTCTCGCCCGGCATGCTTAGGGCTTCATGACATGGCAGCGGGAAACTAAAGTCTCCCACGCCACTGCCACAGTGTAATACCCAATGAATATTTTGTTTTGTTATCTGTCCTACATATACAGGGGGGTCTTTATGCCACCTCAACATAATACATATTTACAGAGTGGAAAATGCCAGCTTTAGCAGATGCTGCAATTATTTCCCTTGAATGCATGTGATCATTAAAGTAGCTTCACAGTATCCGCACTGTCACACGTGTGGTTGTACCTGAGGGAGAAACGCATGAACACAGAAGTATATAATGTAGTTACTCCTCATTAGAAGAAAACAAAGTATTCACCGGGCAACTAAAAGCTGTCAGACTGACCATTCTAACCTTCAAAGCAAATACCAAAGATGCTGTTGTAAATGTCATGAACTTTCAAAGACTCTTGGGTATAACCCTCCTCTTCCACTCAATGAAATTATCCAACAGAGCCTTCTTATTTTACTTTTTTATTAAATAAATACAAATGATGAAGGGTGATTCAAATTACAGATTCCTGATACTGCTGAGGTCTTTCCTAAGGCCTGCCTTGAAAAGCAATTGAAATTCTACAGTTGCGCCAACCCTGACACTCTGCACACTTTACAAGCTCGTGTCTATAATCTCTTGCATTGTGGGGACAGCATCTAAAGAGAAGCAGCTGCAAATGTGCTGTGTCCTAGAAAACACAGGAGCTATATACCGCCTCAAAAAAATATATCAATAATGTGATAGAAAAAAAACAAGTCTTACATTATTTATTTGCTTGCTGCTTTCAATGCATCGAGTTTGCCTGTTTCAGCCTGGAATAGGCAGTATCACCCACAAGACAGATTCCATTTGGAGTTGAAGTATTTATATCGAGACACCTCCTTGCCCCCCCCTAATGAGCCAGGCCATGGAGGATAATGAGGATGCTCCTTTTTCTCCCACGGACAATGAGAAGAGCAGACTTCCCTTTTGGATGATTTGAAACCTGGCAGCCAGAAACCCCTCCAGAGGAAATCTCATTAAATGCTAAAATGGCATGCGAGCTAACCCCTACCTGCATCAGTAGACCTTTTGAATATGTCATCCCGCTCTTCCCAGGAACATGTTCTATCACGGAGCATCGCACTTCAAGCTGCGTCTCTAAATTAAAAGATGTTACAAAAAGATTGATTTATTTAGTCTGCAGAGGCACGTCGGGTATTTCCTTGTGTCTCCGCCGTGCTGCTTCATGCTTGATGTAATACAACCCACAAGCTCTGTGCCATACTAATGAAAGGTTCCCCATTAAAGGAGCCATGTATTCTTTAGGAAAGAAACACGACCGCACATGCACAACTACTGTATGTACACCCAAACCTCTAACCGGTGCGAAAACCTTTCCCCTCACCTCATTTCCTTTGGGTCTGTTGAGCATGTGCTGCTTGCCTTACCTTCAGAAAGGTCAAGTGCGGAACAGGTCTCCAGGCATGCACTCAACTAATTAAGCAGCAGTGGTGGAAAGTGCGAACCTGCCGCAGGGATAGCGCAGCGGTTGGTAGCCACCCTCTGGAGGAACACATAGATTGTTTCACATGCAAGCGAGGTAGGGATTTGCATAGCGTTGCTCTCGTGCCAAACATAAAAGAACTCCACGCCGTGGCAGGAAAAGAATATGTACGGCAGTAAAAACATGCTCTCTTGTTAGTTTCTTTTCCTGTTTGCAAGCCCAAATCAAAGAAAATGTATAGTAATTGAAATACGACCCTTCTGCCTTTTGAAACTTTAATCAAGGCCAGGAAATGAAGCTGCGGAATCTGGTTTTGTCAGATTGTATCTCATTAAATTGAATGTTCCTTGACAAGAACTTTGATGTTACTCATATGAACTTTGATTCCACTCGCAATATTTCCTCGCTTCCGTTTTTGATCAATAACAACTGCGGTTATTCAATGATTCTTATAATCAAGAAGTATTTCTTCGTGGTTTTACTTTTCTATCCGATCTCATTGGTTAACGTCCATTTCCCCACTGCAGCAGTATCCAGCACATGCGAGTCATCCGCTAAACAACATTATATTCAGATGGCATTTTGCCGGAGAAGGAAGCTGAAGCTGGAAGACAAATGATAACGTAACAACTGTTATGGAGGCTGCAGTTTTGCAATTCAAACAAGTTTTCAGTGTTGGCTGAGGGCTGGACTCTGCCCGCTGCCTTCCATTTAAATGTGGGATCTCGGAGGAAGACATTTCAGTGCACAGGACTGCGCCCGAGGGACCCCCAGAGGAAAAGAAGGGGTACGCAGTGATAACAGACACCCTCTCCAGGACGCCTGATAAATGCAGTCAGTCTGAGTCTGTAACTTAGATAATTAAGTTCTTATTCAACTGAGGGATTGTGCCCGACAGCAAGTTCAGGAGGGCAGAACACAATAAGGATCTCAGCCAAATGACTTCCACTTACCCAAACTTTCACCACTTTTGTCTCTCTCGCCAAACCCCACTGGCCTCATGCAGCTATAAGCGGCTCAAGATTAGAGATCCTGAAGCATTTTAAAATCCCAGCAGGTGGTGGAAATCATTGGTACTTCAGTCTTAACAACACTAAGAGTTTCACTTAACCACTAATGGGAAAGTATCAAGTATAACTGCGAGCCACTGAACAGTAACTTCCATATACACCCAAGTTCCACCATAATACATTTCAAGGTTCACAGGGGCCTTTTTTATACGATAATAATTTTAGCTTATATTTGCTTTTTATTTATCCTTAATACATCTGTAATATGTGCAGATTCAAGTTTTAAAAACGAAATATGAAACAATAATCGTTGACCACCTAATACCTCCTATACGCCAAAATTAGCAGGTTTATGCAATTGACTCCTCCCCATTGCCAGTAGGAGTTTGCCATTTCGTGTTTTATTCCCGGTCAGGTTCGATGTTTTAAACGTTTCGTATGCTGAGGCGCTATCTCACCTCTTCCTGTTGCATCTTGCACGATATGAAGAAAAAATTGCTGTTGCACATTTTTCCCAAGATGTAAACAACATATCGGTTTAGGGTTATTTTCACCCGGCAAAACCCAGAAGTTTAATGCCGGTGCAGCCTCAGCGGCTATACTGTCAAAATGAATTCACTTTTCGTGTCATGTTTCCATCACTGCTGAGTCGATAAAAAAGCTATAGGTGTGAGGAGCGATTTGACCCAGGAGGGAATGACGAGGTATCCTTTCCTTTTGCAGCCAAATATAGATTTAAGTAAATGTTAATGGCAATAAGTGGGGTTGTTTGACCAGTGGAACAGGGGCTTTAGTTAGATGAGCTACTGAGAACATGATACAAGCAATCATTTTGCAGACTTACAGTTTTGAAACCCTCATAGTCTCTATGTTACAGTCATTTATTGTAAGAACAATGCTCGAATTGCCCTTTTTGATCGGTACTGCACATTTGTGTTGTTAATCCGGATGTAATTTGAGAGTCATTGGCATCTTTATTGAAATGAAATCATAAATCCGTCAGTGTTTTGTGTGAATAAAATACCATCTGTGGTGTAAACATGCATTAAGGATGTGGACTGCTGATACGATGCCTCATTGACCCTTAATGTGTGGGCATTTTGGAATAAATAATGGTAAATCATTCATAAACGTGACTCTGTGAAATTGGGGAACTAATGCCCTTACTTTGGGAAAACTGGAGACCATAATGACAGCGAGTGCAAAACCATGAGATTGCTTCTGTCTGCCTGGGATAGATTCTCAGAGGGAAATTATCATAGATCGCGGTGAAGCTCATTGCAATCACACTGGCCCTGGTTTAGTATAATGTGACTTATCAAAGCCTTTCCATTGTGTCATTACTTCCATGCTTCCGGAGACAATGGGCTCATTCAGTCAGTATCACTCCTTCTCTTGTCTTTTACCGTCTCCTCTTTCAGAAAGCCTAAACTGCCCCCGACCCACATAGTTAATATTTTAGGATATTTCCTGCTCACTCCAACCCTCTCTCTGCTCTGATTTCACATACTCATTCGATTTTGCAATTTGAGTTTGTATGCCTGTAAATGAAGAAATGAGAATCTGCATGTGCAAAAAAAACAAGTCTGAAAAGGGAAAACTGATATTAGATTTATTTTTTTCAAAGGGTTGTGAAGGTCTCCTGCAAACTTTGCTGCAGCATTATGTGACTGACATTTCTGTGAAATTGGAGTGATAGCACGAATAGAAATCTTCCTGATGGAAAAGTGTAAAAATGTATACCACTCCTATATCTGTCATTTAAAAGAAATGGTTAGTAATTTACCTCAGCAAAAAGACTGGAAACTGGCAATTGGCTAGCTAATCAATCAATAACCCTTTATATCCCTTAAGCACTTAACCTAATTGTTGAAGGATTCTTTTAAATGTGCTATAAGGTAAGTATATTTTATTAAGCCAGCATTAGCTTTCATGACAGTTGACCTTCCAGTAGCCTTCTTACCTGAGGAAGAGTTCAGAGCTGCCTCCTGTGATGGGAAGCAACAGTAATGTTACATTTTGTTTTGCATCGATTTCTTCTTCTTTGCCACCAAATATGATGTCTTGCAGGGGCCAGGGAATGGACAGTCAAGTGATATTTCAACATGTTTGATATAAAACACAAATGTGCATTTAACACCATTTGAACAGTCAATCAAAATTATTTTAATTAAATGTATTAATATAATAGGTGATGAAATTTGCTTTGTCACAGAATGAATCTAGGAATACATGGAATAGAGTGGGGAAAATTAATCAATGTGCAGCACAGAAAGTTTTTAATTTCAAAATAAGAGTGGGTGAAATTGGAAACATCATTGCGAGCATAGTTATACTGTCCCCAGTTTTAGGAAGAAAAAGAGGCAACACTAAATGATATTCTGAGCAGTCATCATGAATATATGATAAGATAAATCCAATCTCAGTATTTTAAATATGCGCTGCATGTGCTCGTTGACTTGAATTTCTCAGTTTGTTACATGTTTTGGCTACAACCCAATCATTGATGTTCTGGGAGACATTTTACCTTTGGCAAATATCAAATATTTTTGCTGTCAGAGAATGATTACCACCCCAAAGTCGAGATATGTGATCTGTCATCCTTCTGTCACCACATACACAGAAGGTTAGACACTCATTCAAAATGATGTGCTAGAAGAGACAATAACTGAAAAATGGTGTGTTAATGCACCTTTAAAACATAAATCTACAAGCCTGTCATCTTCCTGATAAATTGCTGAAAATCACCCACTCAACATTTACCTCAGATTTGAACAGTTCTCCTCTGGTGGAAGCACTGGAATTTACATCTGAATGACTTCACACACACCATCAAAATCTGAGAAGAAAAAAAAAAGAGGAAAAGACATAACAGGTCTCATCTGTTCTGTCAGCCTGCAAAATGGGCACAGCCTAATGGTGTGAGGTTGGCAGAGAGACTCTAAAGCTATATGGAGGCAACAAAAGAATCAATCTGAGATGCATGACAAGTTGCAATACATGGGCTCAAAATGTAAGAGGATTATTAATGTTTGCTGACTTAACTGGGACTTGCACTGAGCTCCACTGGAATTGTCAGCCTTTGTGTTTCACAGCATCAAAGTTGTTTGACTACTGACTCATTAAAACCGGTCAATCACCAATATTCAGTCTGATCCAATTCAGTCAAACATGGCATAGCTCCATGCAGAGGAAGTATGTTATGCACCGTTAGACAACTGGTTGGTCTGCTTTGCCGAGGAAACGACAGTGAGATCCGAGTTCATACTGCAATAATTCATTTGAAGACATGTTCAGTTACAGTGAGCGATTACTGAGACCTTTGTGAACCCGTCAGTAGATAAATATTGTAAATGCACAGACAGAAATCGCACTGCAGGGCTGCGCGCTGGCACTCGATTTCCAGATACTGTGAAATGAACTGTTACAATCACAGTTTAATCTTGTGTTTTAATCCTTCACATCTCAGTTTGATTTAATTGTTCCTCTGTGATTTCTATTTCTATTTCTCTTCGTGTTTCCCGTCTGTAAAAAGCGCTTCATAAACTTCCTTGCATTTGTATGGGTTTTAAACAAATTTCCATTCCCTGTGTCATCTGTGAGCATCGAATGATGACCTACCACAAAGTGTCAAGAGAAAGCCTGTGCAATTCTGTTTGCTGACGCCTTTTTCCCGTTTGTCAAAGTCACGCTGGTGCTTTGACACATATCGTTGCTTGAGTCTGAAGTGAATGTCTTATTCTTTTAGACATGCCAACGCTTCCGCGCCTCTTCAAGGCGCTGAAGCTGAAAGTTCCTCAACGTGTTTTTCTCTCGCTCAGAATAAATGACTTGTGAGCTGCATCCGGCAAGCAGTACTCCATACAGAGGAACATTCTGATGGCACTTCGAAGTTCAAGAACTACATGGGAGTTTTTGCCAGTATCTGTGATTGATGTACAAATCACATAATTATTATTACTGTCAGTTATTTTCAAAGGTTTTACGGTATGTTCGATTTGTTTTTCCAACTTTTCAGAGAGCTCGTGGTATCATTTCTTAGATTGGTGTGAAAATAAACACGTCATGGTTCATAGTTTGGTTCTTCCTCTCTGTATTACTGCATGTATGGACTATTGTAATTGGAGTGTTCAGAATACAGGAATTAAAATGAAATACTTGAGAAAACCACTGGTGATTTGAGTATTTTATTGCATTAATACACATTCTCCAGCCCTGTATCTCTAGTATATTCATTAATTTTGGTAGTGATGTCTGACATTTGAACCCTACCAATTTTACAACATTTCCTAGTGGTCGGGTTCTTGTCTTTACTTAAACAGACACACATGTCTACTTAGAAGAAGAGATGTTTTTTTTATTGTATTCATTTCAGGTATTAATATAATGCTCACATCCACAGCCCTCAAGTGCAGCAGTGGAATAAGTCTTGCAGTACAGGCTATTAACAAATATTAAGTACATTGGCCATATCGCAGTTGTTAAAAAGAGGTGATGATGAAAACATCAGAGCAAAGTACGGACATAAATGTTTCTCCTTTCTCCTTAAGCCACGAATACGATAGCGCATAATAAAGGGTTCTGATGTGGGTGAACGGGTATGATGCATGGGGCCAAACAAATACAGTGATTCCCCGCTGCTTGATAAATGCTCTGGTAACGGATAGTGGCCTTTCTGAAATCCCAGAATGCTGTCATGCATTCTTGCACTGAGGGGAGTTGAGCCTCTTTGCCAAAGACTCCCAAGACAAAACGATATGTCAGAACCGTGGCCCCTCATGGTTTATCATGCAAAGGTCACACATATCGCTGAGCCGAGCCCCTGATGAGCTTCCAAAGAGGGGCCGTGTTAAGTCGACAGGAACTGCAGTTTAACACAGAGCTTCAGTTTGGTTTAGATTATTAAAAAACACTTCTCATCCTTAAAATCGTGATATCAACCCGTAGTTCACCTTGTAATATACAGACTTGTACTTATCTTAAAAAGGCTGTAAATGTTGCTTGCTATTTTCCTTGATCTGGCCAGCCAACTAAAACACAGATGACATTCTACAGCAACATCCCCATTATAACATGTAAGTTTTAAAATACACAACTTTTGCTTTAGGGGCGGCAATGTGGTTGATGTACTTTTTTATTTTAAATGGAGTTTGCACCTTCTCCCCATGTCTGTGTGGGTTTTCTCCAGGTACTCCGGCTTCCTCCCACATGTCAAAAGGCATGCAGATTAGCGTTATGTTAATTTGAGACTCTTAATTGACCGTAGATGTGACTGGTTGTTTGCCTCTGCATGTTGGCTCTGTGATTCGCTGGTGACCTTTCCACGGTGTAACCCCGCCTCTCGCCCAATGTCAGCTGGGATTGGCTCTCGCCCCCTAAAGGTTCGTCAACACAGTTATTAAGCCCCTGAAATACAAACTTCTGGAAACATTGCTGCTTTTGGATGACGCCGTCTCTTACATTCGCTTCCTGTCAAAACTTCCAGTCACAGCTCGACTACCAGTGAACGCAAAGAACTACTAGACCATACTCCAAGAAACAGATCTTGGAGTAGGTCCAGGAAAATTGCACAGGTCTAGTTTTTCCCGTAGCTTTTCCTCATTCAACTGTACGTGAATGGTGATGTGATATTCAGGTGTGTTGGCACTGACAGAAATTATTTCCAATCAAGCTCTAAAACACTTTACTGGAGGAAACACGAAAAAGCACTCATTTCAAACCTACCAACTGAAACAGTGACATTTTCACGCTTCGTCTCACAGTCACACAGAATGTTAAAAAAAACACATCCGAGGAATCCCATGAGACAAGGCATTATATGAAGGGGTGTCTTCACCGAACACATTTGTTTTAACATAGAAAGTTACCAGGAGTCCCCCAGTAACTAATCATCCTCTTACTGTGGGTGTGATTTGCTGAAGCTGCTGACACCTCAAGACACCAGAGCAAACAGCAGCTGGTTCGTGATTCTCAACGCACCAAAAATAAAAAAAGGTATTATTTCTTTGTTTTTTCGGATATCAGAGAAGCTCCTGAAAATCAACAGAACTGTTTCTAAACAAGTTTCAATGAGAACCACCAAGTGAAGCACTGCGTCGACTTCTTCTCCGGTTTTACTGTGAGGAATGTCCTTCTATTCAAATATAAAAGAAGTCTCAAGGACAGCCTTCTACACTCTGTACAATACAAAGAAAATAGAAATATCCTCAAGAAGTCACTGAAAAACGAATCCATGTATTTGTTACTACTAGACAGAAAAATCCTTATTATCAGGATGGCTCAAAAACTCCCACACAAATATTTTAGTGCATTGTAGGTTATGGTGAAGGAATAATTGAAGGTGTATGTTTTTGTTACAAATCTGTATTGCTTTACTGTCTCAGTCACCAAAATCGTATAAATGTGTAGCACAACAGGGGAAATATGAATATGTTTTATCATTGTGTGTTTTGTTTATACTTGTCTATCTTTTCTATCTATTCCCTAGAATCCTCTTATGTTATTGACAGACTGTTGATGTACACCTGCAGTCCTTGTGGAGGATAACTCCACTCCCCGTAAAATCCATAATAGACTTCAAAATCTTTCTCCCTACATATAAAGCCCTTAGGACCAAGCTGTGTTGTATCTCAAAGAGCTCGTAGTACAGGATCATTCCAGCAGATCACTTCCCTGTGAACACAGTGTTTTTTAGAATCTCCATAAGTTGAATGGGAAGCAGAGATTTTCGTTACCAGGCTCCTCTCCTGCGGAACCAGCTCCTAGTTTGGAGGCAGACATCCTCTCTGCAGACTTGACTCTTTCCTCTTTGAATAAACAGGTGAGCCTTGAACCATCCCAATACTTGTTCTGCTATAGGTCTAGACAGCTGGGGGAACATTATCTCTCTCTTCCCCATCAGTAAGCCGTACTTTATGTCATCAGCTTTGTGCTTTCTCTGCAGGTTTCTCTGACTCCAGAGCTGCAGGATCCAGATCTGATACTATACTACACTATACAACTATTAGCAGTAGTAAACTGTAGAGCATCAATCCACCTGAATCAGGGGGTTTATTTTTGTTGCATACATTTGTTTGTGCTAATGATGAGGTATCGTGCACAAATTATAAAGATTGAAAAGAAATATGTAAAAACAATTAAATAATGTTTGTGTTCCCTTTTTATTGTATTGAAGGATAATACAACGGGTCAAGGTCTCAATCTCTTCCCCTCTCCCCCTCTTTCCTACTTGGTTGAGTAAGATGGCCGCTCAGTCTGCTTCTTTTGGATGTTTTCTCTCTCTCCATTGTGTTTTCTCATCGTGCTAACTGTTGGGTTTCTCACTATGATATTGTAAAACCTTAATCTGCAAAAGAGTCTCAAGATAATCTATGCTGTGCTGTGGCACAATACAAACAAATGAATTGAATTGAAATAATTGAATTGAAATGTGTTCGTCTCATCGAAGGACATGGGAGTTACCATGAGCCTTGGAAGGTCGATATTTTTTTTAAATTACCAAACATCGCACTAACGCTATCTAACAGGAGAGACAGTATTTTAATAAAAATACGAATATCATTAGGAAATTTGTATGAAATTTGAATTACATGGACAAGTTCAGCGCAACGAGTTTCTTTTTCATTTATCAGCATTACCATGCCATGTATAGTGCAATTGTGAATATATATTTTGCCACATATTCACAATTGCATCACATATACACAGGACAGACAGTGCATAGTGATGGACTGATTGGATCTGGAACAGGCAAGTGGAAAAACTGCAAACAAATATCAAATGCATGTATACACCATTGTCAAATTATACCCAGTGCATACAAGAATAAATAGTGCATCGTTTGTAGGATGCCATCATCGCACTATTCAGAGGACATTAGAGGATGATGATGCACTGCAGGGCTTATGAAATGTCAGTGAATCAGCAATGTTTGAAATCAGGAGCCTTCAGCGGAACTGCCTTAAACTTCAGAGGGAATCAGTGGCGCACTGTAGTTTTTGATCATTGGAGACAATTGATCTTTAGTGTTCAAAGAATATTTATACTTCAGGCCTCCCTGAGAAACATTTCAAACAAGCTGCCAGGGATTGTGTGATTATAATATCAATGCCTAGAGAGATGCAAATAACTCAGTCCGTCCCCCCCCCCCGGTGGATCTACAGTACAGTATGTGCTGGTATTTGTCTCCTTCCCTCCCATACCAAGCCCTTACGATGTATAGTAGCAGTTAGTCCCAGGCTGTGTGAGATGAAATCAGTGGAATGAACACTTGGTAATAGTGGCAGGTACAGTTAGTGCTATAAAGGGGAAGGGGGACGATTTGTGTTTGCTAAAATCCAATTACTCACATTACAGGATTGATCCCTGCAGCTCTGGCAAATCAGCAATGTTCATGTTTGTGATCGTTTCCATAAATGAGCTAAAGATTTTGTGTTCACAATATTCATAAATATTTTTATGTACAAGGCTCCCGGGTATCCATTGTAGCAACACGTAGCGGGTGGTTCTTTAAATTAAAAACGTTTAAAGTGCACGCTCCATGCTCTGTATAAGTTATATTCCTTATTCCTCATGTGTTCTAGTGCTTTTCCAGTCATCTAATATCTTGTCTCCCATTTGTTTCTTACTCCTCTGTGTGTTGGTGGGTTGGTGGGCGTGGCTTCCACTTCCCTGCCTCTTTCTAATCTTTGTGTGCAGGCACCTGCAGGTCCACTCACCTGTGTCCACTCAGGTCTCAAGAGCATCTCTGGACCCAAAGCAAAGTACACACTAATACTAATAGTTAAGTGGTAAATCAAGTGCAAATCTGCACTACTATCCCTGAAACATGTGAGCATTCTGGTCACCATTCTACAGTACATAGCTAATTATAGGGCAGCAATCATGCATGCCAAATTCTGTGTTGAACTTTTCTTCTTTGGACACTTTGAGGACAGTTTTTTTACTTCTGATGTGTTTGGTCCTTTTTATTGGACTGAACGATTTCTTTGTGGATCTTAAGTTGGACACATTGTGTTTATGTTATTTAACTTTGCTGTTTTCCTTGTGTATTTCCTGTTCTATATTGAAAATTCTGTCCTCGTGTTTCTCTCTTACTTTAGTTCCTGTCTTTGTCTGGTTTCCCTCCTTCGTTGACGAGCTGCTCCGCCTCCATTAGTTACACCTCTGTCTTGTTATCTTTGTGTATTTAACCAGTTCCTCTTGTCAGTGTGTCTGTGTCTGTTCCTCGTTGTGATTATTCCTTGTGTGCTTGTTTTCTCCTTTGTGTTTTGGACAACTCAACCATATTTCACTTTCAGTTTGAATTTCACATCAATTCCTTTCAAAACATCATATTGTAAGGGTGTGCCTCCCACTTCACTTATCCACTTTCTATTGTTGTACTAAGGGGTCTGCACATATAGACCCGAGGATTTTGTTCTTTGGCTCTTGTTGTCAGAAACGTAAACTCAGATCTCCTCCAAAGACAGTCATGGTCCGACGCCTCCTATCAAATAAATCACAACGCAGACATTGCTAAACACCACCTGCTACAACAGCTCTCAGTAAATCTCACACCATCGTGCACTGATTTCCGAGACAAAGAGATTTACACATAATTCTGCAAATCGCTATAACACCAGATCTTTGTCAAAGTGATTTAGAGGTTGATGTATGAAGCAAATAGCTCGGCCTTTAAATGACTTAATGTTGTTGGATTCGTTTTTTATTCATGTCAAATCAACAGCGTTTTTAAGCAAGAAATGTGGTACTGATCAGATTAAAAAATGTACATAGTCAGATTCACAGTCCAGATAAGAACAGCCGTTCCTCCACAGAAGGTCACTGATTCGAGGTCAGTTTGATTGAACCTCACTCAGATGGCCGAGTCTGTCTGGTTTTTGGCACGTGCTTGGATTTTGTTTGGAAGCTCCGGAAACCTGGCCAGCTCACTTGTGCCAAAACCGTGACTCGACTCATGTCCAGAAACAAAGAGGCTCTGGCAACCTCGCAGACAGTTTTATCATCACTTGTCAACATGTTCAGAAAAAGGGACAGCCTGGGGCGGTTGTAAATCCACCGCACAGCCGGCGCAACAAACCCTCGCTCCAATTGGTGTGAATGAAAATGTCACACCGAGGAGAGTGTCTGAACCAAAACACTCAGAAAGTGAGCGTGGTGTGTTGTCGCTCAGCTCAGCCAGTGATTCAGATCTGAAATTGGGAGGAGTCCATCCAGAGTGCACTGGCCCTTGGGTTCAAATAAGAAAAATCTGCAGATCCGGTGAAGATGATTGTAATCTGGAATCTGAGTGTAATTGAATATTTAAGTGTCACACAAAACGTCCTGGAGGAACAATCACAAGGCTCAGCTGAAGGAATCAGATAGCGGCTCGCTGTCTGTACACCAGCCACACACAGGCTGCTCATTTTCACCCGCTTCACACTTCAGATTGCCCAAGTGGCGTGACTTGCAGCGATCATGTTGCATTGACGTGTTAAGGTTGGTGTTGTTTTTTTTTTTTAAACTAAAATCTAGCCCCATCAAAATCATTGTATCCTTCCTGCAGCCGACTCACAAGAGAGGAATCCAGAGGCTGAGAAGACTGGGAGTGAAAAACACAGGTCGCCTTGTTATGCACCGCGTGGCTTCACTCAGGCTGGAGAGCAGAGAAAGTGGCCGTGATACTGACTGACAATACCTGACACTTAGCCTGCAGCACCCCCCCCCCCCATTCTAATCTCCACACCAGGACTAGTGGGCAGGAGGGATGAAGGGAACTACTTTTTTGTATTTTTGCTCCGATTGAACACCTGAAAATGTTATTATTTGGAAATACATAAGAGTAGAAATGACATGAATGGAGAAACTAGAATTGTACAAATCTCTGCCAAGGCCCGACAGCCCCTTTTAAATTCAATCAAGCAGATTGGTCCTTGGGAAATTGTGTGTCAAAAACATTCTGTATTTTGCAATGTTAAAGAAAAAATAGATCCACAGCTTTGTCATATGTTAAACAAAATGTATTGTGATCTTTGTTGGCCCCTGTCTCATCCATCCAATAAGTTTAGTGGAAATCTGTTACCATAACCCTGCGGACAAACAAAATCAAACAAACGTCTATCACTGAGTCTCTACAAAGTAAATATTGTGAAATGAAGATTATCATTAACAGAAATTCAACATCCAGGGTCAG
Source organism: Pleuronectes platessa (assembly GCF_947347685.1). Taxonomy (NCBI): domain Eukaryota; kingdom Metazoa; phylum Chordata; class Actinopteri; order Pleuronectiformes; family Pleuronectidae; genus Pleuronectes; species Pleuronectes platessa. Next base: position 12,523,960 of record NC_070641.1, read on the forward strand.
TTTCAAGCCAAATGATTTCAGTCTAAGTCTGGGTTTTTCCGCCAGTCAAGACATTTGCCGGTGCTAATGATGAATTCTTCCTCATTGCAACTCTTTCAAATTACATTCATTCTTACTTTAATTCCCAGTGTCTGGAGGCTAATGGTCATGATCCAGTCAAATCAACCAGCAAAATGAACAAAGCTGAAGCGTTTTTAGCTCCATCGTTGCATCTTATTCGAGTTCCCAAATTAACCTCCCACTCATTCAGTCCCTTGCAAATGACTTTCCAGCAAATGGGCCTTGAAATTGTTTTTTCTTCTTAAGTCAAGATATTTCCCTGTTGAGATAGAAGCACATAGAAGGCTGTGAGTCATCAATTCATGCAGCAATATACCATTCATTTATTTAAGGGATACTAAAACTAATATAAAATGAAAAAAAGGATGTAACATTTACAAAAAACGTTCATGGATATTTGTCAAGAACTTATTTTGTGGGCCTCCTTATTGGAAACAGGTGGTAAACTGGATAATGAATCAACATGAAGTCTGTAGTAGTAATCAGCTGTAATGGCATAAAATGAGTTTTCAGTGATTTATTACTAACAAAATATTTACGAAGGTGTTATAAACTATGATGACTATGACAGCCATATTGAAGAAATTCATATTTCAAGAACAAAGTAATATTAAGAGAATGAAGTTTAAATATCAAGTATTAAGTTGAAAAGTCAATGTTGTAATGATAACAATTGCATAAGTAGCCCTTATACTCTACTCTACCCAATTTATAATTGTTACTAAAAAGATTCCAGTGTTTCCTTGTTGCAAAAGCACAAAAAACATGTGAAGCTGGAAATCATCATTGAAACTAATCCCAGTGAGATTTGTTGACTGCTGCTTCCGGTGCATGTCAGCAGGTCCTTCCCCCTTTAAACACCAATTCACAGCAATTCCATGTGATTAGCCTGCAGGGCAGCATGAGTGGCTCGACAACACCTTGTTACCTGAAATGAAGGGCTGCAATAGAATCATGCATTATTACAACAGATATCATTTTGGCTAGGGCTGGGCAGGCACCAGAGTTTAACCCTCACTGCTGTGTACCTTATTCATTTTTTTATTTTTTTAAGACAGACGATGAGAAAACACTTCTCTTGTTCCCGGGGACGTCTCGCTCTAGTGTTGCGTTAAAGAGTGGCAACAGTCTGGTAAATAACATGTCAAGGTGACACGTTGTTCGTTGGCAGGAAGCGGAGTGGAAGCGGACGGGCCACTGCTCTCAGAAAACACTGGAGTGTATCCCCCCCTCAGCCCTGTCAGACTGAAGCCGAAAACAAATACAGCAGCACAACAGTGAGGGAAACAAGCATTTTCAATTGAGGTATTCCAGATAAAGTTACGTTGCCCCTTTATTGACTCTTCATCCTGAGAGTTAGATTAGATGTTGGTGTTCAAGAGCATCGTGTCCTAACCAATAATTAGGAGAATAAACCGGCATGTTTACATGTGACAGAGATGTGCATTTACTGCTGCTTTGTACTCAGTAGATCTCACCAAACTCAGACCGAGACTTCCCTCTACATTTTAAACAATCAATGTATCAAATGACTGAAAATGTCACATTAAACTCGCCACAGGATGAGAGATGAAAACGGCTTCTAACAGCTTCTAATTCACGTCACAGCAGCATCCAAACTGGCTGCTCTCCTTTCCTTATTTAACATGATATCATGCATCGACTTTAATATTTTTTTTCGTGTTCTATAGAAAAGAAGATAAAAATCACATCACTTCTGCAGAGCCAAACCCAGTCAGAGGGCAGATGCTGTTTCACAGTGAAATGACAAAAATACTCCTTAACCTCTGTTTGCAGGATGGAGAGAGGATCAATAACAATCAGGACTCTGATTAGATGAAAGAGGCCCATCTTGTTTGGATTGCCTTACATCAGATCTCTGCAGGTTTTCAGGCCTGTGCGTTACGAGTGTTAGGACCAACCACACCGGACATGTTGACGCTCACTTAACTGAAATAAAGTGTCGGCTTTTTCCTGTTACAGAAGACAAAGATTTTCTCATCTATAACTGCACGCTCACCGGGGAAATATCGTTTTCTTTTATTACTTATCGAGCTTTTGTCTGTGTTGAGGCGTAGTATTTTTTTTAATCTATCTCACACAGTGGGAGAGTGTGAGGGTAAAACTGTGGGTACATCTCGCACGCTCCCTCCGATGCAGCAGCAGAGTGCGGGGCTCGGTTCATCTGCAGCTGCTGAGTGAGAGGAAAAACTCTCACAGATCCGGAGCGACTGAAAAGATGGTGGCACATCAGCCGGAGAACTGCAGATGAGAGATGAAAGCTGGGGAGGGGACGGGACACGGAGGGGGGGCTGGAGGAGAGACGGGAAGAGATGGAGTGAGGTTGGAAGTTAGAATCTCCTGTGCACCACATCCTGCATAACATCCAAGTCAAATGAAACTGAGCTCATCCATGCAAATATCTACAATAACTGCGTATATTTTGAACTACTTGATATTTTAACCATGTCGCAGGGATTTTTCGGCATCAACCTGAGGTCGTGGTAGACGTCTAAGAGCAGCCGGCTACTGTCTAGTGTGAGAATCTGTCTAATAATCATTGTAATATCAAATATGCATTCATCATTCTGCAACCTGAAGTCTATAACAAGCTTACTCAATGAGCTGCTGATTCCCAATTCAAATAAAAGAGGCCCCTGCAGTATTTCCTTATGTATTAAAAGTGTTTTGCTCAGTGACTCCAGTGCAGCGCTCATTAGCATTCCCGAGCACTCCTTAAGCTGAGGGTCATTAAGATACGTGGCGGTAAATCCGACTGCACAATGTGTTTTTAACACTTTCATATAATTAAATAAGTCGCTGCAATTAAGCATCAACACAAGTTCAGTCCCCGAGCTCCGAGCCATATTTCACACCACGCTCATCCCTTTGGTTCCTGTGTGAACAGAAGGTTGAGAACGTTTTACCGTGTGGTTCTCACGGGGGGGCGCACGCTGACCTCCACGTGCCTCGTCTCCTCTCGATAACACAGTTTACGTCTCCAACATCCGACTGTCAAGACGAGGAGTAAATGCCAGAGGACGACGAAATCCGATTCATCAAAAATGACACGTTTGCTTGAATCAAAGGCTTGAATACAAATTGCACATAAACGATAACAGATGCAACCGTGGCAGAAACATTTCTCCTTTGGCCAGGTTCCTGTCATCTCACAATGATAATGACATGATAATGAAAGTACGGCTATTGAGGCCTTTGTTGCATCGATGCTCATGAAGGAGAGAGTGTGTAGACCTCTGTTTCAAACATATACGTCTTTGTTTTCTTTGGGGGAAAAACATTATAAAAGCAGAGGTGATTTATGACACAATAAACCACTGAAAAGGACTAAATAAGGGTTTATAATCATCGCCTACAGAGTTAAAAGACCTGACAGCAGTCAGCAAGTATAATATCTTAAACTAACTTATTTCCACGTTGGCATACTCCAAGATCCCAAAAGATGGCATAAATCCTTCCCGAGGGCTCTTCAGTTTTCCTTGATGACATTCGATTGTGCTAAATTCCCTCTTTTCTTCTTATTAAAAGACCAGAGAGCACAGCTCCGACCCGACAGCAGAGCGATCTCTGAAGCCTCCATATTACACCTCTCCCCTGCCACTTCCTGCACCTAAATTAAGATTAATTACACAACAGGCCAATCTGCTGAAATGGGAAACTGTAAGCTCCCAGGAACGGTGCACTGTAGATGCTCCGTCTCAGTTAGAGGAACAGCTTTTAGATTGCACCCGCATATCGTTATGCTGAGCACAGCAGGCGCGGGGATGACTGTCTCGCTGGGTTCCGCGGGGCTGGATAACACCTGGCAGAGTTGTCTCAGGATATGATGTCACTGATTAAAGCCACTTCTATTGGATGTCAAGCGGGGTTGAATTCCTCTGATCTGTCTGATCAGTCGTAACACACACGGTGAGACAATACATCACACACGTAGATACTCACCCACAGTTTCAGTACTTTGCAAAATTGAATAATAAGTGAGTGGCCAGTTATTTGTGAGTGGTGGGTGGGAACACTGAATGCATTGCTTGATGGTTAGCATGGATCAAGTATTGCCCATGTCTGCAGTGTTGTGTCAGCAGCTGTGCACGGCTCCCTCTAACCACGACAGGAGAACTGCAGTCTATTAGTGATTTGGTAATCAACCGAACATCATTATGTGGATCTTCCAAAAGGCAACCATTAACATCACCAGGACAAGTTAGCATCACTATCTTAAATTTAAGCACTTTCCCCCAGTTTAATCCTGCCACCTGCTTTGCCCCCCGCCCCCCCCCCCCCCCCCCCCACCCAGGGCCTGCAACTCCAACAAGTGTCAGATAACTTCGGAAAAGAAACACACCACAGCATTTTTCAGCGCTGTTGTCAATTCATATACAGTACAACCAATCTGTAAATCATGTCAACTACAGTCTAGTTTCCAAATATAGGTGGCCTACAAAGACAGGATATAAGATCTAGCAAACACTGGAAACAAAACCATGGCAAGTATTTGATGTCAATGTCGCGCCTTGTGACTCTAGGAACCTTCTTTGACTTTGTTTATTTACTCACAAGACCTATCTAAGTTTCATAAATACAAACCTTTGATATTACCATGGAGGGACATAAACCTATGTGTGATTGACAACTGGGCACTCGTCCACCCCTATTGCAGTTGCACTCAAAGTCACTCTGTTCTAAAACCAGGTCTTTTAGTATCAAATCAGCAGTATATTAGAGTATATACTTACTGTAAAAGTATTAAAAGTAAATACCATATTAAATATTGAAGTGCTCCGTATGGCCCTTTCTAGTGTTTAATAAATGTTTTAATAGATAATCATTTTTCCACAGGTAACCCTGAACTTGAGAGGATTAATTTGGGAATTTTCCTTAAATTACACACTTTTAAAAGCGAGATCAGAGGATAACAACTCATTAAATCACCTGGATCCAATGGGGGAGGATTGATCTTTCAGCGCAGTACTCTCACTGACTGCTGTTATTGCTATGGATTACTGCTGTCCATACATTAACATGTGAAGTGCATTAAAAATGTCCAAGCTCATTATAAACAATGTATAAAGTGATGTTTCGTTTAAATCAAGACTGAAACAATAAGAGAAAAGTATTTTTTTAGTTTTTCGGTCCATTTGGTTCCAGTGTTTCCAATGTGAGGATTTGTTGTTGTCTCTCTGATTAATATCATTGTGGGAATGGATCACTTTACAAAACAGGATTTGCTGCATAAATGTCACAACTGTCTTGTTAGTCTGAGACAAAATTGTACTTTTCGCCAACAACCCTCCATGTCATTGTTGTCACTGCAAAACCTGCCAAAAAAAACACACGTACACAACTTTTTTGTGTATGCACTCACAGCTGCACACATACTCATATATAAAACATCACCGACAACGTCTGTGCAAACTTTTCTTTGTAGTCATTACAGTATCGGCATCAAACGCCCTCCGTGTATTAGAGGAAACGCTTTGACCGGTGGGGACCGGCTCAGCCCCGCGACCTCCTGCTGTGAACATCACCAGAAGAGAATTCCCGCTGGGAGAACCAAGGGAGAACGGGGGGGAGCCGCACCTTGCATTTTGTGTTACGCGGGGACTTCATTTTTCGACAGGCAGCTCTGTGTGTTTTCACTTCGCAATCTGCGAGGCATTATGTCCCCAGACCGCGTTCGATCCTCTCACCAAGGATGGAGGCAGTGATGGGCAGCTGGTGGCTGCAACGTGCTTCTGTACTGTTTCACACATGCCAGAATCTGACAGGATTTTAATGCATTCAGCTCTGACGGCTCCACACACTTACAATCAATCCGACCAGTTAGAAGTCGAAGCGAGCAGTCTGTCCCCGCAGCTTCGTCAGAGGGAATGTTGGACACGAAGCGGATTCACAAGCAAACGCAGCTCTCGCTCCAAGATGTGCTCCGATACTTGGGAGCAAGAGATGTGTTGAATTGAATTTCCCACGTGCACTAACAGGAAATAGTACGGGTGTGCATAATTAATAACCTTAACAAAGCTAGTTCGGGAATAGGGTCACACCTCTACTCGTCGCCTGGTCAACCCATCCTGCTTTGCTTTTCTTGTCCCACCCGATCATCCATTCACCCTCCGTCCCTAATCCCTGTTTTTTCAGATTGGCACACGCCTCTAACAAGTCTCATTCTATAGGTTCTGCCTGGGGGCTCGTGTGGAATGATGCCTGAGATGGAACTGCCACAGCGAGTCTCTCTCTGCCCGCTCTTCAGTGTATCCTCCCAGAGGATAACGCATCTTCTCCTCAAAACCTCTTCCTCCAGATCCATTCATCCGTCCTCCTACACCCAACGCATCCATATCCATTAAACATTTCAAATGCATATTTAAGATTGATTCCATGTCGTAAAATAATTTCATTGATGAGACTGAATATTTTCTTTTCTGTAATGCTTTGACTGATATATGATGCTCATTCCTGATATGTTTGCAACCAAATAAGTTCAGATCTATCGAGAAGTATTTCTGTGTATTGCTAAGGGCCCAATGCAGTGGGGTTTTAAATTTGGTGCAATTGTTCATATGATACATTCAATATAATAAATAAACAGAGGACCAGCGCTCTCTATCAGCAGCTTAGGCGCCTCAAATGTATAAGTGACATAGAGTATGACACCTGCGTGTTCATGGCAGCAACAACTGATTCTGCAGTCCAGGATTCTCAGTCGAGCTTCACACAACAGTTAATGCACGAGTCCTTTCTAAGTTCTAAGAATCTGGTGTCAGATTAACTTTCCAGCCGAGTTACTCACAGGTCTGTGAGTATGAGCCGTGTAGTTCTTCAGTTCACAATACTGTGCTGGAGTGTTTTAATATATTCCTCTGGATTCACATCAGAAAATAATCATCAAAAATGTAATGAGTTTTAAAATAAGTTCATTTTTTGGGGGGGGGGATAAATGACTCCACTGTAAGCTTTTTACCCACAAGGCTTTTATTCATTTTATTCTTGCATGTGAAGTTTTCTTTTAAGTGGAAAACCAACTTTTTCAACTTCTACCGTCCACATCTTCAAAAAAGATTCCTGATAGACACAAACAGTCCTGCGTCCTGCAGACACACACATAAATACCATGTTGATTTTCAAACAGTTATTTTCTTGCAGATTTCTGTTTATGGTTTAGGATTAGTCAACAAACACAGCAAGGTCAAGATTAGAGCTCCTGATGCATTGTGCAGATCCACAGAGAAAACAAAAATAAAGGGAGAATAACAAGCTGCAGAAAGGGTTTCTTTTTTAAAGTTTCTATCAGAAACATCACAGAGTACGATTATTTGGGGTAAAATTGCACACGGCAGACACAAAAAGCTGCTATTCCGAGGGTCACGTCCCTCCAAGTGCTCAGACAAGCACTTGTACAGGACGACCTGGAACGATTTACCACCATTACTGACATTTTAAAGGCGCGGACAGAGACTGGTTGGCAGTCAGAACAAGAGCTGGGTCAGAGGACATGGAGGTGAAGGCTTTGGTCCTTTTTCCTCCTGCATTTCTTATACGCTCAAATCTTTCAGAAGAATTGTCTTTGTCTATTTTCTCATTCTAAGGTTGATCTTAATAATTTGCATTTACACCCTAGCATGCGTTCACACTAGAAACTAAATAATAAACTCCAGCACACACGTCATCGGTTTACAGACATAAATCAGAGAAAGAATAAGTCAGAAAATATAAAAATATATTATTAATTCACCATTGCTGTGAGTTTCCAAGCACATAGTTTTGTTGTTCAACTCATACTTGGTTTCTGCAGGTTTCAACAATCAAAACTTGAGACTTTTTAAGACCTTCTGAATAAATAATGACTGAAATTTAAGACCTATGTCAAGTGGGACAGATATCAAGGAATATCGGGGTCTCAGAATTACTAAAGCCTGAAACATGCTTCTGCGACTGCGTCTGCGTCTTTTCACGCCGCTGTGGCGCAAGACTCGTTTTCATTCATGCTTCCCCAACCGTTGCGCGTCTTACAAAGCAATTCCGTGCCAGAACACTAGGCGGAGTAATGCTTTTTGTCGAAGGCGACCTGAGAGACGCCTTCTTTGTGGGTGTGGCAATCATTGTTGACTGTTTATTTACCTTCTACCAGTCGTGTTCTCCATTACAAACACACGGTGAACCATGGCAGAGAGTGTATTCACGATTCCAACCGAACAATTGATTGAGATGGAGCTGCTGGACATTGAAGAGCAACTTCTTATAATTAGACTGTTTATTTACATCGCCACTCCGGCTCCTCATAGCCTATTTCTGGCGGACAAATCGGCCAGTCAGTGACGGGTTATACAAGTGGTCATACTTTCGGATCTCTTCTGCCAAGTGCTCTTCTATTTGGTCCATATTCGTTCTTCTAAATCTTCCGTGATTTCCGCGTATTGTGGGGCATGAAACCGGAAACTAGACACCGGACGGGATGTAGAGCAGACCAATCACAGCCTTGCGGGCTGAGTGAGCTTGCGGAGCTTTGCCGTAAATTTTAGAAAAGGGGGTCGACACCCGTCAGCACGTAAGGAGGGATACATAAGCACGTAAGGGACCCGGAAGGGCTCTTGTGCTTACGGGCCCTTGAAAACGCAGAAGCATGTTTCAGGCTTTACACTTCCCCATAATTGAAGATAAGGTGAAGTAGCTGAGTAGAGAATAACTCTTCAAACGCTACAGGCAGAGACGATAAGAATCCATAGTCTCTCTCAGAGCCAAGCCAAGTGCACTGAGATCAATTCTGACAGATATGTGGACATTTATCAGTTCCACGTTGCTCTTGTTTGTAGCTGTATTAGCATACTAGCATCTTTATTGTTGAAAAGGAACAACAGACGGAGACAAACCACGATGCATGTTGGAAAACTAAATTTAAATGGATGTTCACGTGATTAACAGCTATGTTATATTTTAAGGCTGAAAATGTAGACTTTTTAAGACCCTGTTATACATTCACATCTTGACGCCCCTTTAGAGTAACAATAGACACTTTATCATCAATATTCCCAGTGTCTACATCCTAAATCTGTTCAGTGCTGTTGATGCACTCTTATCCCCGTCCTGATTCACTGCTGCAGAGTTAACAGTGGACGTTTAGTAGGTTCTGCCCGTGCACGAGACCTTATAACTCTCCAAACACATCCCGTCCTCCAGCAGGATGTGAGAGTGAACCTCTCTCAGAGACAAAAGAATCCAATGATTATGTTCCCGCCTTCAGCCACGGAGAAACTCAACACTCAGAGGGACGACACAAGGCCAAGGTCGCATGGATTCGCATTTCTGAAGCCCGGCGCCTCGGCTCGACGTTGTTTGCTTGTTGCCGTGTCTCCTCCGAGAAGAAGTATGGAGGCTGAAACATGAAGGGGAAGGAGCGGGGGGATGATTGGTCGGAGAACTATCAATGAGCCGGACTGTAATCTATTACAATGACGTTCCCAAGGATCAAAAGCGATGAGCTGCTGACTGTTTTAATAAACCGCGAGCTTACGCTGCAGTTTGGTCTAAACTATGATTCATTACTGTCACTGCATCTTCTATGAAAATAAAAGAGGTGCCTGAGGAGGCAGCTGAATCCCAGCCACACTAAATTGCTGTAAATTGCCTCTGTGTTACATGTAAATACTTTTTTTTTTCTTCTTTTCTTTCCTGGGTTCATTTTTGGTCTGTTGTCTCCTCTTCTCCTTTTTTATTTCACCACCAATTAAAAATGCATGAAAATAAGAGTTTTACGATCCGCATGAGTTGCCACTGGGTTTTCAAGTTTACATACTCAGGGCACAGTGTGATATTTTATTCATAAATGTGTTTCCTTACATCATAATTACAGAGGTAGACTTAAACAGTTTGCCTTAAAGTCACGGCCGACATTTCTCACTTTACGAGGAGCTAAATGCGCTGAATTCTCTGCAGCTCTTCGGGGCTTCATCCCATCACTCACGGTAACAGCTAAACGAACTCTTTAGGACACTTTAGGCTCTGAAGAGAAGATAAAAGCCGTCATATTGAGGTCAGAAATCCGCAGAATGAGAGGTAGTTATTGGCTTACCACTGGAGATGAGGATTTTCCACACTTTATATTTAAAAGAAAAAAAAGCTAAACTCCAATATGAAATTCCGTTTCATGTGGTCCACTAAGGATCTGAAAATGTTTGTTTTAAACCGAAACATGTTTCACTTAATTATGCATCTTCCTCTTAGATGTGTGTCTCAAGAATTTCCAGTTATTACAAAGGTGATGTTAGAGCTGTTGCTTGCACTTTTAATATCAGATTGAAAAGCAAAGGCGTTGCTGATCATTGAAGTGAGGCTGTTTGGAAGGCGGGCCAGAGACCGGTGGGAATTGATAGTGAAGGCTTGATATACACACACACTCACACACACACACATGCACACACAGCAGCAGCGGCAGCAGAGGGGCTTTGGTCGACGGTGCTGCTGTGGTTAAAGCCAACACTCGGCTGACTCAACAGAGCACTGTGAGTACACTCATTAGTCAGTTTCTCCTGGAACCGAAAACAACGTAAAAGTGCCTTTAAATGGCCGGGCGAATGTTGCCAAAGTGCTCATATTCTCCATCAGAATACAGCACAATCTATAATTCATCCTGCTGCATGGGTTCATTGATATTCTCCATGGTGAAACGGGGAGTCTGGGGAATGGGATCGGGTCTCTTCCCACTGTTAATTAGCAGAGCAGAGAGGAAGGCTTTTTTCTTTCTTTTTTAAACTTGTCATGAACATGACACGGGGCCATTAGGTGACTGGGAAATTTGACTCATTGCGGCGGTAGCGCTGAAATACAATCCGTAGCTTCCTGCTCCTCATTTAAAGAAAGAAAAAAAAGCGATGGAGGCAAAGAGGGAGGCGTCGGTTCAAATGTTCAAGTCCTTCTTAATTTACCGCCTGCCCCTGTGTGCAATCGTGGTTGTGACTAATTGAGGGATTTCGGGGACGTATTGGAAACCGCATAAATGAGGCCTGTACATGTGAGCATTCCTGCATTCGTATGCATCGGACCAACACGCAGAATTCACCAGAGATGCCTGTGTAGTGTAATGTAAAGCAGTTTTAAAATGTAGATTTCTGTCAGCCACATTGCTCCTGTACAAAAATAGTGCTGCAGGAAAGTCATAAATATTCCTCAAACTCTATTAAGGTACCAATTCACTCGCCTCCAGCGCGCCAGGTTATTACAGCATTTACATCGGGGTCATTAAGAAAATGTGGATGCTTTTGTGTTTTAGAGCCACATTATGCATCTTTTTTCTCTCCCCACGTGATATTTAGAGTATGGTTTCCCGGATTCAAGGACATGCCTGCCTTCATGTGCAATAAATAACAGTTGTGCTCCTTGACAAGTGTCATTAAATTTTCATTTCGGTTTTCAGTAACTGTAGGTAATAATAATAAAAACATTTATGTGGATGTTAGTGCTCCAGCAGGCTCAGCCATCATCCACTGTCACACTTTTCACAATTTAGGAGGATTCTCTGTATCATTTCAGAGGGGAAAAGAAACAGAAATTAAAGCACATGATGAAGTGTTACTTTTAGAAATATGACAGGTCATAAAGAATCTCAGACCTGGCTTAACCACAATACGTGTGACCATTTCCCTAAGCCCAAGGACGTATTAGTGCAGTTGGGGAATATTCATTCATAAATAAATAATGGTGGAACAGCTCATGGTGGCTTTATATTCGTATTAGCTGCTGTGCTCATGAAACCATGTATCATGATAAAGAGGATTCATGAGCACGTAGCCTCTTTTAAAATATGGCTCCTTCCAGCCTTTCTGTTCCCGTACAAAAGCAGACCATAAAGAGTCAAGCCGTGTTTCTTTTTTCTTTTTAATCCAATAATATGTAGCTTGCTGTGCAAAAATTCAGATATACACTTGGAAGACTACATGGTGGGGTGAGAGAAATGCATTAGATGAGTCTCATGCTTCGAAATAGTGTCAGATTTACAAACTATTTCACACTTGACGGGCCAGCATGCGTACCGGCGTGTTAACTCTACAGCTTCGGCTCAACGGTTTCATCTTACAGGTGGTCAAATGACTTCAGTGGTGAGAAATGACGAGATAGCGACTTCTTGTGACGTCCGTCGCCTTTTCAGCGCAGGCAGTCCACCAGGTGTGAGAGCTGGTATAAGCCCATTATCCCCGTTTACGCTCCGCTGGGTCCATTTCCACATTCCTGTTGCTCCCTTAATCCTGCAGTGGTACTTGTTGCTTACAAATGTGACAATTCTGCTCCACTCACTGTCCGTAATCCTGTCCTCTCTGCAAAGTTAGAAAAATGACAGCTTTGGATTTTCCCCGCCTGACTTGTTAAGATTTCCTTTATTCGTCCCACACAATCACGCTGCAGGCAATTCGACCTCTGCTTTTAACCCATCCTGGAATCTAAACAACTCTTTTTACTCTTTCTAAGAGTTTTTGACCTGCTAAAAAGGGGAGGTTTGGAAATGGTGCTGACCCTGTTTTAGTTTGAAAACTTGAGCGAGAGATGTTTGGACACAATGATGTTGACACCCGCTAATTGGGTCTTTTCGGTCATGACGTAGCCTTTGCTGACATCAGGCTGTGATCACATGACCCCCTTCTGGATGAAAACAACCAGCACTAGCCTACCACATCGGCTACCACTGTTGAACACAACATGGCCATTTTTAAACTGAAATGTATTAGTAGTAGAAGAATGGATGTATCCTTAAATGTGGTTTCATAAAGTATGTGTTAGGCCTTGGCGGATTTTTGCGCTCTGCTGAGTACCGCTGATGTTGTTGTTTTTCCATAATCCGAAGCTCTTACAAAAATCCTGCGTAAGTTTTCTTTTTGGTTTTGGAAGCATCATAGCATCTCATCTCTTTTTTTTCTCTCAGCGGAGAGCTGTAAACTTCAGCTGAATCTGTCAACGGAGATAAACAAGATCCCTGGTCTGAAGAAATTATTCACAAACATAATCTTCAAGCTACACTGGCATTCCAGAGATGTATGCACATGTGCTGTGCCTTTATGCAAATGAAGCACCCGGGTATTGACCCACTCACTGACAAGTCCAGGCATGGTTTATCCTGCCTGGATGGAAATGTTGCCAAACATAGAGAGTCGTGTCATCAGCGTAATTGGTAAGCACTGTCGGTAGAAATCCGTTGAGCGGGACGTCGGGTCATTACATCTGCCTGAGTCAGGTCGCACCACCATTACAGGGGAATAGACAATTTAATTCATATTCCATTCATGTTATAGCTGTAGAATACCTGTGATCCAAAGCTGTGCCAGCACACTGATCTGCACTGTTGAGCTTTAAGAAACTATGACAAAGGGATGACTCTGTTTTCTGTATCTGAGTAAATGTAAATTTTGATTTAAGCTAGAGATTTAATGTTTCTCTTGTTTTGGTATTTAATCAATATTCCGCAGCAAGCTGTTTATTTAAAAATATAAAAGGATATAGTCAGCGTAAGCATCTGCAGACTGTGACACAATTTGTGGACATGCACCTTCCCATACACACATATACACAAACACCCCAAACTGGAACATGACCTGCCAGACACATATCAACATTTAAAATCGGCTATTGCGATACTGAACAAATAATTTCTTCTAAGCGCGTTATTTTCACAAGAGAAGCGGAATCGGCGTGCCACCGCATGGCAGCATTGTGATTGGACGTCCATGTGTGTGCACATCTATATTAAAATCAACTCTGCTGTTCGGATAGGGCTGATCAAAATCAGGAAGAGTGACAATTTCTCCCGGTGCTAACCTCAGTGTATGTGCTTTGTCTGAGACCGACAGATGAAGGGGAAATGACGGCGGGGGAATAATACAATTTCAATAGAGAAAACGAGGAGCAGGAAAGAGAGGAAGGGGAAAAAAAACACAAGCTCCCATTTTTCTTTGAAATTTCACTCATCTTTAACAATCGATGAGGCATCAGGTGGAGACATCTTCCTGACACTGGAGGTGCTGAGGGCCGTTCTGCAGTGCTGATGGTTCATGGCCTTCATCCAACATACCACACACATGCATACGTGCACACACTTGACCGAGGAATACACACCATCTGCAGATGCCCCACCTCCCCCCTCTGCCCCACTCGGCTGGTGCCTTGGATCAGTGCTTGTGTTGTGCAGCACTGTTCCGCCTGGGAAAGATCTCGACTATCAATCTCCGAGCTGTCAGCCCCACTGACCCACCGGACCCCGGACGGCTCCTGCAACAGAAATCAAACGGGCCCTTCCTCTCTGTAGTGAAAGTCTGTTGCTGTCTTGTCCCGCTTTGAACGTTACCCTGTGAAGGTTGATTGAGTGGTCTAGGGGAAAGATAAAAAAAAGAGGAGGAGGATAACAAACAAGCAGAGTGAAAGTGAATGTGAGATGAAGCTCGGCAGCGGCGAGCAGAAGACGGGCAGCTAATTGGCTGCTACAAGGAGGCACATGACAAATGAATGCTGATAGCGGGGCAGCAGATTTTACATCGGATTTAGTGTTGGCACGTTATCTCGCACTTAAAGCCGACATGAAGAACAACAACATCTCGCAGTGTTTACGAGCTCAATCGTCAACAGCTGCCCCGCTGTAGCAAGACAGTCCTCGATAAAATGATCTACTCCTCCCCGGCTGCAGTTGAACGATCTCTCTCTTTATAGATTAAAATTATTTACAGTTCAGGGCTGTAGCGTCACTTTTCACGGCCGCCATTATTCTCCGTTTTATATGTGAGACCCCGGTAACTGCGAGGGCTAGACACCATAATCTGTTGTAACAGACAGGTTCACGTCGGTTGACCTTTTAGCGCTGGCATCACATGCATATTGCGCGTGGGGTCTCGCACCTCTCCGCCAGAACCTCTCTGTCTCTGTCTCTGTCTCCCCCCTGCTCCTTCCCTTGAATTCCAACCTCTTTCTCCTCCCTCCCTAAAATCAATGCTCATCGATTTTTTCTGCACTCTCTGAGGTGGAGTCAGAAGAGGGGACAAAGGAGATAAAACCACAGGCGAATTGCTAAAGTAACTCCACTGTACTGTGTGTCTCAGTGTGTGTGTGTGTGGGGGGGGGGGGTATTATCATCACAGAGGAGTAAGATGCTGCTTTGACTCCATTTAAAAGAGCTGAGGAATAAAAGTAAATGACGTCCTCGGCAGGAAAACTCTAATAATTCATGTGAGGTGACTGGCTGCCCTGTTTCATAGCAACGACATAATGATGCCAATCAAATATACATTATAATACAAGGGACTGAAGTGACTTGAACAGCCGGCAAAGACGTCAAGTGAGCAACTGTTGATTATGTTCTTGATTATGACTGAACAGTAAAAGCTGGGATATCTGACTTTCATGTGTAGAATGGAGAAGTTGTTACCGGCCTCCTGGTGAGTCACCTGCTTGATCAGAACTAAAGTACTAATGACTTTCTGACCACTTACTATGGAAATTAACTAAATACTAAAATGCTTAAGGACTTTACAACTTATACTCCACTACACATCAAGGTAAAAAAAATACTACATTATCTGTAAATAGCCTAACGCTACTTCTGCAATAGTTACTAGTTACTAGTTTCACATAAAACATACCATCATCTTCAAAACAAACATTCGGTAAAATCCCATTCAAGTAGAAATCCATCATCTCAATAATAATAATACATAGAGTAACATCACATATATGAAAATACAATTTTGAAAAATGCTTCATTATGGTATTGATCTCTATGTATTTGTTTGTATTTTAAAGCAGGATGGTCAATCAAATAATTTATTTATTGATTATTTGATTGATCATCGTGTGATTATTTTGCAGATTTAGATTTTACATGTAAAACATAACATCATCTCATTTGAGACAAACTATTCAAATGAATAGTCCCATTATTCCCTCGAGATCATTAATTTAACTTTTTGTTTTGCGTTAAGACAAATAAATAACCCAAAATCCACTTTTCACCCGAGCAGCAGATGTGTTTCTGTCGCTGGAGGTTAAGGTGTTAAATTCTGTCAAGTGGACGCCGTCTTCCATTACAAACTGATCTCAGACGTGCTTGCATCTGCAAATCCAAGCTCCTGCATCTCTATATTCTGCAGCCGGGGAAAAGCCTCAAATAATAATCCTGCTGAGAAATTTAGAGCCGCTCATGTACCGCACAGCCTTGAGGTCTCAGATAATATGCAGTCGGCAGCAGCTAGAGAAAACGCAATAGATCTGTGTGCTGCTCGTACACTTGGTTTCCAAACTCCAACTGGTTCTAAACAGAAAAGAGTTTGGATATTTTAGCGTTAGAATAAAAAGGCCTTCATAGTTAGTCTCAAGCTGCTGAAGTACAAATTGTGACAAACCTGGACAGTCTTTTTAATTGGAAACTGAGGCTTGACTGGTTGACTGGTTTGACTGGTTTCACGTATTACTGGCTCGAGGTGAGATTAACAGGTTTTTCTCAAAAATCTGATGTTGTGATACAATAATACACAACTGTGCACACTATACCTTTGAGATTCTATTATAGTTGAAATGCTGCACAAGTGAGTCCACATAAACCAACAGTTTCCATAACTGCATGCGCGTATGAGGTCAGGCTGAGGGCCGATTTGTTAGAGAAAAGCTCCCTCTAGTGTAAGAACAAGCACAACTCAACACAAACAGTTTCAATATTTTTATTCAGATTTTTTATTTTGTACTTGCATGGCTAAACATAGTATATACACATTTGTCTTTTGGAGAAATTATAATAAAAAAGTGCATATATATGATAAAAAAAGAGAAATAAATTAACACAGAAGACTGACACTGATGAACTTTAAACTACTGAATTAACAGTTTGCCTAACAAATAAAAATAAAAATAAGTACACAGAAATAAAAATAAACAACAAAAATGTAACAGAAGACCTACTGGAAAATTATGTAAAACAAAGAATCGCCCTGTTCAAATAATGCAGATTTCAATAATATCCTCATGAACTTAATACAGCAAGATGGCCTTAATAAGAAAATAATTCACAATAAATGCAACATTGTGTATTTTACAAAATGCTCCAGAACGATACATTACAATAAGAACAAGTAAAAGATATTAAAAAAAAAGGTCAAAGCAGAGACGTGCTGTGCATTTAGCACTAATGTCCTTAATGTAATCTTTAAGAAAAAAAGTTTCATGACATTCATTCATTCTACAGCTCTTTAGTTTCTGTACCATCCAGATACAAAATAACTGTTACAATTTGTTTCCTTAAGGTTCCCGTAAAGTTTCAATATTATCAGTTTGTAGTGTTTACATTTGACAGATGTCCTTGAAAGCCTTGTCTATATGCCCTAAAAAATACATATACATTTATTAAATTTAAATTATTTTGAGTCTTTTGACTTTATCACTCAACAACCGTCCACCCAGTGTTGCTATTGAACCACAAAATCTACAGAAGAAACCTAAATCAGTGGCTCAAATGTTTGTCTCACCTTCAGTGGTTATTGCAACTTTGATTTAAGTGGTCAAATATAAAAAACAGGTTGCACGTGATGGACTTCTGCTGAGAAGCCTGTTTGCATTTTAACAACTAGATTGATTGTTTTATCCCCAGTTCACAGAAACAAACGAGTGGCACCGTTTTAGATCATTTAAAAGTTTGCTGATTAACTGCCTTCTTGGAATAAAAATCAATAAAAATCACATCATGATGAAAACAACTGATGTGGCATTGTCATTGTTCATTAAGTAGTGTAATATAAAACTATAAATTTGCTTTCTTTCTTTATTGCATTTAGCCATTTATATATATTCATTTGTTTGAGTTGCCTACATAAGAGACCGACCACATCTTTGACGCAGCCGTTGTTCTAAACAGGTTCACAAACCGTTACCACTGAAGTGAAATAATGGAAGGCCTTTTCACAATACATACATACATTAGACTATGCAGTAACCGCATAGAGATTATCGCATCCTTAGTGTTGTCTCTGCTGGTGTACAACAGTAAAAATTTAACATCTTGTCAACAAAAACAAAGAGCGTAACCTACCAGAGTAGTAGGAGCACCCAGAGAGCACAGATCAGCAGAAATAAACAAAACACAAGATAATGAGGAAAAAATACACATACAAATTAAATGCTAGAATGCTATAGGAAATGATGGCATTAAATAGATTTCCATATAGGCAAGATTTTTAAGTTTTTTCCCTTTATCGGAAAGATGAGATACTTTACATTTTCAAAACATACGTAGTTGTGTGCAAATGAAGCGGTGGAATATACCGGCCATGCTCTGCCTACTACTGTACACAGCTGCAGACTCTTGCATAGTCAATGAAATGCATGCAATAGCGTTTTCATGCAAATACTGCTTTCCCTTAATCATTATCAACTCTGTACATCGACAACGTGTAAAGTGAGTAGCTGCAGTGAGGGGAGAGAGTGGAAAATCGTGTTAAAATGCTTTTCTGTTACATCTCGCATTGATTTTTGACATCTTGTTGTGACAGACACGCATTTGGAAGAATGGAATGGAAAAGTACTCATTTGAAGCACGGTACTCGTCTGGTTTTAAATGGGATTTTGAGCTCTCAAAATCAATCATATTGCAGGTTTTGGTAAAACCTCAGCTTCTCTGCTCCAACTGATGCCCATCAATCAATGAGATGATTGCTGGATTATTGCTTTACCACTAGTATGTTGGTCGAAGTAAAAATCTTAGAGTAGGTTTTTGTAATGATTAAAAGCTACTGGTTGGAAGGTTGCTTGTCACTAAATGAATGCATGTTGCTGTATCACAATACATATAGACATTCATATTATGCATACAATTTAAAAGAACTTGGGCTGCACAATACCACAGAGTTGCTACAGTATGAGCTGCCCGCAGTGAGGTTCTCAAACTGCATGTCTAATCAAATTTTACAAGCTGTAAAGAGGAAATCTTTAAGAATGCTGTGGCTATAATCAAAACTCTTATGGATAAATGTGAAATGGTTGGAAAACAAGGCAATAGGCTGCAGCGTTCAGAATTCAGTCCTGTAAAGGAACAGGGTCAAAAAGGGTTTGGTTGGAACTGGCTACTACGTTTGACGTTAAAACCAGCAAACGAGAGTGAAAAACACGAATTACATAAAATAGTCCTGCTTTGATCCAAAGTGCCATGCACGTGTTCCTGATAGAGTACAACGTATAAAAGAGCAGCTATAGGAAAACCACTTCAATTGAACAATAAGTATCATTTTTACGGTGTATGAATTTTTAGACACGACATACACAATTTTATTGTCAGTTGTGTTCCTCACCTAACAAGTAACCTGACTTAGACAATTTATTATTTCGACCCACTGAAATGTCAGGTTTGTTTATTTCGATTCAATTATTTTTCAGAAACTTACCAAGCTACAAGCAGGAGTAAAGAAAAACATTATTTGTTTTCTTTACACATTTTCAGCAAACCATTTCTGAGTGGAATTTGAGTATTAAGAGTCATCACACTCTTACGTGCTAAATGACAGTTTGCTGTGAATGTTTCAGTTACAAATACTACGTTTTCCTTTAGAAATTGGAAGAATTAAATTCGCCAATCCATCTTTTGCAAGTCACCAGACATAAGGTGAAGTCTCTACTTGCACACAGAGACTTTATACATCCTGAGATGTAAAATAACAAACTAACTAAATGTAGTTTCTCCAAGAACAGAACGAAATCAGCTAAAACTCTTATACAGACCTTTTAAATAACATTCTTAATCTTTAATTGGAGTGGTATTTCCTCTGAAACCATCTGAGAACTAATGTAAACCTGGTTTATGCTACAGAGAAACAGCTGAGAGAAATACTGCAGATTATTTTTACTCTAAAATAAAAAAAACGCTGAGTAATGACAAATCCACATTCATTCACTTAAAACATCCACTATGCTGGTATCTACTGTATGAATATCACAATTTATTCTACAATGGTAAAGCTTCAGATTCAGGCCAGAATCATTACAGCCGAAGTGAAACTAACCTGCTTCTTTCATTATACTGCAAAATTAGCATTAGCCTCGCAGCGCCTGATAGTTGATAAAATTCAGCCATCGTGTGATTTTGGACGACTGCTCGCAGACGACACAAACAAAGATCTACAATGAACTAACTGGCTCATTATCAACATGTTAATTACGCCTGATAAAGAAAAGAGAAAGAAGCTTGGTCCTCTCCGATGAGGTACCACAGGTTATTATGATAAACCCTGCCAACAGGTTTCTGGCTCACTGATGTTTACGTGGTCACAGTTCTGAACATCGGCATTTGAAAATATGTTCATTTAAGAAACATCAGTGCCAGAACAGCAGTGGTCTGTTACAGCACCAGGAGGGATGAAGGGATGACCCCTGAAACATTGAGATGAATGTACCCTTTTACTATTTCACGCCTAAAGGCCAGTTGACTCTTTACTTTACGATATGTCTTGAAATCGTGTACAGACAACATATTAAAAATGAGATACTTACATTAAGTTTGTGTGTACGTATGCGTATACTTATATATATGTATATATCTATAACTGTTCAGGGTAAGAGGAAACTACTTTATCTATACAAAGTGCAAACAACACAACATTCCTACTCAGTGATGCATACAGTAGTAGACTACTATGTTGCCAAAGGCAATTATTTGTTTCCATGTACAGTACTGAAAGGCGCTTGAGATCATTTTCATGTTGCTATTGGAGAGGAAAATAAGTGGGGTTTATACTATATACATATGTCAATATCTGTACAGAAACATGTTTATAATTATATATATATATATATATATATATATACATACATTTATATATTTTGCATTTAAAGGGTTTCATTCCAAAACACCATCTCTTCTGAGGAAAAGAAACACACTCAACTTTGATAAGAATCTAATAAAATACATTTCTGTCAAAAAGGTACTAATATTAAACAAAGATAAAGTTTTGCCTCAATTTTTCGTACCAATCCTAATTCTTGTTCTGGTCTAAGAGCTGATTTTACCTGTGTACTCCACAAATTGTCTTTTAATGTTAACAATAAAGATTATTATTTTTGTACTGCCATTCCATATTGATCCTAGATACTCTCAAGACAAATATGAAGTAAACCAATGCTATGAGGAGTATTGAGACAGTGTGTGTGTTTAGACTGCAGGTTTTAAAACGATCAATGGCCAGTTTGATCAGCTTAAACAACCAATGGAAACTTCATGAATGCTTTGTCACAAGTCTTTCGGAATGAAACTCTTTGTGTGTGTGTGTGTGTGTACTTGCATTTCTATCTTTGTGAGGACCTGAATATTTAACCTCATGAAGTGAGACCCTTCGTGTAATTGTATTTCTATCTATGTGAGGACCTGAATGTTTGACCTCGTGGATTGAGGACATTTGGCCAGTCCTCTCTTTTGTGGGTTAAGACTTGGTTTTAAGTTAGGGGTAGATTTAGGGGTAAGGGTTGAGTTTGGGTATTTAGTTGTGATGGTTAAGGTAAGGGTTAGGAAATGCATAATGTCCTCACAAAGACAGAAAAAAAAGTATAAGTGCATTTGTGTGTGAGAGCGTATCAACTGTTTCAGTATTTGTCCAGAGACCATTATCACTGTTGTGGTTCTCTTCCCACTGTTTTTTAGTTTGCATTATAGAGGAGCAGTGACGTTTGGGCATCGTCAACCAGCTACTTTTTATCTCACTCGAAAAATGATTACCTTTATCAATTAAAAAGATTTTACTATACAAGAAAAACTGTGGATCGCTGGTGTGTACAAGGTAAAACTGTCTCTCATCCTATCGTTAAAAGTGCAAGATGCCGCATTTCAAACCAAGGTTTTCTGCCTGAATATTTTTCGTGGCTATAACAAAGATCTTGTCTGAAGGAAGATAATTGGATTTCAATTCTGCAATGGGGGAATTCTGTCAGCTGTCAAACAGGCTTTGAGTGCTCACGATCAAACTGGTTGTGCTGCACAGCTGAAGGTATATAGCATGCTTATGTAACATCCATGCCAGAATACATCTATCACCCTGCCAATTCTTAAAGGTGTAACAGGTACCGATACAAAAGTACTCCAATAACTCGAACTGTAATTTTACCAGGAGATTTAGCCACCGAAAATGTTTAAATAGCTACAGTGCTTTTTATTGAGTTCAGCTATAAATACTCCAATGCTGTTACCAAGTAGTCCTCTATATTCAACAAGAATGTACACAACCACAACATCCAATGTGTCTCTTAACAAATACATCTGATGCTCTCTGAGACGTAGGCACAAAGAAAATAGCTGCAATATGTACGTTCAATATAACTACAATGAGTTTATCATTGAGGCCTCTGTGTTGTACGTGCAGGAGATTGCATGCTAGATGACAGCTTTCGGGAAGATGCCATCCTTTCGAGAGGCTTCTTCCCTTTTGAGGGCGACTTGAGACTTACGTCAGAAGTGGAAGACTTGGACTTGCCTACATTTAGTAGAGTGCGACTGAGAGAGCTGGGGGGCTTGGAAGACTCTTTTGTCTTTGACTTAGTCTCAGTAGATGTTGGTGAAGACACAGCATCTCCTGCCTTTCCATTCTCAGCAACGATTTCCTGGGCTTGACCATTTTGCTTGCACGACTTTTTAGCAAGCAAGGAGCTTTTTCCCAAATCAGCCGACCGGCGGCTTTCCCTTTGTCGAAGGGCGCTCTTGAAGAAAGACAACCCTTTCTCCTCAGACTTGCTGTTGCGCTGTAGGTCTTTGGTGGACACGCTTGGTGAACGCAGGCTAGTGACAGAGGAGCTACTGCTTGAACTCCTCACGGATTTCTTTTCAATCTTGTTGCTTTCCCCACTCTTAGAGAGCGAAGAGCGAGCTACTGAGCTGCCTCGGAGATTGTTGACCAGAGGGCTAGTGTGCATAGAATCTCTGCTGTAACTCCTTTCCACCAGTCGTTTACGACTACTCAGAGTGCTTTTCTCTGCGACACTGGCATTTTTATTTGCAGTTGGTGAGGGAGAAGCTGAGGACTGAGGTGTGGATCGGACACATGGCTTATGTTGCGGCGTTGCGTCTAGAGGCTGAATTGCTACCTTTGTTTTGGAGGGAGTCCCATTGGGTGTTGAGGTGTTTTTCTTGGCGTTTACACTCTTTTCTTTAGTATTGCCCACCTTCTTGCCTTTCACAGGTGTGCTGGAAGACGTCTCAGGGGTGGAGGTTTTATGGGTTGAGCACAAACGTTTTTTGGAAGTTTTCTCCTGCTCCACTTTGCTGGTGCTCTTTGTGGAGCCTGTGGTTTCAGCCTTAGAGGCAAATCCTCCAATGCTGCTCTTTCGTTTCTGTTCTTTGGAGGGCGTCGCTTGGGCAGGTAGTATGTTTTGGTCTATAGCTGTAATCTGGTTGTTGTTTTCAGTTGGCTCATTTTTGGTGCTCTTCTTTTCCACTGGAGTGGGAGCCCTGCAGTACACCATGTCTAGGAACTGCTTATTGTTGCCATGGTCACTTAAGTTGCTCTCCATCATCGACAACGGAGTCCTGCTGCCAAAGTAGCGTTCATGTCGACTATAGCTGCCAAAACATGAAGTGGAAACCTTGTCATCGCAGGCCTCTCCTATCCTCTCTAGAGGAGGCGAGCATCGAGAGTCGAGGGAGAACCGTGAGGGCGAGTTGGATCTCATATGAAGCTTCGCAGAAAGAGACCAAGATGGTTTTACCCCACTGTCACTGAAGGCTAAAGGACTAGCGATGGACGACCTGGAAGACGAGCTCTGATGCTGAATGCTCCTCACAAAAGGGCGGGCCGAGAATCCACCTAAAAACAGGGAATTATTTCAGAAAGAACAGACTATTTTGGATCTCAACATAAAAAAAGGTGGTTGCATAGCTAAATGCATTAAATAAATCAAATGTATTCTCTATTGAGAGATCTGTTAAAGCTGCAGATAAACACCAATTTGCCTGGCCAACATTTGTGGGACTATACTAACCCTGTATTCTGGAGGGTTACATAAAGCCTACATTTATATTAACCACAAACAGCAGATCAAGCCAACATCGGCCTCACTTTGTAATCATTTTGAGATTTAAGGTTTCTTGCTCTGCAGAGCGCGTTGTTTTGTTTGACTTCTTCTATCTCACACTTTTGTTGTTGTTTTCTCTTAATCTCTATTCTGACTTAAAAAAAACAAATACTGCTATCTTTGAATACCAAGAGAAATATTTATTTTAATCATTTAGGTCTATGACAAACGGTCTGCTATGCATATATATATTTTCTTTGTTTACCTAGTTTCTAAATAAAACTTTACAAACATCTAGCATTACCTAAAAGATGCTAGACTAAAAAGCCTAAACTTTCAAATATGGGTCAGATTTGATAGGAGTGTGGTTTTTATATAGAATGTAAATGAAGCAGCATGATAAAGAAATAAACATTCTGATCTGACAACTGTAATACAATATGATAACAACAGTTAAAGGAAAAAAAATATCAGCATCTGTCTTACCATCATCCTCACTGCGTTCCACTGGAAACTCAACCGACTCGGCCAGTGAAGCCAGAGAGGTGCGTCTGGACGAGGCTCCAGAGGCCAAGCTGGCAGGCCGGCTGCCAGGCAACCTGTTGATCCAGTGGTCACACAGGGAGGAACTAGTGGAACCTGTGGAAAAGACAATTATTTGAATTGTTTAGAGCCCTGATGAACCAGTCTACTTAGTTATTTTATTCAGATAATATGACAAATGCTCTATGGACATGTGGTAGCTGATACATTAAAACATACATTAAAATTATAATAGCTAAGAAACAGAATAAGGATTTATGCTAATTAAGACAATTATTGTTCCCGGGCTTCAAAGCACAATGGAAATACACCACACTAAAGAACATTATGTCGTGTATTCATTAGACTAAAACATGTTGGTATGTGTGATTAAAACATAATGACAGGCTTAGATTGATGATGCCTGCCTTTTGGACTCTTTCTCAGATAGTCAGATAGTCCTCCAGACAGTTATCTTATTTACTCCCTAACTTTTGCGTATGAGCTTTGACCTGGGGAGTTGTTTCTGACCAGCTGATGTATGGATTCAGAGGGAATGTTTTTGAGTAACTTATCTTCGTCCTCAGACACAAAAATGTGCTATGTCTAGTCAGAAATCCCATGTGGGACCTGAAGTCATGGGTGGAACCAAACTCCCTATATATGTGTGCTTTCGACCACTGCAAGTCAGATTTCACTATTGGCTGTGTGTCTCCGGGTATCTAGATGCCCGTCCCGACCTGTAATTTCTTGTAATAAACTTTGTTACACTGAAAGTACTGGGTCCTCGGAATACTTCCTTCATCATCAACAACTTCTACAACATCATAAACCTCTCGGCTGCATCAAATATACGATAATTACAATGTTAGGTTCTCTCTATTACTCCTCAAAAAAGAAAAACCTTTTGCCACAGTGTAATTTTGTATTGTTCATGCAAATCTTGCATTAGAATTACACTTAGCATTCATAAAGGTTTCATTACAATATGAGTGGGCACTGACCAGCAACAGAGCTGTTGGCCGACCAGGAGGGAATAACTGTCCTCCTCTGGTAGAAGAGGATATAGGCCGTCTGCTGACACACGTCATCGTCAGCTACTGGGGTAACCTCACTGTCATCAAAGCAGTACCACTGACCATCAATGGAGTTCTTGCAGTAAGCTGTACACAAAAAAATTGGATGATGAGCAAAAACTTCATGATAACTTTTATATATCACCTTTAAACTGCTACAACTCTGTATTACCAGTGTAGTGGCCTCCGTGCATATTCCCATGGTGGTTGCACACAGCATAAAGGTCATAAAGGTAGTCATCAGGGTTTCTTCCCAGGCCATAGGGTCTCCTCCATGGCGACCAATGGGAAGGTAAACTCCAGCTACTCTGACTCCTCTTCACCACATGAGGTGCCATGTCCATGCCCATCAAGGGGAACCGCACCATGTTCTGCATCTTTACCCTCCGGTCCCCCTCCTTAGAGAAAGCACATTTTAGGTTTATTCCCAAAATAAGAAATGAGGTTTGATATCTGTGACCATTGTGCCAAAAATGTATTTGTTGGTGCTGTAGATATTCAGAGGGTCACATTTTGATTTATTTAAATGAGCTGAAGTACCTGTCTGAATCTCTTGAGATGCAGTATGAGTACATCCGGCAGCGTCCACAGGCTGAGCTTAATGCGGCCCTGCTGCAGCTGCTTGCAGTGCGGACAGCGCCAGGCATCGTCTGGGGCCAGCTGAAACACACACACACACACCAATCAGCAGTCATCAAGGACGAGCTCTGACCACACTGCCTGTAAAAGGAGGCCCCAAGTTTTCCACTTGCTGCTCTCCGGTCTCCTCCAGAACATTCACAGGCGAGTTAAACCACTATTTTTGTGTAGGTCCATGTTCAGAATCCAAACATAGCATAGTCAAATAAGTCAAATAAATGGTAAGATCCAGACAAGTGAAAGGCTTTTTTTCATTTTTGTAGAATAATAATAAACCATCGGGATGAGACTTGAGGCTATACTTCAAAATATACCACTGATATATGCAGAGGCCATGCTAAGATTAATTTAATCATGTCAAACTACTGACCCTGCAGTAATGGGCCGTGTGTATTAGTATGCATGTACCAGCTGTAAGCCTGATCGAAATTTTACCTGCTCCTCCTTCGTGTACAGCTGAAAGCACTGAGCGAGGGTGCAGGCCTGCGGCTGGTGATGATGTTCTCTGTGCAGATACACACTCTCAGCATCGGGAATGTACTCCTCCTCAGTGTGTCCAAACAGACTGTGGGAGTATGAAGCACAGTCATCCAGTCATTCAACAGCTTAGTCATGTGAGGATCGTAGGAAACTGCCTTGAGATTTTGTCTGTTTTCCTATTTCTAAATTATTGTTTTAAAAGATTACAATAATGCAGTTTTTTCTATATAGTAATACTTTTGATAATAATACTGTGACACTGTGAGATTTGGGTAGTGCAGAAGCGCTAGATAGGCTTGGAAAGGCATCGTAGACAAATACCTGCATAAACATTAAATTGAAGAATGGTTGTGAGCTTGTTCAGGCCGCCAACTCGAGCTGCACCGCTGTAATCATGTGACATACCTCACTCTCCACAACCCTCTATAATACACACCCTCCCAATATGGCGGTCTATTTAAGCTGCAAAGATTTCCAATAGCTCCCTTTGCTTGATAATGCCTCTGCTACCCTGCATCCGTATCGATGCCTGTCGGGTCAGTCCCTCCACCACCCCGGCATCAACCTGTCGACTCCGACGAGGGGATTAAAGATCAAACTCTCTAGGTTTTGCTGCAGAAACCAACATTTCAAACATGAGTTGTCGCACTGAACTCTATAAATGAAGGGATTTGATCACGAGCAATATTCTGCACATCTCTGCCATGAAAAGTGTTGTCAAGCCCTGACGTCTGAAGAAGAAGTATGCATGTGTGTATTAACCACACAAAGTAAACAGCTTAAATGAGGGGATAAGAGCAGACGTGTTGATTGTGTAGGTGGAACTGCAGACATTTATATTACGAAAGCAAATTGTGTGAAGGGAAAATAGTGGGAGGTACATTCAAGAGCTTTCGAAGAGGGTGAGTCTTGTAAACCAGCCTTTGTTTGAGGTGTTGTGACTTTGTCGTTTCAGACAATGAATCAGTGAATGTTGAAATTTCTATTTTATTAAAATGTTGCCTCACCTTTAACTTTAAAACTGTCTTTAACAGAGAGGAAGGTGCAGTGACACATGTGCAACCTAAAGTTTGTGACTGTGGCAAGTAAGAAGTGTGGCAATAAGCAGTGACTAAATGTTGAGAAACAGTTGTGAGGATTGGATGACGATGATGACATGTTAAGGATTAGAATTTGGCAACATTTTGGCTTTGTGATGTCGCCGACTCTTTGATGTTTCTCCTTTCTCTATCATGGCTGACGCATATTAGAGTTAGGCCAATGGACACCAACCATTACGATTTTGTGGCCAGCCTCGTGACCCCCCCCCCCCCCCCCCAAAAAAAAGCTGTTAATGTCAAGACTCAAGTTTTACAGCAGAAAACTTTGACTTCTTTTGAAAACAGCTCTGAAAGTTTATTCATGGAATAGGTGCAGAGTTTTTAGGTTAGGTGCGGCAACATGACTGCAGCACAAATTTCTATAAATAATAATTTATGTGACTTTTTGTGACTATTTCATATAATCAAATGTCTATGATCGTGTTGTGAATATTTGTATTTATTTAATGAATTACGTTTAATAAAATTACAATAAAATAAAACATTCACTTATACAAAGTTTTGGGAATTTAATATAATGATCCCAATGTAGATTAAAACAAACAACTGTCCAAATGCAGCTTCCTATAATTGTGTGTAGATGAAAAAACATTAAAGACAGACAAATGAATCATTGTCACTCACTAGTCCTTCGTCTCTTTGTCCCACTCTACCACTATCTTCACATGTGGTGGTCCTCCTTGTCCACAGGACTTGTACGCTCTGTGACGGGAAAAAATGAAGTTATTTCGGCAGGTGAGATTTATAAATTGGATTTTATACCTTCTGTCATTTATGTCACTGTGGGCAGTGAAAAGCTCTTTGTGGTTGTGTGCCTCACAATGCACGAGCAATTTAATAACGGGTCAGTGTCTGAGAATTTTTAATCAAAAATGACCTAACAAAATGACATGATTCGGCTCCTGTAAAAGAACTGACAAAAACCATTTCTGCTGCAGTTTCTTTTTGTAGTTATTTGATTGTATTTATAACAGACAATAATGTAACAGACATAATGATTCAGTTGTTATGAAACCGCCTATTGATCGTTTATAGTAATGAACAAAACTATGATTTAACTTTGATTCACACACACCTTTATGGACGAGCAATGTTGGAACTTGCTCTTTTATTGGGAACTTATTTGGGTCATAGGCCAAACTTGCTAAACTGGCGTGTTGAGAAACTGTCAAGAATCCTGTTAGGGCATGTCATCCAAGCAGGTCTCTGAGAGAATCAGAACTAACGTGAGTGGATATAATTGTGACCTCACCCAGTTACTTTGCAAGATTATCTCATCATTTGTGTTCACATGTAAACTGTGCTCATGTGTAAACAGTGTTTGCTTTGTTTTGAGTCAACATCATTTGTGCGGAAAAACGCACAGAATGGAGAGGAAAAGTTGCACTCCAAAAAAAGACATTTAGTTTTGCTTAGGTTACTGTACTACTCCACCACAAACATTCAGACTTCACACACTGGTGTCAAATATCTTTTTGCGGCTTTGTCTGGCCACATCACACTGGATGAAATGTCTGGCTGGATCTGACTGAGCTGTTTATCCAGCTTTTCAACATGAATGGAAATTAAAAGTATAATGTAACTAGCCTGGGATTTATGATATCAAACACTCTATGCACATACACATACTATGTTAGGAGAGGTAGCATGTTTGATTGCTTTAAAATTAACTGCTGTATAACCGTTTGGTCAAATCACATAAAATATCCAAACTGACCTTTCCACAGTTGGGTGACACAGTGGTCGCTCATCTTGGGGAAGGAGGTAGGTTATACCAACGACGCCAACCACCCGAAGACTGAAAGGTCCCACCTGCACAATGAGACACCATTTAAAAATAAAATCTGTGAGACCAGTACATATGACAGAAATGGCATATTTTTTCCATTCAGTTTAGGAAATTGCCTGTTTGTTGCTCCTCTACCTGAATATAGACCCCAGGCCTCAAGAGATGACGCATTTTCTCCAGGATCTCTTTTTGGAGACCGTCCCAGGTCACAGTGCGCTCCATGTACAGTACAAAAGGCAGGCCGAACCTAAAACCACACAATGCACAAATAGAAGATATTAGTTTGTCTTCTATGCTTTATTTGTGTTATATTGAGAGCCAAATCTTTATTATTTACAGGAAAAGAAAACTTTACAAAATATTCAATATCAACATATAACAGAATGTATTTTGATTGTAGTACCTCTTTCCTTGGTGACCAGTACAGGCTCTGTTACACACCAACAGGATAATTTTTTCTGGTCCAAGGTTTTTATTGGGTGATGCAGTAACAGGAGTCATGGCCCCCTGCATGAATGATGAAGTCCTGCTGATTTCAGTCCCATACTTCAAGTTGTTGTGGTTCAGGTTTGCAAGGAGACTTCCTGTGATAAGATTCAAAAGGCAAGTCTGGTAAGATTCTGTTCCAATAGTGTCATTTGAAAACGAAGAATATTTGCGAAATATGACGAAAGCGTCACCTCTTTTTGTGCGTAAATTTTCCAGTTTGAATGTCTCTGGTGTCTCAAAGGCAAAGATGGAATCGCTCTCTTGAATGATCTCCAGATCATCGTCATCATCACAAAATGAACGATGGAAGCCATCAAAGTACATTTCAGTCAAAACAAACTGAAAAAATAAGAAACACAATTCTAAAAATATATACAACTCCAATAAGAAATTGCTTTCCCATTGTTATTCCAAATAAACACAGACATCTCAAGATCACTTCTTATCCCACCTTGGCTGTCGGTGACATTTACTCTCATGGCGTTTTACACCCTTTTGCTTTTCATCAATGTTAGCACTCAGTCGTTCCTGCCCTCAGGACAAATGTGTATATAAAATCGTTTCCTCTCCAACAGTGTATTGAACTCGCTCTAAGAGAAACCTAGCTTTATAAGAAACTGGTGCAGCCTCGCTGTGTGACTGTAAAACACTCTCACTGTGGCAGACCCTGAGCTAATAAGTGATAGAAATGTCACCTGGTCCATTGGGATCTTGGTCTCACGTGACACAGCATCTCTGAGGCGATAGACGGTGCTGTTGAGGGGAACAGCAACTCCAATCCTCATACAGTGAGAGTACTTCCCCTGGTAGACCACTGTCACGTACAGGGGCCTGGCAAAGAGAGGGTAATCATTTACTAGACATGTTTGGCTTATTTTTATTATACTGTAACCACAATGACATCTTGACATATGCTCTCCAAAACAACAACAACCATTTTGTTATATTTCTTTCCTTTTTATCACCTGCATTGCACAAAGCCTGAAATGAACAAACTGTTATGTTGCTTTAAAAATTCTGTTAACTGAGACTAAAAATGGTCCTTGGTCGCAGCAGTGCCCAAACATTAGTCTGGTGTGTCCCTGTATTTGATCGAGTCACTCATCACAAGTTATAAGGACCTGAACAGTACTGAAGTTTACTTTGACACATACTTAAACACATTGAAAATGTGACAAACACACTACGATGCAAAGCTAAAGCTCATCTAAATAATCACCATCCTGTTTACTGGGCTGGTAACATATACCCTGTGAAGACTGAGCTGCAGCAATTTTTGTAAACAGAACCAGAGAGTCTGTTTTATTTATTGTTTTGGTTGTCTGTGGTTAATATTCATTTAAACATTCTAAATCATATTCTCATTCAAATGTCAGACTGAATATTATTTAGAAATAGGTTAATTGCTCTTTGACAAAGTGTACTAGCATGATTATGCAATAATATAATAATTATACGCATCAGTGGTTTAAAATAGTTGGATAATAATACAATTTATCGCAATAACTTCTGGGAGGAAATATTGTCCAACAAATTTGTTATTGTGACAGACCTACATAACTATTAGGGAAATCAGTGGTGATACACAGCCCTTAATATGTATATATATACTGTCAATCAAAAGGTATAATAGGTGTATTATTGTGGAGCAAAAATGTGCAGTGAAAAATTCTCTCCAATGTAAAAAGTTAGTTTTACATTGTGACTGGGCAGGGTAAACTGTTGCTCCCCCTACACCCTCAACAACAAACCAGGTTATATTCTTCCTTAACGACACACGCAGAGGTTTTTGCTTGAGGTCCTTGTGAACTTGTCAACACACCCCAACACACACATCAATGGAAGGTGTCACCTTGTTGAAGAACTTCTACACACTTTGTTTGCTTATATAATAGAAAAGGAAGCAGAACAAACATACTGCACATTTTTGGAAAGCTGTAGCTCAGCTCAGGTGCGCACTCACCGTGTGTGTGGGAGTGGGATCGGTAAGGAGATGCAGAGGAAGGGATCGAACGTATTGCTCTGCTTTTGGCAATGTGGGCAGGTTAGAGACGACCTATTTGGAATATAAAATCACTTACTATAGCAAAATACCATGGGCATACTGTAAAAAAAAACAAAAAAACACAGGACTTCTGCAGGCCAAGAAACCTACCTGTACTGAGCCTGGAACAGTTCTTGTACGAACGAGCCAGCAGAGAGAGGTAGAGAAGGCTCGTCTATGCTTTCATCGTCTTCTTCAATAGGGGGCTGAACAAACAAACAGGTTTTATGAGTCGGATTTAAAAGTCATGAGAAAAACGGACTCTCATGTTTCCTAATCTAGCATTAAAGCCAGAAACCCTTCACATACTCTGTTGTTTTTCACTTGTACCATTGAACCAAGAGGAAACAAGACGAGGCAAGTCTGGTTCAACTGCACTCTGAGAGCAAGTCATTCGTGAGAAACACTGAGTCACAGAAATTATTTGAACACCTGTGAAATAAAATGCAAGGCAGCAAATTACAGGTGTGTGGCTGAGCAGCGACTGAGCAACTTGGGAAAAGTATTCATTCATCAACGCAACCACACACAGTCAATGTGTTTGAATGAAAAACAGAGGATAAGAGGAGCCTCCAACAAACGCACACCAGTCATCTTTATTCACCTTTATAGCGGGCCTGCTGTTGGGGTTGACTGTGTTGAGGTCCTCATGCACTCTGTCCAGCAGCCACAGCAGAAACTCCTGAGCATCGTGCTGAGAGTTCCCTTTAAACTGAGTGGCGTTTTTTGACACTGCGTTCTGCAACAAAAGGTGCAACACAAAGGTTACAACGCCTGCTAGGTTACAAAAAATGTTACATTAGCAGCAGCAGGAAATGTGTCATTGTCAACATGCATTTCCACAGATATTGAATCAATGTGAAGAGGCACTAACGGATGATTTTACAACACAAATGTCTTATCATGTCTTACATCCACAAAGGGGCTCCTGTGAAGAATCATGATGTAGATATTGTGTTTACCACCAATGGCATTTAAATAAATAATTATCGTTAGAAATTCTTTTACTGAATTTACTTAACAAAAATTTGCTGTGACTGTCTTCTCTGATTCATCGACTTAACATAATTACTCAAACTGGTATTACGCAAACGAATTAGGTTGGTTCAAATTAAAGTTAACAAGTTAGATTTACCATAATTGACAACTTTGGTTTGAAAAAAAAAGTTTGTGTCACCTGAAGCTTTTTCTTTTAACAGTGTGCAATGACAGTTATTTTGAATGACCCACTTGTGACAGCATCTTGCCTGGTGTGATCAGTCATGCCCTTCTTACCTTGAAGTCTCTGCTGTGCTGTGGGGTGTATTCAAACGTCCATAAAGCCCGCACAAGTCCAGACAGCTGCTCCGTGACCTCTCCTTTGGCCAGGGGTCCCTTCCTCTGCAGGTGTAGGCCATTAGTCTTCGGTCTGTCCCCGTCCTCCCCCTCCTCGCCTTTGTAGTGCTCCAGAACCAGGTACTCAGCGAAGAGTTCGGTGTTGCTGAGGCACTGCAGGATCGCATTCATGAAGCAGGTATTCCCGTGGTTCTTGAGCCCTGACACTCCGGGGACCCTGTCTCCGGACAGGAACCCCCCCATGTCCCCATCGTCCATGGGCACATCTTTGCTCCCAGGTTTGAACGTGGAGAACCCTCCATCGTCCTTGTCATCCTCTGCTTGTACTTCCGATCCATAGTGGGATAAGGCTGTCAGGGTCCTCAGGAATCTGCTCATGAAACTGCCCACGGATCTCACAGAGCCTCGCCTGAACAGCTTCTTGCTGAAGCTCGACTTATTGTCCTTGGTGGCTTCTTTGCAAGACATGATTTCTCTGTGACAGGCGAACAAGTCAAATGTCTGTGATGCGCCGGGCGAGATCCATCACAGCGGCTCCCACATGCAGCTCCATCCCTGAATGTTTACACAGCAATAACGACGACGAGGTACCGTTAAAGACGTGGAAACTAATATCAGCTTGCGGTCACATTTTA
Organism: Pleuronectes platessa; assembly: GCF_947347685.1. Classification (NCBI taxonomy): domain Eukaryota; kingdom Metazoa; phylum Chordata; class Actinopteri; order Pleuronectiformes; family Pleuronectidae; genus Pleuronectes; species Pleuronectes platessa. The sequence goes on from NC_070641.1 coordinate 12,558,144, forward strand.
ATCAAGGTCTCCTCTTATAACGCAAACACGCAGCAGATGTTTCTTTTCACTTGTAAATTAACGTCAGCATCTCGTACACCGCAATGTAGCGACTGCGACCAGTTACGTAAAAAGCGTGAGCATTCCTCCTATCGGCCGCCAATGTCGGAAATTACCTTGTTCCTAGCGGTTCAACTTCCTGCCCCGCAGCAATGAATCAACATCGGATCTGTCGAAAGCGAAGACAGCGGTGTAAGCTACCCGGGCTAATGCTAGCGCCAGATACAATAACAAGAGCCGCAGAGACAGCGACAGTCTCCTTCAGCGAGCGTGTCCGCGTTCAGCAGAAACAGAGAGTCCGCCATTATGTGCACGTAACTCCAGCTGAAGTAGCGACCGAGTCCGACGTGATGTAAATCTCACATTTCTCACATATTTGGAGGCACATTCGGGATAAAATACCACATATCGTTTTCACTTCTTCTTCTTTTTGTTGTTTGTGTTGGCAGCTGGTCGGCGAGTTTGCCGCTACACAGGCGCCCCCTATTGGGCTGGAGCCAGAGCAGCCGCCAGCCCTGTGTTATATTATGGACATTAAAATATTATATTATATTATATAAGGAGTGCATACTGACTAAAGTCCCAGTATAAAGCTGTAACTTTAAGAAAGTGGCACTTGGTCACCAGAAGCAGGACAGTCCATGAGTATGAATATCGAAACATACAAATAAAACACAAATTAACCCAAAATACAAATATTAAGGTTTTATATTAGCATCACAGAAAGGCCTCTAACGGTTTTATACTGTAAATAGAGTGGGTCCTTGTTCTAATTTTGCATTGCAATCTTAAACTTATTTGACTCTAATTATGTGCCCTGGAGTTTAACCTATAGGACGCAAACATTTCTCTGGCTAGGACAGCCTTGTTCCCATTATGAAGTGAATTGTAGAAACTGAGGATTTACATGCACCACTATAAAACAAACGTGCAGTATCCTGCGCAGTAAACAACTTTTAAGACATTCATTGCTGCTTTTCAAATGTAGGCTCTATATCAATTATCTAAAAAGGCAACCACACGTGCTGTATAATAGTAGAGGCAGCCACAACCTGCCCTGAGTCACCTTTTTCTTTCATATATAGCTGAATAATTTGAGTGAAACTGTGGGAAACCAGCGAGCATCACGTTTTGAAGCAGTTTCAAATTTTTTAAATGTGGTGATAATGTGGCTCTGGAAGACATTTCCAAGCTACCTGAGGTTAAATCGAGGATGAGAATATTACAAGAGAAAAAGAAGAAAAAAAATTAAAGTAGGGGGCAAACGGTATAAAAATAAAGTTACTGGGATGGCTCTTTGTCAGTTCACTCCCCTGCCTGAGGGAGGCACAAGAGTCATGAGAAATGAAGAAGAAACTGAGGGAGAGGCTGTAGACTGCATGATCCATATGTACAAAGAGGTGTCTAATAATACCTGAGTACCTCATACACTAATATTTACACGTACTGTGTGTATCCATGTAAGATCATGCTATAGTGAGGTGTCCTGACATTATGTTTGTAATATGTGACTATGACGTGTTAATGTGATACTAAATCATTTCAATGTCCACATCTTTGCCCTTGTGATTGTTGAAATCACAGGATATTGCTGTCTTGACGCCAGGGTACGTGCGATGGACTCGAAAGGGTGAGAGCTTTTTAATCAAGATGAATCATCCTTCTGAACAGACATCATAACAAGTTTCCTATTTTCAGTTAAGTGTGTGGAGAAGATGTAAATAAAGGAGGAAATACACCCACAGCTATCACACGGAGAGTTGGTCTTACTAATGCCAAATGGAGCTAATTTGAAAAACAACATATTGATTTTGCACTTCTTTTTTTAAATCTATCTGCGGTGGAACATTATAGAGACTCCTCTCCTCACCCAGTAAATACAGAACAGGATTACGTTTAGAAATTTAGAAACAATTGAGTGATAATATAAGTCACAAAGTTAAGATATTTTACTTATTAGGGCCAGAGCACAGACAGACAGTGAGGCCCTATTGAAATTGTAAGGATTCTTTTTTTTTTTTAAGGCAAATGAATTGGCAATTGACAATTTCATAGGGCCTCACTGTCTGTCAGTGACTGTCAGTGCTAGGTCCCCAAAAAATTTAATTTAAAGTAAAATTAAATTGAATTAACCTAATAAAATAAAATAAATCATGCGCAGTCCACTTCTGCGCAGGATTAATTAATTTTTATTTATAATAATAATTGACGGGCAGATGAACGAATCGTTCGCCTCCCGACCGTGTCTTCAGATCAATGTTTCGTTCTTCTGCCAACAGAGTCTTCGGATCAATGATTTGTTCTTCTGCCGGATACGAGTCTTTGGATCCTTTTTCACGTGACCTGCATCCGCCTATGCAAGAGTCCCAATGCCTGGCCACGAGAAAATGAACGAATCTCTCTTTGAGAGGACTTGTTACTCCCGAGTCCTTGTAAGGATTCGTTCAAAATGAACGAATCGTTCACAAACGACACATCACTACTGCTGCGCCAGCTCAAGCTCCCACTGCTCCAACTGCGGGGCTGCGCTGGGGAGCTGGGGCTTTCGCAGCCAAGCTCACCGGGGGTGAGAGGGGCGGGGCACTCAAAACAGGTCAATCTGAGGAGGGCTGTTTTTGACATGGTAAAAAGGTGCTGTTTTAAATGATCCTTGTGGTATTTTGACAAAAATATGCTACAGACATTTCATTAAAACCCCAAGGAGCCATATCAACTGTGGTAAAATGGGCACAATATGTCCCCTTTAAATTTGTTACCAGTGTCTCAAAATAGTGTTTTTGCAGTTTCAGCGAAAAGTAATCACAGGCATGTGTGTGTTGGTGTGTGTGTGTGGGTGTGTGTATGTGTTAAAACATAATGGAAAAACAATATGATAAAAACATGATCCTGCCAAATTGACAGAAAAACTTAGTCCATAAGGTGAATATTGTCCACCACAATCCGAGTGGGTGCATTTTTTTTAACCCGTCAGCACTTCTCCAAAATTCAATTTGCATGATTAAAACCATTGAGAACAAGATCATTCCCTCTGTACGCTGCTTTGTGAAGCCCTGACTTCTGATGAACACGCTGATGAATGTGGCCTTTAAGAGTATTCAGAAAATCACCTGTCGAAATAATGCAATCACAGCAGATGGAAACAATAACAAGATGCTGTGTGAAATTCACATCTCTTCACTGCTGACAAACATCTCTCATATTCTCTAGAGAGAAGAGAAAAAGGGAGGGTACTGACTCGCATCTTCAAAAATAAGACAAATGGTTACTATAAGTGACTGAATAACCTTTGAATGACTGAGAAAATGCATTGACTTAGCTGATTGGTTTATAAATAACATAATATGTATAAAAAAAACATTAAAAAAATAAATAAAATACATCCTCCTCGGTGGTTCCATTAAGTCATAGGACTTCAGGTCGAGTGAAAGATTCAAAAGTAGCTTTTGTTTTCCTCTGGCGTAACAAAATCTTTCGCTTGTTATTCGCCGTCGACACATCAAGCAGCCGGAGCCAGCTGGGGAAGTTCTCTAATGACGTGACCATGGAAACAAGGCAAAGGGTCGCATGTGTCTTATCTCTCAATATGGGAAAAGCCTTCTGCTTGAATTTGCTGAAAATGATGTCAAAGCATATCCGAATCAGAGTTGTTTTTGTATATTTTTATTTTTTCCTCAGAAGTGCATTGGATAAGGTCTCTGATGTAATTCTCCAGACTCCAGCTTTGGACTTGTTGTCAGATTATTATTTTTTTTGTATTGACCGCCTCTCATTTGAAGCCCAGGAGTCTGTCTCAATCCGAGAGAATTCATTCTATTAACCTTCTTTTAACTTTGTTTAGTACGAGATACAAGACAAAGTTGTAAATAAGTAGCTGAGGCTGTTTATATCCCACCATTACCTGATGAAGGACCAAGTATTGAAGAGCACTGGCTTTGAACTGAAAATCAGTGGTTATGGGACTAATTGTGAATAATATCTTCGTGTTTACCCAATGTACAACTGATACTTTATACGTTTGTTTTGACCTTCACAAAAAGGCCCAAAACAGGGTCTCAACCTTTTCATCAATCTGCAGTTTGCAGCAAGAATTTGGCCATTGTTCGCATAAACAGATTTACTCCAATATAACCTGTTTAAATTTGTAGTGCGTCCCCTAATGAGTGCTTCAGAAATTCCTCTTATGTAGATCATGGGTAAACAGTGAGAAGGGAACTCCCTAATCACCGGATGCTGACAAGCTTTGACTTTGTTGATGCTGATGAAGGGATCCCTTCCAGCTTTTCGCTTGGAGGCGACTGCAGCTCCAATTATAATGGTCACGTGTGAAATCATTTCTGTGCTTGGAGAGAGACACCTCTCCGCGGCAAGCATGTAATTAATGCTCCTGTGCCTATTTAAAGCATCCGTGCACATTCCCTTCCTCTCGTGTGTCCTAACGTGCAAACAGACAAGTGAGAAGGTGGCCGACACTTCCTGTAATACGAGGGCTTCGAACTGTGCATCATCTGGTCTTATTTGCATGTGCTGTAAATATTACTATCAGAGTGTCATTCCACCAAGGACTGATGCAGGACACATTGTCACAACAGGTATCCCAGCCAGGATTTTAGTTTATCTCTGTATTAATTGGATTTACCATTTCAATGACCTTTGATTTACCATTTTAATTACCTTTCATGTACTATTTTTGGTTACCATGGCATGCTTATTAGGTTATGGTCTTTGGCGGTAACACCGTGATTAATGGTGGACGCAGTGTAAAAATAAAACAGGCTTTTGGGCAGTGACATTGTCTATTAACCCACATTTAGAGGTAGTACAATGATTTATATTTATGACATTCAATTATTCAACCACATTCTAAAGTAAGATAATATTATTAATGATGATAAATTTGTTTATATACAGGTATATATATATTGTAACCTACATTTTTAGATTTAACATCATCCTACTTTTAATGCATCTCTCTCTTTATTGTCCTTAGTCTCACTTTCCTGCTCTGGATGGATGGAAAGATCATTGTTTACCCTTCTTTTTGTGATTATTGTTAGGGTTGTTATCCAACGCTAACATACAACGAGTGACACTATGTAATCTTTGAACTGAAAATATACGAACTTTGTGTTTTTTCTGTTCAGACTCTTTTCGATGTAAATTCAAGGACTTCCTGTCTCCTGAGTGGTATGATTACATATATGTAGGTCCCCTTCAAGTGTTTCTTGGAAATACTGGCATTGCTCGTGTTGGAGCTCATTAAGCAGAACAACATGTACACTGATGTCAGTGACTGACAGTCGGACCTTGTTCACCTTTGTAGCTGAGAGGATTTTTCTCAGCAACATCCCTCAGCAACAGTAAAATGATGCCTTCAGGTGCACAATGTAAACTCCGTCTTTTCACATCCCCTGCCCCTGGTCAGAAAGTATCCAAAAAGTTAAACTGTAATTCTTAAAGATAATATACACTTCCAGAAAGCCATTTTTATGTCATAGCTGTTTAGTTTTATCCATGGCGTGACTGTCATATATTTGCTGTGTATTACTCATATGTTATTTATCTGTTTAGACTGTATACATCATTTAGATTAGATTGTTTATTGCATTTGTACATATTCATTACTTTTAAGGAAGCCAGTTTTTGACTGTTGTCTTTGCTGCTGCAATAGAGCTAATTTCCCCTTTTATGTGACCAATAAATAATGAATAAATGGTCCGTATAGCACTTTTATAGTCATAATGACCACCCAAAGTGTTTACAATACAGTTTTGCCATTCAAACTCATACAGTGCGTGGAGCACTTTCTCGATCTTAAATCAACCATACACTGCTGGCCCACTGAGGCAATTTTGGATTCAATATCTTGCCCAAGGACACATCAGCACGTGGAATGGGTTAAACGGGGATCGAACCGCCAACCATCTGGTTAGTGGACTATCTGCTCTTCCTCTTGAAGATAGATCTGATCTCACTTAATACTCACATTTATGTTACTACTCTTTACACTGAGCTACAAAGGGTAACAACAAAACACATCAGGCCAAGTCAAGTATGGCTTTCCACTGAGAAACAGCGGTTAATGGCTGATTGCTGCACCAATGAGCTAATTGGTATAAATAACAAGTGTATGATGCAGGTAAGTAGCTTTTATACCAGGAGAGGTGGAGGAAGAGTAGCTTGTAAAGGAAGGAAGGAAGGAAGGAGGATGGGTTAGGGTTAGGGTTATGGATGAGGGAATAAGGATGACAGAATTAGGGAAGGTGGATAATTGGATGGGGGTAGGGATGCAGGGATGAGGGGACGAGGATGCATGGATGAGGGATGGAGGATGAAAGGATTAGTGAAGGGGGTGAAGATGATGGGATGCGAGGGTAAGGAGGAGGGATGAGGGGATGAGGGAAGGAGGGTTAATGGACGAGTGTTTTAAACATGTTTCTTCTTTTCTCTTTCTCAGGGGATGTGAACCGGTGTCGTGTCGTCCACTCGCAGTTGCGATATTTCCGACAGCAGCAGAGGGTGGTGAAGTAGCCGTTGCACTTCCTGTGACCATATTTGGCGCGGGCACTGGCGGCGCGTGAGCCCAGCAGACATTTCCGCGGACTAATCGGAGCTTTTTGTCTCCTCGTGCATCACACGAAACAAAACACCGAGCGATCGCTGTTGTTTTCACAGAAGTTCAACCGCGACAGAAGAAAGACTCGCTTCTTCTTCTTCTTGTTGTTCCCGAGAGCCTGCACATCCACTGATCCTGACATCAGTGAAAACCTCTCACACCGGAGAACCGCTCCAGAGACACAGGTGAGCTCAGGAGCTTCTTCTGCATCCAACATCAGCATCACATCTGGATCTCTAACGCAAACTCAAATTATTTTACACATGCGTCAGCCGCTCCGACTCATGATGTCAATGTGAAGGCTGCTTCAGATCCACCTGTTGATCAGAATCCACATTAGTTGGAAATCATTTGAATTAAGCCTTTTTTAAGGGGTCTAAAGTTCTATGTGTGATATGAAAGAATGTGTGGTTGATGTGTGGTGGGTCTCCTGGGGGGGTTTCAGACCTGATCCACTTTTGTATTCTGAGAGGAAATGTTCGTCTTGCAGCTTTTTAATCTGTCCTCCATAGTGAAAGTTCCCCTTCTGTTCATCATAAGAATCCACAGAATGATGGTGCAAACCTGATCAGATGCTTTAAGCTGACTCTGAGTGCAACACACACACACACACACACACACACACACACACACACACACACACACACACACACACACACACATACAGACATTGTGGAGTTCTATCTCAGGGAAATGTTGTATAACATTGTTTTTTACTGAAACTACAGGTGAGCAAGGTTGCATTGATTTCTGGTTTCTGATTAACACACATACACACACACAGAGACACAAACACACAAGTGCAACACACCAGTATCACATCAGGTAAAAGATAGAGCATGTGAAGTTGTTATTGTATTCACCCTAGTTGACAAAAACATCTTGAATATAGCTGAACATTTGTAAACCCGAAGTAGAAGAGGTTTTTTTTTATTCTGACGCACATTTTTCCTTAAATAAGTCTCGTGTTTGTCAGGATAATAAAAATGAATAAGAGGTTTTTCGGTTTCTTCATCTCTGTGTGAGTTTAACTCCTTTGGTAGCTGACACACAGTGAGTGCTTGGTTTACACTGTGTATGTATAAATCAATTGGATGCATTGGAGATGCCTGTGGAGCTCTCTCTCTTTCTCTCTCGCTCTCTTTCTCTCTCACACACAGCCTCTCTTTTCTCCCCCAGTGACAGCAGCAGCAACTGCAAGCGTGTAATTTACCTGCATTTTGAATATTGACAGTAGTTACATGTGCAGCAAATTTAAAGAGCAAGGCAATGATGATGTTCAATCATCACATCTTTGCCTGTTTAGTTGAACAGTTGAAATTCTGTGGCTCCGTGTGGCTCTCTCTCCTCCTTGTGGAGGTCATAACTCCACTTTAGACAAATTATTATGAGTCCTTTAGTCATTAATTAATCATCCCCTCCTATTATTATACAGTGGATCAAACCTGTCTATTATAAAAACTGCCTCCCCAGTGTTTTTCCTCCTGCTGCACTGAGGCAGAAAAAAAAGAGGTTATGGAAAGGCTGTGCTAATATATTGTTGGGAAGTGTGTAATTTGTTAGAGTCTGTGCAGTTGCGTGACTTCCGAGCATCACTTGTGCTGTTGCGCAGTTCAGTTTGATGTTCTGTGCGTAAACTACGGAGGCGGCGGCATTTCTTCCGCATGAAGACTCAATGGCTGCTATTTTTGACAGTTACCGCTGGAGTGAGTGTCTCTCAGGCTGACAAAGGATGTATTATCTGTGGTATAATGAGCAAAGATGTGCACCATTGTTTAAGTTTCATATTCTTTATTTATTTAATTCTGTGTGCGTGGCTGCAGACGCCCTTTAAAGCTCACAGCCGTCAATTCCTGGGATTTTCTCTGGCAATCAGTCTCTCCGAGCCAAAGTGCCCGTCATTTGCCTTGACAATACAGACTCCGGGGGGGCTTTGGGGAGTATACGACTAGATGCACAGTTTCTTTTGTTGGATTATGGACTATTTGTTATCTACAAGTGGATAGGGTCTAGGTCATAGCGATGTCTACACTTTGTCACACGTTGTTGTTGCTGTTTGTTTTTTTTACATCGAATCCACTTGACAGCTCGTTTTAGATTAGACAGAAAGTGACAGCTGGATCGATTTGTCCCTAAAGGCCGACTTGCATAATATAACTGATGGCCAGTGATGAGGCTTTAGGCTCCGTCTTCAATGCCATGACAGCCATAGTTGTTATCGTCAGTGGCACTACAGCATGATTTACTTAGAGTTATGACTTGAATCTCCTCCGGCTCATGTCGTATAATGAAGTCTCGGGGGAATATGGAGGTCAGAATGTGTATTTGATTTAATTACAGGACTGTCAATGTCACCACAATGGGGGATGGTTAATACTCACCTTTCATTTCGGAGACTCGGGAGGAATGTAATGAATTAAATGCATGCCCCTAATTACATTGATTATGTTCTTTCCGAGACAAAGAAACCCCTCTCTCCTCCTCGTCTTTTCCTCGCTCCCTGTGTCTGTCCCAGCCCCTTTGAAACACTCAACAGCACTCTAAAGGATGAAGCTTTCACGCTCAGACAGACACTTAAAGAAGAGCTCGACAACAATAGACTAATGACTTAGATAGGTGCGTTTCTGAAAACCCCACGAAGACTAATCTCCGGTGCGTTTGAAGCTGCCAATGACCGACCGCTGCAGAACAGTGTAAACCTCGCTACTTTATTGATCCGCTACAGAATCTCTGGCCGTCTTTTATGTATACTTTTGGAGATGTCAAATGGGAAAGGAGTGAGAAGTGGGAACACCAGTGAAGCTCTTGAAGTGACTCTGAAGTGTTACAGTGACTGACATTGCTTAAAAGAGATTCTATATAGAGGAGGAATTGTCTTATATGGACCTCTACCACAGTTGTGTCAGGGAATGAAGTGACCAGGTTTTGGCCTGCTGTCATGAATAAGTGTGTTTTATATATTGCTCTACGTGTTAAACTGTGTTAAAGCAAACAAATGAAAGGGCTTCTTTTTTTTCTTGGCTTTGTAAAATTGCATTTACCTGTATTTACCGGCTCCCTTTCGTCTGCTGTTACCATAGAGACACCCCCTTTTATCAGCAAGGCGGCTTTGGCTGCCGGGCTCATTGGCTCTCACAGGAGAGAGACAGTGGTGAGCAAGTGTTTCCCTGGCTCAGCTTTGACACCAATGTAGCGAAAAAGGCATTTACTTGGCTTTGACAGTGTTTCCTTGGCAGCCGGCGCCCCACCGTCGGTGGCACGTCGACCCGTTTTTGTCACTGTGGGTTGACGGCTGAGGCAGAGTGAAATCCAGTTGGGAGCGATCCTCTCCTGTAATTGAAATGAGTTCACCTGGGAGACAGCTGCTCTGCGGTGCCTGTTAGCTGTCAGCTCCCCTCGCTCACCAGGCTGCATGAGGTGGATCTGATGTGATGCGTGAGCAGAGCTTTTTGTGTGTGTCTGATGCATGGTAGTTTGAGGTTATGAAACAGGTTTTCTCTGTGCAGCACAGCAGCCAAACGTGTCTATGCCTCAGGTATTTCTGCTGCATTGCCTCCTGAAGAAATCATGACAAGAGCATGACACTGCTGAACAGAAGTCGCGCAGGGTAGCGTTAATGGTGAACACCTCTCCTCACATGCTGTAGCCCCTTATGTTCAGCAACGAAAGGCACTTAAAGGCGTTTTATAGAAGTTGTAAGTCAACCAGACATTACAGCACTGGAACACTGCATACAATCAATTGAATGATACTGTCTAATGGTGAAAATATTGGATTAAAAACTCTTCTTTAACTTATTAACCCGCGGGCCTTAGCTTTGGTTTAATTACAAATCAGAGGCCAAAACATGTTGGATACGGGTGCCGCCATATTTTGCTTTTGACATAATTTAGTGCCAGAGTCTGCACAGTAGTGAGTTGAGCTTTGATATCAAGCCCCCAATGATTCATTCTCTTGACTAATTGTGAAATCATCTCAGCTGTCAATCATGATATTTCACCCTGTTTTTGTAGCATCAATTAACAAATTAAAGCCCAACTTACCAGACAAAATAGCAAATACACCAGTGTGATAAGAACTACCTGAAATTGTATCTTTGGAAAAACTTTACTTGCTGTATACTTTTGGTTTATTGTTTGTCCCTTCTGCTAGCATATAGGGTCTACAACCTGTACTGCAGCCAGCCACCAGGGGGAGATCAAACTGTTTTGGCTTCAACATAGTAAAGCATGTTTTGACCTTAACATAGTAAATCCATGGGCTTCGATCAAAAGCATAACTAATTGGCTTTTATCAGGGTCCTTGAGCCTGTGGTCAATCATCTGGACCAGAGAAGAAACAAGGCCTGAAAGCATGTTGAGAGCAAGTAGTTGTTCACAAAGTAGTCTGGTCGAATGTATTCAGTTCAGCCAGTAATCAGACATCTATTGAAAATGTTAGTTAGCGGAGGAGTTGCAGTTCTCAGTGATGTTGTACCTAAATAGTTTCAGGCCTGGAGATGACTCCTTAGAGAAAGATGAAAGAAATGTATCCACTTTGAAGGTATTGACAAACTTTAATTGAAAGTGTATCTCAATTTTTTTCCTTTTAATAAGAGAACATGACAGTGATGGATCACTGCAATTATTTTTTGGCTTAAATTCTCTATCTGACTGAAGGGTTTGTTGAAAGAATTGGCAAATGCAAACAACTTAGTAATGATGGACTCATCTGATACGATATGATACTTGGATTAATGCTTTCTCTCATTGTGCCATTTAGAATCATGTGTGTGTTCTTCCTGTTCTTGCTAGATTTTCAGGGTTTATTTTGATATTATAGTTTATTTATATATGTAATAAATCCTGTTTGAATCTTATTTTTGTATTAGCGCTATTAGGGTCACTTCACCCTTAGGGTATCGAAGCATCAGTCTTCTATCAAAAATATACCCCTGCTTTCATCGGCAGATCCCAAAAAATCCCAGATATATTTTGATGCTACATTTCTGAATTTGGAGGTCGGTAAATTATATGGTTACAAGCTGATTCCATAAAAAAATTAATCATGGTTAGAAACTGATGAATCTAAAGTTAGACCTAGTGTGTCATTATTATAAATCAGTAGAAAAACCTTTGAGACAACACTTTGGCTATAGTTGAATATTTCTATGCACTTGCAAAACATTTGAACGAAAACAGAAATTTTGGAAAATATAGTGATTCAATATGTGAAGTAGTCATTGAGGAAATTCCAACAGGTGCTTTCTGAGGCATATTGTTAAAGACTCTTTGATAATATCTATCAGGGAAGGAGTATCGACACTTTACTCGACTTGAGTAAAGTGAGAATACTCCAAGTGGATAACAGATATCAGTCTCCTGGATTAATGGCATACTGTGTCCTTTGGCTCAGCCAATGATGCAACCTGTACTGTACCATGAATACCCGGCTTCTCCGAGCAGGAAAGCCTACTGCTTTCTGCTCTCTAAATGACAGTAGTCATACAAGCCAGTATGTTGAGTTTCTGTGTATCTATTTGCTGCAAGTGCTGTTCGTCTTTAAATATAAAACTAAACACCAATTAACATTTCCTTTAAATTCCTCTCAGAATCTCTTCTGCACACCAAGTTAATTGTCCTCTATTACAGTTTGTTAATAACAGTGACTATTTTGTCTTTTGCTGGCTGAACAATTTCTCAGCCCACGGTTTCATTGCTTCTTTTTCACACAGACGTAGACATTGGCTGTCAACTATTGAAAAGAGCGTCTGACTGTCTGAGTCTGTCTGACTGTCCTCTGAAACTACTTCTCCATCAATCAAACCCTCGCTCTTGTGTCCTTGTCAGGTCTTTTTCTCTCTTTTTTCGAGTGTTCTGTCTCTTCCCCCTTTACTGGGTCGGACCATTGGAGCCTCACAAAAGACTCAAGTTATGCAGTTGGAGCCTAGCCTGGATGCCAGACGAACTTGGCCCCGCCCACAACATTTTTTGTCAGGCAGTTCGGTCTGGAGTCATTGCACACACTCATTTATATCAGTCTTCTAAATGTTTATTTTTTCCCAAAATTATACTCTGATTTATTAACAAAAATAAAGAAGCAAGTGAAAGAAAAATCTGGATCTGCACCAAAGTTTTTGCAATATTCTTAAGTTTTTGCTTTACTAACATGAAACAGCTTTCTTATCTTGAAAAGTTTGATCATTGCCCATTTGCCTGTTTTAAAAACCCTCAGGCGGCCTTTGTCCCAAACAGTGAGCCAGTATAAACAAATGTGGAGCCTCACAAAAGACTCAAGTTATGCAGTTGGAGCCTAGCCTGGATGCCAGACGAACTTGGCCCCGCCCACAACATTTTTGTTGTGGCCGGTCACACCGGAGTGCTTCAGCCTCCGGTGTGACCGGCACAAAGTTTTAACATTGGAGTGGATGGGAGCCAGCTGTTATTTAAGGCTTGGCGCTGAGCTGAAGCGTCCGGTGTGAACCCGGCGTTAGTAAATAACTCACAATGCGTTGCTTAGCATACGTCACATACTACGTTGCTCTGATTGGTTGTAGGTCTATCCAATTGAGAGAAGAGGAATTTTACTTCCTGGTCAGTTGAAACACGCCCCATAATTTTTTCCCAATGGAGCACCTCCAGACCGAACTGCCCGACCAAAAATGTTGTGGGCGGGGCTAAGTTCGTCTGGCATCCAGGCTAGTTGGAGCCAGTATCACAGTCCTAATTATAAGAAAATGCAGTAAAATGGAGAAGCAGGGACCAAAGTGATGGTATGCTTTTAAAGAGACTCTTTGATTAGACTTCACTCTCTCCTTCAGTTGCTAGGCAGATTAGTGTGTGTGAGTGTTTGGCTGTAGAAACTGCTGTCATTTATGCAATCAATAACCTCGCAATCAGATTTTTCTTTCACTCAAAATGAATGGGGGATGCTTCTATGGAGCCTTGGCATGTTATGTTGCACTTGAAAACTGTGGCAGCTAGTAAATGTATTCTGTTCCACCGAGGATTTAGTGACTGACTTCAATATTGATCCTCAGGTATTTATAGACACCCAACCTTCTGTCAAGATTTAAAGGATTACCTCCTAATAAAGGAAATATAGCAGAGGAACATAATGAAGTTTGGATACTGACTTTTGACCACAAAAAGCCATGAAGGAGCATTGCACTTAAAAATGCACACACAAACACACAAACGGAAAGACAGTTTATATTTTTTGATTGAGACTGCAGAGTCTGTCGGCAAATATAAAAACATTTGATGTTGCTATTGCAAGGAATTTGTAAAGTTTGACACGTCCTCTACCTTTTTCTTTACATTTATCCTGGGGAGAATGCTGACATGCACGGATACTGATATAACTTGGTATATTTTATTCTTCGGCTCTTCTACTAGGGGTGAGTAGTGAGAGCACAAAACTGTTATGGTGTCACATAACTCAGTTATATTTTAAAGTCGACATGAAGCCAAATTGAGGCTTCACTTAATGGCATCAAGACCTACTTTGTCTGAGGGAATTGCTTAGCAACATAGTGCCAATCTCGCTAAGGTCGTCAAGGAGGCTCGTTTTTCTAAATATGGTATTCCACAGTTATGAGAAGTAGTCAAGAAAAGTTTTCCTTTTTCTACAAATGGTTGCATAACACTTAGTTAAATATTACTAAATTTAGAAGCTGCCATACATAAAAATATGCAGGAAAGTAATGATTTGACCTATTATTTTTTTTATATGTTAATGCCTTTGTCCCCATATTTTCCTAAATTACTTTATGTTATGATTGTTCCTGTTATTACTATTTATTGCTTTAACATGTATTACTTACAGTAAGTAGAGCTGGATTTAAAAGTGGATTTCACTTTTTTTTTGAGAAATACACATTTGCATAAGGTTAATTAAAGAACGGAGGACAATGTGTTTGGTTTTATTATATTTTAAAGACTGATATCAGTCTATTTTCCCTTCTTTGAGTTGAAATGACAGCCAACCGCCAACTAATCTAGGAAAAATGAAAACGGCAAAAATGAAAACGGCCAACACAAAATCTTGCTACCAGTAACTATAAAAGTCAAAAACTGAGATATTCCTCTAATCTTTATAGAACTAATGTAAAAAAAACAGCTAGTCCAAATAGTTTTCCCATCTTAACACTAAGCTAACAAATTGTACAGAAGTGAGACCGGTATTGCTCTTGTTATCCAAACTTGGGCAATGACACTTTAAATCATGTTTAAAAATAAAAAATGCTTTTTGTTAGGCCAGCTACTTTAACTTATATTTAATTTGTCAGATTCGGTGTCGGACTTAATTAAACATCCAGACAGTTGTTTTAAAAGGACATCAGTGGAGATGTACACAGCAAGCACAGGCTTGTGTACTTTTCTGCGGGTTCTGCGGCTTGGTTAGGTTAATTGGAGACTCTAGATTTAACATAGTTGTTTATGTGAGTGTGAATGGTTCGTTAGCTGTGTTCCAATTCAGGCATCAAATCCATCGTCTGCTGCATTCGTAGGCCGATTGCATCACAGCTGTGCGACTAGGCTGTCGAATTCGAAGGCGTCTTAATGTGGCTGTCAAATATGTTCTTCTAGAATAGAGCAACGAAGGTGCCATCGGGAGGATCCTTCCCGGCCCAACATACCCCACAATTCATTGCGATTTCAGTGACAAACTGTTTTAAAAAAAAAAGGAAATGGCGGCAAAAAGTTAGGCGAAAACATCAAGAGAATTTATCTTTGGTTTGGCCAACACAGTTTACGCGGCCGTTGGAGGATGCAGCCGCTGAACAAAGAGACAGCTTTTGTCTCTGTATGTTGGCCCCATGGTGGACTTGTGACCTGTCCAGGGTGGACCCTGCCTCTCGCTCAATGGCAGCATGGATTGGCTGCAGCTCCCCCTGTGACCCTCAAAAGGATAAGTGGTATAGATAATGGATGGATGGATGGATGGAGATGAACAGTAATAGAGCAATGCATCTAACTGCTCTCTGTGTGACATCAAATGTAGCATGTGTGGCCTTCATGAGGTCTTTGGGGCGACTGAGCAAAGCACAGCAGCCCCCCCAAATATTTCCATGAAGCTGAACCCCTGCTGGCTTTTTGAGTTTTGGATTGTACCATTGTTGAAAAATACTTTATGTCCAGCCAAGCCCACAATTAAAAATCAGGAACCAGTGTTTCCTTTTACACTGTTGGGAACTCAACAGCTCCCTTTCAACTGAACGATCCTAATTACTTGGCTGCTTTGCAATTAATGCCAGTTACATGTGGATTGTTTGTCAAGAGGGAGAAAGTGCAAATTACATGATTAACACTTAGTTCAATGTTTAACCATTGATCATAATACCTGCGATGTACAGGTACATGAGTTGTTACTGAGTGGGCCTCTCAACACTTGTGCCTTTCTTTTCTTAGACCAATTGCTGAAGCCCAAAATGGCCCCTCATAGGTGTAGAATGCACAAATTGTAAAGAAGCTTTGGATAGAAGCTAAATGACATGTTATCTAATTGAAACGGTTCTCTTTCATGTTTGGAGAGGGGAGGGTGAGGTGAGGGTGTGGGGGCATTGAGCTACAACATGAAATGTCCCCACTAAATATCGACAAATTGTACACACTGAACCTTTAAGACATTCAGGAAAACATTTCTAAACATAGTTGGTGCTATATTTATGCGTTCTTTTCTTGCCTTTTTATTTTGATAACGCAACCCTTTTTCTAACATTGCTATAATGAAGCTCTTATGACTCCCAGCTCGCCACTGCTTCTTGATTTGCATATTTCTTTACAAAGTCCCATAAATAAAGGTTGTGTGACTGAACTGAACAGATTAAAAGGTAGAGGATAAATTGCACACCCTGGGGCATCAGCCAGACAGACCCAGAAAGAGTATAATTATGTTGAAAGAGCAAAGGTGTATGTATGCTTTGCAGCGGATCCGACCACGAGAAACCCTTGACACCGACTGTATGTCAGGAAACAACCAGTTGTATGAATATGATCGCACCGTAAAAATGTTTTGACTCGCTTTCTCAGAGTCAGGCTTGTGAGTTACTCCTTCATGCAAACGCTGCCAGTCATGCTCTTGCAGTGGAGTGACAGTTAACGTGATGTTGGCTCTTTGTGTCTGCAGTGAACCAACATGACGACGCTGCTGGACCTGAAGAGCAGTGTGCTGCGGCAGGTGCAGAGGAGCCAGTCGCTGAGGAGCCGGAGGGAGCCGCCGCCGCCCACCCCCGGCAGCCCCCTTACACACAGTCCTGACCCGTTACCCCGCAGGTGAGTCGCTGGTGTGAGCTCTTTTACTTACACCTGGCGTTGAGTGCTGTAATTGGATTCTGGTTATTACAAGGTTATTATTTCATGGAATTCTGTGAACTTTTAGTGCTTTTTTATTTATAATATATATATATATATTCTTTTATGAATACTTTGCCGCTAGTTTGTTTACGTGAATTATGGTAGCACCCATCAGATTTAAAAACTCCCGATATGTAGAGTACAAGTAATCAGTATTTAGTCGGATGGTAGAACTGAAAGCTTTGTTTCAAGAGGGAGCTTGTTAATATTTATTGGAAAATCTGCAATTTTTTTCTCCATAAAGTTAGCTGCATCTGGAGATAACACTTCTGATCTACGCACAATGCCTACAGAGTGAGGCTGCAGCAAAATCAAAGTTGGAACTGCTCTACCGCTATTGAGCAAACACATGTTTTCTTGGAAAATGTCCATTTTAAGTGATAACTGCTCTCTACACCTGGTGGACATTACACAATACATTAATTTTGGAATTTAAATTGCAGTCAGGGCAGCTCAGTATTGTACTGACAGCTTTTCAAAAACGGCAGCACATAGGCAATGATTATTGTCTGTTATTAATTCATCTTCTGTCCTGCCTAAGCCGTAGATAATCACTTCTTGTCAGCAGTGTTTTAATGTTGCTGGCATTTATTCCACAGTTGTGACTTGCCATTAAGAGGCAATGTACAAGCTGCCTATTCCCCCTGGACACATCAGCTTCTCTAGTACATGCACAGTCAGGCTCTGAGGAGATCACAAACGTTGCGTTCTTGTATAAGTTTACACCACACGGTCTCATGTCCACACGTCTACTTCAACGTAGGTTGCACAATAGCACTTTTATGTCATCTGTTTTTACTCAAATAACATAGACGTCTTTGTGCATTTCAAAATAAAAGAGCAATTTCCTTTTTTTTTACTTTTTTTGTGTGCTTCTGTGTGTGAATGTAAATATACATGAATGTTATGTGTGCTGAGGTATTGAGTGTGTATTTGTACTGTGTATTGTAATGTGTATGTTCAACTTAATGTTTGTATGTGTGTCGACTTCCGTAAGGTTAGAGAAACCCTTGTTGTCATGGTTACAATAATGAACATACCGAAAAGGGTCTGGAACGATTATAGATAAAAGTAATAGGTTAATTATCAATATTTCTATTTATCACCTGACTCCCTCCAATGCTCCTGCCATACTAACCTTGGCCACTAGAAATTGCCTAACAATAAGAAACTTAACTATGGTCGGCAATAAGCTGACTAGACAGGCAAACTATGGCAACCTAATTTTCTTGTTTGAGTAATCGGTATAAAAAAATAATCAATATCTGTAGCCTCGCGTTTGACAAACATAGTGTTCATCTTCACGGCATGACATCCAGATCATGAAATAGTTCTCCTTTGTAGTGCAAATAACAATGTACTCTTCTAAGATAAATTGTATAAAAGATAATTCTTTATAATGAAATAAATCAATTATACATGTTCACAGTTTTGATTGATTCCAGGTGTGTTTAGTAGAAAATACCTCTTAGCCATCTTTAACAATTTGTCATTTGTGATTTGTTTTTGGTCATTGTATGTTTATATATATTCTTGTGCATATGTATACATATTTACTTGTTTGTATTTATATTTGCATAAATGTGCTCACACTGTATGACCTGTATGTTTGTATCTATACATGTACGTGAATATGTACCGTTTCTATGTATTGTGGTTGTGTAATATATGCTGTATGTACTGTATTTATATTTGTTATATTATTTCTTTATATTTTGTTTATATTCTTTCTCATAATGTTGTGTCATGTCTCTGTCAGCTCTGTGTGCTTGAGAGCATTGGACAATAAAAATGAAACTGGACATAAAATGGATTTTGTCCCCAAATCCGGATCTTGTCTGATCCTTTCAATTGTTTTTGGAGTTTTTACATCTCTGCCTTGTGGCCCCGGTGAAATCAAACACCTGTTTTCTTTTATTATCAGTCGTGTTTTAAAGCTTCATCTGAAGCCAAAGGTAATAGTATGAACCTGAGGTTTCTATAGCAACCTAAACACGGGCTGTTGCCACAATGTGAACTTCTACTTGTAATGGCGACGATGGCTATTTTTAGCATGGAAGATAACCTTAGATGATGAGTTGAAGAATGATAAATTTGGGGTTTTAAAGACTAGAACTACAGAGGACCGTTGCGGAAAATTGTTCATGTGTATTCTTAAGCATAATAATGCTGTCGCCGTATGATTTATATTTTTAATGAAGTTTGATATAAAATCTGCTTCGGTGGAACCCCATTTGTGTTCTTCTTTGAACAGTGATTTGAACCGTCAGTGTCTCACCCTTTTCTCATTTCCCTCTCCAGCTCCCCAGGGCTACAGCCTTCAAACTGAGCCTCAGCCGTGCACATTCCCTGAGTGCTCATCATTAGAGGCAGACCGTTGATCTTTGTTATCCATTCGGTCTGCTGCTGACCGGCAGGCACTCTCAGTTTAATTGAGAATTTGCAAATGAGGCCGTGAAGATTTGGGCCGCTCCATGCACAGTTGTTGACCCAGTAGTACAGTCTGCTGTCAAAGCGGAGCTCTCTGGCACTTTTTAATTAAGTTGAATAAAATTTGTTCGATACCACTATGTGAGAGGGTGGGTAAGTCAAATGCACAAGACGCTGTCGGAGAGGAACCCAACCAGGCATCATACTGCATAAAAGGCACAGGGATTCCTTTTCAATTTGATATTTTCATTTATTATTGTTTGCCTATTTCACCTCCATCTTTGTCATCAACAGTGAACTTCATACACACCCGACTTCACGGGATTTGAATCGTGAGCCTGCTGCTGTCGCTTTTACGGATTTGACTCTTCAGTGTAACTGCGTTGAAGATCTCAGTTTTTAAATCAATGCAGAGTAACAATATATTGAGTATGACTTTAAATGGAAGGACATGTACGTAGAGTTACAGCCATTAATGGTGGAAATACTATGCATTTAAAGGATAAGACTGGTGTCATTTTAAATTGTTCATACTGGCAACGAATCAAGTGAAAATACCAAAACAACGACTTGTTTGTGTTCCCGTTTCAGCCACCATCTGTTGCTCTCAGCCTTAAGCCCATTAATTACTAGTTAATCTTTTGAATATATATATACAAAGAAACTTTTCTGTCATAGCTTCCTGACACAAGCACTTTTAAATTGGTTCACTTTCAACAAGAATGGGTCTAAACCTAGTGTATTGCTGGACTGTTAATGGTCAGTGTGACGAAGTGAGGAGGATGTGGGCAAAATCTGCTGTGAAACTACAGTACTCCAGTTAGCATATGCATGATGTCAGTGCGTCCTATTTGCTTTGTGCCCAGTGTCAGCCGCTTTCAGCCCTTTATCTGTTTGCTTCTCTCCTCCTGTCTGTGCTCACAAATACATTATTTCCAATTTACCAACAAATCCTGTCTTGTATACATGCATAGTGATTCCAACCCAGTGGAACCCAGTGAGACTACACGTTAACCAGCAGTCGCTTCCAAGCCAACCCGCTGCTCTGTAGTGCTGAGTCTCCTGATTGTGTAACAGCAACAAACAAAGACAAAGTAATCTTCACAAATGGGTTTAAGACAACAGCTATGATGGGATTTCTGTCATATTTACATGTAAAATAATCACATAATATCTTTCTTATTTTAGCAATTTCCACATATGAGCTCTGGACAATTTCCGGATTTGATCGGCCCACAGTTGACAGTTGCCCTTTCACGCAAATGCCGCATTTGACCGGAGACTATCTGCGTGAGGCGAGTGTTCCCATGCACCTACTGGAATTATTCAGTTTGGATTAGGAGAGTGGTTTCACCAGTGCCATGCAGACATTACACAGACATTGCACGCGGGGAGCAGGCAGTTTAATTTCTGGTTCAGCTGGTTCAGTCATTTGCGTTTAGCTCATCTGGGAAGGGTCCATAAAAGTTGAGGGTTGCAGTGCATGTGAAAGCTTCCTCTATCTGTCACAGTATCGGACAGCCCACATCAGGGCATCAAACTGTTGCTCATTGCAATAGGTAAGCTGCATCATTGTTTGATTAAGAAAGAACAAACTGGAATGGCACTGTGCCAAGGCCCAACAGTCTCCTTAAAGTCAATCAAGCTGCACCAAATTACACACTAATAGATATTCGTTTTCTAAATGTGCCTGATTTATTTTCATCATGACGCATTAATTACTCTCTGAGAATTCCAAAATAGAAATTGATTAAAAATATGAAAAGATTTTGCTCTGCAGTGTAAATCATCCACTGTTTTTTGTGTAATCCTGCAAACTGACCATGCCCAACAGTTTCCCTGGGAAACCACATTTAAATTCACTCGATCTGGTTTTGTATTTGGATCTGCACCAAATTGCAACCACATTGCACACACTCATTTATATCAGTCTTCTAAATGTTTATTTTTTCCAAAAATTATTCTCTGATTTATTAGCAAAAATAAAGAAGCAAGTGAAAGAAAAATCTGGATCTGCACCAAAGTTTTTGCAATATTCTTAAGTTTTTGCTTTATTAACATGAAACAGCTTTCTTATCTTGAAAAGTTTGATCAATGCCCATTTGCCTGTTTTAAAAACCCTCAGGCGGCTTTTGTCCCAAACAGTGAGCCAGTATAAACAAATGTAAAGCTCCTGAGCTGGAAACAATTTCACACCAGGCCACTGTTCAGTCCATCACTACTTCTAGCTACTGTTTCTTTTCACAAGTTACTGAATGGAAAGATTGTAGCGGAGCTGTGGAGATCGTATCTCCGCACCGAAGCCTTTTCGCCTGTAGTGTTGCTGTTGCTTACTCAAATGTGTAATTAAAGTAAAACAACCCGTCTTGTGTGTAGCGTTGAGGAGTTGGGTTCTTGTCACGGACACCCTCAGTTATGATCGAAGCCGAAGGCCGATATTATGCACTGGCAGCCGTAATGAATCACATTTAAAAAATCATCTCATTATATTAGGACGCATACAGACGTCACATTGTCTTTCATGCTGCACACGACATTGATGTCTGCTCTATTAATTACTGTGTATGCACTGCCATATTATGTTGACGTTTGAAGTGAGGGGCCCGCCTCACCTCCCCTCTCCCACTCAGCGCTGTTTTAAAAACATATTCGATCAGATGGAGCGAGTTCACCATGTTTGCCATTTTATTTATGTTTTTCCTTCTGATTAAAGATGGGGAGACATAATTGAAGTGTTTGAATTTTTTTGAAGGCCCTGTTTCCTAGCAACATCAAGTCACTTTGTTATTCTGGTAGCGTGTGTGTATGAGAGAAAGGTTAAAAGATATCAGCAGCATTTTATTTTATGCTTTAAATGAAAATGAACCAGATTTTCATGAGTTCGGTTTGTTTCTGCTCAGATACTCGTCATCTCTCAAAACTCAGAAACAAAAAGATCTCAGACTGTCCGGACAAATCCGCAAGCTGTCTGACTGAGAGACGATGGGACAGATTTGTAGATGGAAGAATGCCCTGAGTGATTTAAGATAGATTAGGCAAGAATTGAGTGTCTCATATTGCGAGTATTATGATCAACTGAAGCTTATTTGTACTAGATGAGCAAATGAAAATAGGCGAGCCTAAAACAAAACAAAACACTTGGTCTCTTTTTCAGTGGAACAGCTTTTGGGGGAGTCATTGACAGATTGTAGATTCAACTTTATGTGGTTTCAAGCTTTCCATCACTAACTGATGATGATGATGATGAGAATAACAACTCATGTTCTATTTTGTGTGTTTGGTATTTAGCTAAATCAACAAACACATCATTGGAGCTATAAGTAAAGTCCTGACTTTTTTGCAATAGTTCACTTGATGGAGAAAAAATGAATCTTTCATTATTGACCTTTCATTTAAGTCATTTTTTGGTTAAAATCTCCAAAACTCACTGGCTCGAGCTTCTTTCATCCAATTATTTGCTGGTTTTCTTGGACTTCTTCATCATTGAAGTGAATATGTGCGGGTCAGTCTCACAAAAGCAACCTGCATGATGTAATTCGTTGTAACTGGTAAATCCAGAATATATCATGCACTTCAAAAAATGTCAGGTTGAATTTATTAAATGTTATTTTTTGCACAAAAAAATATAAATTTAAGATTAGTGCACATGCTTTTTTAAGTTGATTGTACATATTATTCAGTTGTTTAAAATTCATTTAAATTTAAGAATATAAGACAAGACGGTGAATATCCAGTGTATATTTGAAGGTCTTCCGTACAAATTAAGTTACCAGCTAGTATAGGTTAGCAGATGCTAGGGACATAACTTCAGTCGTGTGCCTTAGCGTCATCAAGTTTTTTGGCCTCGTAATCAACAAAACAGGCCAAATTTAAGGCTGAGCTGAGGCTTAATCTGACTGCAGTAATAATACAACCATTTTTTGTAGGGTACTGCTACACATTAAAATCAGGTTAACAAACCCAGATTGAAACATGTAATATATACATGTTCAATTATTGGTGAAGATTAAAAACCAACTCCTGATATTTGATGAATAAATCCACCTCTCATTTGTTAGTGGGTTTTAAAGCCATATGCAAACCCGACCAACTCTCCCAGCATGGCTGCCATTAGTGTTCATCAATACCGCAGGGGTTTGCCATCCGCTCCCCCGCCTTGGTGAGAGTCAGTGGGTGCTGGGATGGGCTGCCACACGCCCGCTGTGATGCGATGACGCTAATAAAGGAGCGTGACGGGGTCTCTGTGGACAAGCTCTTCTGCATAATGTTGTGGGGATGGCTGAGAGATGAAGAAGGGCGTTAGGGGGGGTTACTGGGGGTGAGGAGTTATATGGCTGATCCAGACACACATCAGAGCTGCTCCCAGCAGCCTTGGTGATTTCCATATACCGGATGGGAAGGAAGTTGCATGGTGAGAGATTTGGGTGGAGGGAGAGGTGAGGGTGGTGGTGGTTGGTGGTGGGGGGGATTCCTAAGGTGTTGAGCCAGCTAACTCCCCCTCCCCCTGAACGTGCCTGTATCACCATGACAACTGAGGCCGGCGGGAGTCCGGGGATTCACTCACACCTGGAGGAAACAGAAAACATCATTTGCATTTCGCACACAGCTCCGCTCATCATAGTAGATTAACTGGGTTCATGCAGAGTGAAGACATGTCGCATCGTTCACAGCTTTGGTCCTGACCAGCTTTGCTTTTTTGTGTTAGTGCGTGAGATAAGACGGCGTTTGATAAGATGACAAAGAGCTGAGCTGCAGGCGATGGAGTCTCAGTAGCTCATTGTGAGGAGGAGAGAGATCATCTTTATTGACAGATGCTCCACCATAGTGTCTGTAAACAGGATGTCACTGAAACCCACTGTGTTTTTAATTACTATCCAGAAACATTCTGATGCCACACTGATCCAATCCCCCCCACACACACACTTATTTTCTCATATATTCACATTTTCTAAGTGTCTAATCTCTATTTTTAGAGTTGTCATCAGCTCCCTCTTCTTGGCAGGATTTCCGAGGAGAGTGCAGAGTTCTTTGAGCGTATGAACGCTGTCCTTCAGAAACAGGAGAACATGCTGCGGGCTGCGCAGGCTGAGGTAACACACACCCAAAATTCTACCTTCTTGTCTGTTGCATATGTTAAAGCACGTCCATGTAGTGAGTAGGCCGCCCCGCCGCTGTCACTCGGGCCCACCGCCGTGGACAGAATGACGTCAGTGGACAGAAGGGCCGGGTTGAGTTGGGTGCTCTGAAGACTGGAGGCTCAGCTGTTACCAGCTGCTGTCAGTGGCTATGTTCAGCTCCTCCTGCTGCCACTGCCAGCGAGGCAAAGTTGCTTTATGGACATGTTTGCTGCGAGCGTGTTGACTTCAGTTCCAAATTGATGCACGTCAGAAGAGTAACAAGAATTAAGCAAAAAGTACAACAAACACCATCGCCACATATTTGATTCTATTGGTCTCTTCTAAGTGCTTAAATGTTGTGCATTTTGAACATATCTCACATAAAAAGTATATGATAAGCTTTGAGAATCTATATTGTCATTTTCCAGATATAGACAATAACAACAAAGTAGCATTGGCAACCTCTTATATTTGGAAAATGTAAGATTAACTACAATGGCACTCAGTAGAGCGCAGACCTCCCTAAAGCCCCAACAGTCCCTGAAACGTGCCTGGTTTTTTTTCATCAACTCCATGAATCATTCTCGCCCCTGATCCGTACCAAAATTGCATGGGATCTTCCTTGACCTGTACCACATCCTTCCCCCACATCTTGTGTTATTCTGTTTAGCAGTTTTTGCTTAATTTTACTTTCAAAGAAACAAACCAAAAAATGGACAGGGGCGTACACATAAAGTCTTTGGCGGAGGTGGGACAACTACACATAGACACATGTAACACTATCAAATGTAAAGATATTTGAAGTTATGAAAGCAGATGTATGCATCTTTCTTATTCCTCATTCTGTTGACAAAATTGTGTTTTCCTTGTCTAAACTGGTTCCCTCCCTTCACAGTGCCAAAGAGGGGCCTGCACAGTACCACCGCCCCAGGAGCACGTGGACCAGGCCTTTATCACTGACAGAATCAGCAGGACAGAGGTGCGTCAGCTCAGCCTCACTGGTTCCATCGTATTTCAGCAGGGACTACGTTTTAAAAGTCACAATAACAAAACTCAGTGGTGTTTTTTTTTTCCATCCCTGCCTCTGATGTGCAGCAGAGCAGAAAGCATGAAGTAACAAGAACATGAGCTTTTATTTTTGAAGGGCTGTTATTAAGTGGAGCGTGTTTTCATGTAGCTGGACCTGCTGTACGAGGAGGCTGTGTACACCGTGGTCAACCGGGTTGGAGTGCATTCGGCAGAACACGTGAAAAGTGACGAAGAGCTGTTTACGTACATACTCAAGGTAGTTATCCATCTATAATATCTATCCTATCCATTGATCCTACCTATTATATATTGTATCTATCTACTCTATCTGTCTTATCTATCTATAGTAGTATAATCAATCAATCCATCTTTCTATATATTTTATTTCTCTATATATCTATCTAGTCTATCCATCCATCCAGCACACTGTTCACAAACCCTCACACTGTTATCTGCAGTGCTGCTGTATGACTCTGAGCAGATGTTCTCGCCTCTAAACCGATTAAACATCAGAGCAGAGTCACAGCAAGTCCTGATATTCAGCCGTGATATTCCCTTCATTCAGATGTCATGCTAAGGATTCTTAGCCTCTCATATGTCTGCGCTGGGCATCTTTCTTCAAGGTGTGAGGAGCGTGCGTTCGGATCCAATGATTTCATGAAGGAATTTCACTGACCTCTGAGTGGATTTTTGTCAGTACATGTCTGATTTATTTGTGGCTCTGAGAAAGCAGAGTATTTCCATCATGCCAATACAGATAAATAATAAACCTTGTTTTCTGGTGTCTGGTCGGCTCTACAAGGTGTTCGATATGGGCGAAGAGGAACATGACATCATTCTCCAGAAAGTTCAGGAAGCCAATGTGAGAAAATTTGTACATGACTCACCTCCATTTGTCCGTATTGTCATTGCAATGATTGTTCATCCATACTGCTGTCATGGAAATTCACACTTGTTCATCTGCTTTGTGCTTATGGGAGAACTTGGGGTACAAATGTAAATTTCCATTCTGTGCTCATGTAAACATAATTGAGATATGACTCAAGTTATTGATTAGGCCTTTGACTGTTATTTGATATTTGCAGTTGAAAAAAAGAGGTTAGTTGTAGTGTTGTGATACGCTATTAATTTATTTGCGTTATACAAGTCCACATTAATGTTGTTTTTTGTTCATCTTGGACTTTGAAATAAATGTAATATTACATTGTAATTGTAATTGTGACATTGATTACAATAATCCAGCTAATTTTCTCAAAGCAAAGCTTAGCCTGATAGATTTCAATATGATGCACTAGAGTAATGAATAGAAACCAATTGGTGCCTGGAAGAATAGAAAAATATACTCTACATTTCCGAATTCCAACATCATTATCAATGATTCATGGTAAATGTCAATCAGCTCCAGTTTTAATCTTGAGTTAATAACGTAACAATAAAGTAACTAAAGTGCAGATTTAGAAAGCATCACTTACATATTGGTTGTGGAGCCAGTTGTTTCAGTGCATCCTCTGGTGTATTCTGGTAAATGCAGTAGTAATAAGGTGAGAGCCTTCAGATCTGGAGCCACAGTTGGAGTACATTATAATGCCCTTGGAGTCTTCGCGTATTTAAGACCTGCACTTGCCTGCCAGGGACTTTGCATATGTATCTGTTATGAACTGTATAGCTTATTGAAAATGTTTGGCCTTGTAAACATTATCTACAGTTATGCTGCCTTCGCTGTTACATCGAGTTTTCCTGCTTTTCGACTCACAAAGCTGTAAGAGACCTTGTAAGGCACAGCAGAATAGATTTCTACATTCATTTAGTAATGTATGCTGATATTTACTTAAATAGTCACAAGAACATCAAATTAGTGGAATGCACTGTTATGTACTCGCTGTGTGACCTTGTTTCTCACTGAACGGCGTGTAAATTCCTTTTTCCACAGCGAGCCAGTTTTTCCTTGAGAGTTTCTGTTTTGAAAGCAAAGAGTCTGATGGCCAAGGATGCGAATGGTGAGATATTTCAAGCATTTAATAATACGTAACTGATGGAAAAAAGGTTTAATTTCTTCTATAAAAGTAATAATAAATAAATAAATTATTTTGTCATCAATCAGAAGCTGAATAAAATAAATTGAAGTGTAATATTTTGGACATATAATAAACACAACAAGATAATTTTTACTGATTCTGCCAAAAGGTTATTCATAATAATAACAACAATAATAATACACTTTATTTAGGTTATAAACATATTTCCAAAGTGCTTCACAGACATTATAACAGAAAATGCATGCTGTGTGATTACAAGTGAAAACAAGTTATTGCTGTAGACAATGGATTAATGAAAATCACTTTAAAAGAAGACACTGAGCTTGTCTGATTGACAAGCACTTTCCCCTAAAAAATGTAACCCTGTGTCGGCGTCCATCTTTATCCGGCCATAACATAATTATTCTTTTCACGTGTGTGCTGACCTTTTCTTTGTGTCACACTGCGGCCTGCCAGGTTACAGTGACCCCTACTGCATGCTGGGAATCCTGGTGGGCCAGAGCCCCCGGGAGGTGGAGGAGAAGAAGGAGAGAAAGTTCAGCTTCAGGAAGAGGAAGGAGAAGCTGGAGAAGCGCTCCAGCACCAAGGAGGTGCTACCCGCCAGGTGCATCCACGTGACAGAGGTTAAACCAGAGACTCTCAACCCGGTGTGGGACGAGCACTTTGTGTTGTGAGTACAGCCACTTAACCTTTAAACCAAGAGCAGGACGTGGTGATCCTATAAGTGTGACACAGGGGATTCACAGTTTCACATTTAACACCCGATGCTATCAGATACGTGAACAGTGCAACACATTTCTGACTCTGTGGAAGGACCATGGAAGGTGTTTATTGTTGGTGTTTACTCATGTGTATTTGTATTCTTACAGTGAAATAGATGATGCTCACAGTGACCTTTTACATCTGGACATATGGTAAGATTTGTGCTCGGACGACAACTTAAATTCCTCATACATCACCATGCCAGAGGGACAAACAAGTTTTATATTGTGTTAGATTATTGTTAAATTAGGTTCGATTTTATTTATTTGTTTATTTTGTATGCATAATGGGTAACGACCATTAAGTGTCTTTAGCACAATTGCCCATATTTTCCCAAGGTATTTTCAACATTTGTATTTTTATTTTGCAATAACATCGAATTAATAGAATGTTTGATAAAATATTGTTTCTGGCTATAGTTGACACTTGTATCCATTATGTCTTGGAGTGTGAACATTATCACTATAAAGATTCAGTTGTCTTTTAATCTTGATGTCTCAGCTCTAAATTGGAGGTTGGCCGTTGCTTTTCTTCAGCTACAATGGGTCTCGATTGCAGAACCTCACCTCTTGGATCCGTTAATTGTTACAAAGATAACGAAACATGTTCCTCCCCGAAATGAGATGCTATAATAATAACCCCCTGACATCTGACTCTTCTTCTTCAGGGATCACGACGATGACGTGTCTGTAGCTGAAGCCTGCAAGAAGCTCAATGAAGTCAGTGGACTTAGAGGAATGGGCAGGTAGAGGAAACTTGTATTGTTTGATACCGAATTACGATCATTCTAAATTTATCTAAGGGCTTTAGAGCAGCTGGTTCACAAGTTTACTTTATATAAGTTGGTAATTTATCGATTCATCCAAATCACTTGGTGGTAGTCAAATGCTGAATCATTCAACCTCCTAATCAAAGGGTCAATTCCATGTTATTCAAGTGAAATGTTGCACTTCATAAATGAAGAGACTGAAAACCTGACACCATCCTCTTGGTAACTTAAGAGATAATTTGGTTTTTGGCCTTTCACCTTAAATAGAGACTGACATATAGGAAAGCCCACTGACAATAAAGCTGTGCACACAGAGAACACAGAGTTCAGGCAGGTCATAGAGAGATCAGTAAATGGCACAACTGTCTAATGAAAACCTGAGATTGCCAATAATAGCCGAGGGACAAAAGGTCCTAATGCTGTGGTGGAAAATGTGCAATTTTCATTTCAACAAAAAAACTGTCTTTCATTAGAAATTGAAACTTATTTAGCTGTCGCTTTGATTATAACTATACTGGGGACTCAACCAGAGACAAGCAAGAGAAACTTTTCCATGCCTGTTGCTCTCTTCTCAGGTATTTCAAGCAGATTGCCAAGTCCATGCGTGCCGATGGATCTGCATCATCGGGTTCTGAGGAAAACGCAGATGACTTCCTCGGATGCATTAACATCCCTCTGAACGTGAGTGTTCAAAGTGGGAGAACTAACTCTCACTAGTCAGAGGTGCCGATCTACTGTGACTAATCCAACACGACCTCAATTAGACTGAAGCATTCAAACATGGATGTCCCTGGAAGTGTGCCTGTGCCAATGATTAAGGCTGCTGTCTCTCTTGCAGGAGATTCCTGTTGTCGGTTACGACACGTGGTTCAAGCTGGAGCCTCGGTCGAGTGCGTCTAAAGTTCAGGGAGAATGTCACCTGATGCTGAAGCTCTTCACCAGCCAGGTTTGTGTAACCTCTGCTTTAGTGTAGATAATGAAAGCCTGCTAATGAAAGCCTGCTACTTTTAATGTTAATGTGTTTTCATCCATCAGAGAGACACAACTTTGTCCAAGAAGGATTCTAATATTTCTATTCACAAGAAACTGCTGAGTCAGATTGTGGAGCATGAGCATGCAAATGTTAAGGTGAGTCTCCTCCAGATTTGATCAAACAGTCTAAAGCTATTTGTAATATTTTTCTTTTTTTGCCATGACCTACTCTACAAAAAACCTATGAATCATTGAATCACTTTAATTTGTTATTTTTGTGTTAAAAGCACTTGAGCTTAAAGACAGCCTTATCTAATCAATTGATTTGCCTTTCATCTGGGACAAACACAAACAGCATGGCCTCCAGGGTTCGAATATTGGATTAGAAGTTATCAGGCTTAGTTTTAACTGCAATGACATTTCCAGTGTAGAATCTAAATAGTATAAGACAGAACATACTTTCTATAGACATATAGTGAATTTCATATTGTTATGTATCAGCTGATTCAACTCTCGATTAGTAAGAAAATATATATGATTTTGTTGTTCTAACACACTGTAACTAGAAAGAAGCACCTTATATCTCACTATTTTAAAGAAAGTGAAAATAAGTTGTGAAACTACCCCCTTATTTGAATCAGCACCAAGAGGGAATTCGGTCTACGATAAAATCATTTCACTTTTTTTTATGTAATCCAGCAAACAAACAGCAATGAAAACATACCCCGCTTTTTGGAGTCATAATTTACATTTATGTTTATATTTTGTATTTCTTGATTACGTGCCACATTCTAAAATAAACCAAAGTTCTTGATGTATGATTGACTGAATAGACGTGATGAGTGAAATGACTTGATAATTTTCCACATCCACATATGATTCCAGAAGGAGCCGTACAACTGGGATGGACAGGTTGGTCCTCCAGCATGGACGGTGCTCACTCACCATGCTGTGCAGACCGATCTGTCCCCTCTCCAACAGGCCATTATGTGAGTGTTAATAGAGGAGTGAAATTGATCAAATCAGATATGTAACCCTCGGCATTAAGCAAAAGGTAAATACTTTGTTTTTTTAACACAGTCGCTGGCAGTGCTACAGCAGCCACCATCGGACCCAGAGGGTGTGCTACTCCCTGCTGCTGCGCCTCCTGAGGACCATCGATGCAGAGTGGGACCCTCCCGCTGTGAGAGGAGACCTGGTATGTTTGTCTGTCATTGGCCTCACAGTAGGAACACACCTTTCATCATGTGGAAACAGTCACCTCATTAGCTCAGCTCGTCACTGACATTCATCAAGGTTTTTGGTTTTGGCCAAAAATGCCTCGCAGCCAGTGTACTTGAAGCTATAACTGAGGGCCCTTCCTGTGTCCAGGAGAGGCAGCTGTCAGACAGCTTCAGGCTGTACACAGAGCACTGCCTGTGCCTGATGAAGAACATGCGTCAGGTTTTCCCCTGCACCAGTGCTGCTGCCATTACACGCTACGAGCTCATGCTGAGGTAAAGTCACACTGCCATCACATCACGCACCCGCCCTTGTTGCCATTTTAGGACCCGCTCAGTCTCTCATCCCAACAAACACTGAGAAAATACAGCCAGTCAGTCACACTGTGTGGTAGAAGCACTGTTGCTACTTACTCGAACAGCATTGTTGAATCATTTCTCATATCAAAGGAGATGTTAAAGATTTGTTCCTGGCCTAACGCTATACATATTTTGGTCATGAGCAACAATGAACATATTTTTCCTTTAATCTCTAAATCATATAATGCTTCCTTTCCACCAATAAAATGTACATGTGAGACCTTTAGATCAGGGAAAATCCCCAAAATCATATGCATTCATCCTCTGGGGAACATGAATGTCCACAGTGAATTTCATGGAAATCCATACGATCATTTTCAAGACACATTGTCATCTACAACGTTAGGACCAAGGGAAAATGTATAAACAATCCACGGGAGACCATGGATAGTCTTTGCAAAACTTGATTTTGAGATCCCCTACTCTGGATCAACTGAAATCCCACTCTTTTATCCTCACCTTTTCAATCAAACCCAAAAAATTGACATTAGAGCACAAAATGCACCAAATTAATGATGCATTGATGATACAAATGCCAGCCAGTAACATCAGCTAATTACCTAAGACACATGCTGCTGGAGAAATCCAGCTCTGCCCAGTGATCGATACCTCGAAGAAGATCGTCTCGACCTGTCAGAAACACACCTATATTCTTGCATGCCTCACTTTGTGGGGACCCTAGTCCTAATAGGAGTTGTGGGGTCGCCATGAAACAGTCTGAGCCAACAAATTTATTTTAGCTCACAGCATTTAGACCTAGTTTATATAGTAAATACAATAATTAAAGTTGAAATACCTTTGCAGTATTGTGTCCTTATTCAATTGTAAAAAATAATATGTTGGTGTATGACGTGAAAGCAGCATCAACATGACCTTGGTTATTGGCTTGTAATGCTCCTTCCTGTCTGTGTATGCCAGGGGGATTGGCTACATGCAAAACATGCGGGCATTTAAGACCGTATGCCCTCTTCGAAATGAACTGCATCTGGACATCACTACCGCTGTAAAGGTAACAATGGAATATGCAATTTAAATAAAGTTTATATTTGACATAATATTTTACAATTACATATTCAACCCGCCATGTGGAGATGTGCTGCACTATAAATAAATGTCCTATGCAGTTGGTTCTTAATGATTTTATGAAAATAAGGGAGACACGATGCGTATCTGTACCAAGTGCACAAATGTACTATATTGCTGTTGCTGTTGTGTTTGTGGTAAAGCAGGAAAACTAGATGCTTGTTGTGCTGATGTAAAATGTATTCAACAAATTCATAGGATTTGATTATACAAACATACTTAATTAATCCTTCTAATCTTCCTAATTTGTGTAATTATTTCAATAGAAAGGAGCAGCTGAGTGGTACGAGAGCTTAATTGCCCGTTATAAACCAGAGGATGGGGTAAGTTTAAACTGATTAATTTTAAAGGGATAGTTCACCAAAAAACGAGAATTCACTCATCTCCTCACGTATATGTATATGTTTTTTATTTGTAGTGACCGTGCCTTTGAACTGAATTGATATACAGGATACTGATTGTATAATTGATTTAATGTAGACCCTGGATGAGCAGCTGAAGAAACTGGTTCAGGTGGTGGATGCTGTGGTTGCAGACATACAGAGGGCCCAGAAGATCTACAACAAACTCTTCTACAGGTGAATAACAATACTGTAAATTCAATAAACTTTTTCTGCTCCCTTCCATAGAAACATTGATTTGCATAGTTGGACTATGGCCATTTCAACTTGAGTTTTTTATTCTCACAGTGCTGTGAAAGTAGATTTCTTCAGCATATCATACAGACAGTTGGAGAAACAGGTATGAAAAAAGTCAAAAATATATTCCTCCACACTGTATTTTTGTGACTTTGACACATCATACTTAAACACAGTCAAATTATTTTCGACCTTCAGGTAGCGGATGACGTAAATGTAGCAATGGAGCGAGTGTGTGGGACCCTGGAGCAGGAGAGCTCCAAGCTGACTCAAACAATGGGAGAGACCATCTTTGAGCTCTTCATGTCCTTGAAAGTCCTCAAAGGCTTTCGGGAGTTCCTTCCACTCAAGTGAGTTATCAGTTTCAACTAATGACTGTTCACAAAGCAGCTTAAAAGGCTGTGTGTGTTGGTCATTTGTTTGAAATGTCAGCAGGAAGATGAAAACTCAGCCTTGGATTTTTCACAACAAATAAAAAAGGTATGTTTTCTTCTCTGACAGGGACGCTAAAATGTTGGCTTTGACGGGCTTCCATAACTGGTTCAAGTCCTCGATTCATAAGTGGCTGCAGATCGTTCACGACAGATCTTGCGACAGGATCCGTAAAGCAGTGGAAACAGACCAAGTAAGAGACACCCGCATCTTGAAATGAAGCAAATGAAAATTAGAATGGCGTTCAGTAAACTGCATACCTGAGAAATAAGGTGTCTTTTTCTCGTTAAAGAAAGAGAAAAAAAATCCTATGGGTTCTTTTCTGACCCATACTGCATCATTCCACCTAATTTTGTGGTGAAAAACATCCTCATTGGTGGATGTAATAATTTAGATCTGATATTGTGTTTGTTTTAAATAGCTTTTAGTATCCAGGTATAAGTTTTATTTCATAAAAATTAATGAATTCTACAAACATATAAAGTAAAAGCAATTTTTTTTACAAGATGGATAAAACTGTTGATGTAGATATGCCTAAACCTACTAAAACTACAATATATGAATACATGTTAAGGCTGTTAATACAGTAGTCATGGATACTTCATCAGAGGAGCTGACAAATTAAAATTAATAACTTAAAAATTTCTTTATAGCGGCCTTAAATTACCAAATAATGCGCTTATAATTGTTTTTGTTAACCTTATACATGCTAAATGGGGCATTGAAGTGCCATAGAATCTTAAAAAAGGAAATGTTTCACAAGGTTTTCAAAAATTATGTTGCCCATATCATTCATTCACATGTTCCATGTGTTTTGCGAACAGTTGGAACCCGTGGAGGAGGCCAAACACAGCTCCTCCGCCGTGGAAGTGGCGACGTGCTTCAGCCAGGTGCGGGAGATCTGGCTCCAGCTGGCCTGGCCAGACTCTGCAGGCGCCTTCATCTTTGTCACTCGTTTGACAGACGTGAGTGCCACTTCCAGTATTGACACACACCTGACTTAAATCCTGCATACACACAAACACAACTCAGGAAAGACCCAACACGTATAATCAGGATTAATGAAACGATTTTTAACGGAATTATAATGTAAAAGTAGGAGATTCCCTGTAGTAACAGGACTGGGATTTTGTCGGCCACAGAATTTCTGCAGTGAGGCCGTGTGCTACTCAGAGATGATAACACGCAAGATTGAGAGGAACCAGCTGGGCCGAGACAACAAGAGCTTCACAGTGCAGGTAAGGCCTGTAGACACTACTGGGGGAGGGAGCACGATGACGTGGGAAGTAAATGTCAGCGAGAGTTCTCCCTGGCAACGCAAAGGTCTAAACAGGGGAACAGATATGTTTACATCCAATCATTCACATTCGCATCCCATCCCTCCACTTCTCTGTAGCCCTGCTTCTTTTCCTTTTTTTGTTTCTCCACCTCTACCCTCTGTCTCTCCTCTTCGGCTCCTCCTCGCTTTCCACTAGCTCTGCATTGCCCTGAACAACATGGAGCATGTGCGCGTGTTTCTGGGTCGCCTGCCCCAGGACCTGGACTGGCAAGGTGTGGAGCGGGCCATGGAGGAGTCCTGTGGGGCGGAAGGGAAGGAGCAGGTTTACAAAGCCCTCAACGGGCAGCTATTGAACATGGACCTGGACCTGCAGAGAGAGGCCAAGCGTCTCATCACGCTGCTCACTGACAAGGTAAACACTTACTTTTTAACCACACTTGAACATGTGAGACCTGCAGAAATTTGTCACAACAAAGACATTGTAACTATACTGCTCGATTTCTATGCCTTATACCTTGATGGTGTGAGGTTTCCACAAGCAGTGACTTCAAGAGATGTATCAAAGGTGTTATAAATTAGTGTAAAAGTATATTTACTGTACATCTTTGGATACATGTGTGTTTTATATATTTGATCCTACTATAAATGTGAAAACAGAGGTAGTTCACACTGCATTCCCAAAAAATCCAAATGCAAAATGACAATAATGGGTTTCAGTTAAATTAGTCCTTTTTATGATCCATGGCTGCAGGTTGGGATGCCATATGTGCACGCTGGTGTATACACATACACCAGCGTGCACATGTGTGAGAGATTATTTCTGTGCAGATGCTCCCCGAGCTGCGTAGATACATCCAGCACATCAGCCTGTCTCCTGACTCCATCAACAACGACGACGTAAGGCCTCTGGCAGTTTTTATTTTTACTGCACCCTTCCTTCTTGTCACAGCGATCTTTCCTGCAGTACATGTAATACGTGTTGATGTGACGTTCTCCCAGGCTGTGTCACCTCTCATGAAGTACTTACAAGACACGATGAGCATCCTCACTGAAAACCTTGTAAAGGAGAACCTGATGAGGTAGTTCTTCTTTTCTCCTCCCTGTAAAAATATCTTAATTTATTTTTGTACACATCAGTTAACCCTAACCCTAACTGTTCTTGGTTATAGATGGGACAAATGCTGTCTAATTGCTCATTTCCATCTGTTGAAGCAAATAACACAGGTTTACAGAAGCATCCAGCACCAAATCATTAAATCATAAATGAAACAAAAGAAAACACAGCAGTTGCTGCACATTACGTATTGCAATCAAAGTGTTAAAACTAATTTGTAGAGTTTCACCTTCTCTGACTCTGGCCAACTTTTCCTTAAAGATGTCAATGATTGACCTTACACACACTCACACACACACATTTATATACTGAGCCAGTTAATCTGAGGCCCAGAGGCAGTCCATTCCAAAGACTGGGGGCATTGATGGCAAAGGCTCAAGATACTGAGGTGGCAGGCCACAAAAAGCTTTAGAATAGTAAGATCTTTAAGTCTCTCTAGCTCCTTGACAAATATATCCTTACACTACATAATGCCTCTCATTAGCTGTGTCTCACTTCAGGCCCACAAAGGAGGACGTTCTCATGGGCGTCCGACAACAAAGGCAGAACCGAAATGTTCTACGACAAAATCTTTCTGTGATCTGGGGGTCACCAACTACCGCGCTTATTGCTGTTGCCTAGCAACAGTGCCGAAGTCGGACACAATGAGCAAGCTTAAATGCCCTTATTTTTTTTAAACCTGTACCGTTAACTGGATAGTTCAGTTGAAGCGAGAGACTCATGTCTCGGACGTACCACAGCTTGCCGGCACCATATCCTCTTTGAAAAATGGTTTGTCACCAAAACACAATGAATCCTGGGGTACGTTTGGCCAGGAAGGATCCACCTGTCGGACCCTTTGTGTCGGCCTCATTTAAAGGAACCTTCGAAGTGGGACAGCCTATTTGCGCCACTGTGCGGCCTGTGGTCTTCAAATGCAGCCTTCGAAGGATTAAGCCCCTGAACCGAGACACGGCCATGGTCTCCTCTTCTCTATATACGATTTTTTATACATTTAAAAGTATCGGTTGAAAGCTGTGACAGCTCAACAAGTGAGATGCTGAAATTGTGTAGGCATGTGTGAGCTTTGCAGCATTAATAACACCCTTTGAACATGTTTTGTGCTACAAGTTATTATTATTAAGCTATTATCAAGGCTGAGTGAGGGGGTGCAGGGTTGTAATTGGATGCACTGGTAAACACAAACTTGTGGGTGTCTCCTCATTGTTTCTGCCGCCTCGTAGAGCTCTCCAAAGCATGTGGGAGCTGCTCCTTCAAATGATCCTGGACGCGGTGACAGAAAACAGAGGCGTGCAGGTGGAGTTTTACAACCGCTTCCAGTACACAGTGGAGGTCAGTGCTCAGTGAAATATTATTTTCATCTTAAATTACCCTTTCGTGACTGTTCTCAGCTTCTCTCCCACTGCGCACCATGCAGCTAAAAAGAGTAGACATGTGTCACCCCTGTAATGATTATCATCACCACTGTTATCATCATCATCCTTTAATTAGCTCAGTAGGTCGTGCATCGTTAGCATAAATTAGATGTTTGAAAAGTCACCAGGTAGTCGTTCTGTGTTCCCACATGAATGACAATGGAGAAGCTGCTGTGCATTTAGATGTGATTTTTGCATCCGTAGCAAACGTCACAGGAGTGGGCTGCGTTTGGAGTTTGGTATTTTCCTCCTGTCAGAGGCCCCATGCTGTTTGTGTTACCAACATGTCTATGCTGAGATGTGAGAAATTAAAGGCTTGAATGTGCTGCTACAAGCTTGCAATTTACATTTTTTTGCATTTTGTTAAGGCCGCGTTGCAATTCTTCAATGCTAAGGGACAGGGTCTCTCCCTGGAAGACATGAAGAGCGGAGACTACAAGGTAGGACTTCTTGTAGTGTATCAGCCTAGGTCTGATTTATGTGCCTCCACCTCCCGTGCCATTTATCTCTTTCCCTTTCTGACCGTCCTCATGTCCCTTCAGGTCCTGGACGAGGAGCTCAGGCTGAATAAATGTTCCTCCTTCGAGCTGATTGAACAGTACTATCTGGAGAAGATTTCCCACCAAGTGCGTTTGAACATACCTGGTGACAGTCTCATTTTAGCCCTAGAGTGGAAGGAGAAGTATCGATTGGACAGCACAACACTTTGTCTTCTGTTATTTTACCTCTGACTGTAAAATTCCCTTCTACCAGGCTCTTTAAAGAGAGCACAAGATCAGAACTGATAACTGACAATTTATATACATATAAATGTTATTCAGGAACTCTGATATTCCTTGTTATCTGTCGTACTTGACATAGGTCTTAAATTTCATTACCTATACCCACATAGCAACATTGTTTTGGCCCAGATGTGGCCCACACTGCCATCCGGTCCACATACAAAGTGGAATTATGACATTTGTGGTGGTCGGCTCCTGTTCTCCAGATCTGGGCCACAAGTAAACTTAGGCAATACCGCATGTCAACAAAAGGTGTCAAAGATGGCCTGACTTTATTTTGTGCTGTTTGGGCCACTTTCACTAAATTACCATACGGGCCACTTCCAGATTACACCTAGCCTAGACTCTAGAGCACCAAACGTTTGCCAAAAAAAAGGCCCACTTTTGTTTTGGGACCTTTGACCTACATTTGCTATTATACACGTGGGCCACTTTTCCCTCACAATTTTGTCTGGGCCACAAGAAGGCCAGAAGTGCTTCATTATTGCCTGAAGTTTCCCACATCCGTATGCAATCTTAAAAAGGTCTTAAATTTACTTTCATGTGCATGTATAATTGCTGAATACAAAGGTGTTTTTGAAATGATACCTTTCGTATTTGATTAGAGTCTTCTGGTAAGAAATGTGCAAATTGTATCATAACATGTACTCAATGTTGCAGAAAACTCTCAAACACACCCGTTTCGGTCGAATCAGTGTCAAGTGCTACTATGATGCTCCAGAGCAGAGACTGACGGTGGAGATTCTGCATGCTGCGGATATCATAGCACTGGACGCCAACGGTACAACAAAACCAAACGTCTGACTCAAACACGGGTTAATGTTTTGAAGGTGGGTTTTCACTCTCTGTTCTGGTCGTCAATAGGTCTGAGTGACCCATTCGTCATAGTGGAGCTCTGTCCCCACCACCTCTTCCCTATGGCCAAGAGTCAACGCACGCAAGTCAAGCTCAAGACCCTGCACCCAGTGTTTGATGAACTCTTTTACTTGTGAGTAATGTTTATCTATTAAATTACTTTCGCCAAGGAGGTTATGTTTTCGTCAGTGATTATTATTTCTCAAAAACTACCAGACGGATTACCATAAAACTCGGTGGAAGGGTGCGTTATGGGTCCAGGTAGAATCCTTAAGCATTATAATACGGACTCGGATCCGGGGCTGTTACAGGAAGTTATTAATTTTGCTTCTTTTTGTTGATTTTTTTAAGAATAATTAATTTTGATGACAAAAGTCAGGCATGTTTAGGGGATTAAGATACATTCATTTATTTGTCCCAAACACATGCACAGACATGCACAGGCACACTCATGCAGGTAGGGAAATTTAACCTCTGCTTTGGACCCATCTGGTGAAGGACACACAGAGCAGTGAGCAGCCATGTACGGCGCATGGGGAGCAGATGTTGGGGGAGTAAGGTGCCTTGCTCAGGGGCACTAGACAGGGTAGGGAGAATCCTCTTGGATTTTTGGACAGATCAATCCAGGTTCGTCTTTTTGTTGTTTTCTCCGTGGAGTCGAACCAGAGACGAACCAGAGACCTTTTCTGCCCATAGTCCAAGTTTCTGCCATTAGTCCACCGCCAATAATAACAGTGAATTTGAAGAAAAAAAATTTAAGGGGACTGCCAGAGGTTTGTTCCACATCTATGAACCTGATTGATTTGGTTCCTGTCTCTTCCAGCCACGTCAGTCCTGAGCAGTACAGACACAGGTTTGCCTGTTTGACCTTCACCGTGATGGACTATGACTGGCTCTCCACCAACGACTTTGCCGGCGAAGCCATGGCTCCTCTCAGCGACTTCTGTTGGCCAGGGAGACCGAACGCCTCACCTGCCGGCAAAAGTGTCCAGCCGGCCATTTTGCACCTGTCTCGCAGTAAACCCAGTGGTACATACAGCTCCAGGCCATATCAGAATGTTTTCTTTCTTTCTTTTACACAAACATAATATTGGCTTCTTTGGAGACCACAGGGTATAGGTCAGGGTTTCCAATTACTTCTCCAATACAACATGAAAAGCCATTTAATCTAGTGTATTTGTGTCAGGGGTAAGAACTACTCTCATATGTTTGCTCTCCCCTCCAGAGAAGCCAATCATGAGGATGCTGGAAGCGCGCATCGGAGACAAGGAGGCTCAGGAGTTTGTCCGCAGGCTGAAGGAGATTGAGAAGTCAATGGAGGAGGAGTAGAAGCCGTCAGCGCTGCCTGCATCGATGTCTTCTGACCTCGTCTTGCAACCTGTGCT
This sequence comes from Pleuronectes platessa, assembly GCF_947347685.1. Classification (NCBI taxonomy): domain Eukaryota; kingdom Metazoa; phylum Chordata; class Actinopteri; order Pleuronectiformes; family Pleuronectidae; genus Pleuronectes; species Pleuronectes platessa. Next base: position 12,598,811 of record NC_070641.1, read on the forward strand.
TTTGTACTGGTACGATGTTTACAATATTTAGTTTTTATTCTCCAATATTATGTTTGTTCAGTCATTATACCAAAATGAGAAGACAAAAAATGGAAAACAAGGATGTTTTCTGACTGGGAAAATGAACATCCTGTCACTGTGCAACCCTATGCTGTCTCATTTCAGCTATATTTTAGAATTGAATGGATAGTTGATCCTAAATGTTACTAGTCTATATTTTTTGTAATGAAGTAATGTTATCTTTGTTGTATAATCTTTGATATGATAGATTTAACATTTCAGAACTATTTTGTGGAAGTAGCTTACATATCCAATAGTATCCAGTCAGAGTTTAAATCTATACCTCATCATTTGCAGATGAGTTTAACAGGTGTTGAGACTTTTTACCATTCTTCACAAACACTGTGGGGATAAAATGCATAAAAAGCTTATTTAGGATGTGAAATAAATCCTGTAGTACCTATTGTAGGTGAAGGGAATCATTGAGGAACAACAAGTAGCTTTGGGGGGTTTCACTTTATTCTGAGGGTTGTGTTTTCGGGCCGGGGGGATGGTAGCAGGGAGGCCGAAGGGGCTGCGTGGCACGCACACACACACACACAGCTCGGGTTCATTCCACTTTTTCAAAAAGCTTATGATGGGTCAATGAAGAGGCCAAAGACAGTGCTACAGTAGTGGTGGGAAAATTGCTTCTTCTGACACCAGTCAGTCAACAATGTTTATGATGCTGATTGCAGCGAGTGAGCTTATGTAGCGTTCAGACAGTTCTGGAAACAGCCATCAAGTTTGTGTGTCAGGATTTTGAAGTATCTTGAATTTTAACTTAACAAAATCGTGGACAAACAAGGCTAAAAACAGTTTCTTCCTTGGTTGTATAGCATGAACTCACGATGACAAGACAGAAAGTCATTATTTGTGAACTTCACAGTGATCCGTTGAAGAAGAAAGTCGTGAAGCCTCAACTTGGCATTAGTAGACAATTAAATGCAGGAAAATTCAAAGCTACTGTATATCAATGAAAGCCATCAGTCTGGTTTAAAATGCCACCTAGGTATTAACTTTAGGTTCAAGTCCTGTCTAGGAAACTGGCCCTTACTGTTTAAATGTAGCTTAAAGTTTACATTGGTAAATACGCCACCTGCTAGTATTCACAAAAAAATGAATAATGCACATTCTGGCCTTTGGGGGAGCCGTTAATGAAAGAAGCTAGTTTTATTATGGAGAGACACCTTACGAACAAAAGCACAACAGGATCACAAAAGTAGTAATATGTACAGTAGAGAAAAAACACTGTAGCAAGTAGTGAGAACTTAGCACCAAAATCTTAACACCGACAGCGTTTTGATAGCGATGTATCTTTACAGTAGCCGCTTGTGTCGTGCTTTGTCGTTACCCTGTGGAGCTGCGAGTTAAAAGCACGCAAAAAAAAACAAAACAAACATATCTATGCCTGGAGATTGTGCTGCGTTACAGGGATCGTTCAGGTGTTCAAGAAATATGTCTTTAGCAAACAGAAGCGAGGACTCCTTTAAGACCATCATTCCCCTGTATGTCTATATGTTTAATACCGTTTTTACGATATTCTAGACAGAATATGTTAGTATTCCTGAGAAATCCCTCTCTATCTCATCCATTTCAACAGTACATCTTATGACTTAAATATTATAAATGACAAGATTATATTTCATGTTCATTAAAGGTCATGTAAACTATTATATGATCTTATGAAGCTGAAATTATATATTAAAAGATCAATTTTAAATCACAATACTGAAGTAAATCTTTATCAATGTGGGGGGGTTGATATATAACATGAAAAACAATTGTTTTGCTTTATGTAAGGAAACATACTCTCTCTCATGCACACACAGCATATACGTACAGGTGTCTATGTTTATTCAAAGTATTAAAGATGTCTATATGTTGTCCATAGACAAATTCAATCTGGTCAGTATTGGTTGAGTAGATTAATTTATTTTACTGATTTTCAAATTTAACAAAGATATTTTAGTCTGAAAATGTTCAGTGTAGTATTATCATAGTTTTAATATCCAAAAAAAACTGCATTTCATAAACTGGTCACAATGGAGAAAAACAATAGAGGTCAAAGGCCTCATTGACATCAGACTGTGAACAGAAAATCAGTGCTGATATGGACATGTTTAGTTTGAGGTATATATAATATAGAAATATTGTTCAAGAGTATATGGTTTGTGGTCTGCCAGCCGCACTTGAAGGCAACAGGTTGGTGAAAAGTTATCTCCAGAGGCGAAACACCTTCGATATGTTATAGTAACAGTGAATTATTTGTCCTTGAATTGTAAATGCCTGTGTTGCTGTTTATTGGGTTATACCTTTGAGAGATGTCTATTATCTTGAATAAAGATTCTATGTAAATTTGAACTCGTTAGACTCCTTTCATTGACATGCGCAAACATCAGTACCAGAGGAATGATGAAATCTGCAGCTGGGGCTCAAACTCAGCAGGGATGTGTGCGGTGTAAAGAAATGCCTCAGGTTGACACCGACTTGTTTGTCTACACTTTATCTTCCCCGCCATGCCCTCATCCTTTCGATCAATCTCTGTCTCTCCCTCTGTCCTCGACCTTTAATACCGTATGTTACCTATCCCCCGCAGTGGCTACCTGACAATCAAACACGCTCTGTCAACACTGCTGCAACCCCGGAGAAAGAAACCTGAACACAAACACTGTGAAACAGGTCTGTTCGTTATGTCCGGTGTTAGATCACAGGACTCGTCTTGACATAGTCCACATTTCCCCTGCGATCATAGATTAGAGGAGGATTTCTCTTGCCTGGGTGTGGCTGGGGGGCATGTTTATTTTGTTGAGAGGGTCTCATAGTCGACTGAAAGCCAGTCAATACATTTCAAATTACAAGCCCACTCGTGACTGAAGGCCACCGAGTTGTAGGCTGGCTCAGGTGTGAAGTGGAACATGTCATCTAATGCAGACATGCCCTCTAGTCAGCGCCTGCACACGCTACATCCATCGGTGCACCTGACAGCTCACTACCCTATAATGTCTCTATGCAGCTGGGAGTTTATAAAACTCAGTCATTCACCCTCTATCCTGCGTCCTAAAATATGAAGCTGCACTCAGTGGCAAAACAATTTTAGATATGTCTTGGAACTTCCATTTTTAGCCACTAGAGGTCCTCGTAACTTTACACATCCTTTTTTTTTAACTGGTATGTAGCCTGTGCATGTGGTCCCCAGACTGTCACTTACTTATGGCAGCACAGAACCGGAAGTCGAGACTCTGTCCCCAGATGTCCTCTTAAGACTCATGGTCTTCCTCTTTCATCAAAAGTGTGATTTTTAAAATTGCACAGTTTCTGCAGTCGTCACATGGTCAGAGCACTTTGCATCGTGAGGTCGAGACCTAACTATATTTTATACCCAACAGTTCTCAATGAGTACTTTAAACAGGAAGAAGCATCCAACAGAGCGAGAGTCGGGGTAGGTCGCCGTCTGCCTCGACCAGTTGGGGTGAGGGGAGAGAAATACGGGAGGGACAAAAAGAAGGGAAGAGGGGGGAAAGAAGAGAGAGAAAGAGACCACAACCAGTTGTGTAACTCTTTCCAAGCAAGTGATGTGACAATGTTACCAATAATAACGGCACCAATAAAAACAACAGTAGTAATCATAAAAATGGTGAAAATTAATTATAGGACAACAAATGAATAATGCATCAATATCAAGTATATTGAATGGATTACGAAATATATATTGTACTGTATTTTAATCTGTGTCAAAATGATCCAACATACTGTGAGACAATGCTATAGTTATAAAAAGAGAGGAGAGTTTGATTTACAGTGGTGGAAGATGTATTTAGAATAGTTACTCAAGTAAAAGTAGTGTAGGCAAAAAACAGGACAAATAAAACCTATGCACTGAGTAGTCAGTTTTAGTAACAAAATTAACAATATTAGCTGTAGACAAAAAATTATTGCCCATGTAAATGTGTTTCCAAATATACAAAATATACATAGAGATATCTATTATAATAAGAAATAGAAAATCCTTCACAAGGCAGCTATTCAAACATAATTCATAAAATCATCCGATTTAATAAAGAAGGATTTTAAAGAAAATTAAAATTCATGTTTTAAATATATCATTGATTTTTGTATAAGTAATGTATCAATGTGTTATCGATGCAGTGGAGATAATATTTAAGATTTCCATAGGTTGATTATTCTCTAACAATCAATTAATATAAGATAGCAATTATATAAGGTATGACTTGTATCAGTTATATTCATTAAAAAGTCATTAAAGACATAATACCCCCAAAAATACAATATACCTCAAATTTGAGTACATGAGAAAAATTAAAATGTATGGTGGAGCATTGAAAGAGGCTACTGTGAGGTTTCCTTATCAGGTATTCTTTCAAGTCTCCGCAGCAGGGCAGAGTGGTGGGAGCCTTCAGCGGGTGTTGATCCCCAGGAATGTTGGCAGCGTCTCTGGACTGCTGCTGCTCCTCTGCTGGCTCTGGCAGATGCATTTAACAGCGCTGTGATCCCGCCGTGTCTTATCTCCCCTCAAACCACCCTAATCCTCCACACAGAAATGTTACACTGCAGAGGCCGTCCCCTCCCTCCCGCTGCAGCCGCCCCCACGTAGATACTCCTCCTCCTCCACCCCCCTGGCTCAGATTTTAGATTACACACCTGCAGATTCCCTGACGTGGCACTGTGAGGCTTTCCAGCGAGGACCTGACGCCACATGACACTTCACCTGATTCATCTTCCAAGAGCAGGATCATTAATTCAACCCAACCACATCAATTCATCAAGCGACTGCATGTATGTACAGGCTTTGCTGTTGAGTTATTTTAAGTGTCTTCAGAGAACTTAAGGGGATGGAAAGAATGAGCATTTCTGCAGCACTCCGAAGAGACGTCCTCCCGTATGACTCAAAGTGAAATATGATTCAATCAAGACTTGGTCTGCTTCTGTCGAGGCCTGCATGTGTCCTCTGGGCTGAAAGGAAGGTTCCTCACACGATAAGTAGATAAACACCTGTTGTCTGCAGGTGCATCCTTCGCTGTGGCGTTCGGATAATTAGGTGCCTCTGAAGTCGGGCCTCTCCCCTTCGTCAAATATGATGAGGCCAAAGTGAGGAGAGGCCGACACAGCAAGTCCTTTGTGATCTCAGGGGCCTCGGTTGGAGTGAGCAGAGATAATACCGGACAGCTTGCCCCTGAGGAATGCAAATGGGCTTGGGCCGAAGCCAGCGACTCCACTGAGCCTCTTAACAGAACCTATTAGAGAATCCCTTCAGCTTCATACGGAGCCGCGTCGACTGATCTCAGCGCAGCTAAGCAAGCGACTAAGTGAGCGGTCCAATCCGGGTGTCCGCTGTCGCAGGACCCACAGACTTTCACGCATGATCTGATTAGTCCACAAAGGCGAAGGTCTGTCACACTGTATAATCAGTACGTGCTCCAGGGCTTTGTCACAGACGTTTTGAACTCCCGCAGACCTCGCACAGACTTTACCCACAATTCATAGTATGGTAAGACTATTAAAAGGAATGACAGGGGAAACCCAGACCCCTGTTAAAAAGATTTGGCAAGAGTTAAGACGTACGTGTGCTGAGCTCAGTAGCAATCATTGCATGAACGTCTTCCAATAATAACAATTTCCAAATGTTTTCATTTGATTCAAGCCAACAACAGCACCATATATCTTGTTTAAATAACAAAAACAATGTCTCTAAAATTATCCTGGAAAAGGCCTTCTCTCTGGTCCCCACACAGGTTTGCTCTGTGCCTCAGTCGGTTTCGTGTTTTTGAGCTCCTGTACTCGTATGCATTTCATTGCACTTGAAGGTGGTGCAAGTTCAAGAGAGGGTTCAGAGTTTAGAGCAAAGTGTGATGGGTGTGAAAACCAGTGACTGCTTGACAAAGCCAATCCACCTTCCCAACTTTTTAAGGTTCCCCTTGATTCAAAACGAAGCTTTTAGCACAAACTAAATGTACTAAAATCAGAGATGACTAAACAGTACGGGTGATGTAAAAAGTTGTGAGAACAGCTCAACGTCCCTTCAGTTAGTTAGAGCGACATTTTCTATCGCCTTGCATTTTCAGGAGGAGCTTATATTGCGAAGACTAGCAAAATGAAAAAAGCACTGAAGCATACATTTGCTTGGGTCATGATAAAATAGGTAAAATACTGTAAATACTGCAAAATTATATTTTATTTGGCAGCAGCAGAGCCCTGCAATAGCGTCAGTCAAGCTAAAATTACTGCATGGGTTATACTAAGGGAAAGCCCAGTCATGGAGCCAGCCAGCTGCTGTGTTTGTGGGTTTAAGGAAGTTGTATAGACATGCTGTTCTGTGGAAGGTAATCACGGACCCAAAAAAACTCTGTTCTATCGTTAATTGTATTTTTATATTCAATTTAAGCACTTTAGTTTGGTTGCGCCAATAATCAGTGTTTTGTAAGGCGACCGTAGTACGCTATCCACTGCGGCGAAGGCAGTCATCCATCATAGCACTCCCAATAGGCTAGAAATTAAACGTGTGGACACGAAGGGTTTTTGCCATTTTTAGCAATAAAATGCAGCTCCTTAAATGCCCTGTAGATCCTGGCACCAAGACAAATGTTGATGGAAGCTTTGCAAACTGATGTTTTTATATAAACAGTGGCTTGAATGACTGCTTGTGTTTACACTGTACATAAATCAGGTTTTGTAGGGTTGCTTGTTGCAGCACAATCCGCAGGGAAGTGTCTTGTTTTTATTAAACAACATACATATAAAATGGCTCCTTGACACTGCAATAATTCCATTTCTCAGGGAGAGTTTCTTGAAGTCACCCTTCACTCTCTCTTCCTCTTTACGCTGTAGTTAAAATGTCTACAGGGTGTCGACACATTAACTGACTGTAATAACTATATATAGAGCTGTACAGGACAGTGATGCACAGGTTATGTGCAGCTGAACATGCAAAAATGCCAAAGCAAATAAAGAAAAGTGTCCTTTTAATGGAAAATGTCTAAACAGGCGAAAACAATAAACATAGAAAATCTCAAAAAGTCAAAACTGAAAAAACTAAGAGCACACAGGGGGAAACAGGAAGCTTACGAGACGAGAAGATGCAGAGGAGGGGAGCACAGGAGACAAGGCATTTATGACAGGCATTACGACAACGAACCGACAAGGACAAAGGGAAGCACGGAGAACTATATACAAACAGGGAAGGCAGGGGCAATTGAACACAGGTGGAACATTTGAGGACTGGTGCAGACGATCACAAAGACAGGAAGTGAAGAAAGAAAACACACTAGGAACAGAAACTACAAAATAAAAAAGGAGACAGAACAAAGGGAGTGGGAAAACATGAGAAGCAGAAATAACTCCATAGACATACATACACACAGGGATAACTATGAAACACAAGGTAATAATTAAACTGAGAACACTCTTCATAAAGAGGCGGAAAATAAACACTCAAGGACAAACCGTGACATTCATGATCACATGAACAGCATCTGACTTCCTTGCAATGTTTTATGTCCAACAGCCCAGAGGAGACTCTTTGATTCCCTCTTGAAGCGACTGATCATTCCGTCAGCTCTCCACGACAACTGGGCATCCTTGTTTGTGAACTCGCTCTCTCCGGTTCTACAAAAACAGAGCATGATAATAAGAGACAAGATGCACAAAGTGGAGGCCAGCCAACACCATAGTTTGATGTTGGCGGAGGAAGTTCGTTTTTGGGACTTTAGATGAAACCAGAACGTTTTTTTCTTTGCTCCCAGAGGGCCCAATGAAGAAGCCATTATTGTGGCGGGGCATGTCCACATGAATCCCGCTGTTTATCCTCCCAGTTGGGCAAAGCTCACCAACTGTGGTTCCCTCGGTCGGTCCCAAACACGCACATCTAGCCCTGGCTATTTCTGACTTATAGGCTTTCGTAGCTGTATGTGCTCACCCAGGGCTCGTCAACAAATCACAAAGAAGGAGATTCTGTAGTTCTGATGACGTAAGGGCTCCAACGATGGAATATTCAAACGGTGACAGTGATTACAGGAGGATAAGTGGGCTTTAAGAGTCATTCATCAGCTTCCCTGCTATTCCTCTTTGTCTGTGGAAATGTTATTTCCTCTTGGCAGTTTCTTTAATGTGTGTAAAATGGGGGCTAACTATGTCTTACTTGGCTGCTGATGTTAAAATGAACCCTGTCCATTACCTTGGAACAGGGGGCCATGAGAAGTCAGCTGCCACTTGGTGAGAGTCTACGTCGACCGGCCTCTGAGGCTGCAGACTTCCTCAAACAAACAGGAGGTTGTCACTTAAATTTAATGATCAGCAAATAGAAGCCATGAAGCCATAAAATCGAATAGCTTTCCACAGAAGTTAGAGACTAGGAAAGAAGCAGTTGTCCAATTGAGAGTATTTTGATAGTTTTTTTGAGGCTTGTGTAATTTGGACTCTTAAGTTCTTGAACTTATAGTCTGCAGTGGTGAGATGTTATGAAGTACAGTACCTTTGTTACTGTACTTAAGTACATAGTTCATGTATGTGTTCTCTAGTTGATTTTTTTTCTGGCTACTTTTACACATTTTAAACTTCACATATCGGCAGACATCTGCACTTTCTACTCTTTTACAATTCAGTTCACATTCTTTTATATGTAAGCAATATCGAGAGGGGAATTGTCCATTAATAGACCCGCCTCCTGCAGCCGCATCACTCACTGACTACATTTAAATGGACTCCAATATTCGGTCTATTCGCCATTATTTGATGTAATTGCTAATATAATATCCCATTAATATTCTTGTTTGTGTATTACATAGCACAGTCTGATGATGAGTCATGCCATTACTTCCACTAGGCCATTATGTCTAAAGGTATTCTCCCAGTTTTAAAACCCCAACCTGAAATAGTTTAATGTCTGATGCCTTTTACCAATTTGGAAAAATCTACAACTCCTTTTTTATTGTTACATCTTGTTGACACCCAGGTCACTTGTTATCAAGCAGACAGTAACTGCTATATGTGGATATCACCAAATGCTGTAAAAACTCCAATAGGGCGTTAAGATGCAATTAAGAACTGCAGCATTCTTTATTTGGTCTGTATTATTCTTGTATTATACAAGGTATACAGTTGGCAGAGCTAATGATGTAGTTGGCTGTTGCATTAGGGAATATGCTACACTCAACAATTACTTCTATTTTTAATATTTTAAGCATATTCAAAAAGCAACTTCCTTTTTCTCAAGTAGAAAATACAATGTGGTACTTCTGCTTTTGCTCAACTACATTTTTGTCTGACTTGTCTTACTTTATTTAAAATGTTCGAGTACTTCCCTGTTAGTGATCAGTCAAATCTGATGTTGTGTTCCTGTACTTTTAACGCGCACTGTTTGCTTTGGCACTGTGAGAGCAAACTGGCAGACTTGAAAGAAAACTGCAGTTAGGGATCATGCCAGTGATCTGGCCTTGATAAAATGTTTGAACAGAATCCTTTCCTCCGACGCTGCATGCATTTTTCATCATTATTCATATGCGACGCGCTGTTTTACTTTTACTACCACTGCACAAGCAAAAACCCTCTCTGTTGTTGTCGACTGCTGTGATGGATGAGGTAATACTTTTCTCCCTCCCTGAAAGAAAAGAACAAACTCTAATTGCACCCGCGGTGTGAAGGTCTGACAGTCGTAGAAGGTGAAGTTTGGTGCCGAGGGAGAGGACCTGTTCTCACATCAACATTGCCTCAGTGATCGGGGTGACATTAAAGATGACATTTTTACCAGGGCTGTTTAGTCCCCCTTTTATTTATTCTGTGTCACCGCTGCCCTTTTCAATTTTGAGAAAATAACACAAGCCAAGTCTGAATCCTTCAAAGTAGCAGCCGTACCACCCAATGTTGGCACTAATTGAATCTCAAGGACCACCACCCCAGCATTTATCTTTGAGTTACCGGGGTATTCTTTTCACTCTGTGCTGCTGCAGGGGCTACTATCCTTTGGTGTGAAGACCCTTTTTCTTATCCCCTGACTGATTGTGGTTGGAGTAATCTTCAGTTCATTTCCTACTCCAGCTCCCCGAAAGAGGGGCGTCCGAGGGTCAAGTGGTCAGTCGCAAAGCCAAAGTGATCACGGCTCTGCGTTTGAAGCCTTTGAAGGCCGCTGACCAACAAAGACGACTGTAGCCATGGCCACCGGTGGTGAAAGAGCGAGAATGTGACTGGTTGCTGCCGATAAAACTCTGCGAGCGGTTCACTTCAAGGTCAGCAAACTTTTTCTCACTTCCCAAATACTTTGTCGGACAAGAAACTCATTCTGTTGGAAAACCACCGCAGGAACCCCCTGGTTATGATTCACACGGGACACCGGGGCCACTGAGGCCGACTTGGACACAATGTGCTTCCTCTCATGCTCCTTGTATGTGCTGGTGCTGGCTGCAAATGTCTCATATCATGTGTGTGAGTGTTGTAAAGGGCCTTCTTGTTTTCAGTGCAAAGTTTCTTTGGTGGATTTCCCGTTCCCGTGAAGGATCCCATGCATGCCCCCTTTCCTGTCTATACATTAACTGGATGGTTGAGTAAATATGAGCTCAACCACATTGAACACACTTCTTCTCTCCACTTCCCACTTCTTTTTCTATGTTGTCTTGTTCTTTGGACACAGTTGCATCACATAGTTTCACACCCTTAATGTTTGCATCATCTCAGTCGGATTTTTGATTTGTTGTTCCCAAAGTCATGACCTAATTGGGGGAAAAAACGTTTAAGTTTTCTGACGCCTACTGCCTGGAATATTTTGCAGACGGCTTAAAAAACTTTTTTCATGTTGAATTTGTTTAAAGCTCTTTAGAGTCCAGGTTGTCTGTGTGTAAGTGCTGTATATGACACTAATCAAACCTTAATAACACAAAGGTTATGTTTTCACCCATTTTTTTGTTAGTTGCTTTGTTTTGTTTGTAATTAAATTATGCAAAAAAATACTATGGATTACCACGAAACATGGTAGAAGGCTGCAGCAGGGGTCAGGAAAGAACCTGATGAGTTTTGGTGCAGATCTGGATCAGGTGACAAGTCCATACATTTTTCTTGACTTTCTTCACTTAAGCGAAACGGGGAGTCTTTCAACATCCCTGACATCTCCACGAAAAATTCATAAATCTTGATGAAAAAAAGGTCAGACGTGTTAAGAGGCTGACATTTATGAGTTGGTAAAATTTGGTGCAGATCCAAATTAAAATTCAGAAGTTGTTGTTTGATCTTGGCAGAGTCCCGAGTTTCACCTTGTCTCTGTTCTGTCTTGAAGGGAGTGACAGTTGAAACTAGTTTCTCAAACAAACACATCAAGCAGACTTCCCCCGACGCTGGTTCCCATGCAAAGATTGTTTCCTTCCATATTTCTGTTTATACTCTTGTTCAAATATCTTCATGATGCCTAAAGTAGTTAGTCTGTGATATGTATATACAGATCCATCAATTGTGCATGATTATGTACAGCTGAACATGCAAAATGCCCGAGCAAATAAAGAACAATAAGTGCTTTATAGACTTATGTGATAACCCAAGAGGTCATGACACGAACAGCATCTGATTCCAATCCTTAGGTCCAAAAACAGCCCAGAGGAGATCACTTGATTCCATATAGAACCATTGATCATTTCATCAGCTCTCCAAGACATCTTTGTTTGTGAGTTCACTCTCTTGCTCATATGAATAGCTGAGTCATCCCGGAGAGGATGGTTCTAGAATAACAGACACAAGATGCATAAAGTGGAGGCGAGCCAACACCATATTTTGATGTCTGTGGAGGAAGTTCATGTTGGGACTTAAATTAAACCAGAACTGTTTTCTTTCGGATCGGAGGACTTTCCGAAGAAGTCCATTTTGGTGCAGGGCATGTTCACATGAATCCCTCTGTTTATCCTCCCAGTTCAGCAAAGCACGCCACCTGCGGTTCCCTTGGTTGATCCCAAACACAGCTCACACGAAGGATCCCATGCCCTCCTTTCATTCCATGCATTAATTGCATGGTTGGGTAAGAAATAGTGCAAAGGATGTGGTGGCAAAGGGGCAATCTGGAAGATTTCTGTCCTGCTTGATTTAGCGACACCTCTGGTTTCGAGTGGTAACAGTAAATGTGGTTTTATAGACAAAACTTACAGAATTCATTTTAATAAATAAGTGGCTGGCAGACATGATCGGATTTTATGCTGCTCTGTCTCCTGACCTTCTTGTTTCCCACCGAGGCAGTTAAAGGAGGTCGTTCGGAGCGAGCTCTTTTCTTACGTCAGGGACCGAGGGCAGTATTAATGTTACCAGCATGACCAATAAATCCAACCAAAACACTTTGACCATCATTTAAAAAAAGAACAGAGCTTGTGTCATCTGGTCTGCAAAGAATATATTTTTAACTATAGATGCCAAAGCAAAAGTAACAAACTATCTCCTTGCTCTTGCTGTATTCCAGCATTGTTGATGTTGTGCTTGTTTTGTTTGTGTTACTGGGAAATCGGAGAAGTAGAGTGACGTATACAGGGACATAATGACAGTGCCTGGCAACTAGTTCTTAAAAGGTTGTCAAGTTGAACCTGCTCCTAATGGGCCCTCGCACTAGCCCTGCAGTAGCACCAGTTTCACCTAGGACGGGTTAGAAGCTGGAGGTGTGCAGCCTGTCGCCTGCAGCTCTTTATCCAACAGCTCTCTTTGGCTGCGCCTTCTTGTTCCATTACACGGCTGCAATGTTTCAAACTGAGCTGCTGATGAAAAAACCTTAAAAATGACCTTTGAGCAGTAGCAATAGCGCTAAGTGCTAAATTCACAACCGACACATTGCAGTTCCCATAACTGCTTCAGTCCCAGATAGCCACTTTGAATATGAGTGAAATAAGAAGAGAAAACCTGACAAGCCTTCGGAACAAATGCAAATTCGTAGAAAATAATTTGTTTTCATGTAAAGTGGATAAATGAGTGGAGGATGCAAAAGGGTTACAATGCCGACAAGTCTCCTGAGTGAAAGTTCAGTAGGTGGGAGGGCTCTCTGTCTTTGTTCTACCCAGCCCTCACATCGAGGCTGTGGGAATGGACTGAAGGAATGCTCCCTGAAGGGAATAAAAGCGAGAAACATAAAACTAAAGAGAGCCTCTGTGGTCACAGGTCTGGTGGGTACAGTGTGTGAGTCCCAGGAGCAGTGTATAATGTTGGCCTCTCTCTCTTGCCCCCAGACCCTCACATGAGTCCCATCGCTCCCCCTGACAAAGCCTCTGTCCGGTCGAACACCACCATCAACCCCTGCAGCAGATTCAGCACACCAGGAGTGCACAGCATGCACTGGAAGTCGTGTGTTTGTGTGTGTAAGTGTGTGTGTGGGCACTCTAAAGTTGTGTTTTTTCAGGGCAGGAGCAGCTGTTAAAATGTTATCCTAACATTCTGTCGAAGCGCACAGTGTTTCCCAATTGGCTCAGCTGTCCCATGTTTTGTTTCGCTGTTGCCCGTGGTCTTGTCTTTAACTTTGTGAGTGCTTATCCCTCTGAACACGACACGTTATTAAAGCGAGTCTGAACCAAGTCCCTGCATACAACTCGTGTTATTTGGATGTAATCGCTATTAACAGATTTACCATGGGAATATGTTAACACTGTAGGCGAGGGAGAAGAGTTTGGGGCTGGACACCTTCTGGTTTCCGTTTCTAGTTTGACCAGTCCCGTTTCACTATCCTTTGGTTGTCCACAGGTTAACGGTTCGTGTGTAGGGCAAAATAGGAGAAAATACAATAGCAAGATAAGTGTTATTACCCAAAATGTTGTCTGGACCTAAAACACCAGAAAGAAGTATCGCTGTTTGACTAATGTGATAAGAGAAACCAGTCGGACTGTAAACAGTGTACGGCAAACAGAAAACAGAGTCTCGGATATATCTGCTGTCAACACCAGAAGCCCCAACATTTCAGGCAGTGCCGCCAGAGGCTAATTCATCATCAGACGATAGCCGATGGTCTCCGAGATTGATTTCGATGGGAGCGAATATACATTCCACCCCACATTTTTCTGTTGAATCTTTTTCTTGTTGTTTTTACATTGTAACTCAAAGATTTCTTCCTTTTTTTTCAATATAAGATTCCACAAAAGCCAGTGTAAATTGAGGACCATCTAACTTCTTTCTATAGTTCTGTTGTTTCCAGCACATTCCTTCAGCTCTGACATCTGAGTATAAATACACATCCTCAGCTAAACATATATGACCACTTATGTATAGTTGCTATTCAAAATGTAAACTCCTTTTTTAGTACTGTGAATGTCTCCAAAGTTGCCTTTAATGCTGTGTTGCTGTATCAAGAAGAACAAAGATACCATTACAGGGACAGATAACAAATTGATCATGGCAGTTTTCAACAGAGCAGCCCTCGACATGCCTCTACACCGGGACAGGCTTTAATCCAAAATCCCACATTCAGCCTCTATAGTCCGCCTCAAAGCCTGATGGATGTCGTCGTACATAGTCCCCGGGACCACCATGGCAGCTGCCAGCACTCATTGCCTGCTCTCATCCGCTCCCACACAGCGAGTAAACTCTGTGGCCATTGTGGCTTTGCGCTGCAGCGTGTATTTGCATCATGTGGACATCATGCGGTGAGCCTTTCAAAAGAACCTGCCATCCTGTATTCCAGCCGAACAGTAGCTCAATGCCGGACCCGCCTCCCTTTGCAAAGGGTCCAGGAGCTAATGCTTGGTAATTCGAGGGTGAACCCAGTGTGGATGAAAGTAGGGGAATATTGTGAGGCGGCAGGCCAGCTGCACCGAGGTGATGTCTCACTCTCCTGTCGCCTTGTTCTTTGTTTGTTCTCACTTGGGAGCTTGATGAAGAAGTTTCCCTGCAAAGCTGGTTCCACTGAACTGTTGACACAACACCACCTGCCCCGAATTCCATCTGCTGACATGCCAACAAATTGGTTGCCTCTGTTTTGAGCAGAGACGGTACCCACAAAGGCATAAATTAAAACCGAATTCCATATTACAGCTTTACTAAGCATGTGTTTCAGAATCAGAATCAGAATTCTTTTATTTGCCAAGTATGTTTGCACATACAGGAAATTGCTTTGGTGCAGTTTCTGCTTGAAGTCAACAGCAAAAGACAGAAACTGTGCTGATCAATCATCGCTCGTTTGTACAGTAAATGAAGCTTTGCCTGCGTCAACCACAGAACAGTGTGGAAGTGCTTTTCACTCCCTGAGGTACATGTTATTAACACTGGCTTTTTGACAAGCATGCATGAAATGGGGGCACGTACTGTAAGAGCGAGGACCTCCCCCCTTTCTGGTTCAAATCAGTGCTGCGTTGCTTTATTGGCGAGGACCATCTGCTGAGGACACGGCCCGAGCAGGGTGAAACTCAATCCAGATGCCAGCTATTTGGCAACGCCAGCACTGTCTCACCCATAATGCTCCTTGACTGGCGTCCACAAACAACACGGCCGCTTGTCGAGATGGCAGCAGAGCCGTCTGTCATTGGGAGTCTGGTGGAGGTGTGTTGACGTGATCTGACAGTCTCTCTAACATCCAACAAAATGATTCCCTGTTGGGAGCCATTGAGTTGTGAGAAAGGGGAATCTCACTATTCCCTTCCAACATTGAGGTTGTGTTTTCACTATTTGTTTGTTAGTTAGCAGGGTTTACGCAAAAGCTGCTGGACAGATTATCACAAAATTTGGTAGAAGGATGCGGCATTATTCAGAGATTGTATATAACATTGAGAGATCGATTGTTTTTCTACATTTTCGTTTATTTCTGTGAGAATTACACATTTTTACAAAAATCTAAAATATTGGTGCAGATCTACATAAAAAAACAGGTCTAATTAAATGAAATGATGTTTCATAAAGGGACTGATGAGCCCTGGCGAAGGTATGCTCTGTAGCGAGTGACATTCTAGTTGTAGTCTTAGTAAAGTATTTCCAAAACCTAATGACACTCAGTAAAAGTCTGAATAACAAAGGGACAAATACTTAAGTTTCAGATAAACCTCGATCCATTTATTTAAATCAATTAAACATTTTTATATTTAAACTTTCACAACGTCTGTATAATTCTTTAATCCGGATGTCAAGAAGATAAAGATGCAATCTATAGATCCACTCTAGTGCTCTTACAATGTGTAATGTAAAGTGAGGTTAGCCAATCACAGTGTGAGGGCATTTTACCCAAACCGAGGTAATCATTGCATGACCAGACGGAGTGTACTTCAATAGATCAAGTGCATTCAACCCCCCCCCCCCCCCCCCCACACACACACACACACGCACACACACACAGCCTCCCCTTCGCTCAAATCCTTGAAACACCCCTTGATGTTACGCAACAGCGAAATCCAGCCGTTTGCCCCAGAATGCACTGCTCTCTTTGAAGCGTGGAGTGATGGGTTCATCGTATCTGTGGCAGAAATGTATTAGACCCCCTGCTGCATCTGTATCTATCCCAATCCTCTCTCATTATCTTTTATATTTGTTCTCATAGCAGGAGCAGATCTGTTCAGGTAGAAACTCGAGTTCCAGATGTAACTACGTCATGCGTTTTCTGGATTTACGCACAAATTAATAGATTTACAGTCAAATATGAATCAAGACTTAAATGTGCTCCAGGTATCTTTGTCAACAGCATATATGTACAATCTTTGGAAAGGTTAAACTTGGCTTTGTTTAAATGTATAATTTGCTTCACATATTATTTATGAAACAATCTGGATCATAAATCTCTGCCTGTGCGGGAACTAGCTTATAGTGCAGTTCAAAGTAGGCTTTAAAGAGCCCATACATCAAACTCTGCATCGAGCCAAGACCAGTAAACAAGCCATTAGACATAATGAAGTATTATTTATGGTAGGTCTAATTGTAATCCTGGAAAAACAAGCAGTGCCAACATAATGACATCAGATATTAATGGGATGGAAACACTTTTCACGGCAATTTAATCCATCAGAAGAGCTCCAGAAAGGAAGCAAC
This sequence comes from Pleuronectes platessa, assembly GCF_947347685.1. Taxonomy (NCBI): domain Eukaryota; kingdom Metazoa; phylum Chordata; class Actinopteri; order Pleuronectiformes; family Pleuronectidae; genus Pleuronectes; species Pleuronectes platessa. The sequence goes on from NC_070641.1 coordinate 12,615,812, forward strand.
ATACACAGCAATAGTTTTAAAGGCGTTTGTGATGGAAGCAAGCTAAAAGCAAACGTGTGGCTCTTAGTTTTGAAAAAGAGAGCAAAGGTTTACAAATGGAAATCATCATCTTAGAGTCAAATGACAAAGTATTTTGTGTCTGTAAGCAGTTACAGTACATGTTCAAGTCACTTGAGGATGAAGTAATGACTTATTTAGCAATTTAGTAATGACCACATGGCAAACATATTATGTGGTATTCCAAAACTGAAAAAAGGGCTTTGAAAGTTTTAAACGAATGTTAATTGGTTGAAAAATTGACATTGTCAATGGCGATCTGAAAACTTGTGCACTGCAAGAAAGTTCTGAGACATTTAAACTTGAGTTTTAAAAGGGCACATCTATATCTACTCTTATCAGAGGTACACCTGCACTCATATTGCAGTCTGTTATTTCAGATTTTTGGCAGCATCGTCCTGTAGCGCTGATCCGAAACTCCAGAGCTGATGGTGCGAAAAAAAGTCAGGAGCCGGGGGAATTTTTTTTGCACTCTGATGACATTTGAAATATTATGTTATTCATCCCATAGAAAGGCACGAAGAAGGTGTCAAAAGAAAACCTTTTATACAAATCTCTCATAAATGTAGCAAATCATTTAAAATATCTTCACAATCTCACTTTGAATATAAAATAAAGTTTAAATTGAACAATGTTTGGCTTTACATTGTGAATTTTTACACCTCATTCTTAAAGGGTTAACCCTCTTATTTATTTGTTTTTATCCAGAATGTGTGAACTAACCACCGTGACATGATCCGGCTCATGTTATCCACAGTAAATCAAGACTGAAAGAACCTGTTGTCTACCACAGTCATGATTCTGCTGCTTATATTCTTCGGCGGTGAAGCCTTTCTGTCCAATGACACAATGTAAATCTTATATTTTCTGTCAGCTTTTACTTTTACTGCGTCAGATTTAAGGCATCCAGGTGTAGAAATCCAGGAATGCCCCCAGAGGGTTTTTAAATGTAATGATAGCTTTTCTTCCTGCACGTCCCAGCGGAGAGCATTAACCCCTTAAAGCTCCAATTGAAAGATCCGATGCGATTTATCATCACCTCAGTGGTTATTGTGAGGAAACGCTCGTGGTTTGTCTGATGGTGGCTTTTACGACTGTTTGGACGTGCAGTGAACACAACAACCTGAGCAGACAAAATGTACTCTGTGAAGCGGAAAAGACAACTTTGGGTGTGTTCCTTTTAATACGCGGAGGCAGTGGCTGACTGCACTATCTCCGTGGCGTTGAAGCTTTCTGGGTGGCCCATTATGTGCAGTAAATGTAGGCTGATTGCATCGTGTGTCTGTGCGATCCAGTTAGGAGACAAGTGAGTAAAAAGCTTCTGCTGTACAGCTAGTAAACAACATGCATCCTGCACTGCCACAGCAAAGGCCGCAGATATGGAGAAGCAGATAAAACTTGGTCCTGGGCAGCAGTGGCAGCGGCAGAGGAATGCTCAGGGAAGTGTTCTTATCCGACTGAAAGCACGGGGAGGCCCGTGTTTTCATTCAGACTCTCTTATACAAGCCGGTTAAGCCTGAGGTCTGGTTCTCCTGAGCAGCTGCTGCGGAGTGATTTGAGTTCAAGATGTCAACCAGACAATCCCTGGAGTTTAGAGAAGGTTGTGGTGAGGGGTTTTCTAGCAGTCAATCCGTCTCCGTGTTGCCGGACAGAGATGAGGCATGTTCGTTGTTTGCACTATACAGTCATCATGTGTTTTGGGGTGTGAAGGAAATGTGGCTGATGTAAGAAAATCTGTGTAATGACACCCTGGTGGTTAACTGATCCCATCCAAGGTCCCCCATGTGTTGGCTATAAACACGGAGAGTCCCACCTCTACGTGACCTCACCGCGCTCACACAATCCATCCCTCTACCAACCTAGAATACATAAATAATGTGCGCGAGAGGAGCAGAAGAACAATGGATCATGCTCCAAAATTTGTCTTGTTTCCAGCTCCGTGTGGGAAAAGGGAGTCGGTGCTGTCCAACTCTCTGACGTCTGCCAAAGTCTGCATGTGTGGTGAAGGTAGACGTCCCATAAAACAAGCCTTCCAGACAAGGGCGGCCACCTCAGCTCTACCTCCACGCAAACCTCCCACAATGCATTAAAAAGGCCAATAAACAGGACAGATAGCAGGCAAAGAGGGGTGAGCGTCAAGAGCGAAGGCGGTGGAGGAAGACGAACGTGATTTATCGGCCGTCGACTCCTGTTTAATGTTACTTTCCGTGTTCAATTTTTTTTAGGGAGCAGAGAAAGTCGGGGAGGGAGATATTTGTTTATGAGTAGTTGAGTTGGAGCCTGCACAGCTGATAAGAGGAGGCCTCAAAGCACCACACACGAGAACAATAGGGAGTGGGAGGGCTTTGGAGAGGAAGGGGGCCCAGAGAGGGGCAGCTGAAAGGCCCACTGTGTACGGGAACAGGGAGAGAGGGGAGGCACGCAGCGCCATGCTGACAGCACCACTCTGGAAACAGCACCGCCAATGTGTTTTGCCATCATCTTTCACCAGTTCACGGATCAGCTGCCTTGTTGTGTTCCTCTGACGTATAGACTCACCAAAACACGAAAATGTCTCTGCCAAAGAGAAAAGGATAAGATCTAAACTGTTAAGAATTAAACATTTGACTTGCCTGAGCCACATTCACAGCTTCAGCTTGTTTTGAGGGACATGTCTATGTCTGTGTCAGGGGCTGGGACCATATTTCTAGAGTGAATAGGTCATAAAAAGTCAACTACACCCAGTTTGAAAGTATCCTCCCAGCATAATTTCCTTGAATTTTGAGAGTGCAAGCATTATGAGCTACTTCTAAAGTATACACTGTGCTCGGGTTATTTGTTCTATAGAAAGTCCAAGTGGTTCTACGATCTGAAAATAAAAATAATGGAGAATACATCTACACACAACCTGTTTTCTTGGTTATGTTCAAGGTTATGTGGCTAAATTAATCATTACATTTAGACGCCATTTTGCTGGTTTTCCACAATTTTTTTAAAGTTTAATAAAATGAGACATATTATATATACATGATCAGTTTAAAAACAAAATATTATGACATATATCTCTTTTTAACTATATATTTTACTGGATAGAGCCATTGAAGGAGAGACAGTAAATAGTCCAGCCCTTATGTGTTATGCGCCCAGGCCATGCGGCTATTAGGTCAACCCTTTTTATTTGATTTTTATATTTACTAACGCCCTGTATTTATTGAATTTAGTCACTTTTCAGTCTCTAGAGGAGCAGGTTCATCCAGGACTTGACCCTTGAATGAGGACACAGCTCTGTGTAATTCTGGTATTGCAACATCAAATTGATGAGCTGCATGAGTCCCTTCAGATCTGTCACAAGTTTGTTGGCGTGTAATTCGTAAAAATAACTGGTGACGTGAGGAGCAAAAAAACGCCGTTCAGGAACACGTCGGGTCCATTCCAAATCTCCGAGGTGCCATGTTACGCCCGCTGTTTGTTTCTGGCATAATTGTCATCTGGTGCTGTTTTCATTTGTACAAAACAAAACTGTTTGTGATGCCACACAAGCAAGATGTGGCAGATGTGAGGGATGACAACAGCATCGGTGCCCTTTTCTCAGCACTCATTGTGGCTGGAGGCGTAGTAACCAAAGACTTTCCCCTTCAGCCGAGATGATGATTTAACAGCACGTCTAACTGAGCCAGAGAGTACGATATTGTTTCTCTGTCCTTTTCATCCTCATCTGAGTCCAAACAGTGTTGTGCACTTGGCTTCGTGATTCATCTTGTTGGAGCCATTAAGGTCTTGAATGAATACACTGTGATTGTTCGTATTTTTCTTCCCTCCTCAATTAAGTGGCCACACTCCTCCTTCTAAAGTGCAGTTCCCTGTCTGAAAAATATAGAAGTCGAACTCAAAATATTCATGCACATTATTTTAAAAGTCAGAAATCTGCTTTAAATTTCATTTTTTTGTTCTGTCAAAAGCTGGAACAGGTGGCACAACCACCGAGGGACGGGGTGCACGGAGCAGATGTTTTAATTTGGGGCGTTCTTTGTGTACTAACACAGCCTTTTAGCTTCCCACTGCCCACAGAGATTTCATGTGGCTAGTCAACCGTATAATTTGCATCGGCGCGAGATCAATGGACGTCATGCGCGTGTAGCTTCGTCCTCTCTGAGCTCGGCAGTGATTCACAGCGTAATCCCAGGGAGAGAGAGAGATGGCGCTCTTTGAAGCCGGTTATATGAGAAATCCCCTCCGTGTGTCGCCCGGCTCGAGAAGACTGGGTATTATTACAAAAGTGGTGAAAAGAAAATTCGGAATCAAAAGCAGCTTCCACCGCACACACCAACAGGGTTTCCACTCTATTCAAACACTAATATATTTGTTATGACATTATTATAAATTTTCCACCCTAGGAATTTATCGCAGGATTACAGAGAAGGCAGTTTTGGATGACCTCTGGATTTCACCTGCTTCAGTTGTGGGCAGAGTAAGTTGGGTGTGTTTCCATCTGACAGGTTTTATGGCTGAAAGCGCTGAAAGAGTCGACGTAAAATGTGCAGTTTTATCTTTGATGTATTTTATATCTTGCCCATGTAGAAATCATGACTCACACCAATGCTGTATAAACAGAACCAGTATATGTACCTCATGTGACTGTAAAACATGTGGTACTGTTCTGCGGCTTTATTTTTTACAAATGGCTGGTTGATGTTAGATCCCCCGCTGGCTGCCATTTGGTACACCACAAGGGTGTTGAGAGATAAATCTTGGAGAAATTGTGGCTTTTTTTGGGGGGGGCCTGATCTGGTGGTAAAGCTACAACACGAGCCATAACCACAACAATAGGAGCATTATTTTATTTTTTTATATTATAACGATACATGTGGACCTCATATGTACAGCACAGCGATGCAGAGGGTGTAGCCTTGTAGTAATACACACAAGCTGCTGTATTAACAAACAAAAATATATCAATAGGTGAAATTTCCGGAGTTTCCTCTGTCAAGTTATTATAACAAAATAATACAGTTTTAATCCTTTGTCCCTGTAAGAGCCCGAACGATCCCGACACAACAGAACCAAACCTGACCTGAACCCCAATACAGTTTCAAATTTTCTGTCCCTGTGATAATTCTTTAGTTTCTTCTTGTTATCCGCAATTATTTGTCATAGGAAACCATATTGTTTTAATTGCCGTCCTGTAAAAATGGATACCACTGTTTGATGATTCATTCTGCACTCAGGGGGGTTTGGGAAGTTGCCATCCACTGACCTTTTAATAAACTCACCTCCAGTAGCTACACATTCTGCAAGCTACCGACTGTCCTACAGGAATCTTATTTGTTAAATCTGCATCCGTAGGTGACGAGATGTCCTCGACAACACGAGCAGGCTCCTGTCACGACTTTCCCAGTTGAGCTGCTAGTTGGCGTCAACTGTGCACTTTCAGCCCTTTTGGCAACCGTAAACACCAGTCGATGTCCGACACAATTCCCTCCATAGCTTTATGTTTTTACCATCAGATAGCTCTGACATCCATTTCACTGGGACTTTTAAGGATGTGAGATGGACTTGCACATAATCCTCATAGAACCATGTGGTTTTTTTTTTCTCACTTTGGATTTAATTTGGATTAAACAAGCCAAGTGAAATGTGTTGATCTTTGGTGGCGTTGGTTGGTGGATTTATTATCTCTGAACACAGCCAGGCAACCATTTTTCTGCCTTGTTTCAGCCAACAGCAGCTGGTGGAGGCTTCCATACAGACATGATGTGATATTCACCTTCACATCCAAATATCTGCAAGGAAGTCAACTAACAAATCTTCATTGATATATCAAGTCTTTTAGGACAAACCACAGAAGCCCTTACTTACCCCCACGGCTATTTGTGGGTACATAAGTATTTGTTATCCATTACCATAAAGGAAGGCCCCTCTCAGAGTAGTCAAGGCAAAGAGCCTTATCAGTCACAGCCTTATCTGATGAAGGGGCCCCCAAAGCCATCTCATCAGGCTTGGTAATGGCAGATGCGGCTTATGGTAGGTGGGGGGTGTTCTGCCTGATTAAGAGCTGCAGCAGGAGGTACAACCGCAGCCTGGCCTTTAAAACTTGTCTTCTTTGATCACAAAGTAGAACACAGAGCACCTTAAATGTTTAAACCGACTGATACACGTGCACAGGTCAATGACCGAGAGATTCCAGAGCGATCGATAAATGTTACAACTGCTGACACGGACACCTGGACGTACGTCGGTCACTGAGTTTGAATGGAGGTGGAAGTTGGGACACTGTTTTGTGCCAAGGGCTTTTAAGATGTTAGAGGTGAAGCAGAGATGTTTTGGTTCCCGGAGGAGAAGAATAGACCAGGACAGGAAAGTTTACACTGACCGAGGCCTTTTCAACTCCTGTGTTTTCTCATCTCTGCATCACTAGAGCTCCAAAAAGAACCTGTTGACGTCAGGCTTCCCCGGACACTCACTCAGATTCCTAAGTGTAACTAAATCACCTCAAAGGTCACGTGCGTCTATCACCCGCAAGATATATGTCCGGTTTATTGCCAATAAAGATCAGTAGCATTTCCTCCCCTGCTGTCTCCCATTCCCTTGTGCACACATCCGCACAAATCCAGCTCGCCACACTGACGAGAGGCTTTCACAGCGACTACAGCTCGAATAGCAACGGGACAAACTCCATGTGCAGATCAAGAGTTAAAAACACCAAAGGCCAGAGGCTGTTTTTTTCCTCCATTCGAAGAATTCACAACACTTATTCACTTCCTTTTCCTCTTCCAGTCATTCCCTGCACAGTTCCTGTCCGTCTCTGGTTCAGTTATTCTAAAAACGGCTTGAACCCCCCTTCAGGCGCTGCACATGTACTATATAAAAAGGCACCATTGTTGTTACACAATGTCTCTAAGTCAAAGAGGCGTTTGTTTTGAAACATCAGAAGGAAGCATTTCAAATGATTGCTTTCATTTCTAACCAAAACTGTGTTCTGTCTTTTTTTCATAGCTGTGCTTTTGAGAATATTTATAGTTCCCAAAATGTCTCTCTGTATGTGGCTTGCATTTCTTGATATCTTTTTGTGTTACCAGCTTCAAACTTGACATTTGTATTGTTAAGGGCCCAGGGAAGTGCAGTGTTGAATTTGGTGAAATTTGGGGACATGATATATTCATATACTAAAACTTAAATAAACAGACGACCAGCGCTCTGTGGCAGTTGCGGCTGGGGCTCATCAACGTAAGTGCCTTCATGACAACGGCAACGACTACAATAACTTATTCTCCAGTTCCTGACTCTGCAAAATGGATCGAGCATCTCCAAGCTTTGAATATAAATATGAACAGCACTTTCATGAATGCAGGCAAATGAAAATCGCCCTCCGAGGCAAAGTACATATCTTCGCTTGCTGAATATGGGCAGTGCAGGATGTGATGCCAATGACAGCCGAGTGGAGTCAACCACACAATCGCGTTGCGTCAAAGTTTACAAAAGTTCAACTCCACACGAAGCCGCGCTGTGGATTTGCTTCGCTACCTGGAGTGAATGTTTTACTCGCCCACCCTCACTTGCACCTGAATGTGGGTGAACGAGAGTTGAAGGTACACCACTTCTACATTAACGTATGTGTGATCGTGCCCTCAGAAAGAAAGCTGCAACTACCATTACCACAGGCCAAGCAGACAGCCCATTCCAAACAGGCATGTTTACAATGGGCACGGAACAAGTAACATAAAATACAGATGTCCAATATCGCAAAACAATTTTCTCCAAAGTTCTGTTAAAGTCATGAATATAAAGTGTACTTCCTCTGCGGGTCATTAAAGTAGAGACTGACAGTTTCCCCATATGGGCCTTCCTGTTGCGGATAAAACCATTTTACAAGACACTTCCTCTGTAAAGGTTTATCTGGTCCGGGAAGGCATGGAGGAAGTGCAGCAGAGCAGAAGTTTCTCTACCTGACAAGATAAGATAAGCTCTCCACTGCTCTCCACTGAACTGCCTGCACAGAATGTGACTCTAACTGTTTCAAAATGATGGAATCCGATAAAGAAAATAACTCATCATGTTCTGTGTACACTTTCATCCTTCCATTAATAGGCTCATGAGTCAACTTCAATGTACTGCATGCTGCTGGAGGATGAGTGGAGCTAAAAAACATCAGCTGACTGGAGGTTGGCCGCTGCACTGGCTGCAGGGGTGGCAGGGGCCCTTCTTCATGCTTCACCTTTCCAGACTAAACAAGTATTTTTCTATATATATAATAGAACAACTTATAGTCTATATATATTTATAAGTTACAGTGGGATGTACAGTACTTGTGCACAAAAGAAATGCTGTACACACACACACACACAGGCAGTTGTAGTGGATGGTAAGCCACAGGGTGTAGGCAGACAGCCAGCAAGTCAAAATGAGGCCCAAAGTAACCGCTCTGAAATGAATGCTTTAGAGGACATCCAAACCACGACATCAAACACACACACACACACACACACACACACACACACACACACACACACACACACACACACACACACACACACACACACACACAAAGTGAGAGGAAAGAGACACAGAATCCAAACAGTTGTTGGGCTGACGTTGTGTGCGCACTAAGGCCTTTGAGAAAGAAAAAAAGTTTGGAAGGACAGCAATTTCTCCTGACCGCTCCACTTTCCGATTTATTGGGAGAGTCTTTGAGGAAAAGTGTTTTGAGCAATCAAGGGTGAAGAAAACAACAATAAAGCCTGAAAGTCGAAAACAAAAACTGGGTTTGGCAAAGAAAAACAGAGCAGACATCTTTGAACTGATGTTCCTGCTGGATTTCGTATCAACGATCCTTTGTTAGACAATCATGACGGCATGCAGTTGTATAAAATAAAATATAAGACTTTCCTTTTTGTCAAGTCCTTTTATTAGATTAAATCATCACATATTTATTGCACTGCAATCTGACTTGCTTTCTTGTTATTCTATTGATTTGTATATTTCCTCCGGTGAGCAGTTTATAATTTTGTTCTGTCTGTTAGTTAGCAGGATTACACAAAAACTACTGGACAGATTACCACAAATCTTGGTGGATGCAATAAATGGGGTTGCACACGCAACAGGTTGTAAGCAGTCAAATTCTGGCCTGAGACAAAACTAGAGTGCAGGCCACTTGTGGGTATTTGCTTTACTACAGCTGACTCTATGTGGACGGTAACAACTTTGTGGACGATACCACGAGCATGAGCAAACATACAGCAAATACGTACAATGGAACATAACGGCAAGTTAGACATCTATGTTGTTATGAGAAGTGGAAAGAAACAGTTCATTGTGAAAAAGTTGCAGGGAAAAACACAAAGCTTATAATAAAGCACTGCTTTGACATGGGGAGAAAGGGCTTTAGCCTTGGTGGAGGTGTTTTGGCCCTTTTGGTTCTTTTTCAATGATCTATTTGACACTTTTGTAATTTCATTCTAAACGCTTTTTTATTGTATTGTCTTATGTTTCTTGTCATCATAAATGTTTTTAAAAGTCATGTAGAGCTCTTTGAATTCCTTCTCTTGGGAAACGCACTATAGAAATAAACTTTAAATCTCACAGCAGCATCTCTGCTTAGAGCTACTGAGGCTTTGACTTTAATTAATACATACATTTTTAACCGTATTTGGTGAAGTTGACAAGTTAGGGTCAGGCTGGATGAAAAAAAAAAATATGTTTGCATTTCACATACCACACGCGAGAACAGCAATCATCTACAAAACAGAAAGAACTGTTTTCACCACCGTTCTGTGAAAATGTAGCACGACATTTTTCTATATTACTCTGGGGGATTTTTTCTTTTTCTTTAATGCTGGTACGTTGAGACACTTCTTTCCATGAGGCATTCATCATCTGACATTTTCCAGCAACTGTTTGTCCGTGGGGATTGTTTTCTCTAAATAGAAACTAACAGCGGCTGCTAAGGGGACTTGAAATATGAGCGCAGTCGCTGAAAGGACACAACTTGGCAGCATCACCTGCGCAGAAGCAATTGTCTGAACCTGTGGGAGTACCAGGACATCAAGAGACACTTTCTCAGCCTAAAAAAGGTTTCCTTTTTTTGTGGAAGGATTATTTAATCTCAGTCAACTGTGACCTGTTGTTTCAATAATGCACTGACAGAGCAGTGGCCTATATCTTTCCCCAATAAATGACATTCTTAAATTGTTTTGTGATTAATGATTGAAATGTTTTGACAAGAAACAAACAATTGTGGTCATTGAAAAAATACAAAATTTTCGGGTGATACAATCTGAGATTATCCCCCCGCTGTCCTTCAGGGAGACTCATGTTTCTCTGACGGCTTTCATGCCATTCCAGAAATGTCAAAGTTCCTGCTGCCTGCAGTCCACGAGTTCCCTGAACTGTGAGGTCAGTGGGAGGGAAAGGTGGTTGAGGGTTGGAGCCAGAGACAGGCCAGAGGCCAGAGCATTATGAAACACACAAACACACAGCTGTGTGTGGACAGCCTCCCACTGTTCTTGCCGATCCACCACAACAGCCCCCTAATCCCTCTTAGATCTGCTCATCAGGGCCAGACAGTGCCCATACAGTGGCGCTGCCGCATCTGGTAGAACCAAACAGTGGAATAATCTTGGTTTAGGGCCGAGGCAGAATGGTGCATGGGGCCCCCATGAGGTGGGAGCATTGGGGGCCCCCCTTACTGCAATCTTCTCTGCCCTGCCGAACGAAATAATGGCAAAACATGAAGAAATGTCATGAGGACAAAACACGGCTGTTAAACAATAAAAGTGTTTAAACTCCTGAATAAATTCTTAACTAGATTAGGAGCAAGGGGATTTGCATGGCCTTTCCAGACTCTAGCAACAGCTCTAATGAAAGCAAACAGCTGAAAAGGACTATGGAGTTTTATGTGATTTAGCCCGAATGTATGATAATGTGGTTCACAAGCATGTGAACCACATTATCCTGTTATAAGAACAATGTTACTCATAACATCACATGTTCAAGGTATGTGCTGACAACTTTTCATAAACCAAACAGCTTTTGAAAATGATCTTAACCTTTTGATCCATTTGATTTCTAGTTATTTGTGATCTGTACAAACAGTGACAAACATCACTGACATGCATGTACTGTACATCCCTCTGTTTCTCTAATAAGGTGTCTGTCACACATGACTATTATTGGATGTTTGTTCACTCTTTCTCCCTCTGTTGTTTTCTCAGTATGACCTGCCTGCTCATTTCACTGAAAAGGTCTCTAGTTACCACAAAACAGTGAATTTAAAAAAAAAAAAAACGTGGCTGAGAGCTGCACAACACTCCACATAATGATGATGACAAAGCTTTGAGATGATCCACCCCCAGCAATAAAGAAATCACAGTAATCATCAATTTGCCAGGGAAGGAGAGAGCTCATGATTCTGGGGCTAGATGATTCACATTCCTAATGGAGTTCGCCCCAATCTTCATGATGTGTTTACACTAAAAGCTTCATGCGAGCTGACCTAATTCAGACTCCCCTATTCAGTGACAAAACGCCAACACATACATTTCCCATGGGGGATGAAGAAAATGCAAGGAACGTGCCATAAAACTACCGTTAATGCACCCAGGGCTGAGGTGGATGTTATTGAGACGGATACATTACGAGGTTGACCCGAGGTCAGAGCTCAGTCTTTCGTCAGGGACGAGCTGACGGCGGAGGAGCGGGCCTGCGTCTTTTCCTCTCTGCACTTGAACACCACCTCAGCTATCCGGCATCCCACCAACACACCCACCAACCAAAACATTAACTGTCCTCTTCACTTACTCCAGGAATGTCACTAAGCTATGCAGGCCTCTCTCTGCAGCCTTGTACCGCAGGATATCATTATATGTGCATGTTGGTGGGTCAACGTTGATTTATGCTTTAATAAGCCTGTGTTTGTGGCTTACGGTTTGTGTTAGTGTGTGTGTGTGTGCGCGCGTTTGTGTGCATACCTCAAGACCCTTCTATACAACGTACCTTAGATGATTCTTGGATCCATTTTAAGACCTTTTCAGCACTTGCTCGACTTTAAGCAATTAATCCAGTTTAGCAGACGTGCCATTTGCCTTCTTCTGCCAAGTCACACTTCTCATTTCAGCATAAACAAAGAGGAGGGCTGTGGGCCAGGACCGAAAAACATAACTGCCAATGACATTATATTATTCAGCTTGCGAGCCCAAAGGTTAATGAATCTCTTGGGGGGGGGGGGGGGGGGGGAGACAGACAGACAGATGGGAGTGAAAAATCAAAACTCATCATCAAAAATCTTTCCAAAGCACCATTTGTCCTCCCAGCAGAGGAACACACACAGACACCAGCTTACAGGAGACAAGCTTACACCGTGTTATATTAATCCAGGCTCCACTGATATTCCATCCCCTCTGCAGCAATACCATAATTTAGATAATATATATATACATATCTAGCAATATTCTAAACATTTATGTTACAACACTGAATGACACACACACACTGTCTCCACAGCCTGGTGACACAAACACATCATCTCACATGGGGAGCCGTTTTCCAGGAATGGCAGGATGACAGCACTCATTTTTTTTGTACTCATCTTTATGTTATGAGCTTGTTTTGGATTAGCATGGAGCATCGAAGATGAGCTCTCCTGCTCTATCGCCTCTTTGCACCAGTTTGTTTTAAGTACTGTGGGTGTATGCAGATTTTTAGGTTGGCTATTCCATCAATAAATCATATGTGTTTTATATTAAATGACACGAACTTTATTAATTAATAAAACTTGCAAGACTCAGTCGTTTTTCTCTAATCCGCATTTCTCCACTTCCTCCCTGCAAAATGAGGAGACGCCCCGGTGGTGCCTGGTCATCACGCTGTAATCTCCACCACGGACTTAATGAGCTTAATGTGCACTCCCAGGCCTCTGGGCTTAAAGGCATGTGCACAGCAATCACTTCACTGCTGTGTCTGCCTCTCCCTACGTGTGTAAGTGCATGGAAAAACATATTTTAAAAAGTCATAGAGGTGCTACTTAGATTCATCACCACTTTGTCACATCCTCTTTGGCAACAGTAAAAACTGTCACAGTCCGATTAAATTCTTCACAATGTCCCTTTGCCCACAGACACTGTGGCTTAATCATTATCATTACGTGTCTGTGACCATCTGCTGCCAAAGTGACTGTGCAGACGGCTGACATGCATCCGGGGCCGACTAAGGCCAAGCGCTCACTTTCATTTGTAAACAAGCCATATGTCGTCATGAAACCTAAAGTCTTTAAAGGAAAGTAAATGCAGGCCGGAGCTTTACAGTGGCTTCCAAGAATAGGAACAGATTTCCGAGCCTGATTGGGGATAAACCGTGATTTAGCCGTCAGACCCACGGTCTCGAATACTAAACTTTCTCCCCTGCGACAGTGAACAGGCACAACACAGACGCTGCCATGAAAACCAGCATAATAAAGATGTTTAAAGATGTTTAAAGATGCTACACATCAATTCAAGCAATCTCTGCTGTTGATGTGACATTGATATGACATACAACAATCTATCTCTTAAAAATAGCTAATTCTCCAGACATACCACAGCACATAAGGGCTCTCTGACTACAGGTCCTGTGATATTATCTTCGAATTTTAATCATATGATGTTTCAGGAAGAGGAACAACTGCCAGAAAGCTTGTAGCTCATGTTATACAAGATGAAATACACTAATAGCTATGCATGAGCATATGAAGTATTAATCGGACTAATGTGGAACTCTGAAGAGTGTATGTGAGGGATTATTGCATTATCCACCAACCAGTGACTCAGACTGAGACTCTAGTAATAGGACAGTTTCCTGTTGCTTGTGTATTGCAACCCATCATAATACGTTAACTAATGTAACTGCATGATAGAAACTAGATAAAATGAGTTTCACATGGGTGAACAACATGTTCAGTCCCCACATTATCAACCACTTTTAATTCTTCATACCGCACAACAAATTCTGAATGTCGATGAACGTTATCTGATGAGTAAACAAAAGAAGACAAACAAAGTAATTACGGGAGCAGATTAAATCTCCGTCACAATAAGCAGTGACAGTCAGAATGGAGAAATTACAAGTACAGAGATAAAGGCTCGCTGGCCCGGAACAACACAATTCTTCATTTCATGGGGACTCAGAGATATGTCAGTTGCTCTGTAGTGATTTTCCATCTGGTCAAAAAGAAAAAACTGCCACCAGTTTGTCAGACCTGCCATTTCTGCATTCTGGCTTTTGTCTCGCATCGAGGTGGCAACACTGCTGTCAAAGCCAGGAAAGGTTTAAAGTGCAACGCGTACCAAGGAGCACTGGTCGTACTCTCTAAACCTCTTATTGTGAGCTGAACAGACTCGTTAACCTGTCATACTGGTCCATTAATGTTCATGGAGTGACATTTAAATCATATCATTGGTGCATTGTACGTGGCAAATTCACCATTGTCAGCATAATTGAGTGAAAATATCTGCTTTGAATGTTCTGCAGTAAATATTATCCTTTAACAGCTGATTGATACAGCTTTGGAAAGTGGAGTGCTCGACATTTAAGACTCACTCCTGAGTTGTAGTACTACGTCTTACATAAGTTATTGCTATAGCACATGCAAAAGGATAGAGTGTTTATTTCCACTGTACTGATATCCCGTTTCCTCCATGTTGTGGCAACTGACATTATGAAACATGTAGTTGTTTATCTAGAAAATATTATTTTGGCAAGAATGCACAATCAGATTCTTATCTCTCATTGACGATGCAACCAAGGAACAGTTTTACTTATGGTTCCTTTTCGGGTCAGTTATCAGATTGGACATAATATTCTGAAACTGCACATCTGACAGGAGACTGTAGTATCTCTGACTTACAGAGGCCCGACAACCGAGCCCATTAGACTGAGCACAGCTGTGGTTACTCTTAAATATAAGATCAGAGAAATATTCCACTCTTGAATTATTCCGATTTATTTCTAATCCGGTTCTTTCAAAACTGACATGTGACTTATGTTCAACACTCCTACTCAGCCTCTACAAAGCCTGAGTGCACTCGCTGAGCCATAGAGAGGCATTTAGTTTTCAAACGATGCATTTCAACTATCTTTCTCTTCTGTTTTTCATTTTTATTGTCGGCCAAGAACTAATCCTGACTTTGCATGAAGGGTTGAGGTTTTTGAGCGTTTGCCTCCAGGTTCTTTTAACACTGTGGAACTTCAAGCTTTCACCTCATGGACGTCTGGGGACGGGATCTATAACAGCAAAGCCCTTATTAAGGCCTGATGCTTCCATACTGCATGTACAATGCTTATCTCTGATTCATGGATGATGCATAGAAACTTTTGATCTTAAATTTTTCCTGTGCCAACTACAATATCTTTAATAAATGAACATGATATTTACTTGCTTGACTCATCATCAGCACCTATAAAAGTTGGGTATTGAATCACGGCAAAGCTGAACTTTTAGGATTATATATTGCTATGGGACCGCCAAGTTATTTTGATTTATTTTGGTTGTTAGAATGTAAAATGATCTCAGGTTTACACAATATATATACGATGCATAATGTATAACCAGCGAAGCAAGAAACTAGAATTAATGTGAGCGTTCGGTCGTAAAACTCTGCACTCTTTAGGTGGTGTGATCAAAACCACTCTACTGATTAACTAACTTGCCTCATTATCTGTGTCAGACGAGTCGGTGGGGAAATTAGCTTCTGTTCAAACAAGAGGCATTAAATGCTTTTAATCATCTGCTGTACCACACACTTCTCCGTGTCAGGATTATGTCGGAATATTATAAACTGCAAAGAATTTAGCGTACACCCTAATCCTTAATCTTCTTAGCAAACTTCAGCAGCATTATTACAGACTGCAACAGAACAACACAAAGGCATTTCATCATTCGAACAAGCAGTTTGTATTATGTCCTTATCAACCATGCTGCATTACAACGTTTTTTTCCCGTGAACATATTCGTCAGAGCAGAAAGTAACCAATACTCTGCCACTGTACAAAGTATTAATGTTTCCCCAGACAGGAACAATAATCTTATTCTTTCACTTTGAGGGACACAGGCTTTGTTTGTCCAAAAAGACCACAGAAATCAACATAGATTAGAGGCTGAGATGTCATCCATATCTTTAATTAGGTGGAGTGACTCAAAAGACCGCTAAATGTGTTTCTTGTAGAGCTGCCCTTTGTGGTTTGGGAGTATGTCTTTGGTTAGGTGATCAGCAGTCAGACCAAACAGTATCAAACTGCATTAAAACAAGGGGGTTGCTTTGCTGGGGGTGACTTGTTTCAGAAACTGGTGAGACGAAATATGAATCGAGGGGGGGAGGCAGGTAGAGCAATAAATGCATGAGCTGGAAGGTAAATCTGTCACAAAATACTGCGCTCTGAGACAAACTTTTACAGCCAAGGAAAACCCCTGTTCTTTCCCAAGCTGTAAAATGAAAAAAAAAAAAATGGAGGTAGTTATTTTGACTTTCATTCCAACAGTTGAGTTAAAATATTGAGATATTGAGATAAAAGTTGAAATATATAGCATCGATGACAATCCACCAGGAATGTGCACTCGCATGTATTTCATTGGGTGCTGTGACAAGGGCACTCTTTTTACATGCAGGGTTCAAGTTAGGTCTAGGTCTAGCATATGCTGGCCTAAAGGGCAGGTTAAGCAATCAAAATATAATGTTTGACCATAATGGGAATCAAGTGTTAACTTGAGTTGATCTGCCTCACTTGAAGGCCAGAGAGAATGCCAGCCGTCTTACTGTAACGTTTAAACGGTGTAATAACAACAACATTTTGTGACAAAGATGCTCAAGCAAAACTAACCCAACGGCAGAATGGAGGGCTTCAGAAACTATTCAATCAAGTGACAAGAAGTTCTCGCAGAGTATGCCTTTCCCTTTAGAATGACAGAGATAACAGATAAGGTTAGGGATAGGCATAGATAGGGTAATGGGAACTTGGTGGGTAGGCCTACACGGACGTTTGCACAGAGATTACGAAATGTACCTCCCCCAGTGGTCAATTGGGTAAGTGTAACTCCAGCCTAATAGGAACAACATCTCTGATGTCTGCAGCTGTCCGTCTGCTCACTCACAAGGAAGCAACTATAAGCTTTAGGGTGAGGTTGCTCCTTTTGAAGTTGCAACATGATATGTGAGGGGATATTTTGTATTATATTGTTAGATAGTCCTTATCACACTGATGTATAAAACGTCACGGTTGTATTGGTGGGACCTTCTGGATGGAGGGATGAAGTGGAAACGCAGCGTCCATCTAAATTCATACGGCCTTTGATCTGTAAGGGGATTTTCTGTTTTAAAGACTAAAATTAAAAAAATGTATTGCTTACATCACATGACATAGTTGTAACATACAGTAAATAGTGGCTACATATGATAATGATATCTGTGTCTACTTTACCAGGAAAAAACCCTGTTGTTCTGCAGAATATCAAAAGTTTGCAGGAGTCCAGTGTGTGCGCGTGTATGTGTGTTTGTGTGTGTGTGTGTGAGTGTGTGTGTGTGTGTGAGTGTGGGGGGGGGAGTCGGTCCCCCTCCTCGGTCCCCACCTCCCGGCCCCTGGCCCAATCACAGCAGAGGAGCGGGCCATAGGGGCCTGGCTCCCGGCCGTGCAGCGGAGAGAGGAGACGGTGGGGGAGGGTCACGTGTGTACACAGTGTCGGGCTCCAGCAGTAGTAAAGTCTGCCGCGGCTCTGCCTCCTTTTCACAAGGAGCCTCGTCCGCCGGAAAAGTTGCCGAGCGAAGTGCTCGGAAATGCGGTGAGACGGACCCGCTTCGTGGAACTCGCCGTGTTGCGGAGGCGACGAGGAGCCGAGGCGCGTGATTTTCTCATCTGCAGGATGTGTGATTTTGGAAGGAAACGAGCGAGAAATGCGAGTGGAAACGCTTCGTCCGAACCTGATGCGCCCGTAGGTTTGTCACCGAGCCAAGTCCGTACGTTCCTGGTGAGTTTAGTTTGCGTTATTCTGCCACTATTTCCGTGCGTAAAAGCGCCAAGTTTACGCCGGATGCCCACGTTCGCAGCGATAGAAAAGGTTGAATCTGATGACCGAGCATCTTTACTTGTGCCGCTGACGGAAGAACAGTGGTGAAGCCCTGACAGCTCTCCCCGCTTTGATGTGCTCAGTCAAGTGTGATGGAGAGACCCCACTGTCCACGATCATACGAACTAACCCTAGTACTAATACTTCAGAGGCTGTAAAGAGACCCTGAAGATTGTTTTCTTAACCTCCAGGCTTTTAACTTCCTGGCGTGCTTCTCACGGGGTCAGTTTTCTCCAGAGCTGGGAATAGAATAAAAGAAAGAGAAGTTGTGTCAGGTCAACCAGAGTCCTGTCAAGTAAAACCCTTTTCATTTCCCTTCTTTAGAAATTAAAATAAGTTGGTTGAAGGTCGTGTGAGACTTCCCTTTTATATGAATAATGGCCCATTGAAAGCCACAGCTAATGGGATGTCACCACAGTGAGTTTGTTTATCTAACCACATGTGATGTTTAGTACTGGTACACTCCGAGATGTTGACACTTTACTGGATCTCTACATGTGCTAATACACTGACTTAACTTCCAGTACATTAGTAAGTGATTAGTAACTGTTTTATATGTATATGAATGTCAGCGTAAAACCAATACCAACCTCCTAATTTGATCATATTCAAAGCGCTCAATGTCATTATTTTATTACAAATGTTAATTTACAAATGATATATTTCAGATTCTGGCTCGAGATGATTCATTCATGGAAGTGTCAGTAATGATTCTGATAACATGGCAGTGATCTTTTATAAATGACGTTATACCCTTACTCACTATGACTGAATTCTATTTAAAGTACACACCCCTTGCCAAATTAAATGCTTCTTGAGCTGCAGGCTTTGCACTTGTTGTCGTCAGCTCCGTCCATGTGACCGAAGGGGTCAAGTGTGTGTGTGTGTGTGTGCTCAATGACAGTAAGCCCTGCTTTGTGCTGACCATTGAACTCTGACTTGTGCCGAGGCCTGTGACAGTTCAGCGTGTTGCCGGAAGGAAGCCGAGGAGGGCCGTCGAAACTGGCCCGTGACTCGTCCTCGAACAGAGACGACTACACTCAGGAAATACTGGTTTTCTCCATGACTATTTGTTATGTCTGTCTGTGAAGTGTCCCTCTGCAAGTAATGTGTGCACAAGATCTATGGTTTGCCAGGAATGCCAGTCACCAGAAACAAGCTAACCTGTCCTGCACACAAACAAATTCCTGTGAGTTTCTCCTCAAAAATGGAGTCAGTATTTTAATAACCCCTGTGAGTGTAGAATTTTTCATCTGCTAAATGTTTTGCATTAGCATTCACCTGAAGCCAGATCCCTCATTAATTGATAATTCCAAGAGTGATAGGCAGCTGAGAGAATCACCAAAACCAGTAGAGATTTAGGGTTTTATTTGAAAGTATAACGTGGTTTTGGCCTCCCAGGATGAAAGCGGTTACGTTTTTTTGAATCATAAGAGGATAAACAGTCCCGGCATGTGAGCAGCGTGATCTTATTTTCTCCCAGTTGTACTCCTCGCTGCTGCTCCGCTGCACACTGCAGCAGACGTGAGCTGCGAATCATGTGACATCACTCAGTACTTTCTGAGAAGGGCCTGTAAATTCCAGTAAGGATATATGAGGGGTGTGGGCCATGCATGTCACACTACTCCCATCAGCCCGCGAGATCTGGCCGCAGAACGCTGAGACGTCAGGCATGTGGGCGTCACTCTTACGCGATGGTGTTGTCTGGTGGGGCTGAAGCATGCTGAAGCAGGGCCTCCCCCTCTGGGAGTATTCAAGTTAACTACCTCTGGCATGAAATGGGGCAAAAAGTTCAGACAGGGTTTAACCTAGTCCACGACAGCTGTCAGAGTCAAGGGCGAGAAGAAGAACACAACGATTTTTCCTTGTGTAGTTTTACGTGTTGCACTTTTATGGGGTGCAGCTAGCAAAATGAGAAGCGGCCCGGTCTTTCTCCTGGATTTGTTTTCTCAATGACAAACTGGCAGAAATAGATGCATATAGATACTTTATAAAAGACACCATACAGTAAATCGTTAGAATTCTTGTAGCTATGGGTATCTGCCTTATTAATTGAGAGTAAAGGAAGGTATGTATATATATATGTATATAGAAGGAAACAGACAGAGCTTTCTGTCCCTGCTCAATGTTAATTTCTTCCATTTCTTATGCGCGTCTACTGAAAGCTAACAGAACGAAACGGAGCAGTACCACCACAAATTGTTAGGGGGCAGTGTAGCCAGCAGTGTAAGTGAGACATCTACAGGACTCGAGGAAGACAAAAGATAACGATGGCCAAACTTTTTGAGCAGAGACTTTGGGAGTTGACAAGAAACAACAGACGCCTATATGATGTGTCTGTTGTTGTCAAAAACTGGTGACTCTGCGCTGCCCTCTAGCAGGTGTATTGCTCAACAACCACACCAGGACGCATGGCAGTGTGTGTGTGTGTGTGTGTGTTTGGTGTGTGCTGTGACGGTTACATCGTTTGAAATTGGATGCATCTCTTTTTATACGTAAAAGAAGAAGTGAGACATAAACAATGACCAAAAAAAATCCAGCAAGAGAATGTGTTACAATAGATAATAATTTCAGTAACGGACTTGTAATCAAGAGTAGTTCTGTAGTTATTACAGTAAAGATTGTACATGAAAACTAATTAATGTACTTTAAAAGAGACACAACTACCACATCTACAGATTCCTTAGACATTTGTCGTTATACATGCTGCTATAACCTTTCAAAACCCTGCTTGTACATTAGCAGGTTTTCCTGTGACCTTCTCACTACCATTACAACGTCACATCCCTCTGTTGTCTTGGATTTTAGAAATGTAATGGGGCTCATTACCTTGAATTAAAACTGACATCGGTCATGCCGTGTGAGTGTGTGTGTGTGCGTGTGTGGTGCCTCAAAGTCAGGGGTAGACATTTTCTTTCTTTCACCTCTCCTGTGTTTTTTTTCCGCCTCAGCTGAGTGGAAAACTAAAGATCTCATTATCAAAGGCTGCTGGCAATATGTGCATAGCTAGAAGTGCAATGTCTTTCACAACAGCCGAGTAGAAGTCGCCCCAGAGTAGATCTGAGGCAGACAGTTCACAGTTAGTACTGATTGTTGACAAGATCAGCATGAAAAAACAGATCTGAAACATATAATAAGTGTTGATTATAGCAAAGTGGTAACCATGCCTGGACTTGTTTGTCTTTGTTTAAATGGTGAACTTGAGGGGGGTTTTATTTTTAAGATTTTTTTCACCAAATTTGAATATTCTGATTATGGTTCAGATCGACATTATGTCCCCTACGTCAAATGACCGACATTACCCGGACCTTTTTGAAAATAACACCATTGCGAAGTTTACGCCCTTCAAAAAAAAAACGGCATTATATCAAAAACATGTAGCCTGTCTACAATTTTCACTTAATGCAACTGAGGTCAGAATATTCAACATGTCTGGGTTACATCTGGAGAGGACGTTATGTTTTCATCTGCGTCTGTGTGTTTGTTTGTTAGCAGGCTTTCTCTCAAACTAAACCAATTTCCATTAAGTTTTATGGTGGCGCATGACCCAAGAAAGAATCCATCAAATGTTATAGCAGATCTGGAGAAACAGACCAATGTGGGAGTTTTTAACATAGCAAGATATGGTGTTTGCTGAAGTATGCCCTCTCCAATAGACTTGTAGTAAATGTTTGCTTATGACCTTGTTTGTGTAAAGGTTTTTATGTCAGTGTCTTCTGTATACTATTCTTAGTCTTTATTTGGTTAATATCGGAATGTTGGTGTCCTTGATAACGTGTCTGGTGTTAAGATGGACTGAATCAGATACTGGAGAAATCTTTTCCATGGAGACGCAGGAAACAGGAACTTCTCCATCCAACTCAAGACTCATGAGCAAGTGTGTGTACTTGAAGTGAAGTTGTGTTGATGCTGCGCATCTGCTTGTTCAGACGTCTTTGGAGACAAGGCCAGCATCGTAACTGTAATTAAACTCCGGCACACACCAAAACACATCTATATAAACTCCTTTTATATGCAGAATTATGAGGTTCCACTCAGCTGTCGGAAGCTGCAGAGCGAGCCAACGTGATAATGAAAGGGTGGCAGACATGTCTGTATACAGCAGGTGCTAATGAATGGGGACAGCCAACCACAAAGCAGCTAGGGCTCTTTAATAATCCGCGACCTGTCTTTAAGTCATTTTCTCTTTTAAGTGAGGATAGGGTATTGAAGGGGCGAAGGGGGGGTGACACACTTTCAATCTACAATACAATCAGAAAATGATCTTAAGGGAGAGGAGCAGGGTTAATGATGGGCTTCTGTCAGGGTCTGTTTAATTCAGTGAGTCACTGCTGGTGTTAGAGAACAATGTTTACATCAGGCCTGACCAGGGCTCCTGTTCTGGGAATGATATATATTTTTTTTTGGTTGTTGTTTTCTTTTTGAGTAACTCTACACTTCCTTCCTCCTGATCCTGTTCCAGTCCGCCTCTAAGCTCCAGCCTCCAGCACTACAGTCTCATTACAGCCAATTGGAGTAGTACAGAGGAGGGACTGAGCCCCTGTGTGTCTGTGTGCGTCTGTGTCTGCGGCTTAAAGCCAAAACAGCCCCTCTGTAGTGAAGTTACGTAAGGAAGCGGAGGAACGTTTCCTCCTTTACTGGCAATGTTACTCATCCTCCCGAGGAACTAATCTGTCGTCCTTCCCTTTTTCGTTTCTTTCATTGCAGGGGAGGTATTTCCATAGAATTGTGCAAAGTGTGACGCATCTTCTTTTTTGTTGGTGTGTTACTTTTTGTTTCTCTTCAGCTCTAGTGAGAATTGTTCTTTTTTAAACAGTTTTGGAGAATGAAGCCAAACATGTGGAAAAGTATCGCTGAGGAACGACAGTGAGCTTTTTTGAACTTATCACTGCAATGCTGCGATAGCCTTATGATCTTCCCTTTCCTCGATCAAAGCGTGTTTGAAAAATGTATTAAAAATTACCTGAGTTAATAATGCAGAGGGAGCGTTACATAACTGTTTTAAAACTCACTGCCTCAGCAGTCTTGAGAAACAAAAGCTCCTGACGTGTGCGTGGTCGTTTTCATTGACCTTGCCCTGAACTCCAACCCCTCGACTCGGTCCTCACCCACCCTTCCCGAGAGCCTGCTTCACATTTAACTCTTTATAAATCTACCCATTATCATGTGCCCGACCCCCCCCCCCCTTCCCAAGTCAACTTGGCAGTAACCTGAACAGAGGGTGCAAATGCTTTACTCAAGAGCAGGACCTCCAAAGCTGGTGTTCCTCTTAATCTCGCTGCGTGACCATGTGCAGAGCACAAAGGCAGCTCTCGCACAGGCAGCAGAGGCCCCCTGCATGTGACTGTGGCGGAGAGGGAGAAAGAGCGAAAGAAAGAGAGACAGAAAAATGTTGCAGAGGCGTCAAACAGGCCCTTGTTCTGATGTATTCTTCCATCAGAACAAGGGCCTCATTTGCAGCGGCCGGTGTGGCTCTCAAAGAGAAGAAACAGTGGGTTTTGAGGGTGAGCTCGCAGCCGACACATTGTGGCAGCCACATTGTGAGGGCTTCGTACTCAGCCAGTCAGATGCACTGATGTGAAATTAACAGCGTTACCCGGCGCATAATAGCCTCGCCGAGTTATTGTGTCAAGGCCCTGCTTGCTCTCCTGGCGAGCACAGAAACCAACAACACAGAGGGTTGAGCTCTGCAGCCGAGCGAAGCACAGAACACAAACACACTTTTACATTAAATACATCAATAATTAATCAAACCTATTTACACGGGAGCTCACACACGGGACTTTTGTCTTTTTATAATTGTGATATTTGTCTTATCCACTAACATTACAGGAACAATGACTTGAAATGCATTGTTTCCTGTTCTGCACGTATTTGTAATGTTTTGTGAAAAATCTATATGGTTTATTTGAGTATTACACTGATATTTAACATTAACTCACTCTTTTCTTCCCGACTCTCTGCCTGCAGTCGACCTGTTGAGTGCTTGACCTGTGTCAGAGCCCAGCGATGTGGATCTGCATGGTTTACAATGAGACGGACACTAGCGTGGACTTCCGCCTCTGCCAGGACTTTGGCCTCATCCTGTCAGTCTTCTCCCTCGTCTACCTCCTGGTGTGCTTTCCACTGGGGCTGTGCTACAATGTTCTGCTGGTCGTGGTCAACCTCTCCAACAAGGTGTCCATGACTATGCCCGATGTGTATTTCGTCAACATGGCCATCGCGGGCATCGTGCTCAACCTTGTAGCGCCCGTGGAGCTGCTGAGCTCGACCTTCACCCGCTGGCACTTATGGGAGTACAACAACGAGGTCTACATCACCCTGCTCATCCTCTTCAACATCTCGTCACTGGTCATCATGTATTCCACCACGCTGCTCAGTCTGGACTACTATATAGAGCGAGCGCTGCCTCGCACGTACATGTCCAGCGTGTATAACACAAAACATGTGTGTGGGTTCATCTGGGGCGGTGCAGTGCTCACCAGCTTCTCCTCGCTGCTCTTTTACGTGTGCAACCACATCTCCACCAAGATGGTTGAGTGCTCCAAAATGCAGAACAAGGAGGCGGCAGACGCCATCATGATGTTCATCGGCTACGTGGTTCCGGCTGTGGCCGTCCTCTATGCCTTTGTGCTCATTTTGCGCATTAGAAAAGAGACAACGCCTCTGGATCAGGACTCCGCTCGCTTGGACCCTTCCATCCACAGGCTGCTGCTAGCCTCAGTCTGTGTGCAGTTTGTACTGTGGACCCCATACTACATGACCCTGTTGGTACACACTGTAGCTGGTGCGCCGGGGTACGTAAGCAATGCACACTACTTACCTACCTATTACTTCTTGAAATGTGTGTCCAAACTGCTGGCATTCTCAAGCAGCTTTGCGATGCCTCTCATGTACAGGCAGATGAACAAAAACTTTTCCAACAAGCTCCAGCGGCTGCTCAGGAGGCTGCACTGTGGAGGCCGCTCTTGCCCTCACGAACGCTCAAACGTGCAGCAAGTGGTGACGTGAGGTCAGCCCCTGGGAGATCACTGACGCACCCTCCCATTCCCCTCCCACTTCCACCTCATGGCCTAGCCGGCACTTAACCCCCACCTGCCCCCACAGAGCCAGTATCTGACTGCTGTCCCTCGCTGCTCTGGACTGTGTTAAGAGCGACCTAGCTGACTGGGGAATCGCCTGTCACCTTCCAAAACTGGATCTGATATATATCCTCCTCTGCAGTGAGAGGACAAACCAAGCAAAAAACCACTAAGTGCTGTTATTTCTTGTCACAGAGTGAAGCTCTCCATTAAGATATTCTGGCTTCTAGTTTCAGGGCAGTACTTTCGGCAGAATCAGCCAATAACGCAAAGTATCCTGTTAGCAAGGGACTCCCAATCACTATACCTCTGCACTGGGTGTTTTTTTGTGTTAAGTTGTTTTCCTGCTGACAGCGTGCAAGTGTGGCCAATGCATGACAGCCTGAATTTCACTGTTAAGTGACAATATGCTATCAGATACAGTATATTTTTAAATGTCTTTAGTGTTTCCCTCCAGCATGAAGCTACCACCCCCCCCCCCACACACACACACACACAAACACACACACACACACACACACACACACACACACAAGCAGAAGCAGTAAAGCTTTAAACTTAAATTATGAAGTGACGCCAATTTGTTTTGTTACTGAAGAGAAAACTCTGCATTGACGGATGGCGACTGGTAGCAACCCTCCGCAGCTAATGAACTTGTGTTGTGTGTCAACATGGCAAAGCACCGCTCGGCGCTGCTGGTGAAGAGCTCTGTCTACTGCCCTGAAGCTACAGGCCTTGATCACTTGAAAGAAAAGACAGTTCTACCTTTGCAGAGCTGAATTCTCCTTTTTACTTAAATGCGTGGAGAGTGATTCCTCATTATCAGTGCAAATGCTCTTTACATTTCAAAGGTGAAGTACAGTTGTTCATGTACTCTTCAAGATATTGTATCTTCTCTATTGATACCAGCACTACCCTGTAGCTATAAGTAGGCGCTAGTTTGAAGACATGTTCTCATTTCATTTTTTTTTTTTATAGTTTTGAGTTCTGAGGTTTTGATCCACTCACAGTCAGAGAGAGATTATTCTTGCATATGTGAAGCTCCACGTTATGAAATATATAGTGTACACACCCACACCACTTGGAAGCGACACATGAAATGCTCATATAAAGCTTGTATTCAGGTTTCAGACATAACCGGTATACCTCTCTGCTGAAATCACATCACCTGTTATCCACGCGCAGCTCAAATCAACTCATTTGATAAAAAGAAATCCTCTCATTAGTCTGAGTGGAGAGCCTCAGCCCAGTGTGTGATTTGTTGAAATGTGTTTCGCATCTGCTGGAGCTATGCATGCGGTGTCACATTGGGTCAGTCAAGTCCGCACGGAGTCACAGAGAAGACCCCGAGGAGGCGGTGGAATGTACATTCCCTAAATCGCATGCCCACTTATGAGTGGTTGAGAGGTTTTGTCCAGGTGGAAATGTGTCACCATAAAAAAAACCCAACAACCTTCACTTAAGTATGAAAGACTCACCTGCCAAGCACCTATAAACAGCGTGTTTGACACAGAAGTAGTGTTTGATCTGTAAATTCTGCTCAGATGCATCAAGGTTAACTGCACGTTTTTTGGCAAAAGCTCCTTTGCTCTGTTGCCGGCCACTAAGTGAACGGACAATTGTAATAGAGATGAATACCAGTTATAAAAATGAACAATAAAATGTTGTTCTTGCATTATGAGGTCTGCGCATTTAGTTTATTCACTGGTAAATCCCTCTCTAACACTCAATGATAATCACTTATATATGTAAAAGGTTGAACTTTACAAACAACTGGCTTTGACTGTTAAATGCAATGGATTTCAAAGTAATTTAAAGCTTCATAGACATGTGCAGTTATTATTAAGATTATAATATAACTTTACATTTACACATACTCACAAACCAGGAATATTTTGCTTCTAGGAATGTGGTATGAAACAGTGTCCAACAATTGACTCTCGCTTCAAAGCTCCACCATCACTTATGTGTATCTGCAATCAGCCAGTAGGAAGTGAGTGTTTGTTTTCAACTGAAACCGTGTGTTTACTTTAAGCGCTTCAGTATCTGCTGCCCCCATTTCTAAAGAAAATGACATATTTTGACTCAGTTAATCATTATTTAGCCTCCGTTCAAAGTCCTGATGCTCACTATTTATTTAAGACTGGGAGTCAAAACAGCACTATGTCAAATGATGAGTGGTGTGAAATGTGGAGAAGGTGGTGTCCAGACATGTCCACGTTGTTTTTACCAAAAATTCAACTAATACTTAATCAGTAGGTCACACACTGACACTTGAATTACAGCGGACAGAATCAAATGTTTCCTATAATATCATTATTTGATCCTTTGGTGTTTTTCTGCAGATAAAATTGACAAACTTGATGTCAATTTGCCTTTAATTTCATGACAATGCATCGAAGTCGAAACATTGGAAATATAGTTATTTTGATTTCAAAATATTTTTAGGCTTCTGTATCTTTTAATCTAGGTCAGAATTTGCATTTGTGACAATCATGGGGATTTTAAATCGATGTAAAGTGTTAGGACCATTTAACTTCATCATGTTTACTGCACTACCTTGACTCAAATTACACAAAAACCTTAATGAAATATCGAAATGATCGGTCTCGGTAATAATTATCAGCCACCATAAATTGACTAACTGCACCATCTTCACAACTGACAAGTAAAGCTTGATCAAAGTGGGTTTGGAATCACACGAGTGCTCTGTCTGTCTGGGTTCGGTTTCTTATTTCAGAGGGGCCATATACACTCACATCATTGCAAAGAAATGTGAGTGATTACCACTGAGCTCAGTTGAATAGCGGAAACAGGCCGAACAGTTTGAGTTTTTTCGAATGTATGCAGATGTATTTTAGCTGGCAAAGCCTCAGAAGTCGAGTTGAATCCACTTTTCAGATGTGATGCTTTTTACGACTGTGTATGCAAGTGTAAATGTCATGTGTATATATGTTGTATGTGAGAGATTTACAGGAAGACGACACGCTCTTTCAAGTAAAAAAAAGCATACAGTATTATTTTTTTGAGAGATATATTTAGATTCTGTAAGTAATCTACCCAACTGAGTCAAAGACTGAATAAACAATAAACTAACAGGGATGTTACCTCTCGTTTTTATACTGATGATAATGTGTTGAACTAGAAGGAAACTGTAGAGCTCAAAACTCAACCAAGGCCCGACAGCCCCCTTGAATACAATCAGTTCAATTATTTCTTTCATCAAGATCCATAAATTATGCTGCGCTCTTTTCCGGATCGGAGGTCGAGTTACGAGTACAATGGAAAGCAGCATAAACCCTTGAGAAAACTGAGAAAATCCACCCCTTGATCCAGATCAGCATCAAAATGAATTGGTGCATCTCCCCCCATGTTTTGTTGAAATCTGTTCTGTTGTTTTTGTGTTATCTTGCTCACAAACAGATGAGGACATATCCTCCTTGGTGGAGTTAAATATCAATACTGCTGTCTGGGGCTGACGAGTTCACCAAACACGACAGGTTTCAGGGGGACTGTATTTGGATTCGCTCCTTTGTCTTCAAAAATGTCCCCTGCTGCTCGGCTACATTGTTCGACTTTGCTTTTGTCTACAACTCGAGTTCATCGAAACAAAATACTGTTGGATTCTTGTCTTCAAGCCTCTAATCTAGTGTTCGGGTCAGGGCAATGGGCAAGTTGCATAGGTTCCTGCCTCCCTCTGATCGGCAGCCACAGTGGATGTGAGGGAATCTGCTCGCCAGCGGGTTTTTTGTGGCGCGACCCTTTAACCGTGACACACAGACTGCAGAAAATAGCACCTTTTCAGGCATTCTGAGAATTGTTATGTCTTCTGCGGGTCTGGCAGTCCATTACTGCTGCCATTCATAGTTGAAACAATGTTGTGTATAGGCTACATCTGATAACAATGCTGTGCACAGAGCCGCCTGCAAAAGGCAAAAAAAGAACCTGGAAAAAAACGATGTAAGGTTCCATATTGCAGGGAGGAGTAATCATAATGCACCAGCTTATTTTACTACAGCCCCGTTAATTTCTTACACACAGAGGCTACAACAATAACAACAATGCATTGCACAATAGTGTAGGTATTACGAAGGTGTTGAGAGCCAGAACTCAGAGCCAAACATGCGAGGTCCAGCAGGAGGAAGGGGAGGTCCTGAATTAAATGTACAACATCTGGAAATGATATGATAATGGAGTGAATTGAACATGGTTGTCATGGTTGCCGTTTCCCCCTCTGAGGACTAGAGTTTCAGGGGGGCTGTGACTGGAGTCCGTTAACTCAGGCAAACAACACAAAGAACACAAAACATCGGTGAGATCACTCGCTGTGAAGTTAGTTTGTATTTATGTGTTCTTTGTTTTGAAAGAACAGGAAGTTAATGCGACAAAAGGAAAAGTATGACATCATTTTTGTTTTTTCTTGTTAATTTGGCAACAGCTTTTCTCCAAAGTGACGCAAGAAGAGGCACAACCCAAGTCCCTGTGGATCAGGGAGAGGCCCCTGAAGAATGCATGACTCCATGTCCCACTTGACACAAGTGCGACATGGATGCAGGTGCACAAAGAAAAACATTAAGTGCCCGGATTTGTTTTTATTTTAGAGAGGGAAAGAAGATGAAATGCCCTTTGAAGAGTCTTCAAGCTAGCAACTGGCTGATCAACCAGAAATGTTCTAGTTCAAGATATGGTAAACTAGAGTGGCAGTAAGTGGAGCACATACCTCCGCCAAGATCTAACAGTCGCCTTATGAAACAAATCAGTTTTCTTCAGTTGCAGCTTGACTCCTTGACTATACCTGTGACAAACAAATCCACACTTGCTCGACCAATCAGGAGACAGTATCTGCTGTCAATCCTCAATTTAACCAATTAAAACCAAACTTATCAGAGACATGTACACTTTAAAATTACAAAGACAGAAACAAATTTATTTACATGTACTTTGTTTGCTTTTTGTTTGTTCCATGTTCCATCCACTAAAATGAAGGTGGGTGAAGGTATGGCCCATACAGCAGCCAACCACCAGGGGGCAATCAAGAAGATTTGGCTTCACTGTTGGGGAGCTGTCATCTCATTCATACAGTTTATGACTATTATTAATTCTTGGCTGGGAGCAGTTGCCAGGCAACCCCCGGAGAACAGAGGGTCACGCTAGCTGTTTCCCCCTTTGTCCAGTCTTTGTGCTAAGCTAACTGTAGCTTATTGTAATGAATAGACATGAGGGTGGTGTAGACTATCTCTCATCTAAATGTCCACATGAAAATTAAATAAGCTTTTTTCGATTTGTCTTGTTATGCCTTTAGTGCGTAACAGTACATTTACACATCATAAATGTAACTATTGAAACTGTATGCAGTAAGTCAAAAAATATACTGTGTGTTAATTCAGACGTTTCACATTGTTTCCCACAGGTTGGATTAAAGGGATAGTTCACCAACAAATGATGGAGGGATGGGTGAAGTGTTTGAGTCCACAAAACACTTTTGTAGTTTCAGGTGTAAACAGCTTGAAGCCAAATCCTATACAATTGAAGAAAATGGCGACCACATCTTCAAACGTAAAAAGAACCACAGAAAAAAAACATCATCAGCGTTGTGTCTCAAAACACTTCCCCCGCCCCTCCATAGTGGTGAGAATAGTGAGTTTTCATATTTTTTTCTATAAACTCTCCCCTTAAGCCTCAGTGAAACAGAAAAAGCTTTTAACTATACAGGCGTCTGTCGAGGAAACAGGGTAACGCTGACAAAGCACAGTTTTTAATGTGCTACATTAGTCTTAATGTTGTTTTTCTCCTTTAGGGGTTCCGCCAGACCAAAAGTATGAGGGTCAATTCCAGTCGCACATGCACCATCGAACACCAGACCACCTATGAAGTCAGAACAGTTGGCTTGCGGTTTTAAAATGTTTTATCTGGCTGTCAACCAGCTTTCACACACAGAGCCCGAGACCACCGTAGTTTTTCTCAATGTGGGCTGCAGGATGTAAAGAGGAGAGCGGGTTACAGTTGGTGTTCTAGAAATCTATATGCAGGCAAGTGTGTCAGAAGGAGAGAAGCATCTGGTGTAAAATCATAAATCCTTAAATCAACCAATGTGAACAAAAGTGTTCGAGAGATTGAAGAATATTCATAAAACAAAAGTAGAAATATCATGTAAGGAAGATGGAAAAGACAAGAAGAAAAAACACTGATGAACTGATTGTTATCGCGTGACATCATTGAAAACTCCACCCCAGAGACTTCAGGAGGGTTCGTCTATCTTTGAGTCACAATCTCACTTCAGCTCTGGGGATACAAGGGGACCCTGCAGGGCAGATGCTTGGAAAATGAATCCCACCTTTCCTCCCCGTCTGCTAGACTTGGCGTTCGCTCTTCAGAGAGGAGAGCAGAGAAATCAAATAAAAAAAACATGCACACTAACAATAAAATCCCAGCATCAGCTAAATATCAAACATGGCCCTGGAAGCAGTGCAGAGGAGCTGGATGGTGCAGGATGTTCCATCCAGAGGTTGTGGTTGTGGCTGCGGGAGATGTTGGACTGAGCCAGAAGTGCATGCGACTGGTAAGTGGAGGCAGATGAGGGTGTTGTACCCTCCCTCCTATTAGACCTCCCACTTTCACTCCCCCAACCACAAGCAGGCAAACCTCAAAACTTCCCATTAATAACACTGGTGATGTTGTCTCGCTCATTAGATGTGACTGGATGGGAAGTGCTGTTGTTTCGTGGAGGAGCCTCCTTTTCTTATGAGAAAACTGCAGAGTTATTATAATGATATGTTTTTACAGTTATGGTAGGATTTCATGGCGATCATAATAACAAACCGAGACCAATGCAACGCTTGGATTCTCCCTGTCATTTAGCGTATAATTCAATTATTTACCCATCAGCCTCTTTGAAAGTCTACATTCAAATTGATGTTTTCACCTCTCACCTGTTGATGCCTATAGCTGCAGAAAACCATCCTCGAAACCACATCATTGTTCCAGCCAGAGCCTGTGCAGTGATTCGAATTTGTCCTCATCTTGCCAAACGTTATTCTCAGTTTATGCCAGTGGGCCACCCAGTGGACACGAGCAGGGAGTGCAGCCTCTCTCACAACCCTGAGCAGAATGAATGTGGCGAGTGTGGTGGGTAAATCTAGATCATGGAGATAATGTGAAAGGCAGAAAGTGAGGCCAGTTAAGAAGGTAGGAGATTATACGCTCACAATTTCATCCATAATTCTGACAGGAAAAGACAGAAAACAGAACAAACAGTCACTATGAAATATTTTCAGGCAACTTTCAAACTATTTCCTCCAGTGGTTTGTATCAACCTTTCCCATCATGCATAATTTCAGCCAAGATTAGAAGCTGCAAAGCCGTGTGTCATTCGTAGGAAGTACATTTTCCAGATGAGGCTCACTGTTTACTTAACCTTGTGATACCGCACTTAATCAGTTCCCTGAAGTTACTTTCAAAATGTCACAACTCCTCTGTTTAGCCTATTTTTGTGTCTTTTTGTGCCTCATGAAATAAGTCTGTGATCTACTGGGTTTAAAACAGTATTATCACATATTTATTAGACACAACTATTTTCACCTCAGTTGAGGTGAGGTGAGGTCAAATATATTCGGCACTATACAGCTAAGATTCCCTGTTCTCCTTTTCTTCCTCTCCTCCTCTCCCCTCTCTTTCTCTCGTAAAAAATTCCTCTGGACTGATTCCCGCTTTCCCCTTATGCGTGTGAAGTGATGCAGACAGAAAACCTGTGATATCAGCTGTAGCTGAGAGAAATGGCAGAAATGTTTCCTCTATGTGACCACTCAAACTTTTATGCTCTTCTTTTTTTTGTTCTCATCTGCCCCCTCTCCTGTAAAAAACAACTCCAACTTGATTGTGCCAGCAAGGCGACCAGCTGCCTCTCTGACCCGATCTGCCCCTTCAGACCATCGCTGATGATCTGCTGCTCTATTTACTGACTCGCCGAAATCAGCTTCTGCGAGAAATGAGGCCTGGGTGCCATCTGCACTCAGCAACAAGTGGCGACCTGCTTCCGCAAAATGAAGCTAGCTATTGACCCCTGTGATTTGTGAATATGTGCTATATGAATCAAATTTGATTGGTTGATGATATAAAGGTATATTTGAGTGTGACCTAGCCAATAGGTATCACTCCATTTATAAAAAATGTATGAATCTATACACACACAAGCTCAGTATAGCTAATCTTCTATTAGTTGCTCATGAAATCGCCGGTTTTATACAGTTTAATAGGGTTTGACAAAAGCCTGCTTCTGTAATCCATCAATCCTAAAATAATTTAAGCGCGAAGTCGGCCCACCACGTCCAACCTTGAGCTACATGATCATGTGACAGACACACTGCTCTGCGAAACATGCACCCACTCCACATGGCTCTCCATTTGACACATTCGAAGCCCTGAAGCTGCAGCAGGCCCATCCCTGCAGACAGTGCTCCAGCTTCAGCCTGGACTTCCCTCTCCCCTCTGGCTGTCTGAGGATGAAGTTTAAATATATATATGTATATATATAGATATATAGATGTATATCCTGTTATATCAGTAGATTATACAGCTGATGTTTGTTAAAGCAGATGGTTCCTGTATATCTGAAATTATAGAAGGCGTCTGCACTTATTCCATCCAAAGAAACACTACACCAGTTTACACCGTATCAAACAGGTCTCCATAGTCACAATTTGGACACAAAGATTAGTTCAAATTATCTTAATCTTACTCCTTGCCCAGGAGCGCAGGGTCTGTTCTGTTTCCCTCTTATTGAGAGTGAAGGCCCCCAGTTTTTTCTACCTTAGCTAAATGTAATTGTTGCATTGAGGATGAACACTAAACAAGCAAGGAGCAGTGTCTTTCCTTGTATGTGGATAATCGACAGTCGATACAGATCAGTAGGAAAAACTCTTTTACAAATATATTGTTGGAAAAACTAAGAAAGGCTACGTGCAGTGTGTTTTCACGGTGCTTAAGAGTAAGAGCTGCTCAACCTGCAGGTGAACAAATGCT
This sequence comes from Pleuronectes platessa, assembly GCF_947347685.1. Taxonomy (NCBI): domain Eukaryota; kingdom Metazoa; phylum Chordata; class Actinopteri; order Pleuronectiformes; family Pleuronectidae; genus Pleuronectes; species Pleuronectes platessa. The sequence goes on from NC_070641.1 coordinate 12,650,030, forward strand.
GCAAGAAAGAATGAGTGGTTTCCATGACAACACATTGTATTTGTTCCTTTGCCGTCCAAACTTTACTTTTTCTTAAAAATTGTCAACTCATGCCAGTTCAGTTCCTGGATCTTTGTAGACGCTCAGTGGACATCGAAGGAGAGAAGAGGCAGAGAAAAAGGGGGGGAATCTGACGAAACATGGTGACAGTCTCCGGGTGACAGATCATCTTTTGCGTCTCCGTCCCTCCCGCCCTCCTCCTCCTCCTCTCCTTGTCCAGACAGGGTTGGGCCAAACAGCAGGTGGTGCAGAAGAGAAGCCTGCATTTGGGACGTACACACCACTGGTTCCCTGACTTCTGCACCGGACATCATGGAACAGCAGCAAATAACAATTGTTTCTAAGTAAGTGCTGTTTTGGGTTTTCCCGTCACTGTCATTATTTGTGGTCATAATGTTTTGCTTATGTGTTTTATTTGTACTTAATGTCAAGGACAGTTAACAGTAAAATAAAAACAACTCATAGATTCACTTTATACTTATTTATTATTCTATATAGTTTGAAAGGTGTAGATGGGGAATTCACGCTTGTATTATGATTCCAGTTGGATAATGAACGGTATATGATGTCCTCAACTAGCATCCACTAGCTCTTTATCATGTATCATTGCATGTGGGTGTCTGTGGTTTGTCAGAGAGCTTGTTTACATGATCTTAGTTCTCATTGAAAAAAGAAAGAAGAAAAAAGTGCAGACGTAAACATGCTCAGAGCAAAAAGAATTGTTTTAAAAGGTGTCTTACAAAAGATCCAGAGAGGAGGGCAGCTCAGGATCCATGTATCCTATAGGAATAGACCATAGATCGATATAAAGATAATAATTTGACCCAAATTAATAGGCACTGAATAATAATGAATACTTGAATAACATGAATGTCATGAATTACTAATAAAATATTACTTTGTTGGGTCATAAAACAATTTTAATCCTTAAAGTTTATTGTTTTTTTGTTGGATTTTCTTTCACTCTGAACATTAAAAAGGAAAAATCATTACGTTTCTCATGCTGTCAAATATACCAACATATATACATGATTTATTTACTGAAGAATATAATTTCAAAATTTCAAAACTACAGCAGATATGTTTCCAGTATTTTTCTGTTAACTGTACATTATCTTATCGACTTGGACTCTCATGTGTACACATGTTGTACACGTGCTGATCTGCTGCTGTGAAGACAGCTGTTAATAGGAATACATTAATATTGCAAGCTGTTTACTGTGGTCGGAGTAAAACCCTTGGGTCTGTGAACGTGTGTGTCAGTCATGTTTGTCAACCAGACCTCAGTCTTATAGCACAGGGGAAACTCTGGGTTCTCTGGGGCCTCATGATGGTGGAAGAGGACGTTTATAATGTTAATACAACACATGGATTTTTGCCTTATATGCAAGAGAAACTTGTTGTGTGTTCCGCAGGTCTCAGAGGTCTGTTAAATTTTTAAAGGCAATTTTTTTTTTCATCTGAGTAATTAATAGTCATCAAGCCCAGTTTTAGTGAGCGCAGATTGGCTGAGGATTTCTAAGATGGAATTTCAATGCATCTGTTTAAGTCCAAAGCTTGAATGTTAATGTGCTCAGTTAGTTGTGTTCCATGTCATTTCAAATCCCTTTAAATAACTCCCCAGAGTAAAGCTGTAATTCTCATACCTGTTGTTTAACATTTCAACAGATTTAAAACGAGTGCAAGCTGCTATTTTTATTCTGATTTGAATGCAAACAACGAGATGGATTTTTTTTTTCTTCAAGTTTCGACACCTAATTCTCTCCCATGTCCTCTTTATCTTCCTCCCCTCCTCTCCACAGCTCAGGTGTCACAGCAGCAGCGTCTCTGGCCGTGTCTCGCTGAATAAAGATGCACGTGGACCTGGAGAGACAAAGCAGCACTCAAATGAGATGACTCAAAAGAGGAGAAAAAAACCCACCTTTTAATCTCAGGTCAAAAGTTTGGTACGGCGTGAACAATGTGAGTCGTCGTATCAAAAAGGACAGAGCCGTTTTTTAAGCCATGGAGGTGCCTTTCGGGTGTGTCAGGAATCTTTTGGTAGATGAACCTTGACGACAGGATGGAGTCAGACGGGCCGTAAATGTTTCTGCCCCCCTCATCTGACGTGTGTCAGCATGTCAACGCAGCATAGATGATTTACCCTTTAAAGAGACACAACTGGGAACCAACCTGGTCCGATGATGTAGCAGCTACAGGTGACTTAGATGTGGGCTATGATTCAAGACAGTGCAACCACAGTCAGTATGGAAGTGCAGACAACCTCTCTGGTCTGGATATATGTGAACAGGACAGAACAACTGAACTCTTCCTATGAACACAACACGACAGATCTGACTGAAAGCTCAAACACCTACCACTCTTACACGATTGGTCTCTTCCTCTCCTGCCTGTACACCATCCTCCTCTTTCCTATTGGATTTATTGGTAACATCTTAATCCTGGTGGTCAACCTGACCCACAGAGAGAAGATGACCATCCCTGACCTTTACTTCGTCAACCTGGCGTTGGCCGACCTCATCCTGGTGGCGGATTCCCTCATCGAGGTCTTCAATCTGAACGAGAAGTATTACGACTACGCCGTCCTCTGCACCTTCATGTCCCTTTTCCTCCAAGTCAACATGTACAGCAGCATCTTCTTCCTCACGTGGATGAGCTTTGACCGCTACATAGCCTTGGCTGGCTCCATAAGCAGCAGCCCGCTGAGGACTATGCAGCATGCCAAGCTCAGCTGTGGCCTAATCTGGATGGCCTCCATCCTGGCCACCCTGCTCCCCTTCACCATTGTGCAGACCCAGCACAGGGGTGAGGTGCACTTCTGCTTTGCCAACGTTGTTGAGATCCAGTGGCTGGAGGTGACCATTGGCTTTTTGGTGCCCTTCTCCATCATTGGTCTGTGCTACTCTCTGATTGTACGCATCCTCATGAGGGCCCAGAAGCACCGCGGCCTGTGGGCACGGCGGCAGAAAGCCCTGCGCATGATCGTGGTGGTGGTTCTGGTGTTCTTCATCTGCTGGCTGCCAGAGAACGCCTTCATCAGCATCCAGCTGCTGCAGGGCACAGCTGACCCATCGCAGAGGACTGCTACCACCCTGTGGCATGACTACCCGCTCACAGGCCACATTGTTAACCTGGCAGCTTTCTCCAACAGCTGCCTCAACCCCATTATCTACAGCTTTCTAGGAGAGACCTTCAGAGACAAGCTGCGGCTCTTCATTAAGCAGAAGGCCAGCTGGTCAGTAGTCAGCCGCTTCTGCCGCCACAGCCTTGATATACACCTCCCTGTCAGGAGTGGGGTGTCAGAGGTGTGACTGCTTAGAAGAGGGACAACCGTTGTGAAACTGAGGCCACAGAATATCAACGTGTTATATCAACTAGGGTGAAATATGACCTCAGATTTCTTTCTGCTGTTGATTAGCTTTTTCTCATAGTGACTCAGTTAACCTGCTCACTTTCTGAACAAAACAACAAAAGCATCAGGAATGTGCACTCAAAGGATGACAATGACTCAATGTGTGTATCTTTTCAAGTAGATAACAATGCACATACAGTACTAAAAGCAATTTTCATGTTTATCCGCATCCTGGACTGCTTTCTTTAATTGGAGTTGGTGTGTTATTGCTTCAAAGAGTTAGCAAGTTTGGAAAGGCAGGCAACAACAAGTGAAATGCCAGCAAAATGTCAGCATCCACCCCAGGAGCACAGCCTGTGTGCAGATGTAACTTATGCATAGAGCCTCAGAAGAAGAGGAACGGTGTAAGTGTGTGAGACAGACAGTAATGGAACATTTTACATGAGTGACCTCTCCTATAAATCTTCCAGAACATTGTGCGGGTCTGTGTTAGAAACGTCGAACGCAAAAACAACATACTGAGAGGAAATAATGCGTCATATAAAATCTAATCAGGACGTCCATTTTAGCTGCAAGACAAGGGTCATTTCAGGTGAAACCTTTGTGTATCTGCATGAAGTTAAAATCAACAAAAGTGGCTTTTTTCAAGATAAACAATATTAGTTCAGGATATCATAGATAAGGAACAAATTTGAATACAATACAGGACCGGCTACTTTGTACTTTTTTGACACTTTTATTTTACTCTGATTGCAAAACAAATGGCATCATTGTATATCAAACAATCTTTTGACAATGCAATCAAATGTTCACAAATGTGCTTCTCTATTTGATAATAAAGAAAATGCTACATTTTCTAGGAATTTACCGAGAAATTTGTTATTCAATTCCAATAACAACAAAAATTGAGATTTTTTTAGATAAAGATAATTCAAATCGGTTTTCTACACAAGGGTTTAAGAGGTTATATAATAATAATAATAATATCTTACATTTGTATAGCACCTTTCACAGGTTTCAAGGACGCTTATACTGTATGATATATTTAAAGGGTGATGCACCCTTTATTTCTTACTTGTTGTATTTCAAATTGTGGTCAAGCTATGAGGTGAGTTATGGGTATAAATATGTGATGCCATTTTTGGGAGATTCATATCTTGCGGTAATGTGGGAATCGGTGAGTGCTCATTTCAAAGATGGCTGAGTTATTACCCCAGTTGTCAGATCCCGTTTGCATGACGGTGCGGAGCGAAGAGGCAGGTGTTGTTTCGCCTGGAGTGGATGAGACGGACTAAACATATCATTCGATGTTGATAACGTGAAGCAGCTTAAATCTTCTTTTCTTAACTTTCTTAACATATTTTACACTGATAATTAACGGCAATAAATGGCAAAAGCTGGATGAAGGTAATGGGCCTGCGAAGAAATAGATTACAAGAAAAAGTCTTCATCTGCACATTTGTGGCCTATTTATCTGACTGTGAACTGGTTCAACTAATTCTTTGAAATACAAAAACTAACATTTGTCATCCACTAAGTCATCAAGCAGACTCTCTTGATTCAAGTGTGTTTGGCTGCACGAAGATGTGTATGAACGCATTAATCACAGGTTCATGAAATGCACATCACCAGGCTACACAGGTGCAGTATTAACATGTTTGAATCGTAACCTATGAGAGGCCTGACTGGATAAAGTCATTGTCATAAAGTTTTACAGCCTCTTTATTTGTTGATCCATCAGGACAAACATTATAAATTCTTTTTTTGTCATAATCCTTTTTTTTTTTTATTCTCATTCAGTCGTGCCTCCATTCATCCTTCTATACTCAAATATAAAAACATTAGAATAATATTGATTTTGTCATTTATATTTTTTGCAAACCAGACATTATCATCTAGAACAGCTTCTGTGCTTCAGGGATATTCAATAAATGAGGGTGTTTTTTTTTTTGTATTGACTAGAAGAATACAGAAATACACAGTCATGCCTCGGCTGAAGCTCATTCCATATATAAAGTCTGTGTATTGCCAGCCTGTGGTGAGCCTGTGCGGTGCTTGTGCATGAGGCAGCCAGAGATAATGGCGTGACTGGGAGAAACAGGAGTCCAAACCACAAACTGTTATTCCAGCTGTAACCGACCCAGCAGCCTGGGAAAGCAGCACTGGGGATAGATTGAGTGATTGTTTATTAGAGGTCTGCAAAAAAATGCCAAACTTGTTGCGGTGCATGTTACTAAAGATTCTTTCACGTGATGTTTCCATTACACAAATTCGTGTCCCATATCCTCACCATGCAAACTGCCACTCAGCCATGTTTTTCTTCTCACAAAGACAGGTTTAAGTTTGTATGTTTGTATGTTTGTGTGTGGATTTGCAGGATATTTGGTGGCTAAAATCTTTTGTTAACAGAAACCGTTTCTAACAAAGCCACGCCAACAAGAGGAAAGGTGGGTAACAACATGATCTGAGCTGTCAACACCTGCATCAGAGCCCAGGCCCACCAAGTTCAAACCCAAAGGGAGAAGGACAGGATCATCTTTACATCACACATACGCACATGCACACACATACAGAGCCAAGCAGGGAGATGCTGTGAGAAGAGGCTGACAGTGGACTGTGTGTACAGCTGAGGCTACCGAGGGAGGTTAAAGGTTTGTGGCCACTGACGTCACTGAAAGGAAAAAGGGTGTGACTTTTACCCTCGCTTACATCCACAATGCTTCCACTGGATGATGCTACACAATAATGAACTTGATCGTAAAAACAGACTGGTAAAAGGTCACAATATAAAGTATATTTTTGTTTATATCATTCATGTATGAAATCAGAGTGGTTTATAATGAAGGGGATGTACATGGTCGCAAAACCAAATGATGAGGGTAATAGAATCTAGAGACAAATACGGAAGCTTTTAAATCAATTAATTTAAAGGTCAAATCATGAACAACAGTGCAGGCTGATAGTGCATTATATCTCTGCAGTGATGCTCAAAGGCATCAAGTGCAAATACATAAGTTAAAAGTAAGAGATCGAACTCAAAAATCCATATGTGATAATGTAGCATTTTGGTCAGAGAGGAGAACCTTTCTAAGCCTGCAGCAACACAATAAAAACTTAGGAGAATCGAAATGTTTCCGCACAAAGGTGACCACGTTTTCTTACGTAAGAGAAGGTGAAGTGGGCAGGGGGTGGGGTATGTCAAAGTAATTACAACTGGATAGACCGGGCTTATGCATAATTACAAGGAAATGCACTCAGTGGACCTCAGCAGCTGAATAATGGATTAGACTTATAATTGCATTAGTAAGTTAAAACCCTAACGGGAAAAAGAGCTGAATACAACAAATTAGCTTTTCCAGATTCAGAGGGAAAGAAAGGGGATTGGAGTTTGACGTGCTTCAGCGGTGATGAGGCCGGCCCTATCAAATAGCCGGACACCAGGAGGCTGTTTGCAAATTTGGATATTAAGGCAATTTGAATAAAAATGAAATAATGGTTAACACAGATGCGTGTATCAGTCCAATTTGGAAAAGGACAAAGAAAAACAAATGGGAGCTCCAAAACCTATAAAAAGAATTGTATCACTAACTCTACAATGCATCATATTATATTATATCATATATGTGATATGACTGAAAATGGCACATACATTTAGCGGACACCTGTCGCCAGGTTTAGAACTAGAAGTGAACATGACCACCTGTAAGAGCCTCACATGGAAAAGCCACGTGAGGCCTTTCACACCACCCCCACCCCCACACTCTCCCTCACCTTCATTAGCTTTTACTGTGATATTCACAGAGCTAAACAAAGTCACATTTACACACAGATACTCGCTTTCTTAATTAGGATGCAACATGTGAGGGGGGGGTTGATGACTGCAAAACATAAAACCTATAGACCCTTTTAGTTTGTAGGTGTTTGAGGGTATAAAACAAAAGGAAGACACTCCTCACAAAAAGTATTTATTGTATTGTATGTTGGCATAAATATATACGTTACAATTTAATCGACTTAAAAGATACTCAGTTCTGTCACTGATAATTAAAGTTGCTGTTGAACCTGTGTATTTAAAATGTTAAGTTCTAATTGTCTTCTAATGCAGCTGGGGAGGTTTTTCATAACTGCCAGCCTTTTGTTGATCATATGTTGATTGTAAGTTATTGCTCCTCTGGCTGTGAGTCCTTTTATTTGACAAATTTAAGCTCAGGTAAGATCATTTAAGTATTGTTTTTGTAAATAAGAACTTTGTATGAAAAGATCAAAACCAAACAAACTTTATTTTACATCATATTAAAAAATTAGTCATTTGATTTGTGTATCTGCTTTGAATGTGAATATAATATTGGCATAATATAATTCAATATATGGTAAATGATGCTACTAATTAAGACTATAGTTTAAAGACAACACTTTTTTTGTGCGGTAGATAGATAGACAGGTAATGTTGACATAAGTAGCAGTCGTTCAATTCAATTTTGTTTATATAGCACCAAATCCTAATATATATTATCTCATGGCACTTTACATTAAAGGTCAAGACGTGTATTTCTTATATTTTGAATTAAATATTGAAATATAGAATGGAGAATATGGAATATGGAAAATGCTAGATATGCATGTGGACCCATAACCTCGGTATTTTTATTTGTAATGTCTCAAATGTTTTTTAAAAAAAGGTTTTAGTTCAGAGGGGGGAAGACAGAGGTGAGAGGGTGTGTGTACGAGAGTTGAGGAACACCGAGCCGCAGGGGGCGCCGAGCAGCGCCCCTTGCGGCTCTGCTCGGGAGTTCTGCGTCGCGCTTGCGTGCGGGGCGGACGTGCACGCACGCGAGCAACAGATCCCGGGGCGCATGCGCAGTCCATTGTTTTGACTGAAAATGCCGTCGGTTTCGAAAACGGCGGCCAACGCGTCTCCCCAGACCGAGAAGCCTTCGCACTATACGTGAGTGGAACCGCCGCCGCAGAGCGCGGGGGATCGGGGCAGAAAGCAAACCGCGCTGCTCGTCGCGTGCAGCCGCGCGCTCGCCTCCGCCGCGTTCCTCAACTCTCGTGCGTGCGTTGACAACATGGAGCTTTTCCTGGCTTTGTGGCTGCCTCCTGTCACACGTCGGACACACACTGCGCGCTGGACCACCGCAGCGCGTCGCCCCGCTGCCCCTGCGAGCCGCCACTCGGTACCGGAAACGTGTTTTCACCGAGTTGCGGGTTTGTTGTGGGCGCTGCGCCGTCAACTCGCGCCGCTGCTGCTGCTGCTACCCCATTAGCAAGGAACTCGCTAACCAGTCCGCCTGTGAAGAGCTCGGCCTGATTTTTGAGTTCCCCCCCCTCGCTACGCACACAAACACACGTACGCTCCCGGGCACAACAGCAGCACTACGCGGGGATTCTTGCGCAGCGCTGTCTCTGAATAGCGTTCTTCACGTTAGCGAACCACAGAAAACAGCAGCCCTGAACTTTTCTCTGTGTTTACCGCCGAGCTGACCGATCCTCACGCTACGTGTTGCTCCCCCCTCATCTGTTTCAGATACTTGAAGGAGTTCCGGACGGAGCAGTGCCCCTTGTTCCTCCAGCACAAGTGCACGCAGCACCGACCCTTCACGTGCTTTCACTGGCATTTTCTCAACCAGCGGCGGAGGCGACCCATCCGGAGGAGAGACGGGACGTTCAACTACAGCCCCGACGTGTACTGCACCAAATACGACGAGACCACAGGCATCTGTCCGGATGGAGACGAGTAAGTCCCCCCCCCCCAGTGTCGGTGGTGTCAGTGTCCGCTTCATGAACGCTGCAAATGCAGAATACTGACGCAGCCCATTAGGAGGCTTTAGCTGTTCCAGATGTTTCTCTCCTCGCTGACCTGAAATGGCCTTGACCTCTGACCTCTGGTTTCTTTGTGTAGCGAGTTTGACATGTGGTGAAAGTGTTGCACTACTATGTTCAGTAATGTTTGATCAGGCCAAGGACCATCTGCCGTGTAGATAAAGTTTGCAGGGCACAGAGAAACCCTGTGTTGTTATTATGATGTTTGACAGACTAATTTATGCTTCACCCAAGGAGGTTATGTTTTCATCAGCTTTTGTTTGGTAGTTAGCAGCTTTACCCTAAAACTATTAGGCAGATTGTGAATGAGAATTGGGTAAATATTATTTTTATTTCTCAGAGAATAATTCATGGGTCTAGATTTAAAAAAAAAGATCAGACATGTTTAAAGGACTGTTATAATATAATAATATATTCTAGATTTTTGTATTGTTCTCTGGGTCATAAAAATGCCATGTTATACCCCAAAATGTTCAGTTTAATATCACCTTATATGCATCATCATTCAAATTCTCAGTTTGGAGATATAATTATATTTATAATAATTAAATTTTATAATTTGTAATATTACTTTAATATAACCAGAACTAGTATGTGATTATCGAAATAGACGTACTTTTCATCCGACAGTCAACTAATTGTTGCAGCTCGACACATGGGCGCATTAGCTCAGGTTATAATATAAACTGCCAGTCTTGTTATCACTTTGTTGCAGGAGCTGTTATTTAAAAGTGACCACCAGCAGAGGTCTGTGTGTTTTTGCAATGTAAAACTGTGTATTTCTTTTCACAAGTGAGGAGTGCATGCTCAAGAGTGATTTGATTATTTTACAATCTATTCACACAGGAGAATAGGATTTGATTGGTCGTTGCAGGGGAAGCAGTATTTACCTCTCAGTTCTCCTGCCTGAATTGGATTGTTACAGCAGATTTTGGCAGCACATTTATTACATTCTCTGTATAGTCTGCATCCACTTCAACATGCCTGACTAAACTCACCCTTTATTTGGCCAGACTGCATCCATATGTCTTACAGATCGGCTACTTAACAGGTTGGATCGGCCCTCCAGCGTTAGATGCATGATTGCTGCAGTTATTTTCGGTTAATGGCAGCATGTGTCATGATACAACGATTTCCAAGAAAATTGCAGTTCCAAATTATATGCTATTATTTGTCTCTTACATGAGCCCAGACAGTCTCCATAACTTTGTGCACAGCATCTTTTCAACTCTGTCATCGCGCGAGAATCATATTTTGTGAGAAGCTTGTTGCAAGCATTTTCAAAAGTATTGATTAACTGTCTCTTGGTACAGAGACCTTGTGAATCTTCAAAAGCGAAGGCTGGGTTATTGCCCTTATAATTCTGAGCAGGTAGTATATAAAGGTAGTTGCCCTTCTGTGTGATTTCTGGATTAAAATGGTGCAGCGTGAAATTTTGCCCCCACATAGAAATAAAAAAAGAAATAATAGTCCTTATGATTCCTCCTCTGCCAATGGAAGCTATTTCTGTATGACCTTATCAGTTGCTATAGCAACTGTTGCTACTCAAGAAAAGAAAATTTGCTTTATTCAAAAGCCTTATTGGCGATACAATTCTCGAGGCATTGCTGGCGTCTCAGCCTTGTATTTACAATGGAATAATATGCCTGATTTAAAAATGTCTGTCGCTAAGAATTATGTGCTTTTATTGCAATTTATAATCCTTTCAGGCTCATTACAAAATGTCTGGAGCAGGTCTTTAATGTCGTAGCCCTGTTTTCCTGTCTGTATATTAATAAAATATGAAACGTTCTAAAATTGAAGTGAACATGAATATATATAACGTCACCTCATTCTATGTCATTCTAAATATGTTGTTTCCTTGCTTCCTCAGCTGTCCTTATTTACACCGGACCACTGGTGACACAGAGCGCAAGTACCATCTACGCTATTACAAGACAGGCACTTGTATCCATGAGACAGATGCTCGGGGGCACTGTGTGAAGAATGGCCTCCACTGTGCTTTCGCTCATGGGCCACATGATCTCAGACCTCCAGTCTATGATATCAGGTGACACACACAGCAAATAGTCGCCTCTTCCCCCTTCCAAACTTATTCACTCAGAAGCCTCAAGATGGATCGAACTAATCAGCCAATTTTGAAATAATGTAAATACAATACCTGGATTGCAGCTATATACATTTTCAAAAAAAATTGAAATCACCTGTGTGATGGTCCAGTGCCACTTGTTTTTGTATTGTGCTTTGAATTTTTATAATTTAATATTTTGAGATTTAGATACGACAAATATTTGATGAAATACTGCAGTTTTATCATCGAATTGAGTTGTGATTAGTGATCTTAGAGAGGCTAGTCATCAAAATGTAAAGGCACTGAACCAATCTCTCTCTTTCTTGTTTTTGTTTATGCTAAACAAGTGATTCAAATAACTTTATTTATTCTGTGCATAGGGAGATTCAAGCACAAGAAGCCCTTCAAAATGGACAGTTGGGATCCGGGGAAGGTATTCCTGATTTGCAGCCTGGTGTATTAGCCAGCCAAGCTATGATTGAGAAAACTCTGACCGAAGACCCTCGGTGGCAAGGTGAGAATGCTCTTCCTAAATTATTGTCTCATTCATTACCAAACAAACCCCTAATCAATATAAAGATCTAAACCTCGGAAAATTACTTCAACACTTTGTTCCATGTGCCTTCTTTCTCTCTTTTTTCAGATACCAACTTTGTTTTAGCCAATTACAAAACAGATCAGTGTACTAAGCCCCCAAGACTATGCAGACAAGGCTATGCTTGCCCCCACTACCACAACAGTAGAGATCGAAGACGAAATCCACGAAAGTTCAAATATAGGTAAAATGTTACTCAGTTTGCATTAAGATAACACTTGGTATTACGTTATGAAACAGCTGTAAGAGTTCCGGTCCTGTGTGTAACCAACAGGTCAACCCCTTGCCCAAACGTGAAACATGGTGATGAATGGGGAGAGCCCTCAAAGTGTGACAGTGGAGACAGTTGTCAGTATTGTCACTCTCGCACAGAACAGCAATTTCACCCCGAGGTGAGTGTATTTTCCCTCCCGTCAAATTAAGAAGTGGTAAAAATCACATTCACCTTCGCTATTGTTGACATTTCACAATTTCTGAGTATTTCATTTGGGTTTTTGTTAAATAATTGAATCCTTTTATTTGAGGTTTTATTGTCTTGGCTGCTAATGGCAATGCAGCTTCACTCTCGTAGCCCATGGCAGGAATTTTAACCTTGTATCCCCATGTCTTGGGATTTGCTTGTCTTTCTCTAAGATCTACAAATCTACCAAATGCAATGATATGCGACAAACTGGATACTGTCCCCGGGGACCTTTTTGTGCATTTGCACATGTAGAAAGTAAGTGAAAGCTTTTCGAGTTTGAGAATATATAATATATACAAACCTGGTTTGTTACAGAACTAAAGTTTGATATTCATCTTTTTTAAATCCTTCCAGGAATTCCCTCCACAGAGGAGACCATGAGTTCATTGCTAACAGCGATACAGTCGAGTTCACAGTCCCAGCTGGGCTCGCAGCAATATTCAGAGTGTCCAATCAGTGAGTGGAACAGTGGAGGAAACTCCACCACCAGCGCAACCAGTAGCAACGGACAACTAGGAAGTGTATGTTTTTTTTCTCTGTTGTTACAGATGTTCTTCAATCGGTCATTTGTCAGAATCGCTTTGACGAGAGGAAACTTTTTAAACAAAACCAGCTTAATAACAATTAAGCTGATGCTATCCAGCCTTTTACATGACAACATGTTGTTGTTTACCACAGTCACACCGTTTGGTTGGCACGTTTTTTTTATAATGTTTTTTTTGTCATTACCATTTCTTGTTATTGTTTAACATTGCATTACCACATTACTTTACAAATCAGAGGCAATTTCTTTTTGAAAGTGACATTTCAGAGGAATACTCAGTTAATACAGAGTTCATCAGTTATATATATATATATCTTAGTTATCAATCAAAGATATATTCTCATGTCTCTCATAGCAGCCATCACCTTCATTGCCCATTCATATTATTGGTTTATTTATTTTATGTTTTTGACCATCGTTTTATTAAGATCATGTGCATTTTTGTCTTTCTCAGGTTTCATGTTCTAATAGCTCAACTGTAAAGCCAGGCTCAGGAAGTGACAGTTTGATATCCCCAGTGGGATCCTTCAGCAGGCCCAAATCCTTTACTAATAGTAGTTTATGTTCAGAGTCCACCACATCCAGTGTCTCATCTCTGACGTCTAACTATCCCAGAGCTCCGGGCTTTGAACGTGAGGATCAGGTACACAGACTGCTCTTTTCAGCTTTAGAACCAATGCAACACAGTGACAGCATAGGGCCTCACACTAATTGTTTGAAGTCAGTATTTTTATTCACTTCTCATTCATTATTTGCCATGTCATCACTTTCAGTCATTTAATTGATTTTATTTGTTTGGTCCATTCATGTGTTAGGTTTGTTCCTGAGAAAACATTATATAATATAATCTCTGTAAACTAATGCCAATTTATTGTGCGAAACACTTCATACAGTGTATTTAAATTTCGTTATTATCACAGTTGGTTTGATGACTGTGGTGGTGAGATCATTCACTCTGTGAGAGTTGTTGAAATAAGCATCTACAGGAAGCACTGAAGGCACGAAGGATTTATAAAGTATTTAGTGGTTAATACCAGAGTGATTTGACTTGAAAGCCCGTAAGAATGTATTTATAATCTGTGTTCCATGCTTTCTACATGAGCAGCACAATCTTACAATCGGCCTGCCTCAAAATATTTTCACACTTCACACACAGGAGTATTTATTGCTTCGTAGTGAAAATTCCTCTTAGTCTAGGTTTCATGTGCTTCCTGATGTTGTAATTACCGAAGGATGCCACCCATTCATAGTAAAAAATTTTGAACGATAATTATCACAATAACAAGAACTACTGAAAATCTGGCCTTTCACCAAGTCACAGTAAGCTCTGTGTGGGGAAGTGAAAATGCCTTAAAGTCATTTTAACTGTTTGGTTGTTGAACTTAGATTCATGTCTCTGAAATGTGCTGTTTCATTGTCATTTGTTCCTTCTTTAGATTAAGAACAAGGGGCAGATGGATCAAAGATTCATGGACCAAGAAAAACAGGTTTGGTTTGTTTTCTTTTTGTGTGATACATAGTGATGATAGTGATGTTCTATTTTTAATATATATAGTTTTTTTATTTAGTTTGAAACCCTCAACTGTAATTAACAACAAATGCCTGCTGTGCTCCACCTTTAGATACAGAACACTGTATTCTCTGTGGTAAACCCTTTGGCATCAAGCTTTACCTCCAGTATAACATCCAGCCTGGCCTCTAGTATTGGATCAGATAGTTCTTCACCCACCACCTTATCAACAATGAATGCAAAAGCCACTCCTTTCTATCCAGGGAGCAACACGGTGGAGTCTGTCATAGGTTGGTCACACGCAAAACCAAAGTTAAACTGGTCAAGCTGACTGCTACCACTGTTTCCTGTGGTCATTGGAATGTGTTTGGTTTTCCCTCAGGATCTGCTCTCGACCTCAATTTTTGTGACATCAATGTTGCATCTCTTGATAAGGAGTTAGAGGAGCAAGACCACAGTATTGGGTTGGCAAGTAAGGACCCGTAGCTCATTGAAGCACTACCAGTTGATTAACCATTCAACAACAAACAATCTCATCTTATTTTGAAAGCATCTTGTTTGTCCCCCACAGGTCACAGAATGCTTGTTGGTTCAGCTCCCGTTAACATTCCCGGCTCCCTGGCTCGATCGTCCTCTTTCAATTCCTCGTCATCGCTCTCCACCTCCCCGATGAGCTCCCTCTCCCAGTCCCTATCTCAGTCCCTCCTGTCAGCGGCAGTGTCACAGCAGAATCAACCTTCCAACATGCTAGCCAAACAAGAGCTTGGCCTCCTGGGAACACCCACCTCCTCCTCCCAGAACTCTTTGGGTAAGCTGATAGCATCAGACGTCTGGCTCCAAGTGACAAGGAAAGCGTGTGTGTGTGTGTGTGTGTGTGATTGCTTTGGGGATTTTGATTCAGTCAGAAAAAAAGTTTTACAGAGAAACTGCACTAAATGAAATTGTTCTAAAGTTGCACACTAACTTTTTTTGTGTTATTTCAACTTATTACTCACCTAGGCTTAAATGGAGGTGCCAGCAACATTTGGGACTTTGTCAGTGGCAGCTTTTCCCCGAGTCCGTCTCCAGTTTTCAGCAGCCTCCCCTCCATAACCAGCGGCGCTGATCTGGCCCGCCTTTTCAGAGAGCTAGACGAGGCCAAGAGGAAGATCAAACAATGGGAGGAGGCCTGGGTGCAGGTCAAACAAGTGAGTGTACTACGTCTTTACTCCATAGTTGGTAGATATTAAAAGGAAAAAGCAGATGACTATTTTCTCATTGCCAGTAGAGGACTATGTCTCTCTGGTTTTTCCTCGATGACTCATGTTTGCCATCACAAATGCAACCAAACCAAAGGGTCAGAAACCTTGCTGTCTTGCATATGAAGAAATCCCTGTTCCAGATGTAGAAAATTACAAACTTTATTAAGTGATAAATATTTAAATTTACACGCCTACAACCAGAGGTTAAATTGAAAATGGGCCTCTATAAATGAATGCTTGTTGCAAGACATGCCATAGTGTATCTAATTTTTATTCCCTTTTCATAGACTGAGAGATTTAATTTAGCAAATCACAAGACTTCTCTTTCTTCCAGGCCTGTGAGGCGTGTCAGAAAGAAGCTCGCGAAGCAAAGGAACAAGCAAAGACGGCTGAGGCAGAGCGGCAGATGTCAGAACAGAAATGGGAGGAAACCGAGTGCAAGTTGAAAGAACTCCACAGGGACTTTGATGTGCTCTGTCGCACCCCGGGGACACCTCTTCTGCGTAGCTACGGAGAGCTGGACAAGCTCTCCTTGTCAAAGCTTCACTCCATCCAGACTCAGCTGCGTAATGACCTAGACCTTATAGACGGGGTAAGAAAGAATAGATCATACTCAGCATTTCATTTGTAGCATCACCACAGTTTTCTCAAACCGTCATCCAGAGCTAGGTTTTTGCCATCGAGCATGCGAATTTTAAAGGTCTGCATGAACTGTGTTTTCCTTAAGTTGCAGCTGATATTCGTTCTTTTCTCCCCCAACAGGTTATATATCAGCTTCAGTCAAAGAAATGTATAGTTTGCCAAAAGCATGATCGTTGCATTGTTCTGCAGCCTTGCCAACATTATGTGCTATGTGAGAACTGTGCACCTAGTAAAACAGAATGTCCCTACTGTAGAACAAAGATATTGAAGTGGTGATGTTTAATAACATAAGGTACTATTTAAAGAATTAGCCCTTTTGAAAAACTACTAATAGATATTAAGTACACTTTCTAAATAGTTATGTCTGTTTCATGCAGTGATTCAATTCATTTGGAAGAAAAATATGTTTAAATGACAAAACAAATGGCATTAGAAGTCAGAATATGTCCAGGGACTTCAATCATTGCACCTTTTGCTCATTTTATGTGACAACCAGACAGCATGCACTCAATTTAAAGGGCCCTTTCTTAATTCTTCAGTCATGATTCTGACTTTTGATTTTCTTCACATTGTGCTATAAAGATATTTAGGGCGAACAGAGGGCAGTCGCAGACCTCCATTCAAAATTACAAATACATAAAATGCCATCAGGCCCAATAAACGTAAAAGTTGAATACACAAAGGCAATAATGAGTGACCACATGTCTCGCTGTTAATCGATCATTAATGCACTTAAGAACTTTTACAGAAAATCCTGTGGAAATGTGTATGAAACCAATCAAAGGTTTCAGTAATTATGTACTTGTGAATGTGTATGTGAAGGAAGGAAAACATGTGAAATGGATATAGCAGAGTTTGCTGGACAAATTATAATTCAGTCTGGATCTTTAAAAAAAACAGTCACTAAAACCATAATAAGCAGTGCTGTTCCAGTTTGGGACGCTCAAATGCAAGGAAATCGTTAGTTGCGAACTACTGTGGTGATGTTTAACATAAAATGAGCAAAAACTCAGAGCTGATTTTTTTTCTTTAATTAAAGAGGAATGTGACTCATACTCAATTCAGAAACCCTATATTTTTATAGCCCAATTTGCCTTGCATTATAAGAAAACAATTTGTATTTGCACCATTTCTTTGAGCAGGGAGCTTCTAGAACTGGTAATTGTGAAATAGGGCATTGATCAAGGTCATTGTATCAGAGAGCACAAGTTTAAATGCTCAATGCTCTAGGGAATTAGCTCACTTATATTCTTGTATTCAATGTAATCTTTGTCCAACAATATAGACCTAATATGCAGATTTGAAAAATGTTATTAGTGTTGAACAAATACCTGTGTCTTTAAATCAGCGGCAGTAAATCGAACGAAGGGAAACAACTAAACCTGGGTGTTGTAACTTTGCAGTATTCCTCTTTAAGTAAAGCCACGTTTTGTTAAACCCTAATTTTTCCTTTAACACTTAATGCAACAGTCAAGAATCCTTGTTTTTTGACCAACTTTTCTGAAGAAGCTTGATTTCTTATTAAAGCACTTTGTTGACCTGGGACTTTATTAAAGGGTATATAGAATTTTTGCTTTAAGCTGCTTTGTAGGTATTCTTTGTATTTTTTCTTTTTTTTTAGTTTTATACGTTTTTTCTATATAAGCTAATGTCTGAAGCAATGTCTGTGTGTACTGTGAAACATAACTTTAATATTTCATGTTTCCTATTGTTAAATCATGGCATGGTTCTACATATTAAGATTTCATAGAAAAAAGTACTTAAATAGTTTCTACTTTCATAGTTAGATTTATAAAATTTCAATCAAATAAGTGCAAATTTAAAATGCATTTTAGGCATAACCAGCAGCTGTAATATTAGTAAGGCACATGCTCCATGTTAAGGCTGTTATTCAATCAGTTAGTTTTGTTTTGTAGAGATTTATATAGCCTAGCCACTAGAGAAGCATGTATTGTATTTGCTTAAATCCTGAAATGGTGATTTCTTTTTTTAGTAGGAATCTAGCCTCTTGACTTTGTCTAGAACATATCGGCCTCTAACTCTAAAGTGCCTTGCCTTAGTTGAAAAGGATGTGTATAGAGTTTTCAAAGCAAACGCAACTAGTTGAAGCTTGTGCGCAGGTTTCTACAAAATGTGTCTTGTTTAACTTAGCAGAAGTGTCGACATGTGTGTATATGTATATATATATACACGCACACACACATATATATATTTATACAATATATAAATATATATCCAAATATGCCAGTGTTATTGTCAATTCCCATCAAGTATTTCTGCAGAAGATAATTGAAAACAAATGTAGTCAGTGCCTGTGTCCTGACTTCACCCTTAGAGATCAACCTCCCCTCTATCCTCCGACCACCCACACACTCATTCCTCAGTCGTGGTGCTCTTTCGGTGCAGCTTCATTCTTTGGAAATTAGGTTTTAACGTTTGGGAGTATGCAAACATAGAACATGTGGATTTGTATATCAACATATATAAAAGGAGCTTTTTAAACAGTTGGGTAACTTTGGTTAGTTTAATTGTAATATTTCTGCAGCGAATGAAGAATTCTGTAGTCAAATTGTCAGTGCGATTTTTGCTTAGGAGTCGTGCTTAGGTTCCTCTAATTGAAATGACCTTCTACTGTGTTTAAAAAAAATCTTTTTATTCTTGCTTTAAATTCAATAGAGAAACATTTATTTCCAGGTACACCTTTTGCTACTTAGAAAAATATGGTATAATGCATTGTTTACATCCACATAAATGACAATTAAGCAACTCAGAGAAAAAATATCAAGAAAGGTTATGGTATTTTAGCATTTTCATTATAATATTTCAGCATAAAAGGCAGGCTAAACACTTCTGGTATTGCATGTTATGCGATATTTTAACCAGCTACAAAAAAAAAGAAAAAAAAGTTTGCACTGTGTCACTGCCAGAATATTTGTATTGACTTATTTTTGGTGTAGTAAAAGCTTAATAATTTCTGCAAGCTTCGCTGCTACTGGAAAATGTATTAATGTAACTTCTAGTGACACATTTAGATGTTTGAATGTTATCGTGCATCCACAGGTCAGATTTCAGAAATATGAAATAATCTGTCTACTGCATTTAACTTGACTTAACCTTTATTTGATTGAATTGTTCATTTGTAAATTCCATTTAAATCGAAGTTTCAGTACTTTTGTAAATTACATGTCACAGACTGATGTCACAGACCTCTACTACTGTAGATTGCCCCCTTTTTTTTCATTTGTTTGAAAGTTGGTGCATTTTTGTGAGATTCCCCCCCCCCCCATATGCTGGATAGAAGTGTGAAATCAGAGCTAATTTCACAGAGTCCCCTGGTCTATTTCTTTTCTTGTAATGATGTTGAGGGGTGAAAATCTAAAAATGAACCAAATATGTATTCTAGAGAGAAAAATTATCCTTGAACAGCATTCAAAATAGTAGCTACGGTATTAGAAAGATCTGAATGAGGTTGTGCAGATGAAAACAAGACAAAGTCCAGCATTGTGTGTGGCAGGAATTCTGTTTTAGATTGATTTTTACTTTAATATTTCATTCAGTATGACATAATATCCTCTTGGTGTGTACGCAACAGGACTATGCCAATGGGTTTTTCTTCTAACATTAATGGACTCAAGCCCAATTTTTGCAGTTTTACCAAAGACCTGTACTATCATTATTTCTTTTGTACTACATTTCATCATTACTTTTATTTCAGTTAGAAACCTAAAATTGAATTTTGTTCTCTTTTTAATAAGTGATCACCTAGTACCTTAAATGGATATGTGGTTCATTAACAGTAATTAATGGCGTCTTTTTTTCTCTCTAAAGTTACTATAGTGCGTTGATACACATTAGAACAAAAATGCATGGGTCAGATCCTCACAAAATCTCTATTTTTCATTTGAGATTGTGTTAGGTATACTTTGACATTTATGGCAGATATGTGCAATAGTGGCTCGCACATGCTGACCTTAACCAGGATCCTGTGTCGGTTTAACCGTTGAAGGAATGTCAAAGGTGAATGACATTTGTGCTTCTGAAGTGGCCATATAAACTTCACTACAGTACTGTTTTGAAGTTCATTTTGTTTGTTGACTTCACTTAAGTAGATGATCTCGATCACTTTTGGAAATTGGACATTTATGCATTATATGCTGTTATGATGGGCCTGACTGTAAGGTGCTTTCTTTTTAGCTGACCCTTTGTTCTCCATTTCTGAAAGAAGTGGTCCAAAATATCTATTTTCTTTTTGTGAAATGATGATTGTGGCAAAAATCAATGGCAGATACAGACATAATTAAAACTCAGTTGTTATGATGGTAATTTGTTTTCTAGCCCTTTATCTCTAGTGGTCTACTTACCCTAATTCAAGTTTTCTAAAAAAAAACATTGGTAAGCACAGCTTACATTTCTGTCCATATTTCAGATTCGTTAAATTTATGTCTAACGGACCAATTACACTTTGAAGTACATCTGTGCCTTTTTAATAATTACACAATGTTGTTTGGTATCAAAAGAATATATCTGAGGCAGCATCTGTTGTCAGTTGCATGATTCAATATAAATGTGTTGAATTAGAATCAAAATTCCAGTGCCTTACAACATTTTTTGGACCACAATGTGATTGCTAAGTGATCTTCGGCATTCGGGCCACTTTAATTGACTGATAATTGTCTCTCTCAGTCTGTATTTGCCATACCAATAAAACAAATAAAAACCTTACCACCGAAGTCACAGTTTTGATCTCAATTCGTTATTTGGCACCAAAAACTCAACTGTGAGGAAAAAGCACCAAATAGGAAGACTCTTGTAAATGAACTGTAAAAGATGTATCATTATTCTCTGCATTGGAATAGTTTAAACTATTTTGCATTATTGTTAGTTGTTGTGTCATCTTTTTGATTTTAATATAATGAAAATGGAGCCTGAAGATTTATGCAATCCTGTACATGTATATGATTATGGTGTATGAACTGTTCAAATTAAGTAAAATACTAAATGATCTGAAAGTGGAACCAGCTGTTCCATAAGCTTCAGAAAATGTCATTAGAAATGTTATTTTAACTTTTGAAGCCCTGATAGATTGAATGTATTGTTCTAAATTAGATATTCAATGAATGGGTCACTGGATATTATGGAGCGCAGTTAAATCTTTATGATGTAGCATCTAGTTGTGAACTGCTATTCAATACAATTTATTAGAACTAAAACAGATGCAAGTTTTCAAGTTTCTATTTGTCAGCATAATGAGGAAATATAAGGACAGAAATGTATTTTTCTCAGGGTAATACAGCGATTGAATAAAAAATGTGTTATATCTGAGGAAACTGCATTTCATGGATTTATCAATGTCAGTGAGTTTAGAGATTATTTATAGATAGATTAAGAAACAACTCCCTTATTTTGTGACAAGCTGTATGGATATGTAGGAAATTCTCTGATAATCGTCAACATTATTCTGTTGGTATATTGATATTCTTTTGTGTTGTGACACAAAAATTGGTGCAAGTCTTAGAATACTAGATTTTGTTTTCATTTTTTACATCGAGGATTGTGTACTGCATAATTTCTGTAGTGTATAACTAGTTTGTCAACCCATGTTCACTTGTTACACTACAGTTATGCAATGGTTTACAGAGTTCACAGAATTATTTTTATCATCTTGAAAATTAAAATAATTTTTCATCCAAAGTGTGTGAATACTTTTTGTCTAAGAGCGCAACTTCACAAAAAAAAGTTATGTAAAAAAAATAGGCTTGTGCCTTGAGTCAAGTCGACACCAGATCTGGAGGAAGAAAAACGTATTGGATTGCAACTAAAAAAACAGTTTGTGAAAAAGTATTCTCCGAGACCATACGTTCATCCTCCCTGCCACCAGATGGCAGCCTGAGCTCAGCAGCAGCTTCTGCATCTCCAGCTGGGATTGCACTCTCAGCAGTGGGGGGCATTTAAGGGTATCAGGTCGTCTGCCAAATAGAGCCACGAATCAGGGATCCTGGTACCAATGGATCAGCAAAACAGGACATTTGTTTATTGCAGTGTTTACAAAGGTTATCTGGAATTGAGTCATATTTCAACATCCAAAGTCCCAATAAATGATTAAATGATTTAGAGTTACGCATTTTGCTTTAATAAATAATTGAACCATGCAGTGTCCAATGCTTTGACATTATAGTGCAGCAGTCAGGAAGATGTAGACTCCTGTGATTGTGGGCCTCCAGTAGTGCAATCCAAATAGAGGGCCTTGGTCTGCAGAGCTCACTGCATTGTTCTTTATCAAAAGTCTGTAGACAAATAGTCCAAATGTCCATTTGTACCTGACGGACTTGAAGATGAAAGAGCTTCTGGGGCCACAGGGGCCAGTGTGCAGGTCTGCTCAGAGGCTAAAAGGTCTGAGCGTATGCTGAGTATCTGAAACGTGAAACAAAGACTAAAACACAGTATGTCTGTCTGTTGTAGCCAATCACTTTATGTAGAGCAATGTATAGGTCTACTTGCCTGTAGTTGGACAAGCACCTGCTGCTGTCTGATTGACAGGAGCATAGAGCTCATCTGGAAAATCTTCTTCATCCTCAGTCGCTTTCTGATATGGTGCAGATTCTCTGACTTTGCCGATGCAGAGAGATATGAGTCCTGCAGCCTGAAAGCCAGTGATGGGCCCGAGCACAGGTTCTCCACATGGACCTCCATGTCTGAGGGCTCAGAACAGGTGACAGTGTTTTAATTATGAAGTAGTTTGCATTAAAACACTTTTTTTTTCATTTGGACATTTTAAGTTATACAATGAACCAAAGTAAACATCATTAACAGTGACTTATCTGGCAAATTACCATACACAAATTTAAAAGATGTGCTTTGTAGTATTTCCAGTAGTTTTTTTTGCGGTTCTTATAAATATGACTTCAGAGGAAGTGTTTTTCCTTTTCTGCTGAAGTTTTGGTGATGGAACATCAGGAGTGAGCATGTGTCCCATGGTCTGTAGAGAAGAAGATATGATCTCCTCATGTTTTCCTCACAAGCAGAAACACTTAAAAATACTGGAGCATCCCTAAAGAGATTTGACTTTGTATTTGGCAAGTCAAAGAAGAGGGTGGAGGCTTGTTGTTAGGCCACTTCAGGTGTCGGTGACATCAGGGCGCTCAGGTTACTGGGGTAATCTAGTTTTTGCAGTGAGGCGTAAGCATCCATCTGTCTAAGAGCAGGAGAGGCCATCAGATTGTTGTGGCTGCTGGGGCAGAGCTGTTCTCCCGCCTCGTCAAGACTCCTGTGGGCCTGAAATCGAGTCGGTGTGGGCAGCCACTTCAAGCCAAGCAGCGTAAATCCTACATCACTGAGATTGTCAGCTGAAAAACATATTTAAACCATGAGTTTAGGGAATTGTCGTAAAAATAATTAATTCATTTATTTCATCATTTTTCAAGCTGCGTCTGCTGCTGTGTTTATCCGATGGTGTTATTTGTTTGTTTGCTGCCGCCTCCTGCTCCAAAAACCCAGGACAGGACAATATCATTGAACTTCAGCCACCCTCCTGTCAGCGCACTGTGTAGGAGGCTCAGCCTTGGCCCAGATTCTTCCCACGCAGGGTCACTACTTGCTTCCTGTCGTATCGACGCCTTTGACGGGGAGGATTTGGCAGTGTACTCATAGATCCAACTAACGATATGTAGAGCAGTTCAGGACTACAGGACAACCAATAGATGTTGAGCGGATGTAAAAGAAACCATATGGAAATCTGAGAATGTTATACGGTCAAAAGGTCACTGATCGACTTCCAGCATTTGAACATTTTAATAAACAAACCTAATCGGACACTTGTGGTGATTCTGTGCTCTTCCTCCTCAAACTCTTCCTGAAAACCACATGCAGAGCTCCCTGTGCACTTTGAGAGGCAGTAGATGAGTGGAGGTTCTCGACTTCTGGAGTGGAGAGTTCTGAAAGTAGCTGGATTGTTTTTTTCTGAGGAGCAGAAAGTCTGAGGAACTTGTCAAATCCTTCAACGACGAGTAGGTATAAGGTCCCCGAAACAGCTAGGGCAAAGACAGGTGGGATGGCAGCTCCAATTCTCTCAGGCGCTGACAAAGGTTCTGGGCCCGATTTGGCTCCAGAACTCACACACCAGAGCAGTTGGGCCGAAGAGTGATTTTATGAAGTTGTGTGTTTAATATATTCTACCAATGCCGTCACACAGTAACCTGTGCTGTGGGTAAAGCTGCCTCAGACCACAAACTCAGTCTACGACAAGGAGGAAGAAGCCACTGCCTCCCAGAGCAAATAATACCGACAACAAAAATAAATTTAACATTATTTTATTGAGTGTCCTAACGTTTACTGCTTCTCAGTCAGTAAAACCAGTAAACTGCTCCTGAAAAGTAAACTTCTGAATGGCAACATGCCGAACTCCTATGTGGTCTCACTGCTGAGTTTCTACCTGCCAGTAAAATCCTGGGCCGTTACCAAATGCCCTATCTATATCCTGAAATACAAAGCTGAGGGTGAAAAAAAAGGAGTCAGCGGAACGTAAGATGCATCGAAGGCCTTTGAAATGGAACAGGTGGATGGGAGACGTGTAGGCTTGTTGGTCCTGCTCTGGAGCTCAGGTGAGTGAGGTCTCAGAGAGGAACCTTCGTACGTGGCTAGAGAAAAGTGATGCGTGGAATGTCCATCCTCTACAAAACACAAAGAAACAACACCATCGGTGCGGTGATGTGTAACAGTGACGAGCAAAAGCAAAAAACATGCTTAACCGGCCCTTCCTCTGTCCACAGCTGCTGAAAGCCTGCAACCTAGAGAAGGACCCATGTGCTCCAGCCTCCACTTATGACATGTTGAGAGCGGGTCGTCCACAACCAGAAGGTCGGCAGTTTGATCCCGGTCTCCCTGGGAATGTGCCCCTGACGGCTGTGCTGGCAGTGTGTATATATATGAGTGTATGTGTGTATGATAGAGTAATTTAGATGCCCTGTTTACATGTGTTTGTCTGTTTGTTTGTGGGCAAGATTTCACAAAAACAATCGAACTTTGCTCCTCTGGACTCAGACTGAACTGGGGGGAGATTGTTTGTCCCTCTGTTGTGAGTCATGACAACGTGCAGACTCTCAGGCCTGAGGTGGCTTCTCCCTCAATTCCTCTGCTTCATTTCCTCGCACTGACTCCGGTGGATCTGCTTATCTTTTGGGATATTCATTCCCATTTTGATTCATCTCAACGTTCCTGCGAGTCACATGCCTGTAAGCAAAGAAACAACAAAACAAAAATAAAATGAGAAATGAAACCAAATAGACTGAAGCGTGACAAATGTGTCTAATGCGGGATGTACTTGCATTTATCTCATCCGTGATCCGGCGTGGACCTTCAAGTTGGGTTTCTCTGCAGGTGGTGCTTCAGTGTTGTGTTTGGCCGCTGACTTGGACTCTGATCAAAGATTTGGGGATGTACTTGGTGGTTTTATTGAAGGATCAGGGCAACGCAAGTCAATATAGAGTTTGGGACATTCCTGGTGGCTCACCTGCAACTCTGCTGCAACAATGACTTCTTCCACACATTATTCTGTCTGCAGGAGACATAT
Organism: Pleuronectes platessa; assembly: GCF_947347685.1. NCBI lineage: Eukaryota > Metazoa > Chordata > Actinopteri > Pleuronectiformes > Pleuronectidae > Pleuronectes > Pleuronectes platessa. The sequence goes on from NC_070641.1 coordinate 12,675,875, forward strand.
GATCACTATTATCAATCTATTACTATCAATTTAGTGCATCCATCCAGTGCATCCACCATTTTTATTGCTATATTACACATATTTTAATCAGTGTGTTTGGTCCAAGAACCCTGGGTGTCTCTGGTGGTGATTTCCAGTCCAGAGAGTGACCCGGTGTTGACCCTGAGCGGGAGCCCACCGAGGTGTGGGCCCCCCAGTGGTGAGCTGCTGGACACTGATGGGTTTGTACTGAGATGAGGATGAAGAGAATCAGCAGCTCTTTAGAGCAGCTTCTTTTTAATGTCATACATTAAATGACAGCAACATATAGACTTTTCCACTAGTATAAAATCGTTAAGAGCTCTGTTGACAATTTAAGACAACAATCAGCCAACAGCTGTGGAAAGTAGCAGCATGAGTACAAATATTTAAGTACAATTTAATACTTTTACTACTACTTATAGTACTAAAAATAATAGGAGTAAATGAAAAAACGAGTATTTCGTGTGACGTCACCGTTTAAGATCCCCTCATTACCATAGAAGCTCATTACAATTGGCAACAGGGAGCTTCCGGGTGCAGCGCTCTTTGGTGCAGCAGCGTCTTCGATGTTGCCTTCAAGTGCTGGCGGAAATATCGGAACTGACGAAAGCCCCGGGTAAAAAGTTTGAAACCTGCACAGTGGAAAAACAAAGATGCGACCACAGAAACTCTGCTGTGACTGTCTGTAAGATGGTGGAGACAAATGTCCCAGGTAGGAAGAGCTCAGCAGGCCGCACAGAGAGGTTGTCGTGTGAAGTGAATCATGTTCTGACTTAATAAACTCAACTTGAACTGTGTGGTAGTGGCTGAATAGCACAAAACAAAGTGTGCTAGCTCGTTAGCTGCTTACCGTCTGCAGGTGTGTGTGGACCGTCAGTCACGTGATGCCACACACGTTCCCATCCCACTTTCATTCATCTGTATTTGATATAAACATTTATTTATGTTTTATTATGGGGGGAAGCTCACTGTGTGTATATGAAACATGCTTAGAAAGTTAAGGCACAGGCTCTTACCAGTAATAGTAGGTTTTATAGTGATACTTTACCAAATAATACACACACCTGCAACATCCTTTGAAGTTTTAGTGTCTTAGCTCGTGGACACGTTTTCTCCAGCCCAGTCACATACATAATTTAAATACAGTGAGAGTTACAGCTCCATCACTTATAAACTTAATATTTTGTGACATGGCATTTTCAGGTTGTTGTTATCAGTCTTGTTAAATGTGTTGACAGGAAGTCACTGATGTTTCCATCACAAATGATTGTTTTCCAGACATTTTTCCTGTTGCAGTGCTTTTTATTCGCCCACATTGCACATGACCAACGCGACACAATGATTATAACACTTTCACATTGTTATGTAACTGGTGTTTTATGAGTTAAAGGGCATGAATGGAGAATCAAGTGTTTTATAGAGGAACAAACATGCAGTAGTACCTTCAACATGCTCAAATTTATGTAAATATATTTTATATCTCTGCATAACTTTTTGCATTTCTCACTCTTATTTCAGTGTAAATCAAATTGTCTCAAAGCTTTTGTTGTGGATTTGTTCCATTAAATGTTTAATATTCTGCAGAGAGGGGACATTTCACCAGCTGTCATCACATTATGTCACAATTAATCATTCCCTTTTATTACATCCACATAGAACTGACTGAAGCCCAAAAAATATTTGTTGTTCCAAATCTTCAAATCATACATTTATACAATTATACATAATTTATACAGGCTACAGATGTTGAATAATAACCTTTTCCACAGTTCCAGTATTGAAATCAAAAGCTGAGTGAATTTATATTGTTAAAAATATAACGGTTGGCAGTTTTGTAATATTCTGTGCTGTGTATAAACAAATTCTCTAAACATGCCCGTGTCTGCTTAGCAGCTTTGGTAGAATTCATTGTCAATATCGCGTAGGTCCTGACCAGCGAGACGTGGTGGGCTGGTGCATGTAATGTTGTTGTATATGGTGATGGTCGTGTCAGGCTCTTCACCCTCTGCATGGGTCTCCACCTGCCGAGGTATCACCAGCGGATTCCTCAGGCTGTAGTTTCTGAGCGGGAGGGTGCTGCAGTCACACTTCCAACGGTTTCCAGACAGCAAAAGCTTTTCCATGCACTCGGGGAACTCGGGGACCATGACTGCCAAGGCGTTGGCTCTCAGGTCCAGGTAGCGCAGCCTCGGAAGCAACTGTTTTGTGCCATTCTGCAGAAACTGTCGACAGTCGTTGTGGGACAGCAACAGGTACTCCATATTCTTGAGGCCAGAGAATGTGTTGGTTGTGAGGACCTCCAATTTGTTAAAACTCAAGTCCAGTCCCAGTAAGCCCACCAAATCTACAAAGCTGTGGCGTTCTACCTCAGAGATGTTGTTATGCTGCAGGAAAAGCCTCCTCAGACCAGAGAGTCCAGTGAAAGCTTGAGATGTGATCCTTGTTAGGCAGCCTTTGTCCAGATGAAGGCTGTGCAGCTTTGACAGGCCCTTGAAAACTTGGTCAGGCAGACTGAGAAAGCAGCTTCCAGACAGGTTGATGACAGCCACATGAGACAGGCCTGTGAAACTACCAACTTGGGCCTCCTGCACCTGGTTGTGTTCTAGCTCTAAGACCTCCAGATGACCAAGCCCTTCAAAGATCCTCTCCCCCAGGGCTCGGATCTTGTTGTAACTAAGACGTAGTTCCTCCAAGTACTGCAGGTCACGGAAAGTCCGGGGCCTAATTCCAGTTATGGAGTTGTTGGAGAGACGCAGCACATGGAGACTGTGCAGGCCCAAGAAAGTGTCGTCATGCAGAGTAGTCAGCCTGTTGTTTGTCAGATCCAACCATCTGAGCGACTTCATGCCTGCAAATGCTCTAGGAACCACGGTCACAATGTGATTTTGGGCCAGGTACAGCTTTTGCAGTTTGGTGAGTTTAACAAACACATTAGCTTTGATGACCTTGATGTAATTTCCAGTGAGATCCAACTCTTTAAGCTCGACAAGGTTCTGGAAGAGCTGTGGCTGCAAGTAAGCGAGTCTGTTCCCTGCCAGAAAAAGCTCTCGTAGACCTTGCAAGTCCTGGAAAGCTGTCTCAGGTAAGACGGCTATCGAGTTCCACCCAAGGTTGAGAAGCCACATGTGCGATAGTCCCGAAAACAGCCGTTCCTCAATACGAGTAAGCTGGTTGTTGTGCAGACTGAGTGAAGCAAGGTTAGGTGTATTCTGGAAGAGTGTACCTGGTAACGTGCGTAGAAGATTTCGCTCGAGGTGGATGTGTGCTAGCGACCTAAGCCCTTTGAAGGCCTGAGGGTCAAGTGTTACCAGTTGGCCACTCTGCAGATTCAGAAAGTTCAGGTTGGCAAGATCCTTAAAGGACATGGCAGGGAGAGAGGTGAACAGGTTGCCATCCAGCCAGAGAGAGTGGGTTGATGTTGGCATGTCAGACGGGATTTGGGTGAAGTTCCGAGCGCTGCAGTACATGTTGAGCTCCAAGCTGTAGTCATCGTGCAGGCAGGTGCAGCCCTTAGAACATGGGATAGGCTCTTCAGTCCCCATCTCTCCAGCTGTGTCTGGATCGGGCAACACCAGGGATATTCCCAGTATCCACAGCACCAACAGCACAATGGTTTGCATACCAGCTGTGGTTACAAAATAGAAATATTGAAATATGAATAATCAGGAAATGCACGAAAGAATACTGAGTGTTATTTGCGTAATTTCTGTATTTTAAAGGAAAAGCTTTCATGCTTTAAGGTTTATATGAAATGTCTTACCTTTAGTGTGGGAGGTCTTGATTTATGGTGGACAGGCTGTGAAATGCCGAAGGACTGAACCTTGTGCAATTGTTTGTATACGAATGGGAAGTCTGACAAGCCTTTGAGTCAGGTCCACTGAATTTGCACAATTAACCCTTTCATGTCCATTTTGCTTTATGTTGCCAATATTTTTTTTTCTAAGTTTCCTCATATTGACAGTGATTAGCTTTGCACTCACTAATATCAACTTTGATAATGTCAAATCTATGACCTGATATTTTTATTCACAAGTCTGTAAAATATAGAAAATACTTTTTATTGCCACATAGTGAGATATTTAAATTTTTACTTATGTAAAATCTCCTTTTATGTGTGCATGTAACCTGTTTATTTTGTATCTATCTCAATATATACAGTATTTTGAACCTAATGAGGTATTACATCTATGTGGCCTTTGGTGTTTACTTAAGCCAGGGTCCTGTCACTGAGTGCATTAGCTGTAGATTTTGACCGAGATACAACGGTAACGAGATACAATGAACTCGGTGCACCTTGACTGAACTTATGCCATAACCCTATAATACAGGGTTATTTATTGATATGGTTTCATTTAAGGCATTTCTGGAGATTCTACCTCATTAAATTTCGATTTCACCACCTCCATCCACTCTTGTCATAACCATATTATTTTTAAATATATTTAAAAATAGTGCATGCAGGTGTGTATGATAACGACCGCTTTATGTGAGATACTTACAAAATATATATATCAGTGTCCGTTCTGTTTTATTCACTTATTACAGTCCAGGATGTGGCCAGTTCCAGAGGTCGATTATTGTAATGACTAACTTTCTATTTACCCCTTTTCTTGGTATCTGGGTCCTTTTTCGACAATCATGAACTGGCCATGCTCTAAAGGACAACCAAAACCAGATAACGTTTTGTGCTTGCACATGAATTCAATTAATAAGCTGACCAACACTGGAATTATAACCGTATGAGGAAAATGAATCATACTGGACTTGTTCTCTGTTTGTTGGTCCGTCATTCAATTCAAACCCAGCTCTGAAGCAAATAGGTAAACTATCAGGGAGCAGAGTACACAACCTTAATTTAATTCTAGGAACTATTATCTCATAGTTAGGATAACAGTTCTTAATTATATCTTTTGATTTGTTCCACACAGATACATTTAAATGTGTATGTAAAATTCCTATTATTTAATTATAACATGTCAATTGATACTGATACTGAGGGAAGTTGAGATGAACTGAGCCGACTGAGGAGACCTTAATTCAAGTTTTTAGTTTTCTCGCCAGTAGAGGGCACTGCTGGCATGTCATGTCTAAAATAAACCGTTCAGTGCTGCAGAGAGTAGAAGCAGGGGGGAATTTATATTTGTGCACATTATGTAATGAGTCCAATCTTGCCAGGTGATACTTGGAGCCGTAGTTCACACATTGCTGGAGGTCTTGGGTTACTGCACACAGGTTGCACTTTATCATCAATAAAAGGAAGTTTTGCCTTATTTTTGCATTGAATCATTTTACAAACTCAGAAACAGTCCAGTTTTTGCTGTTGTTTCAGCCAAAACCAAAAAAAAGCCATACAGAATAGATGCCTTAGTGAGTTGTTTCATGATTGTTGCTCCCCTGACAAACACCTCTAATTGGCTCATTCCCCGACACTCAACCAGACACGAAAGGTTTGGAGGTTTGTCAGTTGCTGTGCAGTTGCTTCCTGAGTGGAGGAGAGGAGTCATAATAGTAAGTTGCAGAGCCGGCTGCTGTGGTTGAAAATGGTTGACTGGGCTGTGCCTCGCTTCTGGAGGGATAATTTTCTCAAATAATCCTGAATAAATTGAGTGCCTTCCTCAGCAGTGGAGAACGGGCCTGATAGGCATGATGTCAATCTAAATTGGACGGATGCATACTGATCAGTGTTGAAACCCACTGATGCCTTCTCCACTCCACCACTCTACAAATAAGTGCCAGAGGACTCTTGCCCCAGCAGCCCAGAACATTAAAAGAAGGTTCCATTAAAAACTTAATCTGTTATTAATGGGCCCCCAGAGTAATTAGGTTGCGGCTTTGTCCGACCTGTTTCAGTCACTTAGTGCATATCTTGTATTGATATTTTAATCGTTGGGTAATTGTTAAGTTTATTTGTTTAAATTGACGATGCACATTAATTAGCATTTAGTCTAACATTTAAATGTGCCACATTTGGCCATGCGGGCTAGTTTTTAATCTGCATTTTCCTGACTAGTGGATGATACAAAATATAAAAAAAGAAAACTCAAAACATCGAATAACATACAAACACATCTGATAACATATCAACATGTGTAAAAACACAGAAGTACATAAACAGCCACATAGCATATTTTATTAATAAATCAATGACATAGCTTTATGGCATATGACAACAAATTGACAAAGGCACAAAAAGGCATTGTCCCTGTCAAATAAAGTAAAGTTTGAAAAACAAACACACACACAAACTCTTATACTTATATCTTAGTGAGGACACTCCCTTTACCCTCAACTTGGCCAAATGTCCTCACTTTTCCACAATGGCCTCACTCAGTGGTGTATGCTCACACACACAGATAGTGACATTAAACAGAAAAAAAAGTATTCTTTAGGGTTTTAGGTGTAAGTTAAACATAGACTGGGTCAACCTCCAAACCCATCTTTTGCAGCTAAAACGTTATGGTCTCCAAGTGGAAATTTGTCTCACGGCCAAGTAACATAAAACAAAGGTCATGTGGAATTATGACTCATGACCCTTCTGTTTGTTGTGTGTTTTTGTTTAGGCTGCTATCCGGGAATTTGTGCACAATTTATGTCCAATTCACCTTTGAAACCATACCACTTCTACATCTATGTTGTGAGACAGAACAAAGCATAATAATAAATTAATATGTATTAATAATACAATACTGGAAAAAAAGATTCGATCTACCGAAGTACTTTATTTCTATAAAGCAGAGACAGACAAACACTGAATTACAATCCCAAGTGAAGCTCAGATAAGTACATAAGAGCTAAATGCAATAAACCAACCTTTGAAAGGAACTCTACAAAATCTTAAAGCAACAGATAACTCCTGTTGGTCTCATCTGTTGCACTCAACATAGTGGAAAGTGGTTGTATGGGAGGCAGACAAAGGGGAGAATTTGTTTTCCCTGGTCTATTGCTTCAACACATGTCACTGGAAAAACTGAGTGTAGAGGCTTAATTTACTAAATGGTTTTCTCTGTCCCTACAGAGGGAGAGAAGAACAATCCAGCTCCCCCAGCCAAGAAAGGTTAGTTTAACAGACTCAAAATGAAATTGCAAATAACAACGAAACTTAATACTGAACGACAACGGCCTCAGTCAACGCTGCCATCATCTGGCAGATAATTTTTTGGTCTCTTGTTCCCATTTCTTCTTTTTGCATTTTGAAACTCTACTTAGAACCTTCCTAAGATCCAACAGTGCAAAATGCAAATTCATGCAATTTTTTAACTGGTCTTAAGATTTTGATCAGGAGTGTATTTGGACTGAGAGCAAATCAAGAGAAACAAGTCAAGTCTGATAAAGACGGTTTCAAAACAGGGCTGTTCAGTGGCCTCTCACCCGTCGAGGTCTGATCCCCAGTGCCACCTCAACCCTTTGTACAGTCAAAGACCCTCGGCACCCCTGCAGCGGCTATTAATACCCCTCAGAGCTCACAGTCAGCTCGCCACTTTCCAGGAAGAGAGATAATATGTCGGGTTTGTCTTGACGTCTGGAAGGTGCCGGATTTCAGCCACTGTTTCTCAGTCGGTTAGGATCATTATGACGAGAGTAGATCATTGCAGCCAATTAAACCATAACATTTTTCCAGGTGAATGTGTGAGTCACATTACAGCATAACAATATATGGTGAATAAAAGAAAAAATACCTCTGAGACCATTACTGTGTTTAAACATGATCTTTAAACATAATGAGCGTCCTAAGGCTTATGAAATTATAATACTTTGTATGTAGCCCTACATTTGTTTACAATGGGATTTTGTCTCTTAAAATTTATTAAAATAATATACTACTAATAATATCAAATAAATAGAAAAAAATATGTACAGACTGTCAGATATTTTAATGGAATACATTTATTCAGTCTGTTTCCGAACATTAGAATGGAAGGAAAGTGCTGAGGAGCTTTTATCCTAGGGTGATGAATGAGGATGACCATTTTTCATATACATCTTTTATGTTCTTATCTAATACTGTAATTTCAGACATCTCTGTTCTGTGTATAGAACACGTATCTCTAGATCCATTCATCTTAGCTGGGGTTCAGTTACTGCAGGTCACTTTTACAGTTCCAGAAGGAAAACTGCAACCAGTGTTACCACAGACCAAGCAGACATCCCATTCTAAACAGGCATGTTTAGAACAGGCACTGAGAAAGCTTTAACTTAAAAAAAAATATATTGTCTAGGATTTCCAACACATATTCATATATTTGGGATTTTTTTGTGTGACTTTGTCTGGTTTTCTTTATTGTTTATGTAAACATTTTTGTATATCTATATTCTACAAGTTTGGAATTTGCAATGCAGCATCCTATAGAAACGTAACTGGTATCTGCATACTTTCATTTGACCAATCAGCAAAGATATGCTTATTTTTTACTACGCACCTACAATAGGCTGTTTTTTTTTCAATCCATACACTGCTAAAGGCCCGAATGGAGGCCTTTGGTCGCGTTCCTCTCCAACTGTTAAATTAGAGGAGGTTTTAAGTCAATAGTGACTAAACTTTCTTCATATAAGTGTCCTTTTTAATAAGTTTCTCAGTTTGTAATGTCGACTGTAGTAAACTACTGCAGTTGCCAGTTTGACGACCGTCAAAGAAAATTGTTTTCATATTTAAGTTCAGACTTCCCCAGTTGGAACTAATGTAATTCCCTTCATATTCACCAACAGTAACAATCAAACTTTTGTACTCTGCAGAACAACCTTGAAACAAACCCAGACAATGTCAGCTTCCAACGCCTGGAACAGGTGAGAGACACTTCACGCACTCAAAGACACACCAAAGTCCGACTGAATCTGCTGCCAGGCTTGGATTCAATTCACAGGAAGAGAGAAGAGCAGCTGAAGAAACCCAGAGGAAACTCAGAAAACCCACAGCCTCCTTTAGATCTCTCATTCATTTATTCATTCCTTTATATATGTCAAGTGGCCTTAGCAAGACACACATCAACTAATGGACACAATTAGTGGTTTATTTATTCTGTGCTATACTTGTACTTTCTGATTGTATGTCATTCTTTATTCATGTGACAAAACGCAGACTCACAGATGTAGTTTGACTGAATAACAAGTGCTGGTGTATGAAACCCACCGTCCTTTCAGATGCCTCGCTTTTCATCTGCATGTAATTTGAGGGGTTCGAATCTCATTTCCTCTGCAGCTGTGTCCAGGTGAAAATAAAAATGGGATTCAATTTTGGTGTTGTGATTTTAGACTTTTTCTTACAATCTCTAAACAGTGAGTTTTTAAACATCCCTATATCATAACAGTCTTTTACCCACGGCTTGAATAGTATGACATGTTGGGTGTTGCCTTTTAATCTGCAAAGGAATGGAACGCTCTGCTTCTATCTGATAATTTAGTTCCTCAAATTTGTGTCTACTGTCCAGTCTTGGCTAGGAAATGGCTCTCTGGGATTTTTGTATAGTTTTGAAAATCAATAACAGGTTGTCTTTCCAAATGACAGAGTGACCTCATGTTCTTGTCATTGTGACATATCAGGAGGTCAAAGGTCAAGGCCACAGTGTCCTCACAAAACATAGTTTTCCCCTCTTGAGCATAATATCTTTGCCCTTAGGGAATTTCTTCCAATTGGACCAGTTGTCACTCAAAGATTAGCAGATTAGTTTTCAGGTGTCAAAGGTTAAACGTCACAGTTACCGTGGTGTGTAAACAAAACATGGGGACTGAAGCGGCACAGTTTCTTCAGAGGAATAATTTCAGATTTTTACATTACATCCCATTACATATCATTATGCTTACGCTTTTATCCAAAGCGACTTCCACTAAGTGCATTCAACCATGAGGGCACAAACCCAGAACAGCAAGAATCATGTCAGTGAAAAAACAATAAGGGTGACAGGTAAATGCTGCACATATACAGTAACACATGATGTCTCGCGCAAACTATTGAGTGCAGGCTGCAGTTCATGTGGCATATAATCCTGACCCAGTTCCTCAAAATCCTTTAAACTGACCCAATTGAGTCAAGTTCATCACAGCAGGTGTAAAATGTGTGTCACTGCAAGGTGATGAAAATGGTTGTGTGTTATCAATCTGCAGCCGCGGGCTCCTGCTCCACATTTAGTGTAGTAGAGTGAACAAATGTGGACCGAAGTGTCGGTCAACAATAAAAAATAGTGCTCTGCCTGTGGGATGTGGGGGATATTTTATTAGTTCATTTTGTGAGATGACGATTGTGGCACACAGATGTGAATTTAACAAGGCTATGATGTGTTCAGTAGAATTACTCTCCAGCTCTATTAAGATATTTCGGTAGCTCAACAAAGTAACAAGTTTTCTATGGATCTGCATGACAAAATATCTACTTCAGCTCTCAAGCAAAGACAGTTTTAAGATTCCCTGTAAAAAAAATAGTGATTGGAGCATGTAAAAGCTGAAGGAGGATTTTCAAAGGATTTGTAATTAAAACCTCATAAATTCAACATCAACATAGTGTTCTTCTTTTTGTTCAATTTTCTGTTCTTTAGAGGAAGTTACTCTATGGAGCCAAATCTGATGGAACAGAACAGAGGAGATCCAGACCTAAACTTTGTAACAGAACAAAAAATGAAAGTGAAAAGAAAATCTGTGAAAAACATGTGGTTTGAAATGAAAGAAATATGCAAATCAAAAAAACAATTGCTCAAATAGCCAGGATATTTCTGAAAATTTCAATAAACTTTTTTTATGTAAAATAATTCCAGAATTGAATAAAAATAATACTACTATTAACAAAACAATTGGCTCGGATTTGTCTGCATATTGTCACTTGATTAGAATTTGATACAGACAGTAAATAATTAATTATTAAAGAGGATCTCTTCTCTGCTGTTTGAATTGTTGACACGTTCCTCTGGAGAGAGAGACTGCTTCATAATTAGTTTCCTAAAGTATGTACAAGACATATCTAAGTGTGCAACTAATAATTAGTCTAGAGTTATTAGTGTGTTTGAATTCAGAGTGATTGCCTGGTTTCATAAATGGAGACTCAGATCTACTGGCCAGCCGCCTGCATGATGTGGCTTTGTGTCCAAATCTGGTCAAAGCCGACAAAGAAAAGTTGAGAGATGAAATGAGAAGGAGAGAAATAAATGAGATAAAGATTTTTAGCCAGTCTCCGAGCACAAAGAGGCAGGAAAATTATGAGCGACGTCTTTGACTTGAATGACTGTCATCATCCAGTGAATAGAAAGAAGCTTCCGACAAGAGAATGGAGAGCAAATCAAATGATAGCATCATATGGTGGTTTTTAAGGGAATCTGTCGCTTTTAGCATAGTTTTTTTTTTTAGGATAATGATAGAATCGAAAATTTGCAGAATGCTTAACATAAATAATTAAAAATAAATCCTTATGAAACAGTAAACTGGGTATTATTATTCTGATGACGTCACTGATATTTCAAGAATATTTTGAGAACAGTAACATTTTCTCGTGACCCAAAATATTCCCATGCAAGTATCTGAAAATATTTATTAAACCAAAACCTGGTTTAACCCATCATCAGCTGACCAGTCAAATTTCCCACTCGCTGAAGCTTAAACTGTTTGTGTGCAGTTTCTGGCAGAAGCTGCCTCTGAGGGTCTCACTAATGGAGACGTGTGGAACAGCGTTAGCAATGAGATGCTCATTCAGTTCAACTGAAATGTTAATCTCGCCTGACGGTGGGATTTAAGGCCACACTGGACAGATTTGAGAAATCAAATAGTCACTGTGGACTCCTGAGCCACCTGGCTAACTTGCTAGTAATGATTTGAGGCAATGTGAGCGTGGCCTCGACGCCTGTAACAGACAAAACCTGAAAGCTTTGCTATAAGGATTAATTCAAAAGTCTCCGAAAACCTGCAGAGTTAGTTTTTCCTTAAAGCGAAACTCTGCCTTAAAGACAACTCACATTGTTTGATGACTGTGGAATGTTTTGTCAAATTTTAGAGATATTAACATGTCTCTCCTAAAATCTCACAAGACTTCAAGTGTTTGTCAGTAACACAATCACTGATATAGAAACTGTGAATAGATCTGTGATAACAAGCAGAATGTCCCACTGTTGCTGTAATGTGATCTCTCAACATGGATGAATAATCAAGGGACCATTGTGAGTTGGTACCCATGCAGGGCAGATGGGCGAACAGATGAATGGTTATCTGTATTAATTTGTAAAAAAACAGGGACAGAGCAATGCAACAAGATGTTCGAGATACCAGAAAGGTGCATAATGTGCATGAGAGGGATAGAAATTCAAACTTGACTATTATGTTTGGACCTTGACACTGAATCTTGCCTTAATAAAACCATGCACACATACAAAATAAACTCAAGCCTCTGTAAAGGATTCCTCTCTTCTAAACAACTGTGCTTTTCTCATAGACTGTATATATCCTTCAAACTCACCTCAAACCAGAGAATGTCCGGCTGACCTTGGATATTTGTCTCTATATCTGCGGACCCAATTTTCTCGCACAGTTTTGCGTCTATCACATGTTTGAAATTTCAATAACATGCCCCCTTGCTCACTGTGAATTTACAAGAAATGATCCTACTGTTGTGAACGCAGCTGACTCAGACAATCTGCACGGGGGCTGCCAAGAAAAGTTCGAGGAAATTTGAGGAGCAACTGACCTGGACATTTGCCTTCTCTGGAAAATTTCAAGAAAACCACTGCATGTCTGAAAGCAGCTGAAGTGATCTCTGCCGCCTCAATGTGATCTCGTCACAAACAGAGCAGGAAATTGAGAAGAATATTTAATATAAAGCTGAAGTTTGAACGGATCCCACAACCAGAGATTGGTGCTGGAATTGTAACAATTCATTTTTATATGTCAAACTGGATGCATCGGCTCAAGCTGTTGCAAAATTTGTAAGTGTGGGTTTTGCAGCAGTGGTAATCAGCGGGTCACAGACTTTAACCCAGGAAAAAACATCCCTGTATCCCAAATCAACACAATGACCTTTCTTCCAGCCTGCGGCAGGAAGGGCTTCCCAGTGTATTTGTCTGCTGTGGAGTCATCTCTCTGAGGAGCTCCACTTTCCTAATCTCAGAGTGCCTCTTTCAGAAGCTCTCAGATTTTGCTCCAAGCTGTTTCGCTTGCTTTTGTAGCGGCACAATGATCTGGGCTTTGTTACTCTGCAATGGCTTTGGGAATGGATTAATTTGGAGCATTGACAGTCCATTCGAGCCCCGCTGTTGTCTATTTATGTAGAGGGAATTGCTCCCTTATTAACAATCTAGTTTGACTGCAGTACAGTGGTAATTATGACCATTGATGTTGTCTCCTCTTTTCAAAATGAACATAGTTCCCTATGGAGATTAGCTATGTTGTTGTTGTTTTTTAAAGAGAAAGGAATTTTTTTTTACCGTTTAGTGTTTTTTTCATTTTATTTGTATTTACTTGAAGCAGATTGCTTGGAGAGCAGAAATCTCTCAGAAATTACAGACCTCTGCTCCTCTTAATTGAAATCACTCACTGTCCATTAAACTGCAAGAGAAGCATCCACTTCAAAATCCTGCACCAAATAAATGAATCATGAAATATAACACATCACTTTGAGCACAACTGAAGTCCATCTTTACTAGGGAGTGGGATTCTCTTGGCACATCACGATTTGATTCATATGATGATGAAATGATTATTGTTGCATCAAAGAACTGGGAGAGAGACCCACGAATGTAGCACTCTCTCCATTAGTAAGGATTTAAAATTTACGATAATGGATATACTGCCATAGTTTAATAATTTCAAGGTATTACGGTCTTAACAACATCATTAAAAAAGATCGCGAGCGCGCTAGCGCTTGCATTATTGCGCTCTTTTTGCATGATAATCCCGTATTTTCACATAATTTCATATTGCACTGTCCCATTTCGTAGGGGAAGATTTCAACCCCTAGCTTGTGACTTTCTTTCAAGGGGCAAGATAACCCTCGAAAATCAAGGGGTAGGGCTGATATGGGATTGGGCAAGAGACTCTGACCCATTAAATCACGGCCGGACCTTTAATGTGCGTCTGTCCTGATCCTTAAGCAGTGGTGTTTATAATTATCTGTTGCTGAATCGAAGCGAACCGAAGAGTTAAGAAGTTTCCCCAACTCTAATCTTGACTGGGGCCGCTGCTTGTTTCTGGTCACGTTTAATGATAGAAGTCTGCAGCAGCAGTTTCCCAATTAAAATGCTAAAATGTTCCTCATTATCTCAGATAATGACTCAAATGTAGTGGGGAAGTTATGACTGGTTTTCTGTCAAGCAGTAGTTCATAAAGAACGTCTCTGTAGCTAGAACCACAGGTTGTCACATTCCAGCTTTCCATGTCAGAGACTGAGAAATCTCCACAGCTCGTCACTCCAAGCTTCTCCCTGGGCTCAGTTTCAATGGAGTCATGGGAAACTTTTGGCATAGGCATTCTTTGCTCTGTGCAATGTGCATGCCTAAAAGACATGCACAATTGTTTGTGAATGCATCTGAGAAGTGTTTTGAGGATAAAATTAGTGCACTGCAAAGTATTACCCATTAGAAGGGGTTCCCGTGAACTTATATGCTCCCAGAAGGCTCTTTTTATTAAAAACTGTTGCACACTTCATTTTTTACTCCAGTGCATTACTCGGTATGTAAATCCAAAATCACATTTATTTTAACTTTTTTTTAACCCCTATGGATTGGCTGTTTGTTTGTTCATGTGAACAGCACAATCTTACTTTATTTCATGTTTGAAAAATCACGCTGCATATCTTTTTTTGGGGGGGGTAATTGCCATCGGATCAAGATTTCTCACACACCAGGCCGTGGCTGAACCCCTTTCTCTGACTGAATTAGGTTATTGTGCTGATTTAATTTCCAGAGGGAACCACCCGGATGGTAGGAAACATAATTTGCTAATTAACAAGAAAGTCTTCTGGCGTTTTCAAGAGGCGTGTTTAAACTCAAGTTCTGATCCCAGACACAGCTGGAAACCTGAGTGATCTGTAGTAACACGTCCAGAACGTATTCAAACAGGTGCAGAAGTGGAGTGGAAATCAAAGTTTTAAGTCCCTGTATGCAGTCTGTGTTTGGCTTTGTGAACTGAATTGATTGTGAAACTCTTTGTTGATTTTAAAGTGATCCTTCAAGCGAAGCTCATCATATTCTGTGGTAAATTTCTATCTCTACTACCAGTGGAAGCAAAATAGTTCTCGTTTGATTCTCAGCTTTGTGCTTTTCTCTTTGTGATCTTCTACTGAAGTTTTTCTTTTATTTACTCATGCAGGATGCACTGATCCACCAGAGACTCTCTATCCATGGTGTTAAACTAGCTCCAGGAGTCATTAGCACTTGGCTTAATCGATCCAGCTCCTTCACTCATCCAGGCCCTGACGTATGAGATGTATTGAGCATCTCATATGAGAGTGGCAGCTCCTTCAGGAAATGTCTCTCAGCCTGTAGTGAGGCCACAATGAGTTAATCAATGTGCGTGTAGCTCCATGGTGCTTGGACCCAATGAGAGTGATTGTTGGGTTGTCCTCGACTGCTGCCCATGGATGACCTGCACAACATGAGCTGTTGTAAATTGCTAAAAGGTATTTTCCTCTTTACTACTAGAGTAGACTATAATTTCAACTCAAAAACACTCAACCTTCAAACACAAACCACAAAACATGCCTTATTTGTCCAAAATAAAGATACATGAATTATACCCCGAGAATTACAAATTTGAATTTCACAAATAAGTTTGCATCTACACCTAAATAAGGATATTTTTTTAAAGTCAGGGAAAGAGACAGTTATTAAAAATAATTTTAATGTTGACAGTATAATGACACATCACTTTTTTATAGCTGGGTCACAGAAATCCAGGAAGTCACACACACTGTAGTATATTATATGGAAGAGGTTCCTTTGGCTGCTCTCGACCATGTTGTTATGAAACTATCTGTTGGGGTGAGGGGGGAGGGGTTGGACCAGCTAGAAACACGATTTAAAAAGGAGGATACACAACAAAAGAGACCATCACCTGAGAACCCATCATCCGCCAAATGATTGGTTTACTTCAGTTAAAAACAAAGAGGTAAATCAGTTGAATAAACCAATTAAACCTGCAGTAGATTTACTGCCATTTATTTACCTGTAAGTTGGAATGTTAAACAAAGTCTATAACCATTGTGCTACAGAAGCTCTTTGCCATTAATCATTTCTTTTGTTCAACGTAAGCTGTGATATACCTAATACATGAAAGCTGAAATTGTTGGCATGCTCGATCTTACAGGAACCTAAAAATGCAGTCATAGAAGTTTTCCTCATTCAGAACCTGTTTCATGAACCTTGCACTTTTCCAGGCTGCACTGAGACTGAATATCTGGTTTAGCTGTTATTTCAAATAATTCTGTGTGGCGAAAAATGACAAAGTGGAGACTGAAAGCTTTTGACGCTGGCGACATGCGGGGATTATATCTTATTATTTTAACGATCATATTTTTCCAGGAGACATGGAGGACGGGAACTGATGGAGGCTGTAAACATATTAACAGGGAATCTTACTCCGGTGTAAATTGGTACTGTACATAGAGACACATATTAAACACTCATTAATAATCAGATAGTGAGCCAACAGTGATACAAAGAATCGGTAGCCTTCACAGTGAACTGTATTAGATGTGTGGTCATATAGGGGGCATTTCTTTTATTTAACCTTTATCAAAAAATGTAATGATTGTTGCGTTGTAATTACTCGATGTTGCAAAGCAAAGACAAATTAAACCGATTATTATTACAGATGTAAATATTGTGTACTGTAGCGTAATAAAAGAGATTTCAGTAACACATTTGACTTCACATATAAAGTGACTGTACAACATTGTTTGCATAAATAAAAACATATCTCAGTTGTTTGTGAATAACAGATTTTGTTCATATAAATGTGAAATGAACACTCCAACAGTTTATCAATTATGTGTAAGTACAGTATGGTGCACTAAATAGCCATATTTTGGAAAGAAGTGCTCACAGTTATTTTGAAAGTCTGACAATATAAACAGCTACCAAAATATGACAATCTGCAACATTTGTGCCCTTGTTATATTTATTTTGTATGTTTCTGTAAGACTTGGACTTGAGAACACAAATAATTCTTTCTACCAACAATTCCCACTTCCCACTCAGCGATGACTGCAGCCTTGTCCTCCGCCGCCTGAAATAATCAGCCGCATGAGTAAGACGTGCAGGCAGGCGTGAGCACCCCTGTCTATTGCTTGGCTGGGAAATCAGTGCAACCGTTTTTGTTAGTTCTCAGTATCTGTTTGTCAGCTGGGATAAAAAGTGTCGACCAAACATTTTCAGATTCCCAGCAGACGGGGATTATTTCACCGTGGCTCAAATAGTTAACAAAATGGCAGATGAATATTGTTGTACAGTAATTACCTATGGTTGGTTATTCAACAACTTGTGTATATGTATTTCGATGACCCATTTATTTGTGTAGCAAGAACAACCTTGACTTGCTTCACAGCTCAAAATGAACCTCCAACAATGGACATATCAGCTCCTACTTCTTTCATTTTCTGCTTTTTATACCAGATACATTAATTAAATGTGAGATTTGGGATCAAAATGCTGCATGCGTACATTAATGCAAACAGAGTCTTCACAGAGAAAACAGCTTCTGTCGGGGGGGCTTGATGTAGGACTCATGACTAAGACCAATCACCATTCTAAGACTGGGGGCTTCCTCCACAGTAAATTCTAGGTTAATCAATCACATGCTGGTACTGATGAGAGGCACTATTACACCAACACAACACTGTTTCAACACTCTGCAGCTACTTCTCCTATAGTTGTCATGGGAATGCATAGGATGTCTGGTGACAGTGACTTTGTTTCGCTTCAAGATGAAACACCTACACTGACGCTACGTTTTCACAATTTAAATGGATCTCGAGACGATGAGTTAACGTCATCACAGACTGAAATGTCTATATTGTCTTAATACTTTTGAATAATACTTTTGAACAATTGTAAGTCTCTTTTTTCACCTTTTATGCAAGTCAGTAATAGTCTGAGCCAAAACTTGGGCATGGATAACTGGCTATGTTGGTCTTCTGATACTTTCTGAATAACAATAACAATTTTAGTTATCCTTTGAGAGGGCTCTTATTGGCAGCACAGTAACGGTTAGTGTGTGAGAATAATACAGTTAACAAACATTCTACCATAATTCCATCTATATCCTCATTTAACAGTTTTCTGAACTCATTCACATTCTCATGTCGCACACTGAAGACAACTGGATCTTTTCATTTCGGATAAGTCAATAAAATATATGTTATTTGGTCTGATATGATTTATTCAGATGTTTTTTTAGGATTAATTTCTACTCGTTAATTGTAATCTGTTACAGCCTATTTCGAAATAGTATTAACAAAGTTAATAACCCTTTTCATGATTCAATACCCAATCAACCGAAGACAACTTGATTTAATACAGTGAACATGAAAGGTTTTTCTCATTTAGACATGAGATAATATAATAACAGTTTCTTTTTATATCTTAGTGATTATTGACAGCTGCTCAGTAGGTGTTGCATGCCTCATCACTGATATAAATGATACATTTAGCTGTTGTGGTTTGTATTAGCGCTTGGATTATATGAATATTGATGACAATATATGAATCACTGTGTCTTCCTGGGGCACGGTGATTGCTACCAAGTCCTGTTAGAGATCACTTTACCTGTAGGTGGCATCTGAAATGCACCTCATTACATGCACAACTGCACATACAGACAGAAGTCTATGCTGCTGTCTTGCGAACCTGTCCTCAGTCAGCAGTTACCGTACTTCACAGACTCCTCTGAAGCCTGATGTTCAAACAGTCCTTCATACCGTCACCTCTGTCTTGCTGTTGGTGACAAAGTACGGTTGGGGGGGCATGTAGCGGGTGGTGTGCAGCTCCTTCTCCACGATGCAGAGTTTCGTTGGGCCGTAGCTGTGTCTCAGTCCCAGCGTGTCCTTGCTGTCCCAGGATGTTAGCACCACTGGGCTGGCAACAGTGCTGGAGCTGTAGCACAGTGACTGGGAGCTGTGGCCCTTGGGGCTTTTGTATTTGTGTTCACTGTGCTTGGACGACAGCTGTCTGGGTGGGCTGTAAGGATTACTCGGCTCTGGCTCCATATCCATAGCTTCCATAGGAAGGCTGCCCTTGGTAGCCATCTCAATCAGTTGCCGACGGTTGCTGTAGTAGCCGTCGTTGGCTTTCTCTGCTAACAGATACAAAGAAACTACATATTAGTTTTGTGTCATTTCTGAATCTCATTAGTCATTGCCAATTGTCAACAAGACTTCACCCATTATTTGTGAAAGGCCATTTTGAATCCTCGAGTTTGGCGGTTTGTCCAGCGCCGACTTCGTTTGTTGAACCAGAGGTAACAATATGTGGATGAGTGGGTGGGGGGGGGTGAGGCTGACACAGCTCAAGGACACTGCTTGCCAACCTCCACATGTGACCTGCACCCATTGGACGGTACTAGCTGTCAATCACACATTATCCATGCCCCAGTATCGGAGCGTATTGTTTGACATCATGTCCATGATGTCACACAAAAACAAAATGTGTATATCCCCATATTTTCCAATAATCTTTAAATTAATATTTGAATAGTCATTAATGCTTTAAATTATAGGTAATGTCAATGGTTATTAAGGTTCATGTTTCCCCTGAGACAAATATGAATGAAATTCACAGTAAACAACTATTTACTGTGAATACACTGTCATTACTTTGATGAATAGTAATGTTCTTGAGAATGCTGATCGGGATGTGGTGGGTTCACACTGTCTATTACAGGAAGTCACCAAATGTTTAAATGGAGGCTATATTTTCACAATGTCCATTCCCATGAGCCATTAGGTAAGATTCAGTTTGTGCCAATTAGGTATAATAAGTACAGTGTGTGTGTGTGTGGTCATTTGTTTTTCGTATGAAATAATTATATTTAATCACTGGCTTAGATTTTGCCTGTAGACCACAGCAAAATATAAATTTTCTTTATGTCCTTCCATACCAGCATGTTAGACCCCCATCAACAGCAGGGTGTGTTTAGTTCTCACTTCATGCTACAGAGTGAATAATGTGATGACTAGCAACATCTTTCACAGCAGCTACTTCAGCAAACCAATCCGTGCAGGTAGATTAGTACATGTGAGATAACACGACAGAGGCTCACATGGCTCACGGTGCTCCCACCACCACGCCCCCCCAACTCATTTGTGTTTTGATTGCTCCTGATTGTCTCCTGTCCCCAGTCTCATTAGCTAAGATTTGCTCTATTTTTATTTTCCCTAATGATCAGTTTGTTTGACGGCACTTCAGTGGATTAGCAGCATCGAAGCTTCAGCTGCTACAGTGAATCACAAAGGGATTGAGCGGTTTTCTTGTGATTGGACTTACAATACACGCATCCAGGTAATCCGTCGGTTGCAGCGAATTGATTCAGGTACAATCTATAAGAAGACTCCGGTTTCACTGTGTTAAATACACATCCTCTAATACTTTCACTTTAATGCTGCTTATTTTCCTCTGTTCTTATTAGGAGCCATAGGAGAACAAGCAGGAATCAATACAAAAGTTGTGGAATCAAAATTGTGTCGGAAATGATTCAGTTCTCTTTTTAGCTATCAACTCAAGGTTGAATACTGTTAAATACTGAACTTCTATGATAAAAATGTAATATTAGGGGGGCAATCCAATATCACAATAATAATGGTCATAATAATAATAATAATAATAATAATATACTTTATTTTATAGCACTGGTCTTAGTAATATTCAGTAGTGCTTGTAGTGCTTTTTTAAGAAACAAACATAAAGATTTAAACAATGGAAGATGAGCAGAGAAAATAGAACATTAAACAAGAATTATAATGCCCCTGGCTTTTGCCCTTGGGTATTTTTCATTTACATATTTTTGCACTACAAATATGTGTGGATTTTTCATGTTTTTCTTTCCAAGATCATAGACGATATGAAACATTATTTAGCACCATCTTCCTTTGTGAAACTATTTTGGCATTTCCTTTTATTCCTTGTCTGAAATGCTGCTCGTCCAGGCAACGGCTGCAGACTTTCCAAAATAGTACATGAGAAGAACAACAAACTTGGTTCTATAAATACACTTTGTTCTCCTCTCTCTGTTTGCGTTGATGGACTGTGAATTAACTGACATGGATTTCTGTTAGCCAGTGATTTGATGGTGATTTAAACCAACTAAAGAATACTTTTATTTCTAACAACACAGTATGGTGTTCCAAAGCTTACCAACAACCGTCGGTAGTCCGGTTGTAACCTCCATCTTTTTCTAAATGCACGCTGTGCTGCTAGTCTGGCACGTCCCCTAACAAAGCCTTACTTAGTCTAACAAAGGCTAACAAAGCCAGGTTGAGTTAGCCTGGTTGACAGGAGCTGAAACCAAGTGTTTGAGACAGAGGCTGAAAGGAGGAGCAGCAGCAATGGACAGTATGAGAAAAAGGGTGTGTTTTCTGAACATAAGTAGCATATAAACCTTTCATGTAATAACCCAAATTAATATTATGAACCTAAATATGAGGATAATGTCTCATTACTAATGTTTATACTTTTGAGACAAGCACTATTTAACACTAACTAAATTTATTTTTAAGTTTATTCAAGCATTGCAGATTCATTTTCTGCCTTATGAAATATATAAATCTTCCCCCATGATCACTCAGATTATAGATTATAGTCTCTCCGGTTCACTCAATTACACCCTGACACTCCATCTTATAAGATGCAGGGAAGCCCTGATTAATTATGCCAGTTTTATTTGGATGTAATGAGCTCACTAATCAGATCAAATGATGAACCCTAACAGCTTCCTCATCATTAAGGTTCACCGTGATGTGAGCAGCTTCTTACCCACAGCCTTGAGCGTGGCGTACTTGTTGAGATCCTTGACAGGCTTCTGTTGTTCATAGGGGCTGGCGACCTGTCCCACTGCCGGGTAGGGCTGCGCTATCAGAGTTGACGTTTTGACAATGTTGTTCAGCTGGCTGCTATCTAAACGAGGGAAAACACAAGTTGTTAATGTAGAAATGCAGACACTGTTGTTAAGTGCAAGCATGTGAATAAGCAATTAATCATTTTTGGCATTTAGGTATGAAAAAAGATAACAGAATCCCTATTATCATTGAGGCAGTAGGTGCAAATGTTATACACATATTTTTATTTAATATTCATATTAATTATTTTAGCTACATTTAAGATCGTTCTCCTAAGTGAATGTGTGTAGTATTCTCAGGATGTCGATCATTTTGACATGTGAATCTACAATAATGGTCATTCTAACTTGATAGTGTCACTTTCCCACAAGTAGGTTTTTTGTGGGCACCCAGCTGGAGAGTCATGACTGCTCTCTGTAAAACTGTACTTATCCTACAGTAGACATCTGGTAAATTAAGGGGTGCACAGCAAAGAGACTGGCCCCCTGCCTACTGGCATGACAGAACCAACAGATGTTCAGAGTGTCTTCACTGTGTTTAGATTGGAGGAGATTAGAGGAGCAGTCGAATTCACAGGCGGCGGTTTGCCACTGGTTAGAATAGAATCTGTGCATAGTAGAATTGAAGAATATAAGGACTCATTTAATTTCAAATGATGTTCTTACAATGGGGATCATATAGAGTTATTCTCAAGACTGTTGCAGAAGTTCCTGCAAATGTGTTGTACTTGGAAGATGGCTTTGCTGTCACCCTCTGTTCAGTTCATTCTAAAAAAAAAAAGCTCCATTGGGTTTTACTCTAGAGATTTTGCTGCTCTCCCCTCGTCTAGATCTTTTCTTTTAATTCTTCACTTCCCTATGAGGTTGCAATAAAGCTGTAATTTAACCCATTCTTTATTTTAAAGACCTGATTTTAACCTAGATATTTCCACTAGTTCTGAGCCATTTAGTACTAATATTTGTACAATTGAAGGAATTTGACTGGACTTCAACACCCCCAGTACAAGTCTCAATAAAAACTTGTACTGGGGGTGTTTAAAAATGTTTCTAAATATATGCACCAAGATATATACATGTTCGACGTGATGTCTATTTTAAATGCCTTGAGGTTTTAAATCTCTTATTTTTCGTGATCCTGTTACTCTCCTTCATCTGGCTCAGAGCAAGTGATTTAATGATCCCCACTGGCGTCATCTTCCCACTACCGTTGTTAATGGTTGAAATTTACAAACTTTGGGAGTCCTGTAGTCCTAGTTCCAGAATGTGTCCGATAAAAACAGATCATTAATACAGAAAATGGGTTAATTAGGCTCTTATTCCCCACTGGTCAGCAAGATATCTTACTGCTGTGCTAATTAATTTTGGAAAGACTCAAATTATCGATGCTGTCTCATGAAATGATAGAGCGGTCGGCTCCGACCAGTCTTTCACCTCACCACACCTCGACGAGTGGGCAGTTTAATGATTGAGATCAGATTTGGACTTCAGTTAAGGTAGCAAAGGGATTGACTGCCACTGTGTTCTCTTTAAGATGAGGATTTCTTTATAACAAGCTCCGGTGTTATCCGGTTTTATTGAAAGCCTTATTAAAAAGCTGTAGTCGGTAAGGAAGACAGCGCAGCACTTTCAAGTGTACAGATAACTTATAAAAGTAGGTGATAAAGTGTTCTTCAAAAAAACTCTTTAAATCTGTAAAATAAACTAGTTCAATTAGTTTTATACAAACGTGAAGCAGAATAGTTGCCGACCATTTAATTTGTATTTACAGTTTGTGCCATAGCTGTAGCTGATGCTGATTTACTAACAAAAACAATCAAATCTTCCAAAACCTGTCTGTTTCAAATCGTATGTGTGTAACCTCGTCTGGTTCCTTCCTGAGCTTGTTGACCTGTTTCAGTTTCATACTTGTCACTGCAAGTGGGCCACAGGCTCTCATTCAGTGTGGTCTCATTTAACTCTGACAGTCAAATTAGATCTTCTTCTGCTTCCATGGACACTGTGACACACTATAAATATTGTCTGTTTAAAACAACACTGACAACAACACAGATCAAATGAATCCCCATGCAGTTTATTGTCGAGTGATCTCAATGGAATACGGAAAACTATTTTGATATCTTTGTTATCTGAGCCACCCTTCGGGAGTCTGAGGGTTCGACTCAAGGTCGAGCTCAGGGTATCCGCTTTAAAATTAGAAGCCACTCACTTTTTCGTATCCCAACATTTGTTATTTTTCAGCTTGTCTCAGTGTCTCCAAAATCCCAAATATCCTTTGGAAATACTATAGTCCTAGATGTGAATAGCTTCCGTGCAGTTAATAAGCTCAAGTCCTGTTTTTCTTAACATCTGTTGCAACTTAGCTATTGTCAGGGTGCCAAAATAAGTGTGAACTGATGTGCTGATGTATTTAGTTGTTTGTCTCTCTTTAATGTTCGTCTGACTTTGTGTTGACTCAAGTGTTACTTGCGCTTCTGCTGTTGTGACTGTCAAAGTCACAGCTTTTATGTCAGCCGCTGGAAGTAAGTAGGCCACTTCTCGAGACTCGTAAGGTTAAAGAATCCATGGTTATTGCGGGAAATAAGCGAGTTAACACTCCAGACACAGACGCGTCCCTGAAACTCCTAAAAGATTTAAGAGAGTATTTTGGGAGCTGTTTGCCCTGAAATAAATGGTACAAGGAGAAGGGCGCTCTTATTTACAGACAGCCTACTTTCAAGTTAGTGATGACAATATACCATTCTCTCCGAGTCAATAACTTGTCATCTGTCAGTCTCATGAAACCCTTAACAGCCAAAAATATATCTATATTGTGCTAACATAATCACTAATGATATATATAACTATATATATACATATATAAATGTATGAGTAAAGTATTTGATCAAACATTTCTTTTAATTCAGGCACATAATTTAACCTCATAATTTTTTAGGCAAGAATAATCGACCTAGCGTCAAAAGTTTTGTTTGTTTGCGTCTTTTGAGATGCATATAACTATACACTGGAAATATAATTGATGTTTCAGGGGTTATGGTATGATGAGGCGAAAATACTCCTTTGTTGACATGATTTGGTTGGATAGTTATTCGTGCTGTTTTAAAGGATGGAAACAAGTTTAATGTTAGTGTCATCTTTACCGTAAATATAGGTCGTAGTGCAAAACATTGGAGAGGTGAAAATATTTAAAAAACTGAAATACAATATCTGAAAGAGAACAATGCAGCTTCCTGTTTATATATTTTGTATCTCTCGTTGATGCGAGTCTGTAATTACTTCCTTAAGGGGTTTTAGATTCTATAACAGCTCAGAGTGAAGTATATGGCAGGTGGAAAAGAAGTCCATAGGTATAGTCTCAGCTGCTGTCACAGGAAATGCAGCTGAAATACTTTTCTGTCTGGCAGCGAGGAAATGGACTGTCATGGACCAGTGGAGTGTTGGCAGTGAGCAGAGACTTTGTTCTCTCTGGCTGACTGCCTGGAGTAAAAAGAGGCCACACTTCACAATTGCCCCATATTCCGATATTGCCAGCAGGACATGGACATGATAGTGCTGGTGGCCAAAGAAACCCTGATTGCAAAATGTGTATGAGTGGGGTCTTGAGGAGAATGAGAGCTCGTAGCCCGGTCCAACAGATTTTTGTTATCTTTGACAGGCAACAGATGAGGACCAGGGTCTCCCACTGCAGCAGTTCAATCACTGCTTTGCACCAGTATCCGTAATAAGCTGTGATAGCTGGGGCACCTGCCACGAGGAAGCCCAGCTGGAGAGGACGAGTACAGGGTGGATCCGTCATGTGGCAAAAAATATCACCTAACCTCTTGTAACCTGGTGATGAACGCTGTCAAGAAAACAACAGCCGTCCCCGCGCTGTTGCCAGGTGAGTTAGACAGAATCCCTCCCATATCCATTTGTAAGACTTCCGCAGCCTCCACATTGTGCCCTGCATCTCCGTGTCCAAGGCCACAATGTATAAGAGAAGCTCCCATCACTCAGAGTCAGTGGTTTCTTCAATAAATTAACTAACATCATCTTGAATGAATAGAATTAGACTGAAAAGGTGATTGTCTGGGGTCTACCAGTGCAAAAGTATGTTTATTTTAGTGACTTCATTTGGAGCCACATGCTGGGAAGTAGTGATGTTGGTGTGGAGCTGCGGTAGCGAGGTCCCACCTGCTCGACCAATTGCAAGTCAGTCCCAGCTGTCTTTATAGAAATAGTATCATTTTGTGTGATAAGAACTGCCTAAAATGTCAGAACCAGAAAGATTTACATAATATGTTCTCTGACTTTTTGGTTTGGCCCATGTCCCATATGTGAACATGGAGGAGCCATAACTGGCCATTAGCAAGTAAACTCATCAGTGCATCATTTTATTGAATTGTGCTGCTCTGAATGTCAAACAGCAGCTGATAGAAAAGGATAATACTGCACATATTGCACTAAAGAAAGCATACAGTATTTTTTCCATCACATTCAGTCCTATTTGTCAGTGTGTTGGCTGGTTTTTAATGAACTGATAATTATTCTGTGAGGCAGCAAGGTAAGATGAGAGCGCTCTGATTTTAGAATGATTAATTATTATCATGTCAGCGCTGACATCTCACCTCAGCGGATATTTAGGGAGTCAAAAAAGTCAGCTCAGATAAAATGAAAAAAATCTAGCTCTTAAAATAGAATACCTTCCTTATTGAGTTTTTTTTTAAGTGAAATCAAATACTTGTCTTACTTGTGTAATATTTAGTGATATGCAGGAATACAAACACAATTTTTTTTAAGGTGACACAGACAGACATGTTCAAAGACCAGGAACAAGTTAAACAGCAGGTGGAAAACCCAGAGTGCAAGTGTCTAGTCTTTAAATGAGGTGTGTGATCTCATAACCTTTCTATAATAATAGTGATAGAACTGTACATTCCACAGCTATGCATAAAATAGTATCAATAACTATCACAATGTAATATATATAATTAGTAATAGTCCAATATATGTATATATCGACATGAGGCTTCTGCATTGTGCAAACACAATGAGGAGGTAGAACACTTAAATGATCGACCTCAGATTTGTAAAAAATGTTAAGTGTCGTTTTCTGTGGGAGTAAGAGTTTAAAATCACAAACTTTACTATAATATTGCTAAATTAAGTATGATAATTGTCAATACCGACTTATATGAACATTTTCAACTTGATATATGTTTTGGCCATTTTACATCATATTTGCTTCTGTTGGACTAAACAATTTTCTGCATAATAACATTGTGGAGAAGGTTCAGCCTGGGTTAAAAAAATAATTTATTTATTCGTCTGTCTTTTTGGGGGCTTATTTTCCCTCTAATTTTAATAGACATATACATTTTGATCGGTCATCACCAAAGGCTGCCTATTGAAAGTGCTCACATATTTGTGCAACGTTGCAACCCATGATTACTCCAGGTTGTTTATTTAATTACAAAACCTTTCAAACTAATCGCGGAAGTCACCTGCTATTTTCATTGAAGGTTGTGATAAGAACATGCAGAGGTGTGGTCTCTCACAGGACATGATAATCCCTGATATTTACTTGCATCTGCCTGAGATCAAACATCCTGGAAAGCAGCTGCCTTAAGGAAGATCAGGGCAGGACTTATTTTCATTTCACGCTGCAACTGGATCACAAAGACCTAACCTGACTTAATTAATAATTGTATGGATTCCTTTGGCTTCTTAGTCTTAGTGTACAGTGTGTGATATGTAATTATTTATCCTGATAAGTATCAGGAGATTTAATTCACACCTAAGCCAATAATTCACTTTTCTTAATTATTAATTATGACACAAACATTTTGCTTGACTGTAAAAAACATTTTTTTTCTAAATATGAAATGCAGGAGCGAGGCAGAGAGAGCTTCATTGACATAGCTGTCAAGGCAGGTTTAGCATTAACAATAACTTTTCTGTCTGTGCAACTGTGTGGGTGTGTGTAGGCGTTAATGCTGATGAATGAGAGAATGAGGGTGTTTAACACTTACATACAGTAAGAACTTGCTAAGAAAGAGAGCTCCACGCTGTCGGTGGTAATT
This sequence comes from Pleuronectes platessa, assembly GCF_947347685.1. NCBI lineage: Eukaryota > Metazoa > Chordata > Actinopteri > Pleuronectiformes > Pleuronectidae > Pleuronectes > Pleuronectes platessa. Next base: position 12,703,963 of record NC_070641.1, read on the forward strand.
AGTGTGTATTTTAAGTGATTGCTGGGGGCATGACTAATTACCTCACCAGCCTGCCGATTTTTGGACGGCTTCTTATATATTTTTTTTCTTTCACCACTTCCGGTTCCAGAGCTAATTCCGGACATGCAAGCTCATGTGTAAGAAGAATATTAGGTTTATATTTGGTGTTAAAATAACTAAGAATATATGAGGGGGATTTACGTCAGCATAGTTAGTGAAAGCAGATGGCAGCAGCTATGTAGATATACAGGTGTGCACAAGGTGTTTAAACTAATGTGAATGTGTGTGTAGGTGTTTAGATGACGTTAATAATACTTACGGAGACTGTTAACTGTGACTCTGGTTTGTATGTTCTCATAGTGATGGCTGAGTCCGATGTCGTCCGTATGTTCTGAGGCTGGGTGGCGGATCACGTGCGCAAGAGCCCTAGAAAGATGACAAAAATCTCAGTCAGGGAAACCGTGCACAGGTATTGCGAACATTATGTTGTTTGTCAGTGACTTGAGAAATTAAGCATTACTATTTTTAAAGTGCCTGGTTGAGGTTGGGGAAGGAGCTCTTGTTGTGAATAGGAGACCAGTTTGACTTTCTGCAGTAGAAGGGACTATACCTCTCAGCAGTCCAGGGTTTAAAGGGGCATACTAAGGTTTTTCTCCTTAGTATGGATCAAAGTCCATCAACACTGGATCTTGCATTCCTCATAGTTTCATAGACCCTCCTGCAGCATAAAAGCCCTCATCCTTCATAATTCACATCCCAAGTTTGTGACACAGGCTTTTTGTTAAAAAAAAAATGTGTATAATGACGCCATTCCAACTGGGCGGCATTGTCCCAACTAAACACGCTTCAATGTAAAATTATGATTGAAGCATTTGGCTGCACGCAGGCAACATGTTCAAATCTTGTTTGAAAACCCATTTGTTCTCCTTGGCTTTCTCTGACCAGTTATTTTATCTTGTGGTTTATTGCTGTTTTGTAAACAGTGTTTTTTATGTCATGTTTATGTTTTATGCTATGTTTCATATATGTATTGATGTACAGCACTTCGTACAACTTTGTTATTTTAAATGTGTTTTATGAATACATTTTGATTGGATTTTAGTAAAAAAATCCATTGTTGTCCATCCCCTTTCGTAACGTACCCTAGGTGGCAACTGTTGAGATTGAGAAGTGTCCATTATTTCAACTTTTTGGGGGAATGTACAATTCATGTATTTGTATTTAACTGAATGATCAGGCATATGATGGCATGTGACAGTTATAGGCTATACATGGAAATCTTACAGATAATTAATGGTTTAGTGAAAAGTGAAAATCAGAATCTGTGCAACAGTAGAGGTGAAGCTGTGTTTGTTTTCGATTGTTACATGAAGTAAATAAATCGACATATCATTAACCCAAACTAGAATTTATTCGTTTTAGTGTTTAGTGGGGTCACTTTCTATATAACATATATTTGGGAAAAAATAAATGACAGTTTTAATTTGAGGAGAGGCATATCTGCCATGTATAGCACAAGTTGCACAACATCAGTGAAATATGTCAACTGATTTTTTGGGCCTGAACATAAAAAATACACTTTTGCCTTTAACTCACAACTGTAACGCCAACTGTTGTGCAGGCAGGACTCACAATAAGCGTCTTTCACTGAAGAGTGGTGCATTCAGCCATTCTGAATCGTTCTCCCTTGGCTAAAATCTGGATATCAATGTTAAAAATGTGCTGTGAGTGAAGCTGAACTTTATAGTTTTACACACCTTTTTAAAAGATGTACTTTTTGCTTGACTTTCTATTGATATAATTCTTATTGTCTCTTTTTCCACAAGTTAATTATGTTATCACATGGCTCTGAAAGGCACATATTGGTTAATTAAAAAAAAAAAATTTAAGATGTTTCTTTCACCCTAGTGATAGAACAAAACTACGTTATTATAAATAACCTAAAACCTGAATTGGTGAACATTCCTACCTACCTCGACATGTTCTCTCTGTGCGGCCGGTGCGTCTTCTCCAGACCGAGCTTGGTGAAAATCCCTATCAGTGCCATAATGGCCACGACCCCGCAGATGACATACACGATGAGGTTGGTTTTATCCTTCGCGGACTCCAGCGCCACGTCCACTTTGGGCGGAGGTTTGCCCGTCATCATCCACGGCGGGGTGTCGTAGTTCTTACAGGTGGTCTGGTCCAGCCTGGAGCTCCTAAACGCGCAGCAGAACCTGAAGCCACAGGTCCCGCAGCAGTACAGGTAGCTGCCGGTCATGCACACGAACGGCGGGTCCCACTGGCCCATCACGTCGTAGTAGCCGCGGCACCTGTCCTCTACAGGCGGGCTCTCCGTCACTACGCTCTCCCCTTCCTTGGACTCGTTAAACGCGGTCATGATCATGAAGTCGTCGCTCTGTCCCGGCTCGCCCTCCGCGTCGCAAACCATAACTTTCACCAGAAAGTAGCCGAGCAGCAGCTCAGTGCCCCGCATCGTTGCTCACTTTTAACTCCCCTGTTGACGCGCTGGCACGCTCTCATAAGCCCGGCAGCATCCTCCGAGGAGACGAGCCACAGCCATGCGTAAAGGTAACGAGGCTGATTCCAACTTCCATGCGTAAAAGCGCTGAGCGCCCCTGTACTTTCTCTCCTTGGTAAAATTATAATGTTAAGATTGTTGCGCAAAAGCACATCAGTCACTTTCCAAATGAAGACAATTTAGAGTGGTGAATAGCTGGAGTGGGGTGGCATCACAGAAGCGTCGCCTTTGGCTGTGCTGATGGTTGTCAGACACCTCTGGGGCTGCTTCACTCCACAGAGCCAGGTTGAGAGAGAGAGAGAGAGAGAGAGAGAGAGAGAGAGAGAGAGAGTTAGGACGAGGACGACGACAACACAAAGTGAAACAGACCCCGATGAGTGAGTGAATCGGGGGAGAGAGAGAGAGAGAGAGAGAGAGAGGGAGAGAGAGCCAATGAGAGAGCCAATGAGAGAGAGTGACTGTCTGGTGCAACAGCTCTAATTACAACCCTTACACACTTGTGATCAGTCTAAAAATGGTTTGTAAAGATCCAAATCATCTCGCCACCAAAATTCAAATCGACAGTCACCAACAAACTGACTGACTTTTATACGTGCACAAAAGGTGTTATATATTCCGAGAGATACAGATAGAGAAGATTCCTCAAGGTCAACATAATGTCTAACTATGGCATTTCGAAGTATTAGTTTTATCAAGGTCAAACAAACAAATGATAAATAGATATAATAAATATCAACTAAATGAAATGCTCTTTACGCATCGTCAAGGCAAAAAATAAATGACACAGAAAGCTTCTTTTTAAATCTGCATCTTAAGAAAGGGCCTAATTTTAGAAAAAGTTTAGTTTCTCGTTTCTTCTTTTTGGTAATCCATTTTCAATTAACGGTCTCAATCAACTTTCCAACAATTTCAACATTGTTTTTTTTTCCTGAGGCTAAAACATGACCAAACTAAAACAGAGCCTTACATCAGCAACGTGATATCCAAGAAAACCATATCAATAAATGATTGTCTACTCAAACAAGAGGACAGTTCTAGAAATGTAGCATTTGTAAGTATTTAATAGGATCGAATCAAACAGAGGCCTCCAGAATACAAGCACAAAATACATCATGACTTGGTGCTGCTGTAAGGACAATGACTCACACCCACTGGTCGTTGTAACATAACAAACATTCTATTATTCAGGAGGGTTATCAGCCTGATTTGAGTACATGACGCATCAATGATGGAGCTAACTAAACACACTGACTCTAAAAATCCAGCCTGATTACCAAGACTGCTGTTTTAGATTTTGTTTGCAAGGTTTTGATTAATCCGTCACTTCATCACCATACTCCAGTGTTTGTTTCACGCAACAGACACTGTCCTATACCCTCAGCTATAAATTACAGATCGTATACAAACAGTGACAGATGATGAAGGGGCCTTGACGAGCATTGATCTGAAAAAAGCTTGTTGGCAATTTATTTTTAGAAAAACCTTTTCATCTAAAATTATGATCAGTGGAACGGAGGCTTACCATCTTTCACTCCAGACATCTCACTCCTTTTTGTTTGATGTGGAACCATCTCGGCCATAAGAGGCACGTTTTATTTACAATTGGCCGTCAGGGGAGGATTCACTTGTCTCGTCTTGATGCATCTTTAAAGTTCCCTTATAAATAGTACACGCTGCCCCCAGGGAGGAAACTTTAAAGTGAAAGCACTAAAGCTTTATTAGGAGCAGATAATCACCAGCCGGGGACATTTCATTTAAGCTTTCAGTTGTATAGCGTGAAATAGTGATGGACTGCAAGTGAAACAAACACTTCTCAATCTCATAACAGTCAGTGATATTGATACTCTGCAAACACAGCTGCAATTTTATATTGTTATGCCTCCGTTTTGATGGCGTCATTATGTTGACAATATAGTTTTATACAACTCAGAGACAAACAACAAATAGAGTTGTGAAAGAAGTCAGTTATCTTTTATTTTCAGATTCAGAACAAGATCATGAATAAGCTAAATCAGACTTTACTTTCATCTCAGGATGTCCTAAATGATTACCGACACTATTAGTTTGTTCTGAGTCCTTAGCTTTTAGTGTCGCTTCTGTACTTACTGTTTTGTGTTTTTTTTTTATTTCACATTAAACCTGAGTAAATGATGATAATGTATACAAATGACAAAGTTAAAGTACGGTATCTGTTAAGGTCATGCTCTTGAAACGGGAACAAGCCACACATTTCTGCAAGATTGCTCCAAGAAGACAATAATCAAATCGCTCCAAGCATAAATTTCAACATTTTGTGGAACATGACAACTGCCTGACACTCGCAGGTACATCTTAGTCAAAGGTTCGGTGGAACAAGTCGTTCTGACTGAGCCATTCTTTGGGTGGGAGCAGGTGGGCAGGCGAGAGTGTTGTAAATCTGCTCAGACAGGGAGAGAGCCTAATGAAATGCTCGCACAGTGGGGAGTTTTAATGTAATCCCTCTCTGGTACATTTGAGTAATGCAACTGTTCCATGGATTGGCTCACGCCTGAGAGAAAACATAAGGACCGGCCTGTTGCTTGTGGGCTGGAGAGGGCGGAAACCATGTTATCAGTGTCTTAGAATAACTTTGTTTTTAACATTGCAAATATGAGCCTATTGGAAAGTATTGGAGTAAGAATTATTCAAATGCTACTGTACATAAAATAAACGTAGATATATTAACAGGCTTATCGCTGCTATTATATATTTCTGCTGCTAATAACATTATTATATCTAAGTGTCACTTTTAGTGTCATTATAACGACCACTCTGATACTTGAATGCACCGGTAACTGCTCCTTATCTCTTCTCCCCATCTCCTTCTTTTCTCTCTCCTTCTTAGGGTTGCAAAGGGGCGGAAACTTTCCGGTAAATTTACGGAAACTTTACGGAAACTTTCCATGGGAATATTCAGCTCGGGAATTTGGGTGATTTTGAAAAAATAATATATACGCATATTAAACGCTGAGCAAAAAAAACATCATTCAAAACTCTATATTAAAGATATATGGAATGCAGCACATGCTGCTCGGTGAATTTCAACCCTCCACTGTGCATTTCTCCATCACTTGTGCAGATAATTGCCAGCATCCTGCACACTACAGCAGGGCTATTGATGCCTGCAGTAGTGTGCAGGACTAGTCGGGTATGTTTCGATGATATTACTGGGGGAAATATATTAACATGCTGATTGAGGATTGCTCATCTGTCCATCTAGCCTCTTTCTATTCATTTATCCATCAATAGTAAAATATTTTTAAAGATGATTCCAATTGTTTGGCCAACTATTTATATCTCTAGCATTGCATTAGTGTTTTTTTACAAGCTTTTTTCTCATCTTATTCTACAGAACACTTCCACGTGCACTATCTCATGTGTGGAGACATTTCACCCCAGCCAATGTAGAAGGAAAGGATGTGTACATTTGCAAATACGATGCAAAGACCTATGTTAAGAATGACACAGATCCAGATGGGCGGTGCAGTGGTGCAATTGTCAGCACCGATACTTGGTTCAAATCCCAGTTGGGCCGGGGCCTGTCTAAGTGTGTATCCCGCTTAATGGCCAACGTCAGCTGGGATTAGCTCCAGCCCCCTTGCGACTCTTAAAAAAAGATAAGCTGCGTTGATGATGGATGGATGGATGGCAAGGTCTCGACCTCACTACCTAGAGTCATAATGTATGTTGTGATTTGTCATCATAAAATAAAATTGAATTGAAATTGAATTGAAGGCTTGATAAAACATTTTTTTAACATGGCTTAAAAAAAGGCATTTTTCTCTCCATTGTATTCTTCCAGCAGGTAGCCCCATACAACTTGAATAAACCTTCAATTATACATGGGGTCAAGGGTCTGTCAGTTAGAATACTGCAGCGCCGAAATTGCTAAAGAAATGTGCGATGAATAGCTTTAGCATTTACACCCAGTGTTAACAGCTCGGTGATGACTCGCTTAAGTGGTTTTGAAGTTAAGTATCTTAAAGGTTGAGGAAGATTTAACTTTCCTGTGGCAAAGGTTTTGTTTTGTTTCTGCTGCATCTGTCTACTGTCTGTGTTTTCATACTGTTTTTTCCAGTCCATTCTCGTTGACTTATCAGGGCTCTATATTAATCTGTTATTTTTAAGTGAATACTTGTACATGTCACTTAACATCACTGTGTTGAGCAAGTTGAAGGGTCTCATTTAAAATAAAAAAAAATATACTTATTAATACAAAAATGTTTCTAGAATATCTTAAAACATTACAAAACCAATCCTTATACATAGGAAATTATTTAGAATGATTTTCTGTTAACCATCCACAGTGTATTATCATTAAAATCAAGTCAATATTGTTAACTTCTAAAATGAAGATTGTACATTGTGTGTGCAGTTGTCATTGTGTAGTGCCATGACAAAACAAGATATTTTGAGTGTTTCAACACACTGCAATTGTTTCCCTGGGGAAGGCGTGATATTATCACCCTGTCTTTTTCACTGCTGCATTAGTCTTTAGTGTTCCCATGTTTAAAGAAGCAGGAAGCAACTTCATGGCAAAATGCTGTGTCACAGTTAAGCATTTTCTGGTAAGAGGAACCCCATGTTTTTGTTACAACATTAAAATGTTCTCAGCTACGTTTCAGCAAAGATTCTCTGTAAAAAGGTTGTGGGACCAGTATGCAGCAGTAGGTGTCATGTGACCCCGGCATTATGGCCTCTGCTCACAGCTGTATGACTTATTCATGCCGGCGTGGCTTGAAGCTTTCCGCTTCAAAGTGAGACACACAAACAAATGTACGTGACCTTCTGATTTGACTCCCTCAACTCAGGGGTTTCTTTTCATCTCCAGATTCTCTTGCTGCTGGATGAACTACTCATTGATCTAATATGAGGCAGCACAGAGAGAAGATGTTGGGACTGATTCAAACTGTGGTGTACGATTTCTTAATTTGATCTCTTTTATTTAAATGGTACCCAGTGGTGGTTTTTAACTTTTGTGGAATCAATGGTTTTTTCGTTGCGTCATTTTGGTGACTGTGACCTTTCACCAATCAGTTCCAAACGTTAATCATGTGAAGAATTCTATTCTAACCAAGTTAGGTGAAAGTAGGTCCGTTGGCTGTTGAGTTATTTTGTTCACATACATGCAGACTCACACTTGGGCGAAAACGACGCTGTTTCCAGCTAAAACAGCGCACAGGGAGACAACAGGTTATTTGATCAGAAAGGAAATGCAAATGCAGAAATGAACAGAAATCAGTAAAAACAAAACTGATTTGGATTGACTATACTGAGGCTTTTCAAAAGGTATTGAGTAACAACATAAAACATGTGAAGAGCCAGCTCAATTATTGCAGGGACTGGAGCTGTTTAAAAAAAAAAAAAAATCAGCCGCCAGACAGGCTCATTCACTTTAAGCCATTGTTGGGAATAATATCAGTATTTATCTGAGACAATCACACTAAACAGTAAATACACAGTGTTACTCTGAATAAAGTTGTGTTTTAAATCCTAGCTTACTCTCCAGGGTGATTCTTAAAAGAGTATGTGATGCTTAACAAATACAAGGTCCCGGCCTCCGGGTTCAACGTCTCCTCCTGCCTCCTCTGGTGAGCAGGTTATGACGACTGTTGATGACTTACTTGATCAAAAAGCTGTAAGCGTTCACATTTGGCTTTTGGATCCAGAGGGAGCCTTGTTATGTAGTCATTTGTCCTGGTTATAAGAATCACTAGAGGATACCGGAGGGAAAAACAGCTTACCTAATGAGTCTGTCTAAAATTTGAAGGGTTCACCATAAAGTGCAGCTGACGCCGCCCGACTGTATGAGCTGTCAAGGGGTCATGGCACCGTCAAATCAACCTTTAAAACCAAAGCCAAGTGTCCCACAGTGTGATTCTTCAGTTTAGGTGTGACGACAGTGAAAGATTGGCACGCGAGACGGAGCAACACGCTTCCTCACAACTATACATAGCCGAGAGGCTAAAATTGGTGAGATATATGCAACATCTCAAATACATCAAGCGGAGCCTTTAAATAAATTGGAGACAAAGTAGGCCAGTCGGCGCCGACTGTTCGTCTTTGTTCAAGCTCGGCTTCTCGGCGTCTGACATCTTTCCCTTTGTCTTCTTCTTCATTTTCCACACAATCAGGAGGCAGAGCGGTGCAGAGAAATGTTGTCATGGTAACAGGAAAAATAGCCAGGATGACCATGAGTGAGAGAGACCTGATAGCACTCTGTACCATTCAAAGTATTCCATGACCCGATACTGCGGCTGCAGGATATTACTTTGAGATTTCCTGCAGATGAGAAATAAGTCACACAGTAGTTTGGGCTTCAAGGTCACTACTCCTCTGGAAACAGGCTTTCTGAAGATTATTACTGCCCTGGGATGTATTGTTAGCAAGTTTCAGTTTTGCGCAGGCTATTCAATATATATTTAGATATCCATTTGGAAAAGCAGCATATCTCCGAGATTGGTTCATCTTCATTTAAGTCACTGCTGTCAAAGTGGCCCACATCCCAAATTGCAAATTTCTCATTGCGTTTCCGGTGTGTCATCTGGAAACCGAGTTCAAACTATGTGTCAGAAAAAATGCATAATTTGTTTTTCTTTTGTGTGTGTTTTTGTAGTCCAAACTAATCACTAGATGGACTGACGGCTCACGATTGTGCGCATCATTTTAGAAACTGAGCGTTTAAAATTGAGTGTCTTTTAGAAAAGTCCTCTCAAAGCAGAAAGAAGCCGTGCGAAATCTGATTAGTTAAGCGCCCAATTGAGAGGGAATAAGATCAAGTGACCTTTTGTGCTTTCATGATATATTTTCTCGTCATTTGAAAGAGGAGCTTTTGAAAGCATACTCGTAAAGCAATAGTATAATAGGCAGAACTTTGAATTCGTAGTATCGTGTCCTAAGCAGATTAGTGTTCAACCTCTCGTGATGTTTCAGATGTTGCCTATTTATTTATCTTTTTTAATTGTCACATGAACCACAATCTGTTTGTCACTCCTGATGCTGACAGTCTCATAGAAGGGCAGCTCTGTAAGACAGGAGAGGATCCTCTCCGACAGAGACAGCTGAACTTTGCTGAAGTGCTCAGTCACTGACATACCTGCAGCGGTGTCTGCTTATTATTCTGACAAAGAGCAGTAAGAAAGACTTCATAATATCCGACTCCTCGATATCTGGAAATAGCCACCGGACAGACTTCAAACTCTCTCTGAGTTTAAAGCAGCTGTTAAAAAGGAAAAGGAAGTCTTGGATATTTTTGTTATTTTTGTAATAATGGCTATTTTAGAAATGTGTCTCTTCTCGTTGCTCCTCTCTTCAATTTGTTTTTCTCATTTATCTGACTTTTAATCAGTGTGTGCGCTGTTTCAAGTCTCATACAGAAAAGACTAAATCCCATTCAAAACAGTGTGTACATGTTGATAAGTGGCAATAAAACTTTCTTTCATTATGTATCAATCACCACATCTAAATGATATTTTTTAACATTTAACAAAGGAAACTGGAGAACTTTCCTTTATTTTATTCATACAGCTTACTTATTGTTTATGTCTTACCTTTACATTAAAATTAAGTAAAAAAAAATCTAAATGCTTATAGGGCATGACCAAAATGGATTTTCCTATAGCTGCCGATATACTAATAAAAACTGGAGATGATTCATAAGACACGCTATTCAAATATTATGACAAAGAAATCTAATTTAGGCTTGACATTTTTGTTATAATGTATGTAATGAAAGTTGGGTTATAAACAACTTGGGAGTCTTGAATCTCTGAGCCTCCCCTTTTATTTCTATCAAACTGAGAGATTCAGTCGGGGAAAAGCGGAAAAAATATGAAGCCTTGCATGTCGGTTGAAAGTCGGGTCGCCCTGCTCCACAGAGAGCACTCTGGAACCAGTGATGTCTGGCAGTAGATGCCCAACAACCCATTCAGGACGTCTTCAGAGGTTCAGCTCATTTCGCCCAGTCAGCTGCGGAGCAACATGGTGGCTGCCTCGCTCCAAGTTGGCCAGCTTCATGCCAAAGTCTCTAGTGGAATGCTGGGCTCATTATAGCGGGATGAGAGTTCACTTCTCCTCTAACTATGTGAGCTTCACTGGGGATAATGAGCCTCCTGACCACTGGGAGTAAAAGCTTGTCTGGCTGCTTCAGTCTGTCTGCAGCAGAGGAGCCTTCACTCCCTGTTGTTTCCCTCCTGAACCCCATCCTCATGCATTGTGATGCACGTCATCTTGCAAATCGCACTTAACATGCAAGTCTAATAGCTTGGTAAATGCTTTGTCTTTAAACTGTCAGTGTTTGAGAAGCTTTGATCATAGCTTTCTCTAAAATGTAATGTTTTGGGGGAAATGCAGTTAATCACTTCCTGTCAATATCAGAATACCAATACCAATACCACTCTCAAATTTGATGTAAAGCTACATCCAGCATTTAGTTAGCTTTGCTTAGCATAATGACAGGAAACAGTGAAGCAACTTGCCTGGATACGTGCAACAAAATCCCCCTTACATCACATATTTTTGTTTGTTTAATCTGCACAAAATGAAAAAATGATATTTGGCCGATTTACAGCACCAAACTTGTTCTTGGCACCGAGCAGTTGCCAGGCAACCGAGCAGAGACTGAGTTACTGACCGTGGTCAGGAAGTATTAAGCAGAAAAAAATAAAAATCTAACAAGCAATGTTTGAGGTGTTAATTGGTGAGCTTTACCTGGACTGGTAGGATTTTGTCACTTTCAGACTGATGCAAGCTCTTTAGCCTGTTTGCTCTGATTAGCTGTATGGATGCTAGCTGTAGCATCATATTTACAGACATATTTACAGATCAGTGATCTCAACTAACTTTATGTCACAAAATGTCAAACTTTTCCATTAAATACTTCAGAATGTACCGTCCACAAAAGTATAGCAGCATCAAATAACTAACTAAAACCTCACTCGCACCAATGAACAGTAGTACACTGGTTTGCCTATAAAGCAGAAATCCACCAGAGAGCAGTCGAGAAGTTTAGGCTTTACTTTTGGGGAGCTGTCATGCCATCCATCTTTGCATACAATCCATGGTGAATGTGGCTTGGGTCTACATGTCGGCTGTGTGATCGACAGGGGACCTGTCCAGGGTGCACCCTGCCTCTCGTCCAATGGTGGCTGGAATTGGTTTCAATCCCTGACCACCATGGCCCCCGAAGGATAAGTGGTTTAACTAATGGATGGATGGATTTAGAACCTTGACATGACAAAGTTTAATGCCAGCGCCACTTATTACAAATTTTACTAGAGCAAAAAAATGTATCCTCGAACCTTACCGTGAAGAATTCTTCTTCCATTTCACGAGTCACAGCTGTTGGTGGTTATTTTCAGATGCCATTGACAAGTCACCTTACCTTTCAAAAACTATCTTGCTGCAGGCAATGCATTATGTGTGAGAGACCCAGATATGTGGGTCTGTTGGGGGGTGGGGGGGGTGTAATGCTTTTGGTGCTTGGAACATTATCAGCTTGAAGGGAAGGGGAAAAACAGTGGACCTGCCACAGCAGAGATATCCAGAATTGGGCTGCCAGCCTTGGCACATCTCCCAGAGAATTGTGACTCAACTGTAGCTGCTTGAATGTCCGTCCAGTCTGTTCCCAGGTGAGCCAGCCCACAAAACGCCCGTACTATCTTTACCGTCCTTGTGGCTTCTTTGATTATTTTTAGTGGCCTTCAAAGCACACGCGTGAGCGGCAGAGTGTTTTGAAATTTTGTGTTTGAAACATCTTATTACATATAAAAGAATGTTGCCATAACAAAAACAGGCTCTGTGTTTCTCAAGGGACCAAGTTGTTTATGACTCACAATTTAGAGTTGATGGATAAACTTTTACATGAACGTTTATATCCGTATAACCATTTGTATTCCGCTTATCAGCTTTCTACATCTATACCATTTTAAATTAATTTTCTGTTTTCTTTTGTGAGTGTGTATATATATATATATATATATATAAACAGTTATAGTACATATAGTTTACTTCTATTGAGTATACTACTGTGTAACTATACACACATGTATATTATTCTCATTTATAGGGAACACCATGGTTATACCATATCCTGAAACGTAATGACCAAACACAGTATACATCCTTGTGCAATCATCTCATGCCACTGCACTTGTTTCTCTACAATTAATACTTCCATCTGTAGTGGATAGTTTATATTATGTACCTCATTTCGACAATTTGCTGCTTTAACAAGTGAGTCTCCCCAGTGTGGGATCAACATTCTAAATATTCAAAAGTAAATCATTGTAAATCTAAATAACCTACATTTTATTAAGTGGTGACTAATTAAGTGCCATTTAGTTTCAGGGGAAGGCAACCAATATAACAGAATAATTATTTTGGGAATTAGGTTATTTCTGCTTAGTGCATTACTCTGTTCTCTGCCTCTGCCTGTGTGGTGTTGGGATAATGTGACCTTGACCAATGTCCTCTATGAGTCCACCGTGTGCTGCTCAGGGAGAAGTGGAGACCTCAGTCTAGAAAAGCGAAGAGGACAACAAGTGAGAGCTTTAGCTGCCTGGGTCTCCTGTGCAGTGTAATATGAAACTCTATTCTTCGATCAGGCCTATTTTCAGCCCACACATTTTACTGGAGCAAAGCTGATCTCCCCAGAATGCACTCTGGGAGAATTTGGCAAGAGTGCAGACACGCACACTGAGAGAGCCGGCACTTGGCTAGGTTACTCAAATCAAATTGGGGCTAAACTTGACCTTTGAGGGAGAGTCTCAGGTCTGTGTGGCCCGATCTGTCGGCAGCCACATTAAAACACAACGAGCGGACATGTGTCTCACCTGAATTTACAATGGCCTGAAATCTCTAACATTTGACAATAGAGAAAAACAAGTTAGATTTTTTATGGAAATACTTCTTAACTTACAGTACCTTATTATAATGAGTTGGTGACACGTCCAAACAGGGTTTGCAACACTTTTCTGACAACATGATCAAACTGCCCAATTTGTGCCAGCCAGAGACTTTTTCATTCACAGCAAATTGTCCGTCTATTTTGTGAGCTCCTGTCGGAGCCGTATATCGCCGCAGCTCGGATAGATATTTATTTTGCTTTTGTTTTCTGTCTGTCTGCAAAGTTATTTTCGCCTTGTCACATATTTCTGCACGTCTTTCCCTCCGCTAAGTGTTTTCATAGTGCTGTGGCTTTCATTTGTTGGACCTCAATTGAAACTCATTTTCTGTCAGCTTCTGTTTATTTGCCATCACACGCACAGACCACAGACTCCCCTGATGCAGTATATGATAACTTAGAATATTCAATCAATTCCTTTGAGTATATATTGTAAACAGTTTGTCCCATAAAGTAACTTATTAACGGTGAAGTCTGTTTTGGACCATATAAAGACGGATAATGTAAAAAAAATGGTTCACTAAAATAAAAGTGTATTTGCAGTCTGTGTAAGTGTGCAACAAATCGTAGCATATTATTACAGTGTTAGATGTTTTGATTTATTTAGGAAGGACTAAGGTTAGGTTTTTAGCCGCGCATCATCAGTAACATGATTGTGGTGTGGATCCACGGATTTTTTTATCTTTCCAAAACATTAAGAGATAGGAAAAAACTTTTGTCAGTTCCTCCGGTAATAATGAATTGATCTTGTATGAACAGTTTAGGAAACCACCTCCTTTGTCCTTTTTTTCATTATAAGGCCCTCAGATGTGTAGGATTGCTTGGCCTTGGCAGAGCTATGCACTCTACTTAATGCCTTTCTAGATGTTTTTATTTTTCTGTCAAAGTCGCAGAGTAATGAACAACCATAAAATGTCATCGATGGAAAAAAATATAAAAAGGCTAATAAGCTTCTCAGCGACTTTACTCAAGGGGATTTCATATCAACCCTTCACGTTTTGTCTTTTTAAAACAAATGTCATGCCTTTCTGGAAGACCGAGCTCAGAAACCCTAGTGGCTTCAGACAAGTATTTTGCCAAATGAGTGTCGCACCTCGTAAATTGTTCTGACATTTACATTCAAAGAGACTCAGGTCGAGGCTGATTTATTTGTAGAGGCGTTATTCACTGCTGCGGAACCTGTGGAGGTCACGTCTAGCCACACTGAGAGAGCAGTTTGAAAATAAAATGACTCTAATCAAGTCGTTCATTCCCTTAAATGGGTACTTTTAGAAAATCACAGGATCAATGGATGTCTATTTGTCTATCTAAACCTTATGCTGTATATGTCCTCACTGAAATTCTGTTTAACATTCGTAATTTTGCCATGTCAGTCGCATTCTAGGTGCTTAGAAAGAGGCTGAAAAAGATTTTCGAGCCTTTTTCAGACATTCTGTGACATTTCCTAATGAGATTAAGATGATTCATGTTTAGTCGTTGATGCTTGTCATCAGAACACAAGATAACCACTTAGCACTTGTTTGTGTTTTTGTTTTTGTGTCTTTGTTTGCGAGACATCTCAAATTCAAACTAGGAGGTTGTCATCTGCGTTTATCTGTCTGTTTGGACTGATTAGCATGACATTTTGTGGAATGATGTGGTATGGGACACTGAAAGAAGCCGTTTCAAGATTTTTTTATTAATTTGTTTAACATTGCAACTACATTTTTGTTGATTTCTCAGAGATTTATATTTTGTATCTTGAAAATTATTTAGGGTGTTGTTTTCAATGAGTGTGTGCAGATCCAAATTAAGATCAGGACCTAGTTGGTTTAAATGTGGTTTCCAAGGGGTAGAGGCTTTTTTTTCAGCCACCATTTGGTAATAAATAGGGTAGAAACCTGTTACTGCCCCCCGTGTTTAGCTGAGAAACGTAATGTGGCTTAAGCTATGAGGCTTGTTTGGATTTAAGGGGACTATTGTGCCTTGGCGGGAGTTTGTGAAATAACTCCAGCATGACTGCAAATGAGATTACTCTGTGCCTGCAGGTGGCGCTATACCACCATAACAACTTCAGCTTTACACAGATCATCCCTGAACAAAGCCCTAATGTACACTCACTTGATTTTGTCCCAAGCAACCACTCAATATGACAAACGACCCTGATTTATCTCGACACTTAAATAAACAGAGAGATAGATTCTTGACCTTTCCAGTTTGATTATCAGCATATTGAAGTTTTCATTATCCTGTCTGAAAAATTAATTTTATGCTGACATAAATAAAATATGGCCTTCAGATTGTATTCATTTTTTTATCCTTCCCCTTCATACTTCATCGAGATAATACATCGAAATGAGAGAAATAAATGTTCATGTGAAATTAAATTGAGTTCTCCTGAACATGGGTACCTCAGTAACCGTTAGTTTAATGTAGCGGGATATTTTAGAAGAGATAACGTTCTGTGAAATCATGATGGACTCCAGCGATTTGCCTCTGAGGGAGAGAATCACTGACTAATATAATCACACTCCTGTAGCTCCATACTCAGCTCTATATTTGGGACTGAGCTGATGGGGGGCAAATGGACTGAATCAATTTTAAAATTATCTCTGTGCGGCACTGATGCAACACTTGAGCTATAATTTTAACCTCCCAGATTCAGTGGAGCCAAATGACAAACTGCAGCTCTTAAAGACTTCACTGCCCCCTTGTGTCTTTATTTAGATTCTCAAAAACGGTAAGGAGGTTACATTGTTATGTTCATCTGCTTATAGTCTCTTTAAATGGATAAGTGCTCCGGGTTTAATCGAGGAAGATTGTCTCCTTAAAGACCAAACTTGACTAGATTTAAAGATAACAATGCATGACATAGTTTCACTGTCACATAATTAAACTTCCTGTCTGACTGACGATTTCCAATTTGCATTCTGTTCTGAGAGTTACACTGTTTTTTTTTCCTTTATCACTGCTGTACAACACCTGGATCTGTATTAGTTGTTTCCCACATGTACTCAAATCTAGCAATTTATCACAAATGCTCCCGGTCTAAGGGTTTTTATTTGAATTGCAAAATGTTAAGTAGGCCATCTTGGAATACAATTTGTCAGAGAGGATGAACAGAGAGAAATCACATACAGTGCCTTGCATAAGTATTCACCCCCCTTGGACTTTTTCCCATTATGTACTGTTACTAACTGGAATTCAAATAGACTTAAATAAACTTTTTCCCGTTTGATCAACAAAACATACATAGTACTTTGGAGGTGCAAAATAAATGTTATTGTGACACAAACAATAATGAGAACAAAAAAGTTGACATCTGTTGGGTGCATAAGTATTCACCCCCCTGGGTCAATACTTGGTAGAACCCCCTTTCGCTGCAATTACAGCTGCAAGTCTTTTGGGGTATGTCTCTACCAGCTTTGCACATCTAGAGATGGAAAGGTTTGTCCATTCTTCTTGGCCAAAAAGATGAAGCTCAGTCAGATTGGATGGAGACCGTCTGTGAACCGCAATCTTCAAGTCTTGCCATAGATTCTCTATTGGATTGAGGTCTGGGCTTTGACTGGGCCATTTTAAGACATTAACATTCTTTAATCCAAACCATTCCTTTGTAGCTCTGGCTGTATGTTTAGGGTCATTGTCCTGCTGGAAGATGAACCTCCGCCCCAGTCTCAAGTCTTTTGCAGACTGCATCAGATTTTCTTCAAGGATTTCCTTGTATTTGGCTCCATCCATCTTTCCCTCTATTCTGACCAGTTTCCCTGTACCTGCTGAAGAGAAGCATCCCCACAGCATGATGCTACCACCACCATGTTTCACTGTTGGGATGGTGTGCTCAGGGTGATGGGCAGTGTTGGGTTTTCGCCACACATAGCGTTTTGCATTGAGGCCAAAAAGTTCAATTTTGGTCTCATCTGACCAGAGCACCTTCTTCCACATGTTTGCTGTGTCTCCCACATGGCTTCTGGCAAACTCCAAACGGGATTTTTTATGGATCCCTTTCAACAATGGCTTTCTTCTTGCCACTCTTCCATAAAGGCCAGATTTGTGGAGTAGACGACTAATAGTTGTCCTGTGGACAGATTCTCCCACCTCAGCTGTGGATCTCTGCAACTCCTCCAGAGTAACCATGGGCCTCCTGGTTGCTTCTCTGATTAATTTTCTCCTTGTCCGACTCTTCAGTTTGGGTGGACGGCCTCCTCTTGGTAGGTTTGCGGTTGTGCCATATTCTTTCCATTTTCTTATGATGGATTTTATGGTGCTCAGAGAGATGTTCAAAGCTCTGGATATTTTTTTATAACCTAACCCTGCTTCATATTTCTCCACAACTTTATCCCTGACCTGTTTGGTGAGCTCCTTGGTCTTCATGATGCTGTTTGTTCAGTAATGATCTCCAACAAACTCTGAGTCCGTCACAGAACAGGTGTATTTATACTGAGATTAAATTGCAGACAGGTGGACCCTATTTACTAATGATGTGACTTGCAAATGTGACTTGTGAATGCAATTGGTCGCACCAGATCTTTGTTAGGGGTTTCACAGTAAAGGGGGTGAATACATATGCACTCAACACTTTTCAGATTTTTATTTGTAAATAATTGTGAAATCCATGTAATATTTCCCCCCACTTCCAAATGATGCACTATTTTGTGTTGGTCCATTACATAAACTCACGATGAAATAAATTTTAATCTGTGGTTATACCATGACAAAATGTAGAAAAGTCCAAAGGGGGTGAATACTTATGCAAGGCACTGTAACTGGTCATTTATTCCTCCACCTTTTGGGCGACAGTTCCGTGTTCATCTGATTCTACTCAGCACACATGTGATGTGATGTCATATGGTTCCTTTGAATTTAAATAGGACATTTTAAAAATGTGTTTTTCCACCCACTGCATTTCACTTTTAGTATCTCTGATGTTCAGAGGAACATTTTGCTAGAGGCTATACAGCTTCTTTATGTTTATGAATAAAATATCAATGTTTTCAATCTGGAATAGATATTTTAATATTAATTTGTGAGATATATGTCTCCTGAGTACCTTGCAGGGATGTTCATTCCCAGAACAGTTGTTTTTCAAACAAAGATACATACCTAATAAAATAATAAGTCCCCTTTTATAACACTAGATGGCAGCATAATTCAAAGAATAATATCCTCCATAAGGGAGAACATTATTTTATTTGCAAAGCAGGAAATATATATATCTTTATGTATTTTAATATTTCTATGATAGTCGTATTGTAACTGTAGCCACATATATCTGTGATATATATTTGTCAAAAGTTGGCGCCAAAGACTTGAGGAGATGCAAAAGAGCAGTTGTTCCAAATTCATGAAATTGTAATTATGACATTCAATACAATGACCATTCTCTTGAGATATGTAGTAAAATAAAACCGCTGCCATTAGATGATGTTGTACAATAAAGGCCTATACTCCTGGAGGCCGTCACCATTAGGTGAAATAATGTGCATTACTCTGTTATATGTTGGCCTTTCTAAACTATGTACCTGTAGATAAAAAAACCTGAGCATGTTGGACCACATCACAAACAAAAGGAACACAAACTCTCAGTGCCCCCATCCGGAGAGAGTCTCACAGGAATGTGGAACAGCTTGTAGTGCTGCACATAATTAGATAAGAGCTGGACACACTCAGGCTCATATTTTGCATAAAGACCTGTTCTGCTTTTATCTAATTATGTCCAAGGATACAAGGTGTTCCAAAGCTTGAGCTTTTTTGACAATTCAAAATGTACAAATGTGTAAAAAAATGTCTTGCATTTGCCAAGTCTTTTGTTTTTGCCTGGTGAGTGCAACCTAAGTGTAAAGAGTATAACCGAGAGATTTGTCATTATTATCTAGATTTTTGTAATCCAGGGTAAAGGGTAGTTCCACAGGATTGGTAATAACTCGCCGGCCTCTCAGATGCCTTTTAATAACACTTTGTTTTTGAAGCCAGAAACTACAAGCAGTGGGTATAAAAAGCACAGAGGACCCAAACATAGCTGTCACAAGCTGGGAAAGAACTTTGGGGGAGTTTCTGGGGGCCCCCAAGGCAGAGGGGTAGCATTCAGAGAGACTAAGTGGTGCTACAGATTTGTAGTAAATCCAATCTGGGGTCCTGTTGGCTCTCCCACAGCAGACATAATTCTAACCAATCAGAGACTCAAATCTGACAAGATTATCTAATTTCATCATGTGTCTTACAAAATGATATCATTTTTTTCAGCCCCGATTGAGATGAACTCTACTCTCCCAGGAACCCTTGGCCTTTGCAGCCCATGATGCATGTGCCATGTGGGTGTGGGATCTGCAGTTTGCCGCTTCAGGCCTGAGTAAATACTGCAGCCATTCCAGGCATTGCTGTGAATGGTGGAGGAAGGAAATGTCTGTAATCAGGGTAACTTCACTGTTTCCCATAGCTGCGTCAGGAAGTAAATCAGTCGCAGGGAGATGACAGTAGTTGAATAGAGGGAGTGTATCTGATGGACACAAAAAGTGAGGAGGTCCTAGTTAGGTTAAATTGCTCATCACCATTATTTCTTAATTTTTAGTACCACATCTTTTCTAGGACAAAATGTTTTTGAGGGAAGACCAGTGAGCCACAAGGGATTATTTTAATTTGACCTTGTGTCATCTTGAGTGTAAAGTTTTCATTATCCATTGTTTATCTGAGAGCAACGTTGCAAACTTTATATCGCTGGAATTTATTGAGCAGTTAATGTTTCCCTTGTGGTCTTAGTCGCACAGCCTGCAGCTCTGACTGTCCGTCTCCTTTGGGGCTGAGGCCATGGTTACACTGTTGTTACTACTTGTTATTGTAGTGAACAAATGTTATTCCTGATCTTTTTCTGTGGACACAAAAATAATATGCATACCACTAGCCTATGTTGGTGGAGGGTTCGGAAAGAAACTCTTCAAAGTTGAGATTTAGGAAACAGAGGGTATCCACACACTCGAATATTGTTCCTAAAATTAAGATTTAGCCATGACTCCAATGTGTCCTATCCACACGTCCACTCCTCTTCCACTCACTTTCCACTCAGGCATGGAAAAGTTGCACGGTGCCAAATGTTGGCTCATGGCCTCTGCGTTAAGTCTGGTGCATTAACAGCAATTTAGAGTAATGGCTTTTTTTACACTTCACAAGCGCCATAACTTTCCCTCTTCTGATGACATCATCACATCAGTGTGTGAGCGTGTGCCACATGCTAAAATCCAGGTTTCTGCTAATATCATTTGAGTTCAAAGCACAAACATCTAATGCAACGAGAAGACTGCATCTGAAGTAAGACGTTTTTCCTCTGAGTCAGCAGAGCTGCAGGCCTGTGATTGTATTACATAAAGTAAAATACGGCTTGTCTAATGCAGAAATCTACTTTAGGTACTTAAGATAGCTTAATTATTCAAGAATTTAAAAAGTAAAGTTTAACTAACAAGAAACTTTCTCTCAAGAGCTAATCTAAGTCATCAGGTTTGTTCAGCTCTAACCAGATGTGGACAGATCACAACAACACAGACAATCCATTCTACACATTATAAAACACGATCATTCATGAAGCCAGTGATGATTTTTGATTATTCATTTTTACGCTTTTAGCATCTGTTTGCTTCTTTTTTTCCGTCTTTCAGCGCCACCATCCACACGACACTGAGAACCCACTGACTGCACTGCATTCACTCACAGCAACACGGTGAGTTACAGCATGCCAGTGAGCAAACAAGAGGTTATTTCTGTCTGTGGTCGGCCCGTAGCTGCCCCCCTGCCAAGCACACTGCTGGCTGGGTCTAACCAGGACAAGAGGGGGTGGCGGCGGAGGCGGCTCGTGCTGTGTGGAACAGCCACTGGAGGGTTAATTAGACTTATGGGAAAGTTCTGGTTGTTGAAATCAGGGAATGTTAGACGAGGAAGTGGGAACGAGTGGCCCGGCTCTTTGCTGGAGTAACATTTTGTTTTCTCACATGATGTACAGATGGTGGGGATACCCTGATACCCCAGACACACAGACATGGAACAGATAACAAATCCCCCCCCCCCCCCCCCCCCAAATCCAGCTGCTTGTTCCACATATACACTGAGCTATTTTTAGAAGCGTAGCCTGCCTCTGTTTTATAGTGCTGAGTAGATTTTAATGGCGAGGTTTTAGCAGCGCCTTTATTAAGACATTATTTTGTCCTGGTCTTTATAGCTATGTACACAGGGCTCATTCAACACTTTTTATGTGATATTATCAGCTCATTTCAAAACAACTATTATTGCTTTGGCGGTCTCTGTACAGTGGGATTGTACAAGTTAACTTTATTTATGAATGAATGTATTTATTTTCACAGATTATGAAGATGATTGTTGGAAAAAATGCCAAAGATAATTATTTATCAGACACAATGTTATTAGCCGATTGATTGTGTATAAAGGGAAAATTATTCACTCGGTGGTTACTGTGGTTAATTCACAGGTAGAATGTATGTGATAACTCTGTCTATATAAGAGATGTGTTTAGGATTCACATGTTATTAAATGATTACAAATGTCTCAGTTGTAAGCAGATATTTATCTACTGTAATATTGCTTCTGTGGATGTCATTAATTGATATTAGTATAACAGTTACACTCTGTTAAGTCAATGATGAAAGGTGAATTAAGAGTAAACATTTGAGATAAAATGGAAAACTGAGGATTCAGCTTCTTAAATGATGCTGCAGCGTGACTCAGTTGTTACAGATGTATTGCATCATTCAATTTCAGTCATATTTATGGTCATTAGTCCGGTCACTTATGTGGTATTTTGATGTCGTGGAAAAGTGTTTTCTGCCAACCTCAGCTTTACTTAGTATTGACTGATTAATCTCAGTGAAACAATCGGTCAGACGGACATTATCTTTATTTTCTATTAGGAAAACCGTGGGAAAGAATGTAAGTCTTTGTTAATGTGAATGCTGTGCAAATGACATGTGATCTTTTTGTGTGCGGTGGCCTGATGCACATGCTCGAGCGTCGTTACAGTTTGCCTGCGGGCGACTGTGAATATGTGTGTTCCGTATAAGTGTGTGCAATTAGCTGTTTTTGGTGACGATGTTAATGTGGCCAGAGCTGCCGCAGGTCTGCCTTTATTTTTTCCCTCTCGGGGCAGCTGCATGCAGCACAGCTTCAAAGAAAACTGGAGGCCTACAGGGATTTTCCTCTGGCTTTCCCACCATCTGCAGAACCCTTCATGGGATGTGATGGTGGCGGGTGTTTGTGGAGACTCCCGTGTGAAAATGAATATCCAGTTTTACTGCAACTTCTCTCAGCACATACAGGATCTCTCAACACTCATATTTATCACTTGAATTATATTATAATTGTATGCTTTGAAAGGCTGTTGTTACTTAAGCACACAGAACATTTTGGCTCCCATCATCAAAACACATTTTTAGTTTATTGTCTTTCTTTACTGAAGATAATGTCATTGCTGCCTCCCAGACTTTTTACAACCATGATATGTAACAGTAGGGCTTGAAATGTCAAAGCTTTGAAACCCTGCAATCATTCATCCACAATCAAACATGATTAGATTAACAGATTCATAGTTTGATCAAACTCAACACCTGTCTTTGGCGCATAGCAGCGCATGCACAAGAATGTGCCGGCTAAACTCAAATCGATCTTGCTCAGTTTGACGTCTTGGCTCCGACGGATCCAGGAATGAGAGCTGTGCGTGTGTGTGTGTTATGGAAGAAGCTGTGCACCATCCATACCTGCACCTAGATTGCTCTAAATGAGCCTCTTATCCAGACCTTCCCTGGGATTCTTTCTGGAACCACCCCAGTGAAAATCCACAAGGAATTTGACATAGTCTGGGTTTTATAGGAAATACCTATGTGAGCTGAAATAGATGACTCCCTCATCATGGAGCACCTGAAGTTGATTACAGTGCGCCCATCAGCAGGCACCATCAGCAACAGCCAGAGTTACTCACAAAGCCTTTAAGTGGTGGTTTGAAATCGGATTATGGTCTTTAAAGATTGTTTTCGCCTGCAGTGTTTTTGTTTCTTATGTGATCGGGGGCTAAACTCAACGGGTTTGTCACAAAATGTAGTTTGACCTTGAGGCTTTGCAGCACCGTGAGCGAAAGTAAGCTGAGGGCGACTTGGTAAATTTAAGTCTGTGTGTTGGTTTGAAGCCCCACATGGGACGTGATGTTAATGAGAGCTTTGATGATCAAAGAAACTTTATCTGGGAGAAAAAAAAGAAAGTGTGGATTTTGGCAAGAGCCTAATGAGATTGTCGGGATCTCAGTGAGTGGGTGGTTGTGTGCACTTTCACACCGCGCCGTCGTGGCAGCACAGCAGCATAAACCAACAACCTCTGAAGTCACATGTTAATATGACTGAAGGAAACACTGTGGACTGATGTATATTATTGGGCTTTTGTTTGCAGCATGAACAGTTCTATTCATCCTTCACTACACAAAGGAAATACTTCTGATCACGTCTGTCCCAGTGATGCGTCATGACATAACAATAAGCACAGGACGTGAGGTTACAGGAGGGTATAACTGCATTGTCTATATGGCTCTATTGTAATATTTGCATCATAGCTCTGGAATATTAAAGGTCCAGTCAGTGTGTAAAAATTTGTGACATCTAGTTGCATGTTGGAGCTGGATGCAACAAACGTGTACATCAAGGTAAAAGTTGATGGAGTGAAACCCAAGCCTTGTACTGTGCAATGACAATAAAGTTGAATCTAATCTAATCTAAACAATAAGAAAGAGCTGGAATCAAGTGGCGCAACCTTTACTGTAAAAGTTGCCTTCACCCATTCACACACACATTCATACAGCACTTCTATCTGCAATACTTTTCCTACCTCACACATTTGTGCACACAGCCGGCTCAGCCATTAGGGGTTCAGTGTCTTGCCAAAGGACACTTTGGAATGCAGACTATAGGAGCTGAGGATCAAACCCCCAACCTTCTAGTTAGTAGACAACCTTCTCTACATCTTGGCTACTGCTTTTTAAAAGTTAGATACTTGCTAAAAAATATGGTTTCGGACAAAATACGGATAAGTGGTTTTCTGGGAAGCTTTGATCAGCATTTCTTTTTCAGAATTAATTTAGCTTTATCAGACAAAAGCCTAATCAGTTAATCAAAGAGCCCAATAGCAGGTTAAACATTTAAACTAATAATGAACTTTAAAAAGGAAGGTAATTATTATTAAAGCACGCACATATATATATTACTTGTTCTTCACATTATAAATGGAAAAACAACATCATGGCCAGAAGTGACAATGTTTTGCCCACATGCAATGCAGAGTATCCAGAAGAGTAAAGAGTTATAATTATTTTTACATTTGGCCTATTTGGACAATCTAGCTCAAAACTATAAATTCCTAAACTTCATTTAGTAATGGGTTTCTGTAGGAAAGGGTTTGTTTTTTGTTTTCTTTGCTTTTTTCTTTACAGTGGTTGGAAGGAAAAAGATAAAAAAGCAAACTAAACAGCACTAGCTGCTGTGTGTCAAAGAGGAAATGCTGCGGTCTTGGTTGCGTAATGATCTAAAGCAATAAAGAAAATAGCTGCAGTTAGGCTACAGTGAAATAAATGGGAAAACCAGCCTTGAATCCGAATCAGTATGTAACAGCCTTTTATGTGTGTAGTATAACTTATATGATACATGAAGCAGTGGGAAGGAGAATATTGAGCTGCTGGCATCGTTTCCCAGCTCAGATTCAAGGCTCATGTTACAAATTGCCATTACCAACAATACTGCGCTGTACACCAACATCTCAGCCCCTTTTCCTCATTCTTACGCCCGGGGCACACTGAACGTTAAAGGAAGTGCTTGGTTTTCATTTCCGCGCCCTTGTTAACAGATTAGACCTGGCAGTCCGGCTGCTGCTGCTGCGGCCCTGCTCAGCCGCGACTACCAGACATTTATTCAAATTTAACCTTCTCGTCATTGAAGGAGCCAAAGCCAAAACCTCCTCCTAGTTAAACATCGTTCAATGGGGTAATGTTCTAGATGAGAAGGGCGTGGGGAACCGGCAGCTCTTACTTACAGAAAGTCATCGGGGGTTTTCTGGTTTCTTCTGAAATTGCTCATCCCACTGTCAATAAACACAAGTCAGGCTTATACACAAGAAGGAGGAGTTTGGTGAAACAAACTTTACATTTACCATTTTCGATCAAGGCCACTTGACAGGGAAAACTCTTTTTTCCTGTGAAATGAATCAGATCAACATTTTCTTGGAAGCCAAAAGATAATGACTTTCCTTAGAAGGGTCGATTTGTTTTGTGTTAAATACACAAATTGTTTTCAAACAATTGTTTTCCATCAATGCATCGCTGCATCACATGTCCTTGGTAGTGACCTAAGGCAAAAGAAATGTGATCATATCTATATATCTACAGATATTCAGATTTATGCACAAGCATAATTATAAGTGATAAACACATTATTTAATTTTACATCTTGTTTCTGTGTGAATGCTTGTGTGTCACGCTTTGAAGATGTATGCAGTAATTCCATAATAGTTACATAATAAGGTCTTGAACTTGATGTCACGTTAATGTATACGAAGGTGCACAGGAGTATTATAAAAATTCTTAGTATTCCAGAGGGTCGAAGAAATAAATCTAAGAAATAAATGTAAGATTTAGAAGAAGTGTAGGGAGAGCAGCACTAATATTTTGAGCAACTCATAAAGCAAGTAAAGTATAATGTTATAATTTATATTAAATAATACAACAGCTATGAAGCATTGTTTTTCCGAGTAACTTAAAGATCCGTGGCACTTTCTCTGTCGCACTTGTTTTTCTTCGCCTTCTCTTGTATTGAATCTTATTTTCTAGGTGCTTAGTCCCATATGCACAAGAAATATTTTTTTAAAAAAGGCTTTACCAATTTAAAATATTCACAAATAATATATTCGGTTAAAGGTGATTCTGGTGTGTGTTTGGCAAGTAGCTTGTTTTATGACAGAATTAAACCAAACCAAAGTCCTATGATCAAACTGTGGATTGAACAACCAAAACTCTTTATGGAGGGGGGGTTCAGTTGTGTGGTTCCTACTTTATATGGTGTGGAAGCAAGTGGACCAGCCATTGGATTTTTATGACTTTATCTATGTGATTATTAGTCATAATTCAAGGCTAAACTGCAATCTGCGCCTATTCCATGTATCTTGCTCATCAACATTTAAATGAAACATATAGCACCTAGATTTTGACACACTATCACAATATCACAAATGTCTTTCTTTTATCTTTGGTAAACCAGTGATGATAAAAAATGCACATACAAGGCTTAGAATTGGATTTCTTCGATCGTGACAGTCACCAGTTACCTGTTGGTTCACGTGTCTTCATCTTAAACCTCTGTGTTTGTTTGTAATAAGTAAGTTATGAATATTATCTGCACAAAAACTAAAAGGCAAATACCTACATCTGGTTTTTTTTCTGTCTAGATCTAAAATACCAAACAACAATGAACTTAATTTCCTCGTACATGCACCAAATTCAATTTTTCTTCAACAAGAACCTGTGCTGTGATCAAACACTCCTTCTTGCCTGCAGCTGGAAACTCACATGGTTTCACTCTATTCTAAATGAGTGATTATAAAAATGTCATGGTGAAAACAAATATCCAGTGGTAAGCAGATGGATGTAATAATGAGAGTGATAATCATCAGCTAAAACGACTTTTGATAACAGTCGATGCAGTGAAAATGTTGCCGTGATAAAAACATGAACTCTAAACTGTAGCTCAGTGATGATTTGAATAAAGTGCTGATAGTTTATGTGAATGGAAAACATCTTGAATCAATAGAAGCTACCTTGCGGTGTAAGACAAGAGATCAGACTTTTAAATTGTTGCAGACGAGGAGAAACAGCATTGTTCTGGAATGGGAATTCGAGAGACCACAGCAGAATGATGCAGGAGAGACGTTTGGACTATGGGACAAAACAGGTGTGTGAGGTATTCATGAAATTTCTGTTTGATTTCTTTGTCCGGCGCACTCATGAAACATGAACTCAGAAGGAATTCTGTGAATTATGGACCGGTGACACGACGAAAGATGTTTTTCCCACATTCCGACTGCCCTTTCCGTATTTGTTATGCTCTTGTTCACCATTATTCCGTCCCAGCGGTGAGCCGTCACAACATATTGCGCCTGACTGTACTAGTCCCATTTGCTTTGCCGGCTGCATGTTTCCCATTGTCCGATTCTGTTTGACTTGCATATTTCTTGATCCCAGCAGTGAAATCTTAATCATCCAAAACACAGCGGTGCAGTCCTCCCCAGTATGTGTTGTCCTATTCAGGCACATCACGGGGAACAGCCAGGAGGACTGTGTCTCCGCAGTTTCACCTTCACATCAGATCCGTAGCAGGAAAAAGATGCCAGAGCTCTAAGCGTTGACATATTTGTAACACAAACTTCCTGGACCCTCTGAGACACATCAGCACAATTAGTTTCGTTCCCTGTTATCTCATTTCCTGTTTGTGCATTTTGAGCCACCAATGCCATGTTACACCATTGTAAGCCACAAGGTTTTGGGGATAATCCCCTCTATGACTAGATCTGAATCAATGGGGTTGTAATGGAAAGCAGCAATGGAAACTAGAATGTCAGCACATACCTCTGCTAAGGCCCCAACTGTCCCCTTGTATTCAACCAAGCTGTCTCCTAAATGTTTCTGATCATTCCTTGGGGAAACAGTGACAATGTTGAAAAGCTTTATGTTGTAATGTAAAAGAGAGTGAAGATCTGGAACCATACCAAACTTTTATGAGTTCCACCCTGAAACATATCACATCCTTCCAAGTTTCGTGAAAATCTGTTGTTGTATTTTTGTAATCTCTTGCTTACAAACAAACAAAAAAACACAACTAACAAATAGACGAAAAGGCAGTGGTGAAAACATAACATCCTTGTTGGAGGTAAAAATAATAACTACAAATTCATAACTTATCCTCAAAAAAATGTTAAGAGATAAGCCTCCATGTCCCTGAGGACCCAGTGTGTTTGCTCCTGTCATTGTTATTTAGTGCTACAACAATTTATTGAGAAGAAAAAAAACACTCATGCTGTTTCTCATGGAGATGTGCCCACTGAAAATCCCCTCAGCTTGTTTTTTATCGATGTATTGGATATTCGGGCCCCTGCTGAGTGAATTTGATTATTATGAGATATTCACAAAGTAAGCAAAAGTTCCCCAGGGTTTCTTCTTGTAGTATGATGAGTCCTCTGTGAGCAGAACAAAGTGACCTAGCGAGGGTTAACATGAGCAGCGCTGTGTTCCCTCCTCCTGACGTTGACTGAGCGCTCACGCACACTCACTCACACACACACACACAGACACACACACACGTTTTCTCCTCAGAGGCCAGCACAGAGCCAGAGAGGAGGGACTGTGTGCAGCTCTGCGAGCCAGCTGTCGGTCGCTCAGAGCTGCGTCTTCTCTCTCCCGGACTCTCCCCCGTCTCCACTGGCCTCATCACTCCATGGGACTCCAGACCTGGCCGCCAAGCAAACCAGCACTGTCCTCCATGGCCTGCCTTGATGTGGAGACCCCCTCCATCTGCAGGGGTAAATTCAAATCAGGTGCTCTGCCTGTCTTCTCCGTCTCCTATCTGCATGCCTTTCATTGTTTGATTTTTATAGAAGTTTTTATTGTGCTCTTGTTTGTCTTTACTGATGCCGGCAGCAGTGGTAAAGGGGGGGGGGGGGGGGGGGGTGACGTAGACCCGCCAAAACAGGAAATGACAGGGCAACAGTGAAGCTCATCACATTGAGTCATGGCAAGCATCATTTATACGGGACGGAGTCGAGCTCTGATGGATAATCAATCAAACTTGTTCTATAAAAACAGTCAGTCGAGTCAGATATGACATTGTTTTATCACGGATATGTTTTTACTGGCACTCAATGGTGTTATGTTTTCTGACATACATGTAATATGAACCATAAATTCACTGTTTTAATGTAGGATGCCTCATTCAAATGACGTGAAATACACAGATATACAGGTTATTTGAATATTTGTAATCTTTCATCAGCAGCCACTTAGACCAGGCCTAGAGTAATGTGGATTTTCTTTTTATTAAAAACCAATATAACTGTGTATCAGTCTTTAAAAAAACTGTCACTTGGGTTTAGGTTCTGTAAAGTCAACTTATTGTAACACTCGTGAAGTCACATTTGATGATTCGCCAACCACTGAAGTCAGTGACTGGATCATGACTTCACGATACAAGTGTTTTCTTACTCCTGCAAAAGAGGTAATGTATATCGATTTTTCTAGGATGAGCAAAACACTCAAATGATAAACAAATAAAAACCTGCAAGAAAAAAGCTAAATGTTAATTCCTCTCTGACAGAATTATAATCCAAGAATTGTATATATAACAATTTGTTTAACAATTTGTTTAAATCTAATTAAACAAGTAATTATTTACGACTTAACTAAAAATAGCTATTTCTCTCCCAAACTAAGAGTTGCCAGTACATTTTTGACCAGGCTTAAATTCAGAGAGTTCTACTGTTTTATCTTGATATTCTTATCCAGTTATAAATAGTTACAGCTCTGTTTAAACAGCCACATCTTCCCTTCCTTTCGTTCTCAGTCATTATGTAACAGTCACTTAATTGATAGTGCTCAAACCTTGCTGATAAGTGCCCTGCGTTTTTGGATCTTAGGATAAAAGGAGTAATAATATATGTTATACTTGCTGGTAAACTGACCCCTGTTTTTTCTTTACGTTTTAATAAAAGTTTCTGTCAGCTTTGGCAGGCTGCTATGTTTATATACCCTTTGAGTAAGCAAAAGATGACTGGCTATACTATCTGAATCAGCCGCTTCACACTCAAATGACATAAAACTGGACCTTGTTTAAAGTCTTTGGTATTTATAACAACAAAGTCAACATAACCCAGTGTCAGTCTGCTGCTTGGCTAAATTCAACTGTCACTGGCCAGAGAGTATCTGTAGCCACATTGTTTCCTAAAAGGAGAAAAAGTCAAATAAAATGGAAAAGGTCTGATGGGAGACCTCCAGGGCTGATTTGCTGAGAACAACATGGGTCTGAGATTAGAGATTACATCAGTAGACAAGGATTTGAGCCGAGTCCTCGCTCTGTGTTTCTCTACAACCTCTGTTTACGCTCTGCTGGTGAGCTGGAGAGCGGAGCCAGTTTACATCACAGCGAGGTTAGCCAGGGTTCAGGTCGAGCGCAAGATGACAGAAAGTGAGGAGGACCCCAGGCGGAAGGTGCACCCCCATACTGACGCCTAAATTAATCTCTGCATTCTCCTGTGGCACTGGGAGGCAGCTTTCGATGGTATTGATATGTAGTAATATGCACTCATAAATTGTCTTGCCTGTAGCCTTCTCTCCGAGTCGCATCAGATATAAATATTGAGACAAACCGATGGCAATTTTTTACAATCTCCAGGTATGATCTGTCTCCAGCTGATCATAACCCCTCTGGCTCGTAATAGGAAAACACAGCAGGCGGGGTGGGGGGGGCAGGCACGCTGTGTTCTCTGCCCTGGCGTTGATGCTGTTGCTGCTGTGAGAATGGAGTCAGCCTCCCACCCTTTTGCCTCGGCTCTTGTCACTCCGCGTTCCCCCTGCCCGCCAGCGTGAGCCCGTGACCGTCCCCTCAGCCCCGCATATGACTGGAGATCCCACCCCCTTCACTACCCCCAAATTTCATGGTTCCCAGGCCTTGTTCTCACAGCTGCCCAGTTTATTTTTGCTAGAGTGAGTCACAGAGGCCTGCTCAGACGCAGTGCCTTTCCCAAGAGAGTTGAGCAGGTCTAGTGTGTGTGTGTGAGAGAGAGAGAGAGAGAGAGAGAGAGAGAGAGAGAGATGAGAGAGAGAGAGAGAGAGAGAGAGAGAGAGAGAGAGAGAGAGAGAGAGGAGAGAGAGAGAGAGAGAAGAGAAGAGAGAGAGAGAGAGAGAGAGGAGAGAGAGAGAGAGAGGAGAGAGAGAGAGAAGGAGAGAGACGAGAGAGAGAGAGAGAGAGAGAGAGAGTGAGAGAGAGTGTGTTTCTGTGGGAGTTGGAGTAGCTGTTCCCCTCTGAGCCACTGAGTCGATGTAGCTGAGCTGACTTCACGTCGTCACTATAAGGTGGTGACGAGAAGGGCCTCATGCACCTCACGCCGCCGCCGCCTCATTCGTCACCATCGCCCATCACCTTTCTCTTCAAACTGTTTCTTAGGCACGGAGCCGTGTTACTGTGCTGAAATAACATGTCCACGCTCGCTTGTTTATAAATGTTTAAACTGGGATCTTACGACAGTTTATATTGACGGGGAAAACAAAGCTGAGGAAGTATACTGGATGTCAGGCCTAACTCCAAGACTCAACAATTTCTGCTGTAAGATAGACAGATCTTTGATGTTCAGCAATAACATCATGGATCACTGCTTACTCCATCTAAAGCAAGATTACATAAAAAAAATAAAAAAAAAAACGTTATTAAATAGAAACAACTCACTTGATTCTCGTGGCGTCACAACCGTCTGCAGCTTTGCTCGTTATCGTGACTACAGCTCCAACTTTAATCCTTCTTTTATCTGTTTATGTTCTGCAGTGTACTTTGTTTGATTCTTAAATGCATTTGCATCGCACACAGAGATATTGACTCGCTCTGGGAAAGCTCTCAGCCAATCGCATTTGGGTTTGCAGTGTTGTAAAATGTGCTGTAATTTTAACTGGCCCAGTTAAAACCATACAGGAAGGGAATAGGATGTCTGTGGTGGTGAACAGGCCTCTCTGTTCTGCCTTTTGGGGGTAGAGAAATAATAAGCGCTTTGTGTTATCTGAAGTCTGGCAGGTTTCACAGTTTAAAGCCAGAGGTGCTTGTGTGTTGATGCAGCCGCTCTGAATGGTATAAGTGGAACTCTGACCTCCGTGTCTCTGCGCCCTCACAGTCCTCCAGCTCTGTCTGCAGCAGAGGAGAACTCGGGAGCAGCTTGTGGATCAAGGCATCATGCCACGTGAGTCTTCACATCACACATAAACAAAACTCTTACCTTACACTCTGAAAATGAGGTTCCTGGACTGACAGCCATAAAGAGAGTGCACAATGTCTTTTCTTCCCAGTAATGCCCTTCTACTTTTCTTACATACAAAATTTCGTTGCTGTTATTTGAATTATAAGTTCATGCCTAAGTTAGATGGAGATGAGTTATGCAGCAGGTTAAATGTTTTGAGTTACATTTTGTGGTATATCTGTTTTGCATTATTGAAAACTGCAAGTCAGCACATAAGCCTTTGTGCAGTCTTCCTGCAACCCAAGGAGGTCATGTCCTCAATGAGGTCCATGTGGACAAGGTGGCAAAACATGGGATGGGTGAGAGATCCATGTG
This sequence comes from Pleuronectes platessa, assembly GCF_947347685.1. Lineage (NCBI taxonomy): Eukaryota > Metazoa > Chordata > Actinopteri > Pleuronectiformes > Pleuronectidae > Pleuronectes > Pleuronectes platessa. The sequence goes on from NC_070641.1 coordinate 12,736,773, forward strand.
TGTAACTGTAGATGGAGGAAGAACTTTATTAGACATTAGTAAGTACTTGCTTTTAAATATACTTAAAGTAGTAAAAGTACTTGGCCTGATGAAAAAAGGTGAACTATATTATTTTGACAAAGATCCACAGTGAACATGGCGACTCCATGATCAGGGAATGTCAGTTCAGGAAACTTCCTATGAGAAATTCCTCCATCCTGGACACACTTTGACATCACTTCCTCTGTGTGTTACCCTGGTTGCGTAAAAACATCGGATACCTGTTGCTGCTATCGGGAAATATAACTCTACTGTAGGCCGGGCTTATGTTCGATAAAACAACATAATTCTAGCTTGCTTCAAGCATTTTTGATGTTTTAACAATTTGAATCGTAAATTATTACAAAGTTAGTTACAACAATACTTACAAACATATGTGACCTCCTGTGTGATCTTCATAGTAATAATAATATTAACCTGCAGTCGTTGCATGGCTATCGAGTCACAGTTTCTTCAGTTTCTTTTAAGTGCTCCAGCGAGGCGCATTGACTTATGGGTATCTTTTCTTGTCAATTTCCGGCAAACTGATGGACTATTGTTCACTTCCTCCCTGCACAGTTCCCTTTGAACTGAGCATGATTGCTCCCTACAGTCTGGAATTTCGCTTAAGATGGCTGAGTACCCTGTGCAGTCCACTTTGCGTTGCATTACTGGGCGATCGGAACACACCCTTCGTTCTTGTTGAAGGAGGTGGGGTCTAATATTACCTGCTTGATCTGATTGGGTCAGCGGACCAATTATTGATTACTTTTAAATATATCAAATACAATGTGAACATGTAATGCAATACTTTGTTTAAAATGTAGGGGAGGAGCGAGTGTAGATATTTGCTGATATATGCCGGAGTAAAGTGAAAAGTACTAGTAGTGATAAATCTATTTAAGTAAAGTACAGTAACTAAGTATATTTACTTGTTTCATCCCACCACTGGAAATATATATACTAGGTTTTCTAAAATTCACTCTTTCTACCTAAGGACATGAACATCAAACTGCCTTGTTTAAACAAATAATTGAATTCATTATATTCATTCTCATTAAGTGGGAGGTTTATTCTACTCTTACTAATAGTTGAATCATTGTCCTCATGTAAACACAGCCAATGATGAAAATGACTCAAAGATTAAACACAGATAAGCCATCAAGCAGCACAGCAGTGCGGAACCAGAAAGGACAAGCTCCCACTTTAATACCATTCATCTTTTGATGTGACAAAGTGGAGCAGACTCAGTCCCTACTTTCCCTGGCTGGGCATTGTGTTTGGGAGAACACCTGATAAAAGAGAAGCTGACTCTGCGACAGAATTGTGCTGATAGCTGGGAAGACAGAAAGAGAAAAAGATGTGTCCTGCTCACTCTTGAAAAGTCTCCTGCGGTCAGGTTTTCAGCTCCTCTGTGGCTCCGCACGGCAAAATGAGTCAGTGACTGAGTCTTCTTCACTGGAGGTCAGTCTGTGGCCTGGTCAAGCATGAACCCACAAACCTTCCCAGGCCACTCTCCACTGAAGCTACTCTGCTACTCCCACACTAACACGCTCATGGTAGGTATGTGCTGAGATTTGGGTGACGAGCAGGAATGTTTTTCTTTGCTCCTCTGACACACTCCTCAGAGCCCCTCCCACCTCTGGCGAAAATGTCCTTAAAGCTAACAGTGCTCGTCATAGAGGAGGTGACGAGTCGGTGAGCCAGACCTGGTCTAAAGCATCATGAGTTTATTCTGGGGATCAAAGAGTGACTCTCCGCATGGCGCAATCTCCTCTCTGCTTGAATCAGTAAAGCTGACACTTCCTGTTGGACTCCCATGAGCTTCTGTTTATTATTAATGTCACACTCATGCAGAACAAAGACAAAACACATGAAAATAATGATAGAATAAAGAAATTACACTGCAGCCGAGTTGAGGTGGAAAGTGAAGTAAAAGAATGTCATATTGCCAAATATCGCAAATCACAATTTTGCCTCAAGGGTCTTAACAATCTGCACAATATTACGACACACACTGTCCTTAAACCTCTGACTCAGAAAAAGAAAAATTCCCCAAAAAACACATAAACAAGAAAGAAAGAAGGAAATCTCTAGGAGAGCAAGAGAGGAGGGATCACTCCCCCAGAACCTACAGATAAGCAATAGACGTGGTGTTTACAGAATACGGCAACAAAGAAGATTTAAACTGTGGACGGTCAGGACGATTACATTATAGGTTGTAACATGAATGAAGAATAAGATCTGGGAGGACATCAAGCAACTTCCACATGCCACCAACAGATTAGACCTGAGCCACGCGACCACCGTGAAGATCTGTAAAAGAGGACAGACTAAGCAAACATACACAAGCGAACAAAAACAAGCATGTCATTAACACGTTGAGTAGAAAGAAACAAACACTCGGCGGGAGAGACAGACTCCTGGAGGATGAAGATCCAGATCCAAAACATCTGGCACGAGGCACCGACAGCCAGGAGAGGGAAAGAGGGGGAAAGAGGGGTCTCAGGGTGGCATATGTTCCAGCATGAGGGGAAATAGAGAGAACAGGGAGGAGTTGTTGAAGAGATTTGGGAACACAACCTGGGCGGTCAAGTGCTTGAGGGAAAAGATGCAGCGGTTATCAGAAAGTTTACAGTAATCTCATTCTGAACCATCCTGAGCAATTTCAAGACTTAGTTATTTCATGTGGTAGGTGTGAGCATAGGAGAAAAAAGTTGGTATTGGTGACATCTTTAATGTAGTTTAATGTAGGATCAACCGCGACCGCAAGGAACTTGGCTGTAATACAGCTGGAGAGGGTTCCTGTCTCTGTTCAAACTGTTGTGTCCATGTCCGAACTCTGACCAGCGACCAGCCTCTGAGTTTCCTCTTATCGCAGAAACAAGAAGGCCTCCTATTAGATCATTTGAGAATGTTCCTCATCTTTTACAGGACGACACAGTGAGTATCAGTAGTACAACCATGGTAATTAAATCCATGACTCACTCGCAGTATAATTTGGCCTGGAGTTGAAATATAAACAGAGAAAAGATAGAAAAGCAGAGGGCCAAGAAGAGAGCCATGGGCTCCTCCATATTTCCCGTCAGTAAATATTGATGTAGAATTAATTCACAAAACACTGTGTCTTTCAGATAAGTACTTAAAGACTTAAACCAGGTGAGAGCCCGGCCAGAGACACCAAATTGGTTTCCACACGTGGAAGTGATCTATAGTATTAAAAGCTGCACTGAGATTAAGCAAGAGAGGTACAGAGGAGGAATCTAAACCATAGTAAGCAGAAGTGATGAGGCTTTAAAGTAGATTGACAGTTTAGCCACAGCAGTTTTCAAGCCAGTGGGGATGAAGACAGGAAAATAAAGTAATAGATTAAGATTATATAGGATTGTAGGGCCAAGAACTGGCTAGAGATCTTTGAAAAGTTAAGCTGTTAAAGGGCTAGGTTGGAAGTTTGTAGATTTTTAAAGCAAAAGCATCTTAGTCAATGATACACGTTTGAAATGCTCTTCGTACAACACATTAGAAATGCCGAATAAAAGTTCATGATGCAAATTTTTTTTTTTACATAAATCAACTTATTTACCTGTTTATTTATATAGTCGTTTATTTATTTTAAAATGGAAGGAGGTTTTCTTGTGTTGAGCGAGAAAAGTTACGAGTGCTGTTTTGTCACCTTGTCACAGCTCTGAAAACACCTGCAGCCTTTCATGAGCAGATTCGCAGCCTGGAGAGAGCCAAGGTAAGATGTTTCATCAACACTGCAGCTGAACATTGTTATTCTCCATTTTTTTATTTTTTTCCCATAACATTTTCATTTTCTTAACAGACAGGGAACTTCCTGAAGCACAAGCTCTGCAGCAGACCTCAACGATCTGAGCTGGTCCGCATGCACATCCTGCAAGGTAGTCTTCCTCCTGTGTGTTCTCACTAGTTATTCGCTTCTAGATAAGAGAGACAAGATGAGGTTATTAATCTGCCTCAATTTACTGCCTACTTTGTTTTACAAAGTTCTAAGCAGATAAGTGGCCTTTTGAGTTCTGGCTGTAGCTGCTGTGAGTCACTGATGAAGCGGTTAAGAGGCCGACGGACGCTGGCCAGATCACAGCTAATGATTCTCTGTATCTTTATCAGAGTCGCAGGCTGAGGCCTCCCTGCAGGCCACACAGATGCAGCTGAAGAGGGCCAGACTGACTGATGATCTCAATGAGAAGATCTCCCAGCGACCTGGACCCATGGAGCTGGTGGAGAAGAACATCCTGCCTGTGGACCCTGCTTCTGAAGAGGTCAACAATGGTAGATGCTCGTTATATATCCTCCATCTTAGAAGACATGAACCATTAAAATATTTTATTTTAGCCACTTGGGTAACATCAGAATAGCAGGTACTTAAGCCATTGTTGTTCTTTCACTAGTATTTGAGAAGTCAAAAGTTAAGTTCAGCCGATATGGATTTCTGGAGGCTGATACCAATATTAAGGAGTAGAACATTTCCAAGATAAAATTTCAGCCAATATATATTGAAAAAATGATTCCTAAGATGTCACTTTTTAAAAACCTTAAGACAAAGAGATGTCAATGAGGCTTAAACATCAAATGTATTCTCAACAACTATAAAGACAAAGAAAACGCAAAAACAACCAAATATTTACATCTTGAATTAAGAAAATAAACATTTATAACTCAGTGATATAAAAGCTTTCATTTGCTGATACCGTTATGTCTGTATTGAATATGTAAGCCTGCAGCAATGTTTGTGTGTGTTTTATAGTCACTGACTAATGTGCAACTTATCCACTTTGGTGATATCTTAGGAGATATCATCAGAGTCAGTCGGTTTAACTTTGCAGATAAATTTGAAGATCCTCCCACTTATCCTCCTGCACCATCAAATGTGTTTAATGCTAATAAGCAATGTTAGAATGCTAACATGCTAAACTAAGATGGTGAATTTGATAAACATTATACCTGATTTGCATAAGCATTGCTGCATTGCCACTGTGATCATGTTAGCAGGCTGACATAAGCTTGAAGTCCCGCCTCCACTGCCCTTATACTGGTGTTACTCCTTTTGCAATGTAAGAATGAAACTCACTGCAAAATGAAGTAAGACAAATGCTTTCCCCCCCCCCCCAGTTTTTAACTCATCCTTTAAATAAATAACAAGCTGCACTTATTTATGTTTGATGTCGGCCTCACAGGTGAAAAGTCAAACTACTCTAAAGCAGCAGATGTTTACAGCTTTGATGAGGACAGCAGCGAGGCCTTATCACCGGAGCAGACTCCAGGCCAGGAAACTCCCGTCTGCACCTCGACCTCTGTGAGGGAGTCTGCAGGGACTGAGGCCACCTCATCCTCCTCTCAGTTAAACTCTGCCGTCCAGGTGAACCTTCAACCATTACAAATCCTTAAACAGAAACTGGTCATGTTAACAGATAAAACGACACTTTGATGACACGCTTTCTATTTTCTATAAGTCTTAAAGTGTAATGTTTTCATAAGCCTATGAATTTCTCTGTTGTCATTGGTAAAAAAAATGTTTAAACCTACACATATCATGCTTGTTTTTCATTTTATGAGTTTATCAACCTGTTTTTATTCCAGTTGGTTTTCTTGTCGAGCGTGGGATGATGATTAATGACCGCTCTGACTGTTGTTTTTTTTCCTCTGTCTCTTATTTTTTCAGCATTCCCCGCCATCTAAGTCACAGCCCCCATCAGATTTACTCAAACTCGTCTCTACCAATGAGACGCAGAGCAACTTACAAGCATCTGCACCTCAGCCAATCACCACTGCTGTGTCCAGTATCACGCCAGGGCCAGTTCTTGTAAAGGTGAGTTTGTTCTTCTAGTTTCCAGTTTGGCCAAAGACCTTTCAAAGTCTTCTTTTACTTAAGTGTAGCAGTGACTGTTCTTTTGAAAGGAAGAGTTCATTTAGTTTAAAACCAGCTGACAGGAAACTGACCTCGGCTCTCTGTCTCTGTCTCTCTGATTTATTGACTGTGTGTTTTTTTGGTTTCCTTTGGAAATGTGATGGCCGATACGTCAGAAGACACAGCGTCTGTGTTTCATCACTCTGAAAGTCTCATCAGTTTAGGGTTGAACTGAAATTCAGCCAAGTCGAAGTGCAGTTTGAGGCACGATGAGGTGTAAAGTACTTGATTTTAAACATGCGCCAGCCACAGTTTGTCTTCAGTCAGGGTCTAAGGATGGTTTGACCCTCTTCACTTAAGCTGTGTCAAATCTAAGCCCAAAATCAAAGGGCATGAGTGAAGCAATAACTTGTGTGTTTATCATGATCCAGTTCCTCTCTGAGCACAAGGTGACCTCTCTCTCCCTTGGAATACAATAGTGGACTGAATTTGAAATATCGCAGGGTGTGTGTGCTGGCTTAGCCCAACTTGACGTTTCATAGTTATAACCTGCTGCTCTTATGCCAAGCCATTTACATGTGCATCCTGTAATTGCAGGTGGTAAAACAATGAGGGTCACATTTCCACTACCCGCTTCCTCATCCTGCGTTTATCATCGGGTGTCAGAACAATGTCCCAGCTCAGTGTTGAAGCTATACAAATCCACCATCAGTTCCAAGACTTGAAGTTTTGGTACTGGCTATGCTGCCTCTATTCCTGGAGAAACTTGTTCAGACACAGGGATCAAAACGTGTCCAGATGGTCCGTTCAGGTTTTTACATGTCCCCCTTCACTTTTGTTGTGTTGTGCTCTGCAGCAGACTCTGCCCAAGCAGCCTGGCGATAAAAGCCGTAGCAAAAAGAGCAAAGAGCCCAAACCGTGGGTGAAAAAGCTGAAGTACCATCAGTACATACCCCCGGACCAGAAGCAGGAGCTCAATGACGTACCGATGGACTCTGGCTACGCCCGCCTCCTGCAGCAGCAGCAGCAGTTCCTGCAGCTCCAGATCTTGAACCAGCAACAGCAGCAGTACAACTACCCGGCCGTCCTGCCTGCCACAGTAAAGTATGGCTTCATTCAGCCACACAGACACAGCCAGAGACAGGATTATCCCCACCAACACTTGTCTTTGTGTATAGGCTTCATTGTTTACGGTGCTGAAACAACCCTGACATACAAATGTAGCTTCCTTCCTAAGTTTAGCTTTTTATTACAATTTTCCACAAACTTAAACACTCACACCTGCTTTTGGAAGCCGTGAAGCTCACTGCTTCGACTGTCCGACCGCAGCTGCTGTTTATCTCACATACTTGACATTTCCTGCCCACGGTTTTCTACACAGAAGCTGTTAATTGTGAAAAATAGATAATAGTTCAAACTCTGTACTCCCTTTCTCTCCCGTCTTATAACAACAGATCAGCAACTGAGGTACAAACCAGCTGTTCCACTGGTCTGAGTGGAAACGCTGCAGCTGCACCCGTACGGCCCCGCCACGCTCAGATGAACAGCAAGCTGGATCACTTACCCGCTAATCTGGATGAGATGAAGGTGACACTGTCTGACCTTATTCACCTCATGCATGCTGCAGAGGAGTCCAAGCAAAGATTTAAAAGAGATATTCTATGATAATCTCTTGTGTTTACAGGTTGCTGGGCTGAAAATGGAACTAAAACGCAGATCGCTCCCTGTTTCTGGGACTAAGACAGACCTGATAGAGAGGCTGAAGTTATATCGGGAGACCTCTACCATCCAGACCGCTGCTGCCTTGGAAACATCAGCTGCCACAACGTCCGAAAACATCAAGCTAACCCCCCCTGTCTCCCCTGTAGCCTCCAAGGTGTCCAGTCTGGGTATAGAGGACAGTAGTCTGGCAGAGAGTCCAACAAATCTTTCAGATTCCCGGTCTCCAGCCTACACTGCTCCCTGCAGGAGCTCCCCGCACAGAGCTCCAAAGGAGGAGTTAACCACAGAGACGGGGTCCTCTGGGAGGGACTCAGAAAAGGACCAGCGTCTTCATGAGAAGGAGCGTCAGATTGAGGAGCTGATGAGGAAGCTGGAGCAGGAGCAGAGGCTGGTGGAGGAACTGAAGCTGCAGCTGGAGGTGGAGAAGAGGAGTCAGCAGGGAGATTCTCCACCTCAGCTCAGCCCTCTCGCTCCCATCCAGGTCAAAGAGGAGAAAAGGTCCCCCTTAAACTGCTCCGCTCCCTGTCGCTCCCCGGGTCAGCCAGTGTTGGTCAAACAGGAGGAGGCTATGGATCAGAGCCACTCAGCTCCTCCTAATCACTTCCTCATCAGCCATCGGACCAGCAAGCAGCCCGAAGCGCCGCACTCTGTCCAGGCCGGAGCGCAGATTCTGCTGCCTGCGTCCCCTCCTGCCTCAGCACTCACTATCCAGCTGCCAGCCAACTGCATCAAATTACACACTACTGTTAGCAGCACAGCCCCAGGCCTCATCCAGACCTCTGGACAGGTGCCACAGAAAATAGAGGCCTCAGCAGCTTTACAGCCCCAATGCAGCACTCACACTCCGCCACTGACAAAGGTAAGAAAACACACGAATGCTGGTGCCTCGCTCTGCCGCCTTATTAGTCATCACTGTCAGCCGTGACCCTGTGATGGTTTACATTCCTTTAGAATATACGGACTAGGATTGTATGGGGAGACTCACACATGAAACGTGTGACACCTGAAATCATACGTTGGGCTTTACTTTGCAGTGGAGTTGCGCATCGTAGATGGGGTGCAGTGTTTTTGATGGCGCTGCCTCATGTATCACATATCCTATGTTTTTCCCTCTAACAATCAATTACAAGCTACCATCGGGTAATACATCTTTCTTGTTGCCATGATAATAACAGGCCTCGGCTGAGTGGTGAAATCTTCTACTCGCATCAAAAGAAGTCCTGTGGAAACATGGGCGACTGGAGCCGGTTCTGAGTGACGGCCGACCGTAGCGGCCTCGCTGCCCTCTGTCGTCGCTCTGCTCCGGGTCCAACACGCAGCCAGAATTAGACACAGAAACCGCAGCTCGACACAAACTCATGAGTTAAGATGCGCAGCACAAGCAGGGTTAAAAAATGTGGCCCAACAAAATTCTGTGTAACTTATTTTCTATTAAAAGCAGGTGATCAAGAGCAATCCTCTTTTCCCCAATTCCCCCTGCAGCTTGTTTACTTCAACATAATTAACTCCTGCAGTGTGTGTGTGTGTTCGTGTGTGTGTGTGTTTGTGTGTGTGTGCGCGTGTGTGTACGTGTGTGTGCGTGTGTGTCGACTTTTCCGTACATGTTGCAGAAAGCATTTCCCTAACATTGATTGCATTAATGCATTTATTAATGTATGTCTCCCTGCTGAATTTCAATGCAGACGTGGAGGATGGACACAGCAGCACAAAGTTCACTCAGCACATTCCCAGTGAGTGTTCGTCCTACAGGAGCCGCCGTTAACCAGCCCATCGCTAATGGACCAGTGAATAAGGTAGAAGATCACCCTTAAGTCTATTCTACTTTCTTTCGTCTTTTCCTGTAAAGCAACTGAAGTGCTGAGTCTGGGTTTATTTGTGAGATGTAAACTGCATTGGAGCGGTGGTGTCTGTCAGATGTATCCTGTTTTTCATTGGACTGTTTTCTCTTCCTGTTACAGTCTCCCAGTCACTGTCAACCAGCGCTGATGTTGCATCAGCCCACGTTCAAAACCCATGTGTCAAAGTGTAAAGACCCACCGCGCTATGAGGATGCAGTGAAACAGACACGCAGCATGCTAATAGCTGTTCAGGTGGGAAAATGAAAATAACGCTTAAATAAAAGTTTATCTGAAAGTCGTGAGGTGTCATTTACTGGTTATTATTTGTCTGCAGGGTCCCACTGCAGCCAGCCAGCAGATGGATGATCTATTTGACGTGTTAATTGAGAGCGGTGGTGAGAAATACTGACTTATTTTTCGTTTCGGTAAATTGGGACGATTTTTGGATTTTCACTCTTTCTGTTCTGCACTTGTTCTTTCAGAAATCTCCCCCTTCATCAAACAGGATCCTCCCAGCCTGGACAAGCCTCTCCCTGTGACAGCCAGCGTAACCACCCTACCTGTCAACACGGTTTTATCCCGCCCTCCCGCCATGGTCCAAGTGGCACAGCCGCCCACGCCGCCCCTCAAACCTTCGAGTGGCTTGTCAGTGCTGATCTCTGACACCCAGCTGGACTCCCTCCTGGACTGCACACTGTCCGCCGACACTGAGCCACAAACACTGAAGCTGATGGAGGAGTTGCATTCGCCCATCACCATGGAGGTGGACTTTAACGTAAACCCACCGCCCTCTACTTTTACCTTGCACAATGCCAACATGGACAACATGGACAATATGGACAATATGGACTGGCTGGACCTGACCCTGTCAGCGCCAGTAGAGGGCGTCAACCCCTTGGACATGTCCACATCGGTGGGCGTCTTCTCCTCTGACTTCCTGGAGCCTCATGAACTGTGTTGATGGAAATGAGGTAGTAGAACTGATGTGTTATCATTACAAGGCCTATTAATCATCATGTTACTCACATGTAATCCATTTACAGCATATTACTTGTAATCAAACCGTACATTTACTCATGTAATTGTGCACAGGAGGTTAACAAAAAGGGACGACATTTGAGCGAGGGGATGCCAGAAAGAGTTTGAATCTGGAGTGGACATTTTGGGAAAAGGTAGAAGGAATAGAGTCAGATGTCTTTGAGAAGCTTTGCAGAGATGTAGGAGAGAACTTTTTTAAGGCAAGCAGACAGGGGGGAAATAACTTTGTTACGGCTGAATGACACACCAGCCACGCACCAATGACTCATCTATTTGAGTGTCGCATCCGTGTCTGTCCTTTGTCATCCCCTATCCCACCAGGAGGAGTGCAGTATGGGTACACGCCGGTGAAAACATAGTCCTCTCTTCATTCTGGGTCCAGAACCTTCAAATGTCAGATTTGTACCTTGTACTCTCTGTTATCCACAGAATACATGGTTGTGTGATAAAGATGAAATCATGCATATCTCTGTGTATGAGTTCGGCTGCGGCGAATCCATTGGTGGATTGTTTTCTAAATGTGATAAAAGACGGAAGGAATCCACAACAAACCCTTGCTCAATAAACACGTCAGGCCATTTCAAATAAACATGATTTTTAATAATTTAAAGAAGGCATGAGTTTGTTTCTGTGGGAGACTCGCATAACATAGAAGTGGTACTGGTGGTGGGAGCTGACAGTGGATGTAAGTTGTTATCAATCTTTTCTCATGTTTGTCCTCTCTGTTGTCTGATCTTCATGAATTAACATGTTACTGTTCATACTGCGCTCTACTGCACTGACCATGGTAACAGCAGAAACCGAATGTAAACACAAACAGACGCCACATGTAAAGCATTTCTGACACAAGTTTTTACTATCAGCAGCTCAAACAAATCGTACTTTCATATCATAGGTCATGAGGACTGACTATGATGTCAACGATAAACCTAAAGCAGTAGAGTCCTCACTTAATGTCACGGACAACGGTTAAATGAATCTGTCGGCAGACCAACTCCTGCAGGATTACAAATATTTATTATCTGCTTTGTTATGTTCAGACACAACCTTCAGTAAAAGAACAGTACCCATGAGTGGGATCCAGTGTTCACGCTCCCTTCATACTGATCTGTGTTATAGTGACATCTGCTGGCCACATCTGGTTTTCTTTTTCAGCCAATAACACAAAACGACATCTGTATGAAGTTAATAAACTTCAGTCTCAAAGAAACTGTTGCACGACAGTGGGACAGTGCCTTTATGTTTGTATAGCACATCTTTTCCACATTGTGTATTTCTGTTTAATACAAATGTATCAGCTGGCTTGGTTTGTAAATACAAAGATAATTGGGATTTCACACCTTTACTCTTCAGCACTTATCATTAAAAACTACAATAAATGTATTAAGCTTGTAGCAGTGTTGACTCCTAGAGAAATTAACTTTGACACAATTTCAATCATTTCACAGTTTAAATATCATAATATACAATCAGTCAACATCAGATTAGAAAAAGAAAAACAGAGTGCGTCATCATTAGGTCTCAGTCTGAGCTTCAGTTCTCCTCCGCATGCTTTTCCTCTCAGAGCTTTTTAACAGTGTTGATCACAGTGCGACACTTTGGACACCTGTGTGTGGTCGATTTGAATGATTCCATGCAGAAGGGAATTAGGCAACAACCCGCCACGCACCTGCAAGAAAACCGAACAGGAGTGTGGGTCTGGTTACACACTCGTTTAAAAATAAATCACCAGGAACAGGGGGTTGTTGTTGTTTCATACCCGATCATAGCTGTCATGAAACACACCATCCAGGTCACACTGCTGATGGACTTGGAGGTCTCTGTCACGATGAACTGACGACACTCGGGGCACTGAGTCCTGCACGGACACGCTGGAAGGTCTTCTGCTTCCAGAATCACTTTAGGGGCTTTGCAAAGAAGAAAAACACAACAGTTGAATCACAAAACTACTTTCATTGATGATCTGTCTCAAGCTTACAGGCATCAAAACCAAAGTGTAATCTGTGGAGTCAAAAACTAGTAGAATATTAAATGATAGATATAAGAACAGATGAACAGACTTGTTTTTGTTCTTTAATGCAGGTTAACAAGTCGCGTGAATGCCACATAGCAGATGATCTTCACTCTCACAAACGAATGATGAGCAAAAGCACAATAATATATATGTTTACATGGACACTGATATTCTAATAGTAACGCGATTGAGACATTAGGATGAATAAGTCATGTAAACTGCATTTTTCTAATGACCTTAACCTGAAGACCAGAATAATAAATAATCAAAATAAGACTTAAAACGTCTGTAGGATTTTTTGCAGCATTTTTTTTGCAATTGACATGTACGGCAGTCACTTCATGACACCATAATCAGATTTTGCTCTATCTCAACATGTAAATGGAATTTTCTTTAAGCAACTCTTGTTATGTAGTTGAAATAATGTCTTACTCAGAAAAAGACCAATGTAATATTGCTGTCCATGTAAACAATAGTCACAAACCCAGAGGTTCCTGCATCATGTTCCCACTAGATTTGATGAAAGTTTCATAAAGAATCATTCTCCACTTTCTGTAATTCCTTATTTGTATAGAAAAGCGCCAAATTGAAAAGTTACTCACCAGGGGTCGAAGGTGGAGGCGTGATATAGTAAATTTTTGCGGTAGAATTCGATTCGAGGGGCGCCGTCTTCTGACTTGTTGTGCTGAATGACACTTCTAAGAGAAGAAGGAGAAGAAGAGCAAAGTTTGATGCAGTAATGATTTGCTTCAGTAAAACCTAAGACTCACTCTTCGCGCTGTCGTTGTCACGGTTGGCACTGAGGATGGGGTCGTGGCTGTTTTGGATCTCCGCCTTCCTCTCACTCAGTTGCACCAGTTTGTCATCAATGCTGTCAATCTCCTGTTGAGTCGATCCCACTTCCTTGCTTCCTGGAAATATAAACACCAGTCATGCACAGAAGAGCAGCAGAGGCAACAGGAAATAACTATTTTGCTGAAGGCTATGATGCTAAAGAGAAGAGTCAGATCCTATATATTGTGTCTTTCATGTGTCACCTTGTCCAAACTCGACATGGTTCCGTAGCTCCTGAATTACACACAGCAGTTTTTTCCTCTCCAGAAGTTGATGGCTTCTGAGTGAGAGACAGTTCTGTTCTCGCGATTTGCAACTCGGCTCGTTCTCTGAAGAAGTCATGGTGAGAGCTGAAAAGACTGAAGAGTCCAAATGTTGGATTGTTTTAGCTCTTTGCGCTAATTAGGCACAATTCCTGACTCAGCAAGAAGCACATTTAAAAAAGTTTTTTTTTAAAGGTTTAGAAAATAAGAACTAAACTTAAATTGTCATTTTCATTGATAATATTGTTAGTAAGTGAGGAGTTTCTTTCTTTTTTAATGATTACTGGCAGGACATGGGTACTACAAGGACCAATTAGACTTAAGCTGAGGCCCTGGCCCCACCCCTGGAAATATTTCTGAATTATTAAATATTTAAAACACATCCTTATGCCTTCTGTGTTTTATATAAATCATTAATCTATGAGGTAGAAGTGGTGGTCAACAGTGGCTTTGTTCGTTTCCGGATCAACAGTAAACGCAGATTAATGCTCGATAAAATAGTCACAGGTCATAAAAAGTTGGTTGAAACAAAACCACAATTGGTTCCTCCTCACTGAACCAATTCTTAGATTTAAGTTATATATCCAAGAACTCCATTTGGTGTCCTTACAAAACACAAACAAGATTGAGTCCAACTTTCCTTCGATAAGCAAAAACTAAAACAAACTACATTTCTGGCTTTTTTTTTTTTTTTAATGTCTAGTCAGCAAAGGTATGCGACTAAAACAATCATTTAACATTGATGAGGAGAAAATCCTGCAAATCAATTTTCAAAGTTACACGACATAAATCTCAAGTCTAATAAATGTATTTGTAACTTTAGCTGTACTCACTACAACCCTGTCAAAAGTTGAACCATCACTTTAACATCCCAGACCCTGGTTTCATAAAGATTCCTTTAAGCTGTGTTAAAGAGAATATTATAAAATTAAAGAATATACTGGTGTACCTCAATTCCTCAGCCGCTCCCAGTGAATCCTGCCCAGGTAAAATTCAAACTAGGTAAATAAGGACACAATACATGTACTGTTCACTTCCATCATGAAATATTCAAATCAGCTCATTTCTGACTGCCTCCTGTTGCAGAGAGCTACTTTTTAAAGTGCGAGTGAATGTCAAACACAAACACGGATATAGAAAAAACTTTTATTATTTGAACACTATTATACAGGATTCATAGTCAAATTGAGGGCGAACATTCAGAACTACATACATTGTATTTACATGAAACCCTTTTACGAAAACATATCACTTTGTAAAGTGTGTTTCTGTATATGTGGAGTTTACAGAGATATTTCAGGACCTTAAACACTTCAATAAACAAGCCATAATTAAATAAATACTTTGTCAACATTGTGAAAGTACAAGTACTCGCCGCAGGAACTTCTGTTTTTTTCCATCTGATGTGACAAATGTTGGTTACGCCATTTCATTTTTTCCTCAGCCTCTTCATGAAAGTCACTTCATCTCTGTTCCTGACCCCGTAGCTGAAGATATGGAAAAAGAAGAGGAACAAATGGGTAAACCACTGTTGATGACAATGTAAATGAAGTTCAATGAAATGATGAGTTTATTCTCTCACTCTTTCAGCCTCATCTTGTCATCGTCAAGCTTCTCCCCCTGAAACACTAAATGGAATGTTCTCCAAACATATCTCCTGTTAAAGAAAGGAAGTTTGGCCACTTTTAAAATGTTAGACTCATTTGAATGTGTCTGTGTGTGTGTGTGTGTATGTGTGTGTGTGTGTGTATTTACCAGCTAACATGTTTCACTCCACCTTCACGTTGTTGTTTCAACTCCATGAATCTGCGAATGGCCTTCTTCAGATCAAGGACTGTAGCATTTTGCACCACCACGATGGCTTAAGGAGAAAGAACAATAGAAATATAGAAATTAATAATTATGTTTCAATAATAAATTGTAAATATACATCTCATCTAATGATTGTTACCCAAACTGCAAAGAAAACACAAGGTAAATCTCAACACTTACGCATTACTTCCCCATCTGCCTTTAAAACCCTCACAGTCATCGCCTGGCCGTACTCCAAAGCTATTTGAGAATTGATCTCCTCCAGAGTCACCTTAAAAACACAAAATCACATTTCAGGGATATTTCCATAAGGACTTCTGTCGATCTTAAAGCAGGGATTAATGAGCTATGACGCACACAAATGTGTCTGTAAATAAAAGTAAATAATAAATTAAACACATGTCTACGTGTTTGTAAGCCTCGTCTGTGGGGTTTGGTCTTTCACCTCCATGAGCACAAGACGTGTGAAGTGACAATAAACTGATTCTGATTGTGAAAAGCTCCTCAGCTTAGTGAAACCTTTAGTGAATGATTGTCATGGACTGCAGCCAGTGCTGAAATCACCACCCAATAAACTGATAAGTCAATCCACAGGGAATGAATCAGCAAATAGTTTGACAAGTCAGTATTTGTTCAAGTCATTTATCATTAAAGAGGCTCACGTGTCTTTTGTGCCGACTTCTCAAACCCATGTCATAATCTGTTTGCTTCTTGTTAATCATCAAATCACTGTAAGTGATTGTTATTGGTCAAACAGGACGATCAGCACACAACGTCACTGAGGCCATATGACCATACTCTCAAAACTCTCTTTTTATGTGATGCATCATAGAAATATAAAAGGCGTCTGCTTTATGTGGAGAAACTATAGCAGTCTGAACAGATTTCAGTTTGTTTGTTTTTAATTGAGAAACGTCACTTGATTCACATAAACATAGGCTTATCACTTGGATTTGATTGTTTACTGTGAAATGTGGACATTTGATTTAAGAACTATATGGACTTGTGCAGACCAGTAGAAGGAATAACATTGTGTTGGAGACATGAGAGCGATGAATGAAAAGTGTGATTGTTATTCTTCACGAAGCTTCTGATGATCACCTGGATCGGCAGGTCACACAGTAAAGGGTCCTGCACGAGTTGAGCAAGTCCTTCCTCGAAAATATCCAGGATCTCCGGGTGAGGAAGAGACTCCTCGTCTTCTTCCTCCTCTGCATCTTGAGCGAACCCATCTGCCTCAGCCACCTCCTCCTTCTCCACCTTCTCCACCGCACACTGTGCTCCTGCTGCAGCGTCCTGCTCCTCCATCACCGGGAACCACAGAAGAAAAACACCGGGAACTACAGCAGCAGCACTTCCGGGTATACGAGAAGCAGATTCACTACACTTCCTGAAGAAACTTCAGTCACACACTGAATTCTACGAGTCCATCCACGGAGTAAACAAACCACTGTTGTGCAGCACAATTCATACACCGGAGGATAACACCACTTGGTGCTTGTGGTTCCTCTTACCGGAAGTAAATTCACACGTTGCTTAGTCATAAAAAGTGTCAAATGTTGGACTGAAAATTTGTTCTTTATTTTTTAGATAAATGAAATTCCGTCTTCGCTGTTTTGTTTAAAACGTGTGTTTCCACTCGAGCTGTAAAAACCGGGGCACCTGCTTTCGCCTCTTCCTGTGCCGATCCTCGTGCTTCAATCTGTTTACAGCGGCTAATCTAAACAAGCTAGCTCCCCAGTGGGAAACACCGGCGTCACATCGCGTTTCTTACGTTTATTTCCCATGTGTCTCCGCTGACATGCTCCTGTTCTGTCCAACCTGTGGGAACGTGTTGATCGTGGAGGAAGGACAGAAATGTATGAGGTTCGCCTGCAACACTTGTCCCTACGTACACAACATCACGAGAAAGGTGAGTCGCAGGTTGAACTCGTTCGAGATGTGTGTGATCCCGGTGGACTCAAAGGAATTGAGGTTTTTTGTTGTGTGTCCGCAGGTGAATTACAGGAAGTTTCCCAAGTTGAAGGAGGTGGATGATGTCCTCGGTGGAGCGAAAGCCTGGGAAAATGTCGACTCAACTCCTGGTAAGTGACATTCGATAAGCTCCGGGCCTCTCGCCTTGATGATTGTCTCTGATTGTGTATCAAGTTGAGATTCCCATTCATGAAAGTTAGTTTATGATATGTTGAGTTCTTTTTAAGTTAACACAGTTGGTTGTCAAGAGGCAGCTGTCCTCCACAGTACAACGATCCAAAGCAGTACATCCTAAAACCCACCATGAAGCTTTTGAACAGCCTTGTCTCCATCATCAGTAAAAAGTCTGTGTGGGTAGATCTCTACACGTGCTGTGTGAGCAGGATAGCCTCACAAATATCTGGGAACTAGAATTGTTGTCCCTTGTGAGGGTGACAACTCCTAAATAAAGGATTGAGGCTGTGCAGCTCCCTGTAACATACATTTAATTCACCTAATTGTATCAGTTTCCAGATAATTTCAATCTCACAAATAACAGATGTAGCTCAAGCTGTGTCAAGGACAGTTGAGCCTTTTGATAGAACGACAGCAGAAACTAAACGTGACTGTAATACCTATGTTAAAGGTTCACTGTGTAGAATTTAGTGACATCTAGTGGTGTAGTGTCATGTTGCAGCTGAACACCACTTACCTCATCCTATCCTTCCAAACATGAGAGAGAACCTGTGTTAACCTTCAGTTGGCATACAAACTAAAGGTTTTTAGTTTGTCCAGTTTGGGCTCCTGTAAAGAACATGGCAGCCTCCGTACAGAGGACCTACTCTCAATGTAAAGATAAAGTATTTACATATAAGGGGCCCATTCTAGGGTAAAGAAAACAACAATCAGATGATCACATTAAACATCACTAGGATTATTTTATATTCAATTTCTGTCACTAGATCCCTTTCACCTAAATCTTACACACTGAACCATTAAACACTTTGACACACGGATTTGAATGTTGCTTTTGTTTATGAGATAAAGTCTGGTTCATAATCTGTGTGCTGCTTTTACACCCTAAACCAAATGTGTTAACCCAACTTGTGATCCAGCAGTGACACTTTCCATTCGTCTCTGTTTTCAGAAACTTGTCCCACGTGTGGTCATCTTCGGGCGTATTTCATGCAGATTCAGACCAGATCAGCAGATGAACCCATGACCACTTTCTACAAATGCTGCAATATCCAGTGTGGACATCGATGGAGAGACTGACACTTTTGCACCTTGAACATTTTCATGAAGAGGCATAGATTACTCAGTTTGGGGCCTTTATTTATCAGCAACAGGCGCTTGCAGAGATCTTTTTCATTTTTCTGTTGTTTCTATTCTGTGTATAGAAACAGCTAATGGACCATTAAAATAAGTTTCAATGGAAAATCATATTCTGATTTTTATTGATAAAATATCACCTGTATACAACAGTCAAACAAATGTTGACTTACATAGTTAATACATATCACAGACATTTAGAGAGCAATGCAGACCAGCATTATCCACAACAATGGCATACAGTACTTTGTATTAAAAGTTTAATGCAATCCTTCAACTCTACATAAAACTTCTTGCACAGCTTAGCTTACCTCGAGAGGGAAATAAAAATCAAATGCACGGATTCAAGGAACTAGCCAGTGACAATTAATCATTTTGATGTGTGGCTCATGCAGACTAACTCTGCACTGAACGAAGGTGAACTGCAGATCAGGCATGCTGTGGTGGAACATTGTTTGAATTCGTCGCAGTGGAATCACAATCCACTGCAAGATCAATCATTTTTGCAAGATGTCTGATAACAGTCCTTTGACACTAGCAGGGATTCATTTTCTTTTGTAATTACATTAATAGTCAACAGACATCTGTGGTTGTTATCTAACATGCATCAGAGAAGTGCAGGTTTTCTTGAATGGCTGATTGATGGCGCCACCACTGTTGTTTTCTTTGCCCGCCAAAGATTCCTTTTTAAACTAACTACATGTTTGGCAGCATCAGTGAGAAGATGGAAACATTTGGCCAAAGGACACGAGATTACTCGGATCATGCATTGTGTCTCCTAACGGTACAATCCTTGGTCTGCAGCTCTATTTTAAATTCTACTTTAGCCTGAATAAGTGCATGTACAGTGGAGTTCACTGAGCAAACCACTAAGCCAGGGAAAGCCAAAATTTGACACTGCTTATACTGGTGCGATGACATTGTAAATCACATTTCTTTCCTCTCAGGATTTGCAGACGTTCATAGCTAAAGAAGGGGGGGAAATGTGAATCTCAACTTAAAGTGCAAATGTTAGCTCTATTATCGAAAATGGACAGAGGGCGTTCATGTTTAATAGTTTAACTGTACATCACTCGACATTTTGTGACTGCTCACTGAAGCCCAGGTTAATAAATATAGCAAGTAACATCCATCTTGGCCAAAACAAGCAAATATAGCCAGGTGACAAATTAAAGAGAAAAAGCAGAACAATGGGGGTTTCAGGGGACACTGTGTGGTTTGATTAGGATAAAGCACCCATGAGTGACGTGTTGGACAGCACTGTCCCTCACATTCATCAAAATGAGGGATGGTCTTTTAGAGGAATGGTGTTTAATCCCTCCAGTAGATTCATGAAGCTGGTGGTACAAGGGGGCCAAACGTCTTACTGAGACACTTGTGTGTGTCGGTTATTTTTCATTTAACGTGTCACCAGTCTACATGCACTTGTCGAGATGAAAATGGCTGGTTAATTTGCTCACATTCACAACAAAAAAGGTAAAACTAGGTCTGTTAGAAGAAAATTCTCAGACGAAATGGACAAATGTTCACAGCTGTTAAGATTAATTTGCTAAAATAGTGGATAAAATTTCTGAAATAAATAAAAGAAATTATTGTTTTCTCAGTTTGTTTGACTTCAACACGCTTGCTTCCGAGATTCACAGATGAAAGATTAAAACAGATTCAAATAAAGAACCTGACCATTTTCAAAGTTTTCTCTAACTGAGACTGTCAACCTATCGTTTGTTTCTGGTTCCATTTGGATAGATAACTTTAACATCACAAGTCTCCTCCCATGTTTCCACACAGGATCAGATGCAACTGCGTGCCTTCTGCTTTTCTACGTGAATGTTTCAGTGCCCTACAATCCTGTGTGTAGCTCTGTGGGAGATTTGTACAATTGAATTGCATCTTTATACATGGGGGGAAAAAATATGCTGAGAGATTATATACAATAAATATAGTGAACTAATGAGAAAACTACACTTACAATTTAAGAGGGCTTACACAACACTTTAAAAAAATGGAGGTCGGGGGGGCTGTCACTACCAGCGGGAGGAGCTGTGGGTTTTATGTGTGTGCATGTACACGTCTCTGTGGCATACAGCTGTCGGTGGTTAGCATATGCGCTTGTATGTATAAATGTAACCCTTACAGTAAGGGCAGGTGTGTGTCACATCCTTGAGGTCGTCAATCAGACAGGGAATCAAGCAGCAGCCGAGATCACACCTGGAAATGACAGAAGAAAATATTGTTCAGTGACTTTAGCTGTTTTAGGACATGCACCATACACCAGGTAGTCTCCAGACATTTTCCACAGAGGTTGCTGTGCTAACTAAGTTGAATTAATTGCTTTGTGACTGGTAGTGAATCTCTTTTCCGTGATCCACTTACCCTACAAAGAAGCAGAAGAGGCAGAAGAGTGTGTTCATGAGGCCGACATCGTGGGAGATGCGGGTGACGATCGCCTGCTGACAGTGCGGACACACGGTCTGCACTGGCGAGGTCTGGAACATTTCCCCCTGCAGCACAGTCACAGTGGTGGCTGCCCCCGGAGGAGCCAGGACGGTGGCTGTGTGGCCCCCCATCTGGTGGACATAGTGACTGGGGCCGGGGCCCATGTGTCCTGGCATCGGGTGACCAAAATGACCGGGGGGCAGTGGGTAGGGACCACCTGTCGACATACATATGAATACACACAAGTAGTTTAACAATAGTGCCACTCGTAATAGATATTACCAGTTTCAAATTGTATTAATTAAGCTGGGGGGACCCAGCAGGCACAAACAAATCAATGTCATGCACAACCTTTAATCTCCAATATATTAAAAATAACATCGACTGGTGTTATAGTACACACCTGGTATTAACATGTGGTTTTTTGTGATCTGATCACACGTGGACCCACGTGTGTCTCGTGATCAAGAAAGTTAAAATTCAAAGGACCAAGCACAAGATTAAAGTTTTAACATTAGTCTTGCATTCATCAGGTTGTCAGACTTTAGCAACACATTAACTGTGACAACTGAACATTGAGAGCGTTTTTTTGGCAGCTAATTTTTTTAAATATGCACACTGTCTGCAGCAGCACCTTGTGGTGTCAGCGGCATCGGGATTGGCATTGGCATGGGTCCTTCTCCTGGAACATGTGGGGGAAGGTAGCCTGGCTGTGAGGCCTCGTAGGGGGGAGGACCATAGTCGGGAGGCAAGGGCTGTCCCTGCGGAGCGGTTCTCACTGTAAATAAAAAAGAAAACATTGAATTGAAAAACGTCAATAACATAATACATGTAGAATACATTGCAATTAGTATTAATTTAATATGTGGTTTAGGTTAATTGTTATAATAATGTCATTAGAGCTGTACTGTCCAAACATCCCTGCTGCTCTGTGAGTCTGACACTTAAATTACAGCTTCAGTTTATAACATGAAACCAAACTCCAACTAGTGGCCTGTTTAAACTGGCTGGTGCCTAACTACCACAGTGTGTTCGAAACACTTCTCTTCTTCGTGAGAGTTTTGTGATTAATCAGAAGTGCACTTTGGATCCAAAGCTGGGACGACTCTGTAGTCTCCATGGTGACGGTTTACCTGAGCAACAATGATTAAATTGGGTGTTGAGAGGCATGTGTTAGGGCTGATCATCTCTTGCTGTTATTTGCAACATGCATTTCATTAAGTCAACACAAATATTGTATCTCTGCATTTTTGGGTTTTATTACCAGGTTGTCCGTTCTTCTCCTCAAAGTTTGGGGCACTGGGACCTCCGGGGTACGGAGGAGGAGGATCGCTGGACATACTGGCTGGACGTCTGGACAGGGAGAGGGGATGGACACGGAGCTCCTCTCACAACGCACCACTGGACTGTTACTCTGATTCAAGAAAGAAAACATGCACGCTTTGAGTCCCATTGCTCATTAACCTCTGACACAAGCTTCCCCAAGGCCATGCATTGTTCCAGCAACAGTCACAGAGGCTAATGAGGTTCTTGGTGTAACTGTCCATGTCAGCCTACATATGTACCAAGTAAGCTCTAGAGGAGTTTTTAGCAGTTTTGTGATGAAGCAATGAGTGTCTGTGGCATTGTTCTTTCGTCTCCCAGGTTTATTGGTGCATTCACTGTTATTAGTAAATAGTAAACACATTGCTAGCTATATTTTTTTAACATAGCTTCTCAAAACAAAGGTGTAAAATCATGCAAGAATCAAAAGATGAAAAAAACGGTAATCACATCGAGTAAATGTTAAATTACAGGATGAAGCCGTTTGTATGAAGGTCAAAAGTTATAAATGTTATAAAGGAAAGCCATAAAAAGTTCAATAATACAGTGCTATGAACTGATAGAGATTTGACAGTTACATTGAACAAACAGAGTTAGAATCCCTTTAATGATTATAATGTCTCTAGACTGGAGGCCTGAACAACAACGCAAGTGGAAGCTCCTCTGTTTCAACAGGATGTGTGGGTTTTCTCTTTAACTAAATAATGCATCCCTTAGTAAAGTTAAACAAATATCTAAGAGAAAATGGAAACAGGGAAGTGGGGGGCACTATTATTTAGAGCAAGGTGTAACAGTTTTGTCACACTGCTCGGAAATAATTATTGTGAAAGCAACTGTTATTTACAGGAAACCGATTGAGGCGATTTCCGTTTCAGTTTATGTGACATGTCGCATTTCGGAGCAAATCCACACACAGGGTGTTTGCTGTTAAAAGGGGTCAATAACAAGATATTTAATAGCATAACAACTTTGATACATTTGACCTACAATAGATATACATGTAGAGGACTGTGTTGCTGTCCTCCAACACAATATAACGATTTAAGGTACAATGACCCCTGATGGACACTATCATGTGCAGCAGTGTGTGATTCAGTGATGCGGAAGTATTCGCTTGACAAGAAAACCAATGTTTACCTGGTGCTATCCAGAAAAGAAAAATTCCAGCCTGGAGCCCTGCAACCTGTAATGCAGATTTAAAAATACATCATTAATAACCATGGATGAGATTGATCACAGCTGCATGGGCATCTCTGAGACCCGAGCTCCAGCTGCCCCCTGAGCCCGATGTAAACACAACCAGGCTCCATCACGACAGTGGAAAAACACGGCTGACTGATGGCGCCTGTTTGGTTAAGGAGATTCACAAACAAACCAAACAAAAGCTCTCCGGGAGGTAATTCACGCCAACGGTCCTCGGCCAGCTAGCGGCTAGCTCGCTAACGCTAGCTGATGTTTGCTGTAAATCCAGATAATCCAGCTCAGAGCTACTTGCACAACTAACCGTGAATAACTTCGTTGCGTAATTGAGGCAGACGAACTAGAGCATGTGTGTGTGGATTTAAACTGGGACACGTATCTACAACAACAACAGCTATGACATTATTATTATGATCCTTACTATTTGTATTAATATTATTGACACCGTTATGTGACGCGGTGATAACGCGGGAGGAGATGTCAGCGTCCCCGCGGTCCGGTGGCAGGTGGATGATCCCTTCTGTCACGGAGCTGTGGCCACTCGGTCGTGTAGCAGCTGGCGGCCAGTGTTTGGTTTGCGCTCAGCTGGTTGAGGGTGTGTTTCATCAGCTGAAGCGAAGCGTGTTTGCTAGTGGGGCCGTTAGCCAGCTAGCTAGCGTCGCCAATCAAGGCACGGACAACAACAGACCGAATTCGACGCCGCGAATCGTGCACGCTGACGGACTTTGAATGCCGCCGTGGCATCGTGAGACGCGGGTTCCGGTAGCGACTGTACAACGACGCCGCGGGGGAGAGAGCAACCTTACCTGGAGCTGGGAGAAGCGCTGCCTGCCCGCGGTGCTGCTGCTGAAGTTTGTTTGACGTTAGCAGCGCCGCCAACATCCGCTGAGCTGGATTAACTCCTCACGTCATGACAGAGCAGCGGCCCCCTCCGAGATATAACGTTAGCAGCAAGTGACAACATCTACCGTCAGCATCAACAATAAATGACAACATCAGCCGTTCTTTATTTTGTCTCTGTGAGATTTCAGTGCTTTATTACATTCGATTATGGCGCGTTTACATTTTAAAACAATGAGTGTATCCTCCAGTGGTCAAAGGGAAGAACTGCAGCCCTAAATGTTAAAATATCGTTTACTTTATTGATCCCACGACAGAGAAATTCACTTCCAGCAGCAGATGGTTAAAGGTGAAATGTGTGAGTTTTAGGTGAAAGTGATCTATTGGCAGAACAGACCACTGAATATATAATAATCCTGGTTGTGTTTTAACTAGTGTGTACTTATCTAAATTGTTATTTTCTTTACCCTACAATGGCCCCTTTATATGTAAACACTGTATATTTACACTGCTAGCAGGATCTCTCTACGGAGGCTTTTTACAGTGGCTACCACATTTCTCTACCGTGTGAGTGAGTTGGTGATAAGTTTCAAATAAAAAATAAGCAACATAATGAAATACAAATACAGAGATATGTACACAGCTCGCACCTTTCACTGTCCACTATTGATATTAACTGACAGTATTAGTAAGTTCACTGCTTATTATCCAGTAATTATTTAATTATAACTGTAAAAGTTAGTTACAGCAGCAGATAGTTAAAAAAAGAGGTAGACAAGAGTTAGTGATACTTTCAAATCAGAAATAAAAATAAACAACATTAAATAATTAAATAACATTTATAAAAATACCGAGATTAGAATCATCACTGCTTTGCAGTCCTAGAAATTGTATTTATAGTCGGTACTTTCAAGGCTTGAGCAATCCTGGTTATTCTAAAAAAAAATTCAATTTTTAAATTATTATTTACCTCCTGCGCAGAAGCGGACTGGCAGATCCTGCCCAGAAGCGAATTTAATTTAATCTTATTTAATCAAATTTTATAAAATTTTATCTAATTTTATCTTATTTTTAACTTGTTATTTATAGTTAGCCTTAAATATGTCTAAAACATTTACATACTCCACAATGGTGCACTTTTCAACATTGATACCTGTTTGTTTTAATAGTAAAACTAGTATTTAGTAGAGTATTTAGTGCTTAGTGATATATTAATATGACCACTTTGCAGTGTTGTGCATGAACGAACGCAAAAGAAAGCGTTCATTGAACACGTTCACTTTTATGAGAACGATGAACTGAACGCACCTCAATGACAAATAATGAATTTGAACGGTGAACACGTTCATATTGTAGCGTCCTCGCGTGTAGACGACAGGAAACTTCATTCTTTGTGTAACTTTATTCAAGTCCAGCGAACACGACACACTTCTTATTCATTGACCCTCAGGACATTTCAATACTTTCTCCTAGAGACGCTGTCTAAATCGAATGTTTTCACCATGTCTTTGCTCAGTGCCCGTAAAATGTCCTCCGTGTAGCCTAACCTAAACCAACTAACTCGACTTCGCACTACGCTACCCATCACTCATGGAACACATATGCAGACCAAACAAGCAACGTATTCCAAGTGTTTTCTTCTCTGGCCAGTGTCTCGGCTCCGAACCGTAGTTGGGAGCTCAGCTCCCTGGTCAGCGAACTTCAATGTTGGCGCCCTAGGCGAGATTTTAAATTGGCGCCCCCCAACATACACACGCCTACTGTAATGCATCCCCAAGAACTTTTGGACTGTAAACAGGTGCAAACACAGGCAGACAAATGTGTAAGCTATAAAAAACAATAAAAATATCAAAAGAGTCCTCTTCTGATAGCATATCATGTCAGGTCGACAAAAATAAACATAAATGATGTCCACAATCGGGGTGATTCTTACCTCTTTATTGTTCTTTCTTCTCCTCCTCTACTTTGCGGTGCTTTCTGAATTGTGCATAATTTAATCTTTTTTTGATTAATCTTTTACACCTGAGGCGGAAGCGCAAATTCTGTGCGAGCCGCCGCCTGACTGTTCACTCAGGGAGCCATCCAGGAGGATGTTTTAGATGCTGGCTTGCCTGTCCACGTAGCCACGGGTGGTGACATCAGCAAATGTCCCTACTATGCTGCCAAAATGAGTAGGTTTTTATACATCTCTTTTTATGCATCATGCTGCTACTGTTGTGAAGTGAAATGAAACTCCCTTCTTTTTTTTCTGTTCATGCTGAAATAAAGTGGATTCACTTGGTCTGAAGTTTTCGATCACATCTTTAATAAACACCTCATTAGCTTCACATTACAAACCCTATAGGGGGGAAATGTTTTTTGAGAGAAGATTCCAGATCTACTCACTAGAGGGGCACTCAGTAGAGCTCAACAGAGCCGTATAGGTTCATCTCTGATCCATGCAGCTTCCTTCTACCAAGTTGGGTGGTTATTGGTCCAGTAGTTTATTACATAAACCTGTTGACTGACAAATCAGAGAGGAAAACATCACCTCCTTAGCAGAGGTAATAAAACCTCCACCTCGCTATCAAGGAAATGTCACCAACATTAATAATTATTAGAATCACAACAGGAAATTAAAAGTAGAATGAAATGTTTCGAGAATATCTAAATAGTTGACGGGTAATTTTCTGTTGGCCGACTTATCAATTCATTTATTAAAAGCAAATTTTCCCCTGCTACATATATAGGGTTTTTATATTGTGGTTTAATTACATTGTATATAAGTTTTATTTTTGTCGTACACTGATTGCTGGTTGTACATCAAATTGCCCTTGAAGGATTTTAAAGATTTTCTTTTATGGACAACTTTGGTTAATCACAAGCTGCACAAACCAAGCTAGAGCAGCAGAGGAACCCAGCAGCCAGCAGGGGGCAGCCTCAGGAGGCAGCCTCAGGAGGCAGCCTCAGGACATCACAGCAGACTGTGATTCTTGTTAGGCATCCGAATACAATGTTGAAAAGGTTATTCTCTAACAATAGTTTTTTAAAGTATGTTAAATCATCCAGTATCTAAAATCCAAAAATATAAAAGTAACTTTTAAGTAAGGCTGTCAAATATATGTAGTAAAGTAGAAAATATTTTCTCTGAAGTGTTTATCAAAAGCAGCATAAAATGAGGACATACACAATATAATTTGTCCATCTTGCGGCAATCATCAGGCTGTGTGGCCTAGTCGGTAAAGCCTACGTACTTCACCATGAAGGTCCCGGGTTCGAATCTGCCTCTCTCCCATCTTTATACTGAACTCTTAAAATTGGCAGGATTTCTCCTATTAATGCAAAATATGTTATAATATATATAAATCTAAATTAATTCAAAATAAAAACAGGAAAAAATTTTATTTAAAATAAAAAAAATAAAAAACTGCTCGCGCACATTCTGCGCAGAAGCCCGCACAGTTTTTTTTTTTTTTTTTAATGTTAAATTAAATTTTTTCCTGTTTTAGACTTCTGCGCAGGATGTGCGCAATGGGCTTCTGCGCAGGATGTGCGCAGTAGACTTCTGCGCAGAATATGCGCAGTGGGCTTCTGCGCAGAATGTGCACACTGGACTTCTGCACAGGTTGTGCGCAATGGGCTTCTGCGCAGAATGTGCGCAATGGGCTTCTGCGCAGGATGTGCAGAATTTTAAGTTTTTGATATTAAATTTAATATGAACTTTTTTTATATTTAATTTCTCCGCGCTGGTTCAGGGGTAAATGATGCTGGTCTTCACAGGTGACTGACTTACGCAAGCCTGTAGCCGCCACCCCCCCCACAGAGGATTATGTGCTTGTGTGTGTGTGTGTGGCCGGGGCGCTTCCCGGTTCTTCCCAGCACTATGCTGCCGGTAGGAACAGCCCAAGTATTTAACATGGGCGAGTAAAGGAGGAGGACCGCTTTTCGCAACGCTTCTACCTCCGGTGGGTCCCCGAGGTTAGGGATTATCGTGTGACGTTAATGTATTGTTTTACATTGCATGTGTCACGTCATGATAAATCAGTCTCCTATGTCGCCTGTACCAGGAGCCGCCCCTGTCACTGGTTGTCTTGGCTCGCTGTCTGGCCGGTAACCAGCCGTCCGTACCGCTCCGTGAATAAGGAGGAGGAGATGTTTCTTTACTTGGAATGCGGCCACTTTATTTCTTGGATATACAGCAGGAGCAACACTCGCATCACCTCTAGGTGGTCCGTCACTTGTCGTTATACACACACTTTTAGCGTGGTATTTTCCCACAATACCCAGGTACACTACGTCACACACTACAAACTTTCCTTAAAGGGGCAGCGCAACAGCTCTCGGTCTCATATACAGATGGCAAGAGAAAGCAGAGAGGGATTTTTACACACTGTCTGATAAAGATTCCGACAGTAAAGGCAAGGGGTAGTGATGGATAAGGTTTTCTTTAACAAGTTAAGTCTTTCATTCTCACTTTCCACCTTAAAACGATGAAATTAACTGAACTATGAACTAGTTCAGAATTTAAATGGTGAACTATGAAGGTGAACTGTTTACTTGTATGAACTGAGCTTTGAACTAGTTCATGAGATGTGTGAACTTGCACAATACTGCCACTTTGGGACTAATAAGGACTTCTTATTATTTTTCCACTTCAGGTAAAAGAAGACCCTCCACTCTTGCCTCTGATTGGCTCGAGTCAAGGCAAGAAGGGCGATGATTGCTTTTTAACAGTGACGAATATCAGAATGAACCAATCAGTGGCGGGTCTACCACTTCCGTCTCCCCACACGCACAGCCAATCACGTTGACTCCCTGCTACGTCAGAACACCTCGGCCACAACAACAGCCCGACCCCCGTTGCTGGGTGTTTGCTGTTAGCATTCGCTGCATAGCCGCCGATTAGCTAAACGCGCACGATGTTAAATTAAAGCAAAAGTTGGTTTTTCGTCGATGTGATCGTTGTTTTCGGCGTCACTTTGCCCTGAAGCCCGAGGTCCTTACAGCTGCTGTCGCGCCGCTAGCTGCCAAGCCTGCTAGCTAACCCTAGCTAACGTCGGCGATCAAGCCAGGAAAGATGGGGTCCATCCTGAGTCGCAGAATCGCTGGGGTTGAGGATATCGATATCCAGGCCAACTCGGCCTATCGATTTCCACCCAAATCTGGTTAGTGATCAATTGTGCCTCTTGCCTGAACTCCGCGTCCACATAAACATCGATCTCCTAAAGCTAGAACCTGTGTCGAGCCATCCGGGCGTATCCTAGCAAGTCTGGTTTTATTACTTTACTATCATCTGCTCGCTAGTTAGATTGTGACTGTAAAGATTTGAAACCATATAAATGTGTTTGCAGAGAGGTCACATGTTGCACTGGCAGTAGTTATATGTGTCGAGCGCTGCTGGACTAACACAAGTTTGTTTATTATTCGGTTACTACAACATTGTGGTCAGATCACATGTGATCAGCATCGAAACTGAATGCACAGACTTGGATTGTGTGTTTGTGAGGCTGCAGGAGCAGAGGGACAAGGGATGATGACAAATGCGGACATGTCACGTTTCAGCACGTTTTTCAGCCTTGGATGCATGTTCCCGTCCATATACTATAACTACAATATGTATAATAATTTAGTTTTAACTGCCTTTTCTTTTTGGAATCATGATATTCTTTCAGACATTGTAAAACCAGTACAGTACAGGTTTGTCCACGTGAGATCAGCAATTTTGACTTAGTTTCAAATCAGCTAGTCATATATTTACACCATGAGGACTGATATGGTTTTTCTGAAGTCACTCGAGGTTCTGTCCTCCTTGATGAAAAATATCCTACTCTTTCTATTCTGTTTAGATTTTTATATACATTTAAATATTTATGTTCCTGCTTCAAGTCATGTTTAGGGTATCGTCCGAGTTATTTTTAGGGTGCTACTGCTGGGTGATGAGAAACGGCAGCATGGGGTTGTGTACCTCAGTTTGATGTACTGGTCCCATTTAGTCAACTAAGTAGGATTTGTTACACTTTTTTCCTCAGCCATTCATAGAAATCATTAAATAACACATCACTTTACATTTTCTAGCTGAACAATTTTGAAAATAACAGAGTTATTGTTTACACTGACACAAATTTTCAGAATTGGTATTCAATGCTTGGACGGCCTTTAATATTTAAATTCTTCCCCTTGTCCGCAGGGAATTATTTTGCGAGCCACTTCTTCATGGGAGGAGAGAAATTTGACACACCACACCCAGAGGGATACCTATTCGGAGAAAACATGGACCTGAATTTTCTTGGAAATAGGCCAGTGCAGGTGAAAACTTTTCCTTCTTCAATCCTGTTGTTTCAATCATCTTAAAATTGATTGCTGTAAATTTTCAGCTGTTTATCTACTACACTGTAGATGTAGTATACTACTATACTGTATATCTACTTAACTGTAGTTCTACATTTGTTGTCAGCCATGTGATTAATTAAATACTGAATCCAATAACATATCGCGATTCATCCTGCTTTCATTGTATCACCAGTTTCCATATGTGACGCCTGCACCCCACGAGCCTGTGAAAACCCTGAGGAGTCTGGTGAACATCAGGAAGGACTCTCTGCGTTTGGTCAGGTAAAGAGACTGAGGCTGTATTAGGATACAAATCACGGTAACACAAAAAAACAACCAGTAAAGAGTTTGCTTTTCAAAACCTTTTGATTGCAGATATAAAGATGACTCTGACGCACCAGTGGAGGAAGGTGGACAACCAAAGGTTAGGTATGGTGTGGAGTTCACCTTCGATGCTGATGCTCGCGTGGCCATCACCCTCTACTGTCAGGCATTTGAAGAGTTCTCCAATGGGATGGCAGTGTAAGAAATCCAACCATTTCGTTATGTGACTAAATAACTCAAAATGATTTGTATTACAATGGATAAACAGCTACCTAGAAAATATGCACAATGAATCGTATATGGTCTTTTATTCACCAATTTTAATATGTTAATGATCACACAATAACAGTGCATCTGTATCTGTCTATGAGATGATTAGTCAAGCATATAAGTGACACCTCAGATTCCTTTTACACTTGAACTCTTGTTTATGGGAAGTGAGATTAAAGCCTCAGAGCACAAAGACTAGAATAGATTTGGCGGGTCCTAAGCAACCACCAGTCGCCATGGATACCACAGATGAGACTTAGATGAAGATGAAAGTAATACTCTGCCCTGAAGTTATTGTTCAATGACAAGCCCAAAATTTTATAAATTTTAAACTTTGCTACTGTTGTTTTATGTTTTATGTTTTCCTAACTGATTTTATCTTGAGACTAGTGTTAGGCTTGCCACACTGATGGATGTCGACTTGTTTGCGTTTTCTATAGTGCACTGGTTTAGGTTTCAGCTCCCTGCACACTGACCATATTCTCTGCACTATTCTGAATATAGTTACAGCCCAAAGGATCCAACAATGGTGTCTGAGACTGTGCATTACAAGCGAGGGGTGAACCAGCAGTTCTCCATGCCAACTTTCAAAATCGACTTCTGTGAGTGGAAAGAGGAAGATGTAAGTATCTGCTGCATCATGTTTGTTGCTGGTTTATGCCAGTATACATCTTCTGCATCCACTGAAAAGGCAAATTATGTTTGACTCGATCTTTTGACAGATAATCTGAAGGCGCAATAATTGTCGTCAGTATACAATACAGTGTATTGAAATGATGTATATCTTTCCCCTTTAAGCTGAACTTTGACCTTGACCGAGGAGTATTTCCCATCGTTATCCAGGCTGTGGTTGATGAAGGAGATGGTAAATTACTGAGGCTGCATAACATTTCTGAAAATAATTGGTTACTATCAAAACTGTCAAACAAATGTACCATTAAACAGCAGCTCTGATTGTTTTAAGGTGATTCACTAAAATGTCAAGTTTGTAGTTAATTTGAAAAAAACTCATATTTTGTATTAATCATATTTCTTTTTTAAGATTGCCTTGGACATGCTCATGTGCTTTTGGCAGCTTTCGAAAGAGTGAGTATGCATCCATGTGAATTTAAACATGTTCTCTTTGTATAAAACACATTTTTACATGAGTTTAAATGTATTTTCTGTTGTTTTTTCATCTTCAGCACGTTGATGGCAGTTTCTCCGTCAAGCCTCTGAAGCAGAAACAAATTGTAGGTTTCCAAATTTTCTAATTTTCATCCTGTCATGTTTAGAATCCAGGGAGTAATTGGAAGTTTCGAGGGGGGGAAGTATTTCATCACAGTCTGGGAATCTAGGTCTAATCCGTTCTTCTCATACATCACAAATACTTTCCTTTATACTTTTTACACATACAGCATTACATCATGTGATAGATGGATGTTTAAGGCCTTGATGAGCTGGGCTGGAGTTTCTCGTAACAGCGCAGGCAGATCGCTCTAAAAGAAATACAGCTATTTTTAGTATTTCAGCTGCCTTCTGTTTTGATCCTTATACCATCTGTAGCTTTCAAAAGACCTACACACCACAAAAATCTGTGCCGAGACCCCTGGGAGTCTGGAAATAATGGAAGTAGGAGTTGAATGTAAATTTAGATCACAGAGAGCTCAAAGTTATTTTACATGTCTGGTGTTTGTGTTCTTAATCTGACATATAGGTATTTTTTTTTTTTTAGTTGAGACTTGAAATTCCTAACCATGGATAACATTCAGTATTTTATTTTATATTCCACATAACAACAAAACCACAAGACATTGGAAAGAATATATTGTTTATTTAGTTTGCCAACCCCCTTGAGCCTCACTATGTACATAAGCATTCGTTTCTGCAACGTGAAATGTCTAATCTCTTTATTTTTTAGGTGGACCGTGTGAGCTATCTCTTGCAGGAGATTTATGGGATTGAGAACAAAAACAACCAAGAAACCAAGGTTTCAGTGAACATCTTGTCTCATACATAAATTTACAACCCTGTAAATTCTCAGCCATGTTTTACTTGTACAGCTAATGAATCAATTCTTCTTCCTCCAGCAATCCGACGACGAGAACAGTGACAACAGCAACGAATGTGTTGTCTGTCTCTCGGACCTGCGAGACACACTCATCCTGCCCTGCAGACATCTGTGTCTCTGCAACTCCTGCGCAGACACGCTCCGTTACCAGGCCAACAATTGTCCCATCTGCAGGCTGCGTAAGAAGTGTTGCATCAACGTCAAAGTTGAACACAATGAAATGAGATTATACTTGTGCTTATTTTCACCTGGTGTTCCTGTGCCCAGCCTTTAGAGCCCTCCTGCAGATCAGAGCTGTGAGGAAAAAGCCTGGAGCTCTCTCTCCTGTGTCCTTCAGCCCTGTTCTGGCTCAGAATATGGACCACGATGAGCACTCAGTAAGTCCCATTCATGCTCATCTGTGTTTAATTAGAAATAGGTCAAGATGTTCATTAACATAAAGCTGTAACAGAGAATGATTTAGTGCTGCATAACATTATTTTGTATCTTTAAAGCTACATGAAATTCTGTAATTAAGACATTGCTGTGATTGAAAGGGTCAAATTACGTGTTTATCTCAGAAGATAATAAAATACGATCTAGATTTATATCTACATGTATTGAACTGATGATGATGTTGTTGTGTGCACATCTCTTTGCAGGGCACAGACTCGGTTCCTCCTGGCTTTGAGCCCATCTCACTGTTGGAGGCTCTGAATGGTCAGAGGTCAGTGTCTCCTTCCATCCCATCGGCCCCGCTGTACGATGAAATCAACTTCTCGGGGGGTGTAGGAGGGGACGGCAGGCCGCTGAGCTCCCCGGAGCATTTAAGTGATGGGAGTCTGCAGAAAAGCAAAGTCAGCAAGTCACCTGACAGGTAATCTCACAATAAGGATGACCATATCTACACAAAGACATTACTATATATAATCTGGCTTAATCAGATTTATATGCAGACTCTTTGCATTTATCAATTTATTTTCTTGTCTCCTCGCTGTAGCACCCTTAGGTCTCCATCCTCTCCCATTCAGGAGGAGGACGAGGAGAAGCTGTCTGAGATGTCTGATGCTCAGCCTCACACGATGCTGTCCAGCAGCCCCGCCCCCACAGATGTACGCCGCCACTTTCACTTCCACTACCTTTTACAAACTTTGAAAAAGACAAGAACCCGGTTTAAAATGTTAAGATCTTCCTCCTTTTTCCTCCAGGCCACAGCTGCTGAGGACGTGGCAGAGTCCCTGTCTCCAGATGAGGGTGAGTCTTCTCATGTGGCGCTCTGTAAAAAAGCTGATGTTGTGTGTTGAGTGACACTGTTAACGCTGTTGCTCCACTGTTCTGATTCAGAGGACAGGATGCATTCTGGGGGAGACATCCTGCAGGACTGCAGCAGCGAACACAGCAGCTTGACCAAAACAGAGAGCGACCCACAGGGTGACCTATCTCTACCAGGTGAGAAATCCCCTCCGGAAAACATTAAGAAATATATTAAAGCAGACATGAAAGATAGGGAATATTATAATATCTCGAAGTAATGAGTTTCAACCTTTACTTTCTAATGACAGCTCAGATAAATAATTTGATCGAGCAGTGACTGAAGCTCCTATTTTTGTTTCTTTTCCAGTCATCAAATCTCTTCTCTGGTACTCTAGCCTAATGTCTCCCTTCTTTAATGCCAGACTATAAGGGCTTTTATTCCCTGTTCTTTGCATCTAACCTGAGTGCTCTTGTTCTTCTTTCTGTTTCCTAACACTCCTGTCCTGTCGCCTGACACCGTATCCCTCTGTACTGCCTCACTTTGGGCAGCTCTAGGTCCTGATTCCTGCTCTATTGGTATGGAGGAATAACTGTGGTATGTAGGCTTTCCTGGCTGCTCTGCCTCTCTATGTCTGAGCTCCACTGCTCCCACTGAACCCTGTTCTTCATGCATACATACACTGCTGTCAATCGCAGAGAGCGAGAGAGAGAGAAAGATTCAGCAGCCAAAACAATGAATTTGCTGTGATATGCCAGTTTTAATGCAGAGTATCAAGAAAAAGCTAGAGCAATACTGAAAACCGATATCAGCTGTATATATTGAAACAAAAAAATGTAAATTCTCGTCTTTTCTGCATTTTTATTCTCTAAAATTTAACTTTTTATATCGATGAACAGAAATACCAATGATCATAAGTCTGTGAAAAGACTCATACTAGCAGCTTTTTTGTTTAACTGAAATATTGGTCAGGCACTAATAAAAATTGGTACTTATGTGTGTTATCTGACTAGAACGAGCACTTTGAGCCACGTTGCTTACCATGCTGCCTCTTCTCTCTCCAGGATCATCAGAAAGCCTGAAAAGTCAGAGCACAAACAGCTCCAGCCAGCCTCTCCTGTGTCCCACGAGCAGCCTTCACATGGAGGACGAGCATCTCAACCCCTAACTCTGATCCAGCGTTCACCCCGACCGCCTCATCCATCAGAACAGGTTCGTGCTGTACAAGGATCAGCCAGCAGCTCTGCTCCTTCTACACCTCAGGCCAGTCTCCTGCTTGCGGGGTCAGAGTTGACAAAGACCCAGAGAGTAACTTCACCAGAAGAGGGAGGACTGTGTTAACCCCATCGCCTTCTCTGACATAAAAAAAAGAAATCTGACTCCTGCAAAGATGTTCTTTATACCTTACCTGCTTACTGTTTCCCCGTCTTTGAAAACATTTCATGAACTGTCTGATGGTGTTCGGTTGTGTGTGTTGGGAGGAGTTGTGGTCTAGTTATGTGGATCTCAGAGATAATTCACTACCTGTCACGGTGGTGCTTTTAAGCACACTTACTTTAAATTCAATTTCTTGGCACTAGATCCAGAATAATTGATAGTAAAAACATTTGTGTTTAGATGTTGTATTCATCAGTGGAAATGCATTAAGGACATGAGAACCTATTTTTGCAGTCAGGTGAGCATTTTGGGTTCTGAGCAGATATTTCCAAACATATGATTAATACATGTGTGTTCATTTGAAGTGATTTTGCACTCGTTTATAATCCATTCCTTCTAACAAGAGTATATGATGGCATTAGTTTAAGTCTTAAACATCTACACGTCAGTGGTTTATTCTGATTTCAAATGATGTGATATCTATGTATCATAACTGTACTAGAATCCTGTGTAGTTACTTAACAATTGTATACTTGCATATTATATGAGAGAGAAAAAAATCCTGATATGAGCTAGAATCAGTAAACAATGCACATTATTTATAACTTCGACGATAAGAGCTACAGATTCACATCCTAGCAGCTGAACTCAAAGATACAGCCTGCAACAAGCATAGACGCTCCAGCTCCATGTGTGCTCACTCAATATGGCACAGTCAGCGTGCTTGTCGTAGATGTGGCAGATCTCCGTACTGTCTTTTATTTGTCTGCTTATGTGATGTAGCTGCGAAAAAAAGGGGGTCAGGTGTTTGTGTGGCTGCAACGCCTTTACTTACCTTGGTCATGTATGTGTAGCGCCATGCATATAGATCTTTGTGCCTTGATTTGATATGGCTGCCTGCTTGTTGCATTGGACATTAGTGTTCTTCAAATGCTAAAGTACATTTACTGAAAACAGTTTTCAGCCCATAGACAGGATTTTTGGATGATGATGTACAGAGCCTTTTTTTTATCTATCGCAAACTTCATGCTACTGGGAAAATGTATAATGTTATTGAGCAATATTAAATCAAACTCTTTGTTTACTATGTTATGACCATTTATCAATTATGCATTTAATCTGAGTGTTTAGGTTCCAGTGGATTCTCTTACTGTGTGTTCTACTAAAGGAAAACACCCAAAGCAACAGATGCAAACATTGCATTTTTAATAATCGGAGTAGACTTTGCATGTGAATTTGTTGACGTGTTTAACGTCTCATGGCTTTTAAGTAACATGGTTTATCCCCCCCCCCCCTCCCCCCCTTGTCTTCTGTGCCATTTCAACTTGACACTGTGCCTTCCTGTTCTTGTTCTTGTTCTGACCACTATTGACCTGGTATCCAGGATAACTCCACAGTAGGTGGTTTGTGGCTCTCTGTAAAATCAATACCAGTCTTTCCCTGTGTGTATAGCAGCATGTGTATAACAATAAAGAACAAAGACTCTGCTCAGCTACCACCCGCTTTCTGATCCAGTGCTTCTCATTCATTCATTTACAAATTATATGTGTGCTCAGTACAAAGTACACGCTCGGACGTTGCTCTCAGATTAATGTGACTTTCTCAAAGATATGTTTCATCATCCTATAACCAGTCAAAGTAACTGACTGATAACATCACGTGAAATGTGCACGTGAGTAATGTGAAATGATTTCAAAGTAAAACCAATGATTCCAGTACAGACTCACAAAGGTTGATAAGCGTGTGTGTGTATCCTAGAAAGGTTTCGTGGTAAAGTAACTTTTGTCTTTTTAAAGAAAAATGGCCTACTTCAAAACTACCACTATATTTTTGTTGTGTATGAACCTGAAAATGTTGTGTCTGCCATCAGGGCAAACACTGCCCTCTGCTGGTCGAGCTGGAAACAACTGTTTTGTGGAATTTGGTTTAACTGTGTTTTATTTGGTTACAACACATGAACCATTGGCTGCACTAAAACCATGAAGTCAGACTGTTGGTTTATCTACCTTAAGCAACGGTGGACCCCTCATTTCTGTTTTAAAACTATCAATTTATTAGCACTTAAATAGCACTTATAACACTTGGTAGTTTGGCTTTTTTTGGAAGAAATTGTACTTTCTTGATTCTTGTTGTTCTGGGTTTGTACTCTCATGGTTGAATGCACTTACTGTAAGACGCTTTGGTGAAAAGCTTCAGCTTAAATGTAATTTCTGACTTATGGTCCTGCTTGGTGAAATATCTCCAAAAATATGCTTTTTATTTAACTTCAGCATCATTTCATACTCAATATATGTATCTGATGTCTTTAAGTGTTGAAATGAATATTTGGGTTAGTGAGGTTGGTGAATAAACCACCTCAAGTACCAGAAGGCTTGAGGATAAAAGAGTACAACCAGTGCTGTCAA
Source organism: Pleuronectes platessa (assembly GCF_947347685.1). NCBI lineage: Eukaryota > Metazoa > Chordata > Actinopteri > Pleuronectiformes > Pleuronectidae > Pleuronectes > Pleuronectes platessa. The sequence continues at coordinate 12,775,231 of NC_070641.1, forward strand.
CCAATTAACTATAGAGCTGAATCAGCGACAAGTGGATGAATACTAGTGCACACGGACATACACACACACACACTATCTTAGTGTGGACACTCATTGACATAATACATTCCCTAGCCCCTTACCCTGACCTTAACCATAACAACTACATGCGTCATCCTAACCTTAATCTAATTCTAATCCAACCTCAAACAACCCTTTGAATTAGCGAGGACCAGACAAAATGTATTTTTATTTTGAAGCGTTTATCCCTGCCGCAGGATTATATAGTATTATTATTTTATTTTTTTTATTTAAGAAAAAGTTTGACGAATAGTCGCAGAATTCTTATGCCTACATTCTCAATGTCTTGAGACTCATTTGATACAGTTTGACATGGTTACGGTCAGTGGAAGTTTAAAATCGTGAACTACTTTTAAATGTTTCTGCTTTCTAGTGATAGAAATGGAATCTACAGCTATGAATGCTGTAGTTAATTTGCATGTGAAGCACACACACATTGCAATGGGCAGCTGATGAAGGTCACTTCACTTTAGGACGTTTTTTCCAGCAGATTTACATTACACAGATTTCCTCGCTCTTTGAAATCTGTGTAATGTGTTTCATATTTCAAACATAATGACATTCCTCTGCGTTAATGTTTAACTGCTGCTCTCTGCTCAGCTGGACCAACAGGTGTACACCAGTGGAAAGTTTAATAAAGATTCAGTTACACTGTGGCCTCACGCTCGCCTATAAAAACATAATACACTGAGGGATATATGTGTGTACACACACACACACACACACACACACACACACACACACACACACACACACACACACAGACACACACGCACATGCACACTGTGAGAGATGAGATGAGAGAAGGTCAGGGGTTGAGATGGTACTGTATCCATATAAAGTTAGAGCTCTCAAATGCTGTATTAAAGTCCCGTCTCCTTACCTAAACTCTTTTTTACATTTATGAGCTTGTCTGAAAAGCTGAAACATGTTTCTGGGATTCTCAAAATCCAACCTTGTCATTTACTCGGCTCTAACAGACCACGAGGATTTATTTCTAAGGCCGCCCGTACCCCCTTTCTCAGGCCACCCAGATTGACAAAGCTAATTTCATCGGTAGACAACTGTGTACGTGCTCGCCTCTGACACCCGATGATCTCACGAGCAGAGATGTTGTCGTGTCTGTGATTGGTCAGCGGGCCGGGTGACGCTGTGGATGGCTCAAGATAAAGGAGATTTCCCGCTCATCACTGTAGGGGAGGCCAAAATAAGGCAGAGGGATGAAACAATAATCCTTAAAACAATTCTATTTTGGTTTGATCGCGTTAGGCGACATAAAACAATATCATGCCCGAGCCTCGAGCCAGGAGCTGGTGGTGTGAATCCTGTGCAAAGATAGTAGGGCCAGTGGCAAAACAGATCCGATGAGTGTTCTCTATCTGTTTGCTCTGAGTATTTGCAGATGCACGACAGTCTGTGTAAATAGGTTTACCTCAGGCCAGTCGGGCAAGTGCTCTCTCATTTAATTAGTCAGTGCTAAACCTCTTTGAGGCATGAAATCATCTCAACAGCAATCCACACAAATCCCCCCCATCACTTGGTACAGTTAATTTAGCCCACATGCCCTTGACCACCAAAAACATGCACACACACCTGAATTCGTCGAGCACACGTGACCATACAGTTGCTTGATGAATACCAATTCATATATCATCACATCTGGTCTTTTCTCTGATAGAGATACGTCTCCCTGGACTTTTCTAGTTGGACCCGGTGTAAACAAAAGATTCTTGCCACAGTGAAAAAAAAATAAAATAATAATATTAATAATATATTTGTAGTTTTTGGGGTGTGGGGCACAAACAAATTATTGCTAGAACCATCCATTTCAATTTGTGTATAATCATTTTTTTTGTTTGCTTTATTTTCCTTTATTTATAATCAGTAGATTGCTTCTAACTAGATGCTTGTTTGTTTTATTTCTTTATTTAATTGTTTTTGTCATTTTACTGCTTTTAACTAGATGTTTGTTTGTTTCATTGCTTAATTGTATCCATTATCTCTTGCGTTAAATTGTTTGAAATTGTGATTGCAGTGCATGTATTTTCTGTTCTCATGTCTGTGAAGCACCATGTAAACCTGTTTTCTGAAAAGCGTAAAATAAATAGTCATTATTAATATTATAACTATTGTTATTATCTTGGTGTTTTTGGTGTAGGTGATTTTATTGCTGTAACTATTCTGTAATGGTAAGTAGAAGTATATTGAATGTCTAATTAAAATATTTATGCAAATACTGAGTTGTCGTTCTCTTGGTTTAGTACCGTACGTAGGAAAACCCCCTCCCCTTCGGAACAGTATGTAAGTCATTTGAGAGCAGGGGATTTAGAGACTTTGGAGGCACATGCACCGACAGCCATCCTACTATGAGATGACCACTTCACAGAATGAGTTCAGAGACACAGAAGAGGAGCAGGACAACAGAGCAGGAGGGACACAAAGGTCAGCATCTTCACCTGCTGCATCACAGGGGAGGCTTTTATTTATGTGACTTCTCCTCAACTGCACCTCTACTACAAGTGATATATATCAGAAAAAGCCCTGGACAAAGAAAAAGACACAACAACGGAATCGTAACTTCCTGTTGAGTAAAGTATTGAGACATCATGGCAGGGCAGGTCAGCCGCTCACCGCTCCTCAAGCCCTTCTTCCTGAGGACGCCTGTGAGAGGGGTCAGCCCTCTGCAACAAAGACGCCACACGCTTCCCGCCAGCGAGTTCAGGAACCTCACGCCAGAGGACGCCATCAGCGTGTTTGAGATCGAGAGAGAAGGTAAATCACAGAGATTTCCTGAAGCTGACACAATAAGAAAATAACCTGATTTCCAGTTGATTTAACTGATTTGACAGATGTTAAATGAAATATACTGCATTTTCCATCTGAAACGCTGTTTTCGGTCTCTCAGTTCCAGTTCTTACTTGAAATAGAAAACATTTCTTTCATCGTTTCTTTATGTTTAGTCCCAGGACATGATCCACAGTATAAACTGGTTCTTTTCACCCCCTCCCAGCATTCGTCTCTGTGTCTGGAGAGTGTCCCGTCACCCTGGACGAGGTGCTGAATTTCCTGAGTCAGTGCCCTGAGCTCTCACTGGGCTGGTTTGAGGAGGGACAACTGGTGGCTTTCATCATTGGCTCCGGCTGGGACAAGGAGAGGCTTTCCCAAGTATGTCATTTCACAGTATGATGTGTAAAAGAAAACTCCACACAAACTACTGCACTTGTTGATTAATGCCTGTATCTCTCTCCTCCAGGAGGCCATGACTCAGCACGTCCCTGACAGCCCCGCTGTGCACCTCCATGTGCTGTCGGTGCACCGCCACTGCCGCCAGCAAGGCAAGGGCTCCATCCTCCTGTGGCGCTATTTGCAGTACCTGCGCTGCGTACCGGGCCTCCGGCGAGCTCTGCTGATTTGCGAGGACTTCCTGGTGCCTTTCTACGTCAAGGCCGGCTTCAAAGAGAAGGGCCCGTCAGCCATCTCTGTGTCCAACATGCAATTCCATGAGATGGAGTACACGGTCGGCGGGCAGGCGTACGCCAGGAGGAACAGTGGCTGCTAGTCTCTCGATCCCAAAGCCCACCCTCCAACTTCGACCTTATAGGACTTAGGGCAGAAGAGATTAAGAAAACCCAGCTGACAGAGGGACAGATAGAAGCTCAGGGCCAGTAACACCAGTGGACTGGGTTCAGCATCCTCATGTCAGCAGCTCAAAGCTTGCTTTGACACACTGAGCGAGGAGTGACGACTGTTATGCCAGAAGGGATCGAAAACAGTGGCTTTGCAGATGATAATTGGGCTTTTCAGACATTCAATTATTTCCCCTTTGTTAACAGTAGAATATTCTAAGCTCTAAACCGTTTTACCATCTAATCCTTCATATTTCATGGTTTGTAATTCAATCAAGGTACCTATTAGGGGAAAAAAGCTAATAAATTAAATCAAATCTTGAGTTGTGGCATGAATACTGTTTTTATTTTTGTAAACCATTCAGTGTGATTACAGTAATAAAGAGTAATTTGAAGATCTATATATTGATCATGTAGCCTCTAATAATGCTCCGATAGTTTTATTTCTGTTTTATTTCTATGTGGCTTTATGTGAATAAACTCTTCTAACCGTCAAAAGTCCTTTTCAGGTGATTGAGAGAAAGTCACACACATTTGAGTTTGTAGTTGTTGTTTTTTTTTACTGTTGTTTTCAGTTACATGTGAGTAGGCAGGTAGCTAAAACACTACCGTGTTCAAAACAATCATCACTTCTTGGGAAGCAATTAAACAAATAAACATTCGAGTGCTCAGCATAACATAACAAAAATATGGCAGTAGTTGGTACATTTTATCAACAAGGCACCAAAGGTATCAGTATTTGATTTTCGTCCCTGCTTCAGTATGAGGTTGTTTGAATAATAATATTAATTATTAATAATAATAATAATAATAATACTCATTATAATAATAAAACCATCTGGAGTGTGACTGTAAAAAATAAAAAAGATCCTTCTCTTTGTACCAGCGCTGGTTTCTGTAAATCCTGCCTGACGTGTAAAGGGCAGCTGGGAGCTGAGACGAGGTTCAGAAGTGCCATACCTTTGTTTCACTTGACAGTAAAGGAGTGAACTGGGAGGTGATTAAAAGACGTTCTTATGATGAGTGGCATAGGTATTCATACTGACAGAGTAAAAAAACACAAGCATATTCTCATAGTTCACAGACAGGAAGGGGGAGGGGGGGTTGACAGTCCCCAGCCACACAGGAGCACAGTGGGGACACATACTGGCTGACATCTTTTTGTTTTTTTGACCTGTTGCCTCCCTGTTGAGCTCAGGCTATCCGCCCCTCAGTGAAGGTGAGCGTTGAGGTCGTACTTCGCGCAGAATTTGTCCGTGAAGGGGATGCAGGTGAGCAACTCGCACCATTCACACTTAATGGGGTAGACGTAGAAGAGCACCACAAGGCCGGAGAAGAGGCCCACAAACACCAGCAGGAAGACGATGATCTGGCAGCGTTTGCGGTACAGGTCCGTGCGGCCGAAGCTGATGTAGGGGAGGAAGGCGAAGGACAGGAAGAAGCCGGAGATGAAGCCGGAGATGTGGGCGAAGTTGTCGATCCAGGGCAACAGTCCGAAGGCAAAGAGGAAGAGCACCACGCACAGGAGTTTGGTAAAGGCCCTCCAGGGCTGGGCCAGGATCTGCCAGCTCTGAAACAACTCCACAAACAGGCAAGCCAAGATCCCGAACTGAGAGCCAGCTGGACCCACCTGAGAAGAAGAGAGCAGAGGGAGATGTGAGCCGGTGAAAAATGTATGATAGGATTTAAAAGTTCTTTTCATAATGTGGGGCGAAGTTGATCTGGCAGAGAGAAATCTCAGTCTCATAATATTTTACGGTTGTGTGGCGGTCACCTCCGCTCTGTAGGGCAGGAAGATGGCTGAAGCTAAGTTCCCGGTGATGCCACTGATGATGTAAATGATTGAGATGCGCAGCCAGCCCGCCAGCTTCTCCAGGTCCCTCAGGATGGTCATCTGGAACGCCACCGACACCAGGCAGTGCAGGATCCTGGGGAGGAAAGATGTGGGAAAAACGTGCTCATGTGCGTGCAATGTGATGTTGCAATGCGGTTGTCTGTGGATGAGAAGCCGGGGGGGGGGGGGGGGGGGGGGGGAATCATAATCTGTCTGCGTTGAAGAGGCGAGCCCCCTGAAAAGCCGACTTTGCCCATCAACAAAATCGAACTCTATCTCGTGGAGGCTTAATGAGTTCATGGAGCGAAGGCACTTTGTTTAATTACCCAGGAGACAGATAGCAGACAGCAGGGAGATGAAGCATTGCTCCTCTGCGCTGTGAGGTCAGCTCTTTGAGAGGACTGACAGACTGATGGCTACAAACCACAGTGCTGCTGTCACGCTCACATTTAAAGTCTTTTACTGCAAGATATAAAAGTGTTCATCAGCACGCACGTCTAGGCATATGGAAGTTCTGTAGGACAGCTTCAATTATGTTCAATCTACTTACTATAGTTATGTACTTTCTTGTAGAGCATTGCTTTGCATATAACCTGAATTATTGGATTATTTATTTTTAACATTGGATTATTTATTTTTAACATAAACATTGCATATAACCTGAATTATTGAATTATTTATTTTTAACATAAATATCCAAATATGTGTAGGGTCACATCTTTGCCACTCTTGTTAGTTTCTCTGTTCAACAGACTGTAAATAAAGATGGACCACTCATCTCCCACTTCCTACCACTATCCAGAAGAGAAGACTAAATATCCCGGATACGAACGCCGCCATCTTGCGCATTTGGAGCCAGAGTCTGCAGAGTCTAGAGATCATCTTAACATACAGTCTACAGCTGTTTTAATTAATTTGTCCTATACAATATTATTATATTGCTGTTATTTTCTGTGCACTCTTTATGCTACGCTTTTGACGAGTGATGTCAATTTCCGTTTGTGTGATAAAATAAACATGATGTGATCTTTTAAACATCCTGTTCCTCACTGCTGGGTGCAAACACTGTCCCTGAAAACCCTGACGGAGCCTGTTAAACTGAGACTAAGCAGAACTTCAGCTCTTTAAATTAAGCTTCGACTGATTCACAGGCCGAGCTCAGCTGCTAAATTGTGGCTCCTGGGAATGAAGATTTTGTTTTATTTGCAGTCTGGGTAGTAAAAGCTTTACACACTTTGATTTAAAAGATCCATTTTTATGGTTTTCCATCTTGCTGTGTGCATATCTGATGAAGCAAAATCACTTTTCATGATCCTGACAGCTGTCGACTCACCCAGCATGCAGGAAGAGTGAGAGCCACAGCCTGTAAAACTGATCTGGGATCTCAGGGTTGAGGAAAGGCAACAGGCCACACACATCATCCATGCAGTGCACCTGAAGAAGGACAGAGGAGAGCATGTTCATTAATGCCCCTCAGTCATACGGAAACTTACAACCACAAACAACATGGACAGAAAAAAACATGACTCATACGACTGAAGTGGCAATCTAAGATCACAGATTACATGCAACTGAAGTCTGCCTACATAGAAATGCTCTCACTCGGTTTCCAGGAAGCACACAAAACTGTACACTCGATAAAAACAGCAACAGATGCAGCGCAAAAACTTTTCGCATCGAACAGCTTCTCCCTTTTTAAATATCCCCAAGAGAACATAAAGAGTTTAATTTGTGCACACTGAGGAGAGGGATGCTTACTTGAGAGCAGAGAGTAGCCTCCTCATGGAAGTAGCCATTCATGAAGGTGCAGTATTCCCGGGATGTGATTTCACACCTTGCAGAGATACGAAGAGCAGTTAGTAATCTTGTAAACCAGTCACCCGTCATATTTCAGACTAGCACTGGGTAAATGTTTTCCTCACCTCCCTTTGGTTCCAATGCAGCAGGGTCGGCCCGTGATGGTACAGTCAATATGAGGCAGGTTGGTGTGGTTCCCTGTGTTGTACCTGGTGCAAATCTAAAAGACACAGCAGAGGAACAGTCCTTCAAAGTTTGATGTAAACAAGAAGTTTTGAGTTGAAGCACAATAGGACGTTGGATGTCACAGCTGTGGAACATTTTGTCTGCTGATGCAAATATCTGAAACAACTTAAAAAAAGTGGCAAAATCAGATTTCTTAAAAACACTGTCACGTTTTGTGTTAAAGTCCTGAAGATTGCTGAATTATGCTGTTTCATAATGCATCCCAGTTCAACATCTGTACCACTTATCCTTTAAGTGTTGCGGGGGAAGCTGGAGACAATCCCAGTTGACAGTGGGTGAGGTCACCAGCATATCGCAGGGCCGACATACACAGAGAAACAACCATTCATAGTCACATGCTTTGGTCCGTGGGAGGAAAGAAAACGCAGACACAGAGAGAACATGCAAATGAAGAACGGCCCAACTGGGAATTGTGCTGTGAGGCAAAAGTGCTAACCACTTTACCACCATGACACTTAACATATCTAAATTTTCCATACAAAACAAAACCAAGTTCTGCAGAATTAACTCTGTAGCCAAGACTAATTTGCACAACTATGTAAAACCAAGAAACCAGCATGGTTATACTAGTACTGAGAAACTAACTGAGAAAGAAAACCTTCCAGACCTTATGGACCATTGAACTACACACTTATCCACGCTCAAATTTTCTCAATAATGATGGTTGCAATACATATTTGACAGCAACAATGTAAATCTATGTATATTTTTCTAATCTTGATTGACAGTGCCAGGGACTTTTCCAAAAAAACGGAAACAATGATAATCTATTCCTATATCTGGCCGATGAGTCTGTGTGGAGTTGACATGTTCTCTCTCTGTCTGCGTTGGTTTTCCCCTCCCACAGTCCGACTGGGTTAGGTTAACAGTTTAAATTGCCAATAGGTGTGAGTGTGAGTGTGAATGGTTGTTTGTCGCCTCTGTGATGCGCTGGCGACCTTTCCAGGGTGTAACCAGCCTCTGGCCCAATGTCTCCTGGGGATCTCTTCAAATCTTAACCCCAGGAAAGGTTCACTGCACTCACTGGCCACTTGGTGATGTCATCAGGCCATTCATGAGGGGATACCGAGGCGGGCTCTAGACATATCCTGTAAAGAGACAAACGACATGTATACATGACGTGGGGATGTTACTTTATTCTTTAAACTCTAAATAGGACATCTCCTAGTGCGTCTTACCTGGGGTCCTGATGGCACACCGAGCCATGCTGTCTGTTTTCACCGTTTAACTGGGGGGTGCTGGAATGCATCGGCCACTTCACCCACACAGCTAGAGTGCTCTAGAAATAAAAACGCAGAGACAACCGATTAAAAGCTGCCCACAGCTTCGACCTGTATCGTAATTGTAAAGGTGATGGATTTGTGTACAGACCGAGCATTCCTTCTCTGAGGTTTGGACACAGCCAGAGCGGTCGTTCCGCACACAGCAGGCAGAGTTGCGTTCAATAGCTCTCTTTTCCCTGATAAGCTCATGCACCTGCTTGTCCTGCCGCATGCAGGGAGAATATTTGGCCCCCAAGTGGATCAGAAATTCCTGGCAATGAATAGATACAATAAAATTAAGTGTTTATTAAAAGACATTTCATCAAGAAGGTTGTGTTCTCCTTTTAGTTTAATTTATGATTGAATTTAAAAGGGACTGTTGGTCTTTGGTGGAGGTTTATGCACTAGCTTGTTTGTTTTTTGTTGTTTTTTGTTTGCGGGATTACGCAAAAAAAACACTAAACTGATTTCCACCAACCCTGGTGGAGAGATGGGAGGATCAAGGATATGTTTTTCACTTTCTTTAACATTACAACATATGGCATTTAACAAAATTCATAGTACAGTATAATATAGTATTAAAGTTTTTCAGGGAATAATTAGTGGATCTTGATGAAATAGAAAGGCTTGTACACTAAGTGGGCTGATATTTCTGGGTGTGTACAATTGGGTGCATATCTAAATTACAATCTGAATTTTTCATAGAGAGGTAGTTTTTTGTTTTCAGCCAATGTACGTTATAAATAGAGCCTCAAACCTGCAACTACCGCTCATGTGTAGCTGAGATAATGTGGATTCAAGAAGGTAAAAACATATTCCTGACAGCTTTAGAAATTTTACAAATATTTTGGGGGGATTCAGATCGGTTTTATGTTATTTATTAATATCTCTACAATATAAACAAGACAATCAAGTCCATGATTATTCGGCCTTGGTGGAGGTGTGCGCTCTACATTCTGATTGCTTTTGTTATTTTCATCAGATGAAAACAGCAGAGAGAGAGGAGAGCTCACCGAACCCGGCCCGATCCAGAAGTTCTCCTGCTGCACAAACTTGACATTCTCATACACGCCTTTGTTTCTTAAAACCTACATCAGAAGAAATCGAAAAAAAACAGAAAAAATCTTTCAAATTAGATGTGAGCGCAGTACTGGGGTGAGAATATTGTGATGGTGTGTTGAATAAGACGTTCATCAGAGCGTTCTGACTCACAGAATCAACCGTCTCATGCTGGGAGAAGCCCACTGGTGCAATACCGTAGATGCATACAGCCAAGATTGTGATGAGCAAATGGACAAAGGTGATCCAGTATGTAAAAAAAGGCCTAAAGAAAAAGAAGGAATGTACTTTAAAAAAAAATCATCATCATTCATCAGTGTCCACTGAGGGAAATGGAGAGAAAGAGCTCACTAGTCAGATAGGTACCTATGGTCATCCATGTCCTCTATCTGCCTCTTGACGTAGCTGTCAATTCGGTGGCGGTAGGTGCGGTTGGTGAGCTTCCCCACCATGCCCAGCCCATACGGCCTCTTCTCCCGGGCGAAGAGTTTCTTGACAGGTATGACGATTCGCTGGCCGCGCCGCTGTCCGTGAACACTCACCACCTCCTGCCGCAAGGGCACCTTAGGTGGTCCCGGGGTTCCTTCTTTGGCTTTACGCCAGCCTCGCTCCAGAGGTCTGCGAGAGGAGGCAGAGGGGAGAGGGAGAGGAATATGAAGGGAAGGTTTGTAACAGAAACAATATGACATCCCTCTGGTTTTCTGCATCACGTTGAGCCTTATATAAGACTTGAATTTGATTTATTTCAATTATAACACCTAAGACATGGCTTTATCTCAGATGAGATCAATAATAATATTTGTTTACTTGATTTGCATTAATTGGATTTTTAAAACTGCTTTCAAGTAAGATGGATCGCCGGACATATTACATTATAAACCTATGCATTTGTAAATTTTTCCATTCATTTATTGTGTTTTTCCTGTTATTACCACTTTATAGTTGTTTTTTACTTTTAAACTTTTTATTCGTAAAGGGATCAATTTAGTTTTTTCTGATTGTGATTAGTTTAAAAACGTTTTGTTTCACCATAGCTTGTATGGTTGACAATGTGGCCACAGTTGCACAGTAACTCACAGCATGAGGTGACTTCTCTCCAGCTCCGTCTTATCGAGGGCGCTGCCTGTCAGCTCCGTCTCGTCCATCTGGCTGCTGGGCTCCTCCTCTTTCACGCCCGCCTCAGACGGTGACTCGAACACCTCGTCTGCGTACGTGGACAACTCCTCCTGCATCAGAACGTCCTGTGGACAGAAAAACTGCTGATCAGAGGAACTCAAAGTCACGATCTCTTGTGGGTTTGTAAAATAAATAAACAAACACCGTTGCCTAGCATAACAGCATAATAAGATTGTTGTTGTTTTTCAGAATTACTCTTGCGAAGAAGGATGTGTCCAGTTCATCTTGAAAGTCCAGCATCTCTTCCTCCATGAAGCTGGCGGGGGTAAAGCTTCGTCTCTGGGCCCGTCGCAGAGTGCTCTCCCGTATCGAGCGTCCCTGAGAAACACACAAAGAAACAATTTCACAGCTGCAATATTTCTGTCACAAAATAAAACAGTACCAATGAAGACCAGTTGAGTATAGGAAGTTTGTTTGTTCATCATGTGCTATCTTTTCTACAAGCATTGTCGTCTTTGTATTTCATCTCTCTCACTCACCTTGACCAATGCTGCTGCAGCCCTGAAGCTCATCTTCGCCACTGACTCCCTCTTACGCCGGCGAGGCAGTCGGTTGAGACCTGAGCGGGAGCTGGTGAAGGAACAGAGGGAGGCAGCTCCGGGGGTGATGGGGGTCTGAGGTACGCTGTAGCCGTCCACCTCCTCCACCATACGGAAGGCTCGCCCTCGAGCCAATGGGTCCACAATCTGAAGACCAAGTTGGACGTCATCAGAAAGAGCAGAATAACAATAAACATGGTTATGCCTCCACAACAGAGACAACCAGTGACTTGAGGCGCTATGTTTTCGGGTTGTTCGTGCTTATCATAATTGCTAACACGATATCTCAAGAGCGCCTTGGGGCAATTTCTTCAAGTTTGGTAAAATGTTAAATTGGACTTAAGGATGAACTGATTTGATTTTGGTGGTCAAGCTCAAAGGTCAAGGTCACTAGGACCTCACAAAACCCTTTGTTGCCTTGTTAACTGGTTATCTTAAGACAGGGGTGTCCAAATTTTTTTCCTGAGGGCCACATATAGAAAAAAATACGAAGGTCCGGGCCACTCACGGCGCCACGCCCCCCTGCCCTGGAGCGGACTGTTGAGAAGTTGGGGGGGCATAGTCCATCACATTACCTTTAATTTAGCTGACGCTTTTATCCAAAGCAACTTACAATAAGTGCATTCAAGGGTAAAAACCCAGAACAACAATAATCAAGAAAGTACAATATCTTCAAAAATAGAGCAAACTACAAAATGCTATAATTAAGTGCCATTAAAGTGCTACTAAATTGTTAGTTTAAAAATATAAATAAATTTTGAATTCAAAATGGACGGCGGGCCGCAGATGGCCCGCGGGCCGTAGTTTGGACACCCCTGTCTTAAGAGAATCCTTATTAAATTTGGTAAATATAATCACTTCGACTCGCGGATTAACAGATTGAATTTGGATGGTCAAGGGTTAAAAGGTCAAGGTCACAGTGGCCTTTCAAAGTAGGTTTTTGGACTCTTGACCATGATTTCCCAAGAAGAATTTCTTCAAATTTTGATTCAGTTGTCAATTCCACTCAAAGATAAGTAATCAAAGGCCAAATGTCATGAAGACCTTACGAATCTGGAAAATGTAGACTGACACTGCACATGTGAGCGGAGGCATACATTTGTGTAACAATGTGAATTATCAATAGACATTCAACACATGTTGTAGCATATATTACATTCAAGAATAAAATTATTTACTGTTTTCATGACTTAATATCAAAAATTATTAATGTGAATAACTATTTTTCTCACCTTTTGCATGCCATGCTGTGAGGAGTGGACATAGAGCGGAGGCGGGGTCTCCGTGCTGGTTAAGGAAATGTTGTCCTGGCTGGGCAGATCCATCTCCCGGATCACCTGTGGCTTCAGCTTCCCGTAGCGGAGGCTGCAGTGGCGCAGACTTTTCCTCTGCCATTTCTGAGTGGCATCGCCATCTTTGCTGACTCCGAACCAGTCCGCTGTTCCCCTAATGCCACAAACACTGTCCTTTCAGTTCTGGCTCACACAACTCAACATAAACCAGGGAAGCAGTGGTCTAAGACATTTGGAACCCGTTGTATACTGCTTTATTTCTCACGGACAGAGCTGAAGTCCTATCGGGCACAGTGAAAAAGAGATTGCTGACCCTCTGTATATGGAGGAGTGGATCGGCAAACATGCAAGAGACTGATAAGCCCGCATTCCCCTTGATGTCAGAAAGAGACGTAGATAGTGTATGTAATAAGAGCAGTAAAGGGAATATGCCTGGGCATGTTTCATGTTTGTCTGAACACTGGGAAAGAAGACAGGCAGCAGGTAGGTAGACACAACTTGTAACACACTGAATGCATGGTGCCCAGTCACACACTCCCGAAGCCTAAATGCTCAGAGAAAGAGAGGATTACAGTCGTTCTGATGCTGCGAATGAAATCCAACTTATTCACATGTTCCTAATCTTAACTGACGCGAGCAGACACCCAATCCAATTAACACAGAGAATGGAGGATTTTTCCAGAGCGTTCTTTTTTTGTGTGTGACCCTCTCCCCTCTCTGCTAAACCTAGATGAATGCACATGCAATCACGGTGCTGGTGGTTGAGGCCTAATAAGTACCAGAGCAAACAACGTTGCTGCACCCTGAGGCTAGGAAGTGGAAGTGGAAACATTCTTCAAAGAAATATTCAAACAAGCGAGCTGTGTTTTTTCTCACTAATCACCAGCTGCAGAGAGACGGCTCAGTGTATTAGGTGAGAATCTATTTCTTGCTCAGCTCACTCGTTCTTTCCGTGAATAATTCTCAACGAATGTGTCAGTGGAAAGTTAACAGCTAATATTCTAGCATAGCGCCAGTGGACACATCCCCTCACTGTCCTTATGAGTATGGCTGCCAAAGTGCCTCAATCGCAGCAGTATAGGTCATAAATCCTGCCTCCTCCATGTTAATCGATGGGAGATGGCCCAAACTAAAAGGTCAAAGCACAAATCAAATGATCTTTTCTCAAAGACGTTTTTTGTTATTTTAGGTCAATCAATCTAGTCACAAATCCCAATTTGTCTCATATGGTCTTGACAACATGCGACATTCTCTGAGGAAAACTAATAATATTAAACATTCTAACGGGGAACAGCGGCAGAAACCTCATTGTTCCCCTTTTATGGTAAATTTTGTTGTGTTATCTGATGCTATAAAAATGGGGTGAACCGTGATGTTTGACTGTTGAGACTGATGCACAACCGTTGGTATTTGCGATATGTTGGCGATTTGGTTTTGGATTGAATTGGAGATGCGCTATCCATGTTTATTTAAAGTCCTTGAGCTGATCATAAAATGATTTGATGCTGTTCGATGTGAGGTGTCAGGAAATGAGTGACACCCCCACCCTCTGCTGCCATGCTGTGTCATACCTTTGCCTCAGAAATCAAGAGGAACTTGTAAAAGGGAAATTACAGCTTTTGGTATCAGATCTTCTTATGACTCAGTTAAAAAAAAAACACAGCGGCGACAACAATTCTTGTGAATCTAGTGATGTGGGAGAATATACTCACTTGTTCCCTCATTGTAAACAAGTGAGCAAACACCAGACCTTCATCCTGACCCTAACACCTGCGGTCTTGTGAGGGGGGGACATCCTGCCGTACCTGAGCAGGGTTCTGGAGAGCGAGTGGTGTTTCCTGGTGCAGCGGCGAGCAGCTCGCTGGCCCTTAATAGGCACCGTGTTAATCCGCTCAAAGTGCACCCTTCTGCTGCTGTGACCAGGCAGAGCAGGGGCCATAGGGAGGCGACGAGGGACAGAGGGAAGAAGGAGGAAAAGAGAAAAGACAACAACAAGGCAGTGAGAAGGAAAGGTGCAGCTGGACAGGGGCTGTAGCCATCGAGCAGAGAGAGCAAAGCAGACTGTTGTATTTTCATAGAGGTTAAAACATTAGGAAAGTTCCAACCGGGCAGATGATACTGAGGTTGTTAATCAGAAACAGCCATGCAACTGGTAAAAGGGTAAGGAAAGCAGAAACACTGTAGACGTGTGGAAAAGTTATGCAATGGGACACAGGGAGCTAATATTCTCCATTTACTAATTCTCATGAATCTTATATAAAGTTATAAATTACAACATTTTATTCCATAAACCAACACACACACACACTCTGGTCTACCTGATGTAAGCAACAACACTACGTGCAAGCTATATTGCCAACATAACCTTGAAGCTTAAGATGTGGAAAGAGTTCATTCTATATCACATCAATATGTCCAATATATTGAATTAATCCAGTGTACTGCCGGCTGCTTGTACCTCTTTATGGTCTGAGTGATGGATGATTGGCGTTGCAAGACAGGCCGCCGGGTGTCGAAGAAGTCCCGGGGCGGGGACTGGAGGTGAGAGGTCTCCACTGGCATGCTGACACTGCGCAGGAACCCCTGCCTCTTCACGGGCTGCACGAGACATGACACAAGTGAAAGGTCAAAAGTGAAAACGCAAGTCGGGACAGAAATGATGTTGAGAGGGGTGACTCGGCAAGAGAAGAGCACCTGAACAAAAGTGGGATGCTCGTCCAGTGACATCTGAGCTGTGGGAATGTCCAGTCTGAGCCAGGGAGGTTTCTTCCTCTGCAGGCTGCTGGTGCTCTCCCGCCGTGGTTCAGCCATGTTCTCTGTCCCAGCCCAGGCCTGCCAGCTACAGAGACGGAGAAAATGAGAAAACCATGTTATTGAAATGCGTTTCACACGAATTAAAAATCACATGTCATCTTAGGTAACGGTCGTCAAAACACATGATCAAAATCGTATTGCTATTTTTGCAGCTGAAAACATGATGATTACAATGATTTGTGCTGCAGAATCGCTTCACAAGAGGGTGCTAAGGCCCCTGAGTTGAGTCAAGCATGGGCGTTCACATCTGTCTGTTCATTAGAAAGTCAAGCAAGAACTCTCTACAGTTGCTGAATACAGTTCACGGAGCCGTTTACAAAAAGCAATAAATACTCGAGCTGCAGTGTGAGGAAGTTTTCAGTCTTAAAAACAGAATCCCTTCATTCTACAGTTAAAATCAAACCTAATCCCTCTCGGTGGTTAAAAGTCACTCTGCTTCCAGAAGGCATTTACCAGAGTCTAATGACTGGGCATACATTCCCATGACGGGGCGTGAGGACCACAGGAGGTGCACAGTAAACGTCAGCATCACACAGCCTGCCCGCAGCTGCAGCCTTGTTATCACCACCCTTACGTTTTACTGTCCCACCGCCTAACCTCACCTCTCTGGGCCTGCTGGTTCATTTCCTGTCGTTTTCTTCATTCCCATCATTCCCACTGAAATGTGAACTCCTTTACCTTTCAACAGCATATAGCCACTACTCTCCCTTCAAATGATGGTAGTATCTCACACACTTGTTATGGTTTTAAATATGTTTTACTCTACAGACAAGACCAAATATACAAAATAACTAGAATTTCACTAAGTAGAGCGCATAACCCTAAACCCAACCCCAACCCAAAAGATAAAACCATACCCTCCTTTGGTGGAAGGCCGTCAGAAATAAACAGCTTTCTGCAAAGCAGAAATGCAAAGTGGGCCGTCTCCTCAGCTGCTGAGCCGTTACAAAAACAAACAAGTTTATTTTGTTCTGCCTTCCTGTCCTTTTCCTGTCTCATTTACTCAAAATGCCTCACAGAATGGCATCGTCACACAGTCATTAAGTCACATCCGGGGGTTTGAGCCCTTGAGCAGCCACAGCAGGTCACGTCCTCACTTCTCTAGTTACAGCTCTTTGAAAAAGAGTGAAAATAAAAGTCCACGTCCAGCGGCCACATCTGCTTTCTGTTGCCATTTAGACACACCACAGGCTTCTGTTTTAGCCCAAGTGATGATGGGAAGCGTTGTCGGTGTATCTCGGCAGGGACAGAAGGAAAACCTCAGAGCTGAGGGTGCAGCAGAGGTCATCACCAATGTGTTAATATTTAAACGCGGTCCACGACTTGCTGACAGCTATTTCTCAATTCACCGGTTCACAGAAGGACAATGAAAGATGATAGAAGCAGAAAAATTAGCAGTGGTGGAGAAAGTACTCCGACATTTTACATAAATGACAGTACAAATAAATAGACAGAAATGTACTTGAGTATAAGTACACACTAACTTTCAACTTGAGTAAAATACTTGCTTTTAAATAAGTATAAGTATTCAAAGTAAAAGTACTTGCCAAGTGTATCCTATTCCCTAATGCAACGGTCTACTCCTTCATTATGGCTGAGTATCAGTGGTGGTCTCCTCTGAATCCATTGGAAGTTATTGAAGGGGGCGGGGTCTAATGTTACCTACCCACTCTGATTGGATCAGGGGTCCAACTCGCTGTAAAAGTAACTTAAATCTACTTAAGTAAAGTACAGATACATGAGATATATACTTAACTTCAGTAACTAAGTAAATGTACTTTGTAATATCCCATCGCAAAAAAACGAGTTGGGTTGTACAACAGTCTGCATTGTAGTTGTCATTACAGTCTGTTCACTGTCAGTCTGGGCAGTTTCTAATAGGCTTTTATATTGAATGTTGTTTGACCTCCAGTGACATTGTCTGGACTGTGATACCAGATTAGCGGAGCAGACTGGACTCCCGCCAGTAAAGTGACACTTTGAAATCCTGTGTCAGTTTGACCCAAACATTCAGTGTCCGCATGACTTCACTCGTGATTGAAATTTCATTATTCATTAAAAAAAAAACTAAAAAGACTGCAGAGTCATGGACTTCATCTCTCTCGCAGACTAACGTTTGAGAAATGCAAATGTGACACCAGCAACTCAGCTTGTGCACAAGTTACTGCTGCAACAGGAGCACGCTCTCTCTCTCTCTCTTTGTCTTTGCCCCAGGCTGGACCACCCGACATTTAATTACTTTTGCCATTAGTCCAATCAGTAATGCTCCTGATACAGGCCAGATCTGGGAAAGTGTGGGGGGACAGAAAAGAGGACAGGGCAGCTAGAATACCTGCTTTTCCGCCTTGATTAACAGTGTTTGATTGCTTCGGCCCTGGTTGCTCCTATTCGCCCGTCGCTGCAGCTCTGCCTCCAGAGAACGAGGCAGCGATGGGTGGAAGCAAACTAAACAACTCCCATTGTTCCTGCGCCGAGCGTCTCCCTGGGCATTCAGCTTTTCTTTTTTCTACTTTCTCCCACTCATCTCGTCCGTACTTACACATGATTACTTCTTACAGGCGATTAAAGGCTCCTCTATTTGCTGTCTACTTGATTGTCATATTAAACCCAAACAAACTATTAAAAAAAACATTAAAAGCGATGTTAATGAAATGAGACAGTGGCTGAAATATCTGACTTTCAATTAAAGCAAGACCACCGCCATTACTGAACATCTGTATCCCCCACACTGTAGACTCGTAAAAGTTAAAACGACAGCCGAGGCCAAGGCTTTGAAAGTCTGTCTCCCTCACTCTCTCTCTCGTCCTCCTCAAAAAAACATGGCAGCTGAGCTGGCACATGCCGGCGACTCGAGCCTCAGGAGGAGTTTTGCTGGAGCAGTTGGCGTTGTCGCTGCAGCCACGACTGCCACCGACTCATTTCTCACTGCGAGCATCAAATGTCATCTCTCCAATGAGTGATAACCAGACATCCAATGCACCAGAGAAGCTAGTCCCTGTCTGAGAAAGACGTGATTTCACAGGACGGACGTCCTTCTCAGGCAGATGTCCTTAGGGGTAGGTGAGCTGATTGAATTCTGTGTTTACCATCGATCAAGGCTGGAGGATTAGTCCTCCCATGACACAGCATGTGTATCTGTTCATGGTCAAGTTTGACACTAAAAGAAAATCTGTCTAAAAGCACCCGCTTCATCAGACAGGACTATACTATTATTAAAACTATTCAACCCGACCCGCTGCTTAGCTAATGCACCATGATATCTTATCTCTGTCTCAAGGTTATTGGGCCTTTTCCATGTCGCATGGCAGCGATGCGAAGCGTGTAATAGTTTCCCACAGTGTCAACATTCCCTGCTTCAATTTGAGGCTGACATTCTTCAGTCCACCATGACTTAATTCAGTTTCTTCAAAAACATTTGTTTTGACTTGGATTCACATCTCGCAGAGGGGGAGAAAAAAACCACACCCATAACTTTGGACTGCGCCTCGCGAGAGATTGGCTTCCTGCTATCGCTTGGTCCTTGTGAGAAACGAACACTTCCTACTCAATCACGAGACCCATGACAATCCTGCATGCGCATGAATTGTTTTTTCATTCTGAGGGGAGACAGTGGCCCTCCTCTCCATTATTCCTCTCCATTAGGCAGTGGAGGAGAGACAGACAGGCGGATAACACACAGAGGACGAGCTGGTGTCTCTCCAGCTTCAGGGATGTCCAGCAGGCCATAATTACCGGGGTTGACAAGCATAACTCGGACTCTCTGTGTCCGGAGTGCTGAACTCTATTGTATTATATTCTACATACAAACTCCAGCCCAATGAAGTTCTCTGTGTCATCATTGATACAATCACTTGGTAAATGGCCTCCAGTCATGCAGAGAAAGGCACTGGCTTGTGACAACAGAGGTCCAGCTCTCTTAGGTGAGGCTTAAAGACAAAAAGAAGACAGACTCAGTGAATGATTCTCTTAGAACCACCTTTGACATGCTGGTGAAAAAGCACAGGCTTTGTTTTGTGCAGCATAACTAGTTTTCTGAGTTATGCTTCAAATATGCAGAGGGTTGCAAGAGAGCACTGGCCTCCTGTTTGTCATTCATCATAAATTAAACAGTGATCTGGCTCTTTTATGCTGAAGCTGTCGGCATCAATTGGCTACAGTTACCGTTTTTACAATCTCCAGCTCCTAAATGAAAATTAAGTGCTCATTCCTGTGCCATTTAATCTGTTATAAAATATTTTTTATTATCAGACATTTCTGAGATAGTCCTGTGCATTCTCCAAATCGTCTCTGTCCAGGGCCAGCTTGAATCTCAATGAATGCCTTACCCACATTCCTCAAGATCCCAGGCTGAAACATAACCACACTGAAATGGCAGAGCAGGAAACCACATGAAGTCTAACCATTACGGACATGAGCCTGGCGAGTTTTCCGGGAACTGTGTGTACTCTGCTGGTGTACACTGCTCTACCGGAGCTGCAGCGCGCCGAGGGTGGCTGACAGAGCTGTGTCATTGAGGTTGACAGAGCCTTAGGTAGGGTCCCTGCTCGCCCCCGGCAGGAATACAGGCAGGGTGGACAGTGGAGAAGAGGACTCACTGCTTCACATCCATGATGGGTGACCTCATTAAAACTGGCTATAGTGAGAAGTCCGGATACCTCATTCTTGAGAGCCACAGAGCTTCCTGGCCGCAGGCCTTCGTTCCTCCTTTCCCTCTTTCATCCTCCCTTCTGCATGTCCCTATCGCGTCTACTACAGGTCAACTCTTCCACCACTTCCGCTCAAATGATTACTATTTAACAGCGAGATTCTCAATATTGATTGATGTCATTATAATTCAATGCAAATCTAATATTGTACCAGGTTGACTAACAGATAACTGTTTTCCTGAAAACCTGGTGGCACAAACTGGTTGTTCTGGATGTTTTCCTCATGCCTACACAGTTAGTCATTTACTATAAAGGCTCCTACTATCCATTGTTCTTTAGTCTCACTCCTTGCTGCAGGCGAGGCCTGACTCAGGAAACTATGGAGGGAAACAATGCTATTCAGGCAGTTACTCTCCTAATCTAACGTATATTCTGCTCTCCTCTATTAAAAGACATGCAAACCAAATCAGAAATGCTCTCTAGTGAAATGCTGTGCACAGCAGACACACTCAGTGTTGCAATAGAGAAATCAACCTCAATGCAGTGGAGTTCCTATAAATGGGATTTCGTAATGATGAGCAGAAACTCGTGACCATGCAGTCACTTTAGTGAAAGGGTGGAGGCCTTTGTGAAACAATATGAAGAAGCAACAGATCTCGCATTTCACCTCATTATATGATCCAAACATAAACCATTTGCCCTGAACAACACAGTGGGCGTGTGTGTCCTGTGGATCCTGCAGGCATCTGAGGCCCATCTGCGAATTAACTGCAAAAATATGCGTTTGATATTAATATAGCACATTATGCTTCAGACCACGATGAATAAAGAAGCTGGTGTAATTGCAAAGATACTGATACTTTCATTTGAGCGAGGAGAAGAAGAATCACAGAGGAGAAACAGGCGACTAAAAATAAATGTGTTATACTGCAGGGCAGACGTTAATACAAGGTGACTTCACCAGTTGTGGATGATATACACGAGGAGGTAATTAGGGCATTTGTATGATGTGTGTCTTCTTTTCAGGCAACAATGAAAACAGCGAGTCTGACACATGGCTCCTTTTGCACACATTGCTGCCCTACACATATGACATTGAGATGTGCAGGCGTAAAGCCTCTCAGCTCTCTCCATCTCCCTTTCCACACATCTCACAGGGTAGAAAATACGCTGTGAAATACAGCCGCAGGCCGCAGACCGGACTGCAACTTAGCACCAGTAAAGCTGCCGTCATCGAAATGACCCGACCCATGTGACAGGGTGGCATGCCATACCAACCCTTACGACATTAAAAAAACACATACACAGAGAGACATCAGAAATACCCCTCGCAGCTGACCCCGAGATCGAGTGTCCTGGCTCGCTCCGGGGACGGCACGGTGGGTGGGGCTGCTCTGAATGGCAAGGTGGGAGATTGAGACTAGGCGTGGATGGTGGGCCCAGCCAAGAAGGGTGGAGCAGCGTGTTATCACAGTGGTCCAGGTCTCTAGCTCAGGCTGGCAGGATTTTACAAACAAGAATCAACGCTTTAGTCCCAGTAGTTTCATTCCAGAGTGAAAGATTCGTACCAGGTTGATTGCCAGACTGCCTCACTGTCACAACAGTGTTTACTAAATGAAAGGATTGGGTGCCAGAGACATGAATAGCTCATGAAAGTATAAATGGCCCTCGAACAGCAGGCTGCATGCGTGTGGTGTATTTTTAGAGCTCCATTGCAGATGATCATCGGCATGAAACCGTAGACAAACACAGAAACCATCGTGCTTCACATCTCTGGGTTCTCATAAAAGCAAACATGTCCACACCTCTCAAGAGCTGTGTGCATCAGAGAAGTTTCATAAAACTGCTTCCATTAATATCCGTGCAAGATGCAATATCTGGATCCGCCATCGAGCGCCATGCGATCCCTTTTCTCTACAGAGCCTTATATTTCCAGGCGGCTCCAGGTCCTAGAAAATTGCATTTGGTTATTTTATCAGGACGAGACCCAGACTTTCATCGTGCAGCAATATCCTGCACAGGAAATCAATATGAAGGAGAGGTGAGATGTGTTAACAGTACACAGACACCAGCCCAAATAACTACTTTAATATCAGCGTGTTTACAAACAGAACATCAGATTGGCTTCTGCACAAAGTTTCCTTCCCTTTCTGAAACACAGGTGAAACATTATTACATGCGTAGCTAATTCAGCACTTGAATTATTTAGTGATTCTGCAAAGGTGAATTATTTACTACACACTTCCTACTGGAGCTTCTGTGCACATTGGCTGAGGCCCACGAGCCAAAGCGGCTGTGTTCTCAGCATTGTTAGCGGGGGGGCTGTTTCTGCTCACGACGGCTGACAGCATAGGCCTGTCTTCACATCAGTGGAAAAATAAACCTCTCTAAGTAAATCTGTATCATATCACAGCCCGGAGTTGTGTTTGTGCCTCTAATCTCGAGGAAGCAGCTGAGAGTAAAAACTCCCCCGACGCGGGCTATATATACCTCACACTCCGAGACAACTAGATAAGGTTTTATACATAACAAGAGGTCTGTGTGTATACTCTGCAGCCACTTCGGTGGGACCGGGTAACACCCTGCTGAATCAGCTCACCCGCGACCACTCTGGGATGTTGATAAGTTGTTTGTTTTAGGGACTCCAGCTGCCAGACCTGAAACCTAGTTGTTTGCTGTAGTCGCTTCTCATCAGCTTCTCCTGCTGTACCCTACACCGAATCTCACCGTGATGGAGAAATCCAGCAGCAGCTCCTGAAACCCACTGCACAACACATATCCACACTGAAAGAGTACGTGCATGATGAAAAAACGCTGCGGGCCTGGTTAGAGCTGCGTGCTGAGGGCAATTAATGAAATTCAACGAGATACTGTGATACTCCACAGGCCCTGTCCCATAATCTCAGATGCTGGGAGACGACTGGCGGCGGATGTTTAAGATCTACAGGGATTAAATAAAAACAGAGCTGTCGCAACACATCTGGCTTGTATAATCTGCTGTTAGGGTTGAGAGAGGCAGGTGGATTAAGCCAAGAAACTGTCCACACATTACCAATGAAATAAATATATTCAATTCATAGTGTCTGTCACATCATTTGTAAATTTACAGAGGATGACATGCTGTCTCATAAAGCTTGGAGCCTTTTCCAAAGGATGGAAACAGTTGTTTCTCCATATTTAATTTCTAAATTAGCCAAGGGTTGTCAAAACACATCAAAATGATGCTCACATTATTCACCATAATTAGGAAATCAATGATATTAGTGTCAGACTTTCTTTAACCTTTCTTTGCCCGGCCGGGCTTTTACGCAAGGTCTTACAACTTACGGCTTAATAAGAGCCTCTGCTTTAGACAACAAGGGGAAGTGAGCCGTCGACCTTGCGGAGCCCCGTCCACCCGAATGTGGCCTGAGACTCGAAACAAGCAGCGTATTGTCTACGGGAGGTTTGACATTCTCTCGGTAAGTAAGAGGAGAATCTCACATACAGCGTGTCCTAACAACATGTGATCCCCATCGAAATAGTTTCCACCATGATATCAGCCTGAATCAAGACGACAAAAGGCTGCATTGTACGGCCTGATGTCGACTGGGCTGAACAAGAGCAGGCTGAAGATTTCATTCCTCCAGCAATGGAAATGATGCACTGAGCAAATTCTCTGCTTCGGATAAGGGAGTTAACTCCATTATGTTTTCGCAAAGACCTCACATTGGAGATTAATGGTTGAAAACTATAACTGAGCACCAGAGGCTGTCAGGTTGGATCTGATCAATCAACAGGATTAAAAATACTTCACAAAAGGCACGCCGTGGGCTCTGTCATGTCACATCCTCTGTGTGGGGACGACCACCAGCGTAGAGTGAGGTCAGATTACAGCTTATTTTACTGTGGTGCGCTCGGAGGAAGGAAGTGCGGAGCAGAGGAAGGGGAGACGTGCAAACGAAGGCAGGAAACACGCCGCAGACCGAGCGCATTCTGCGTGTCCGGTCCACACGACCACGGAAACAACAGACTCTTGCTCACATGCACAGGAACACATCCACGCGGCACACGTAAATACACACATCCCATCTCTGGCCATGATAAAGCACACATCACCGTATGAAGGAAAAAAAATGTTTGCCTGAGGCCCTCCGCCCACTCCAGCCCTGCAGACAGAGAGCGACATCTCAGGGTACTGTGACATTGAAGCTGACACATCTTGTGAAGGCAACAGATGAAGTGAGGCTTGTCGCTGTGGGACAATGGGAATTAGCCAAATTAGCTTGGATTTAAGCAGGGTGGAGAATGGAGGCTGTCTAGTCTTCGTGACAGAGCTTTTCAAAGTCAACCCTTAAATTGCAGCTTAAATTGCTTTCTAGAGGCCATAATAAACGAATCATGAAACTGAAATCATGTTAAATTATACCATACTTTTAAATGTAGCTTCTCAAGCCATGAAGTAATCCATGAGTGGATGAAACGCACTAAGTCTACCTGTGGTCAAAATCAAACCCACATATGTGTACTAAATACAGTGAGTATAAACTTAAGCATTTAAATGCAGCATGGATAAAAAGACAATAAACAAGAATTTTCTTCCCTTACATTGGTCAAGTTGGAGTGAGTGAGTTGGAAAACCCCTCTTCTTCTATTACTGCCCTGAAGCCGTCGGCCTTTCAGGTCCACAATTACTTTCTAAAAGCAGAGTTAAGCAAACCTGTCACATCAAAGAAGGGTTTATATGAGGTGATAATGTCACTTTGAACGTTGTAGACTTACTTTGCCATTCTGTGAAATACATATGTGTTAAGAGCCACTCAATTTCAACTTGATAAAAATCATTCAATCAAATATTAAAATATTGAAACTGTCGATTAATTTATTCTTTCAATAAGAAATTTCTTTTGACTCTGTAATTTGACTAAACCTTCAGGTCTAATAAAGATTTTTTCTCTTTTAAACATCACATTTTAAACACATTACCAAAAGCAAATCCTCAGATGGAACCTTGCAACCTTTTAAGAAAATGTCTTGTTGAAACAGCCCTGAGGTCAGATTATTGATTGATTTTCGATACTGAAGGGCTTTTTGATTACATGTGCATATGCACACGTGGGCGGGTGTGTGTCTGTGAGTGTGCAGGGCAGATGTGGATCAGGCGAGGGTTAACAGCCAAGGGAAGAACGGGGAATCGCCTGAGGTTATATCAGCAGCCTCCTTTTGCAACAGAACACCTTTAGTGTCACATATCACTGTCGCACAGACACAGGGTCTGCTCAGGATGTCATGTATGACTTGGTTCCTTACAAGTCAGAGGATTTTATTGTATTTTTGCAGAGGCAACATCCACAGAGTCCCCGATTATACTTCCCCTCTCGATCGGAGGGCGGGGTATTAATTTCTGTTCTACACACACACACACACACAACTAGGTCATTTTGAACAAGATCGCATATTTAAATCTGTTTTATCTGTTACACTGTTAAAATTTGTCTCACAAGCACAAAGTTGGGCCTGACTTACGGCAGATAAAAAGCTTTGACAAACATATAAGGGCTTATTCACAGCCGCAGTGTGTGCTCCAGATCTTGCTGCTGCATGCGCTGGGAAAAAACACACAGATCAACCCCACGTACATCGACTAGAGCCGACACCTCTGCTCCAACCATGGTGTGAGAAAGGAGAAGGAAATGAACAATGTATGTTTCTTTCGTTTCCAAACCACAGGGGAAATCTGTGGGTGAACCGGTTACTCACTGTCACCGTGGTGGGACACAAATGTGGGTCACGAGGCGATTTGGCAAAGGCTGTGAAGAACGTCGATGGTGGACCAATGACTCAGATAAATATGAGGTGAAATGACGGTCTCTGTGTCACCACAAGTGAGAATCATTCATCGGGGAGCCACATTTCTATGACAGAACATGTTACTATGTAGATGCTACTGTAAACACCTGCTTTGATAAAATAGAACCCTCAACAGAAGCAGCAGGAATACATGAAATCTAACTTCATCCATTTTATAGAATAACTAGTGCAGTGTCTGTTCTCAACCTGCCTGTTTGGAATGGTAATAGTCAGTTTGGCCTGTGGTAATACTGGTTGCAGGTTTCTTTTTGAAACTGTAAAAGTGACTTGCAGCAATTGAGCCGCAGCAAGCAAAGAATGTGCTGTTGTCGTGATTGAGCGATGACTCCCAGTTACTTCTGCTGCAGAGCTCTGGCCCGCCTATTTATTCAATTATTTTTTAATGTAACCAAATGGCACCAAATTCAACAGTGCCATCTCTTGGGCCGTTAACAATACACACACCAAGTATGTACACATACAGTTCTTGAGCCACATGCAGACCGACAGAGAGATTTCTGGAACTGATACAAAACCTATTTCCAAGATTTTTATCTCCCAACCCACCATCCACTTTCATCAAAGATATGATCCTCTCAAGCTTGGAATCTATGCAGGTTACTACGGTCGAAGGGGAAGCACCCATGGGAGAATCCAGAGCCGGAGCCTGGGTCTCTGCGCTGTGATCAAGGAGGGGTAAAAGTGAGGATTGGGGAGGCAGGAAGAAGGAAGAATGAAGCTGTGCAGCTGGGCCCAGAGATCTGTGGAAAACTCCCAACAAAGGCACAGGAAAACTGGGAAGGCCGGGGCAGGTCCTCTGGGACGGTCGCAGGCCCAGCGAGGGGGAGGCCTCCTCACTCCTGACGCGCCTGAAGAAAACACAGACTCTTTGTCTTTGGAAATAAAGTCAATTTTTCCCCCCAAGGTTACCGGGACGCTTCCTCGCTGTGCTCATGGTTTGACAACCCAGGAGTATATTGTCATGCAGGAGCGACAAATGATGGGGAAATAAAACATCGGCGAGGAGACAGAGAGTCTGATTCAAACAAGATGAGAGAATAAAAATAATAAATAACACTGTCGAGTCCCAGAGTGGGAGTACAAACTACGACAGGCTCCAGGAATAAATCACGTCTGATTTGCATTACTTTTCAAGTTTTTTTTGCCTCCATCTGAGTGAACATGCTTCACAGCATATTCGGCTTTAAGGCTTGATGCCTCCACTACTGGGCGTGTTCAACTGGGCAACAGAAATGAGAGGCTTTACATCATTTTCCCTGGCACGGGGCATTACGAGCCCTGTCAGCTGGCAAATGGAAAGGAAAGTTGGCACGAGCATGGAATAGGCAGGGGCGGTAGAAAAGGAAAGTTGAGAGCGACAGGATCAGGTACTTGCTCAAGTACGGTGCCTGGCTCGATGCCACTTCAATCAGCCCGACTGACAAACAATGAATCAAAGCCCATCAGATTAACGGAAGTATGTTTGTGTAAAACGGAGGGCGCTTCAAATATTAAAAAGAAGATGCAGCGGCAGCAGGTATTGGTGACAGAGCAGCGGCGGTATTAAAAAACTTAAATGGCTCAAGTTCAGTCTAAACAAAGGGGCATTCACACGCTGAATAAGATCCACCTCTTCCGAAACAAAAAACAGTAAAAGACAAGTCGCAGAGGAGGCCAAAACACACCCTCATTTCTGGGAAAGCTGCTGGAGTGAGTTTGGTGCATGGTATGTGATGTTGGTGGGACTGTTGAAACTGTCCAGATATAACTCTGTGTTTGTGTGTGTGTGTGTGTGTGTGTGTGTGTAACTCCATTCAGGGAGCAGTCAACTTGAGTTGAGCAGTCTGGTACACAATGAGGATTCACAGCCTCTGGGCACGACGACTGACTGTGCCAAAGATAGAGGGTCGGCGGGGGGGAAGTGGAGCGGCCCTGGGGGTGGTGGGGTGGGGGGGTGTCGGGGGCTATCCTATTTAAAACTGCACTATCATTGCCACTGCAAACGGCGCTGGGATACTGTATCAGTCAGGGTGTTCCTTGAGCTGGTCCTCTGGCCCGACAATGATCTGAGAAGAAGTAAACAGACTCGACACTGTGCTGTCGTTGCTGCTCTCGAGGCCTGTGTCGCACACATGTCTTTTCAGTTACCACCTCTGCCAAGGATAAAACAAGTTATGTTTTAGTCGCTGTTTTTCTGACTGTTAACGGCATCATGCAAAAACTACTGGAAGGATTACCGCGGAATTTGGTGGAAGAGTGGATTATGCATGATTATGGCTATCATCTGACAACAAATTGGCCTCTGGGGGCAACGGCCAACAATTTCCATAAATGGTCCCCAATCTCCATAAATTCAGTCAACCTGCACCAAATTACACTGATAGATACAAGTCCCCTAAATATGCCTGATTTTAAAAAACCCAACTAAATGTAACTGGTTCATTGCTGTCATTAAGAGACAGACGATTGCAGTTGAAAACATCACCTCGTCCATTTAAGTAGCTCTTTTCATCTTTGAGGATGACCTTCCTCCAATGGACAAGCAGGAAAGGCTCTGAAGTAATAACAGTCATCTGCACACACTAAAATACTTTTCAAAGATCGAGACTGCATTGACTTTTTCACAAGTTGCTTTGCTGTAACACAAGCCCGTGTGAGCTTTGAAATAAAATCCCCTGTCAAGGGATTTCACACAGTCAAGACAGTGCAATTGCAACATACCTGACACATACCGTATATTTCTGTCTCGAGGCACCAGGTAGCAGAAAATATTTATTGGATTATCTGTGGACACGCCCCTCTGAGAGCTCTTCGCACTCACAGAGGAAGATCAAAGTTCAAGGAGCATTCGCTGCTCGTCTGTGAGCGCTGCCGGGCCTTCTGGGAAAAAAACACACAGCATTCTCACAGCCCTGGAAATGAGCTTTGCCCTGAGGTTAACCAGCTCAGACACTGGGTCAGTGAGAAGACAGGCGGCGGGACCCAAAAACACCCTGCAACTTCCCAACCCAAATTAGATGTTTTTCCTCTCCGCTACGGTCTAATGGTGGCTTCAATCAAACAACAGAAAACAATTCGTAATAACCCACATTTTCAATTGAGCAGTCACGCCTCCAACTTTTCTCCGAACCTGCGCGTCAATGGTTTCTAGTAAATTGTGTGAATGCCGCTTCATGTATCGGCGTCTGGCTCGTGACAAATGAACTGCTGACTGAGAGAAGGGCAGGGTGACACGCTGGCAGACGAAGGCCTCGGAGGCTCAGAGGTAGACCTGAAATAGCCCTGCTGCTGCATTACAGCATTACATCACAGCTGACTTCACCAACATGGCTGCCGCTGCATCATGCCACCGCCGACATGTCATGGGATGGAAACAACTGGATGGAGCGGCTGTGAGTCACACACCCCAGCCGTCAACAAGGGGAGCGCTCTGGGGATCGGTGCAGTGCCCGGTGTCCTGCAAGCAGCAATGGGATGATGGTCTGCACAAGCAAACACCACACATCCGGTATAATTAAAATGAATGCACAACAACCAATACGTGCTTTGTTGTTTTGTTTTTTTTGTTTCCCTCCATCACTGACAAGGCACAATGTATCTGCTTACATTCCTTATGACACATGCACTGCAGAAACCAGAAACACAACTTGGTTTCTGTTTTTCCACAAACACCACATTAGAAGAATGGCTGCTCCTGGTCCTGACAGCTCAGTCAAAACCGTGACCGCATTCAAGTCAAACAGAGTAGGAGCTGAGCGAGTGCCTGCGGGGACGAGACCAAACATCGCCTGTGGGCTTCTTCTCCCCACCAGTCCCTCATTAAACCATACCTGACATGCTTTTTTTGGAGCTAATGTCTGTTTGAGCCCAGTAGTGGGAGCAGTCGTAACCATTATATTTAGCAGGAAATCAGGCGTATTGTCTGTAAAGTAGCTGAACGAGTTGGTTAACATGCTTGACCTCTGCTGCCGTGCCCCACATTAACAACTCTTCCCAGGAGACAGGAACTGTGGCGGGTTTCACACAGAGCAGATGTCGGCTGTGATGACAGATAGATGACAGTCTCTGACAAATCTATAATTTAGCTCAATGATACTCAAAAGTCATTAAGTGTCTGCTGACACTGGGTTTAAATATTTATCCTCTTCAATTGAGTAGACCAGCACTTTTAAAAAGCCAAAGAAATATAGTTTCAATTTTAGTCAAATGTCAAAGGCTGGATTTATTCAGAGGGACTTTTAAATACAACCCAATGATTCCCTGTGCTGTAATAGCTGAGTGAAAAGGAATAAACAGATTAGAGGATATGGATTTTTGGTGCTAAAATATGATTCCTAAGATGTTATGATATTTATATTTACAGTTTAACTATAAAGGTAATTATAAATAAAAAGATAAGACAGATGGAACCAAATATTTTGAATTAGATTCACAAAATTACACATACATGCATTCTTTAGTCTGTAAAATAAAAATGTCATATTATTGCATATCAGCAAACAAAACAGATAACAATGTGTATGTTAAAAATAATATCGGCCAATTTTTATTTACCAACTGATAAATAGATCGGGCTCCAAAGCAGATATATAATACTAATTGATATTTAAACTTGCCTCTGGGAAACGTATGATCCAACAGAATATGAAAAACCCTGTAGAATCACCAGATTATCCTAAATGATGGATACCAATATATATTTATACCAATAAGAAAGAAGAGTCTTTCTATATTAAAGATCAAATCAAATGCAATTTAATACAGCAGCTACTATTCTACCTAAATATTCTGTATCACTCCTTTAACATATGGTCACAGCGAATTTCTTCCTGCTCAGTAAACTTCAAGTGAACAAATCTTTCGACTCGTGACACAGATGTGTTCTGCTGACGAAACAGCCTGAGGCTATTTAGAGAAGCATGTGCTCAACACACATGGAACAGTTCAGCCCAGTGACGCCGACAGAGGTCTGTCCAGACCCTGGAGAAAATGACCAACAATCACTGAGAGTGTACACCCGTGTTCTGGAAACAGGCAGACTTCTTCTTCCTGGAAATCGATGGCGGCCTTGCGTGTGAGGGACTGCGTCATCTCATCAGCAGAGCATCAAACCTACAAAAGAGCGGCCATTCTGGACTTAACAACTGTGTTCTGTTTGTGCATAAATCATCTTGAAGCGATCGGACACGCATGTGTGAAATAGCACTGCGGTGCTGATGCACAGTGCTGCGAGCTGTGTGACGGGTGGCGAAGAAATCAGGTGACGAACTCCAGTTACTGAATGTTGATAACTGAGCCACTGAGAGTAGAAGCCCAGCTCGTTTGAAGGCAACACCATGAAGCACGTGGCCCAGACTGACAGACAGACTGCATGACTACATTGCGGGCCCCTCAGCAGCCCCTTACAAAACTTAAATACCAGGCGGTGACCACAGGCGGGGACTGGAGGGTACACCTGCCTCAGCAGAGCTACTCCCACCTCCAAGCATGATGCACCCACATAAACACACACACACACACATAATGGGAATATTCTCCTTGGGGTCCAGTTGGAGACGATACAGGGGATGAGCCTGACTGCCACAATCACACATCATGGCCCTGCTTTATTGGTGTGGTTACATCACCCTGAGCCACGGTCCCCCCCTCCCTGGGTGTGATAAGGTTTCAGGAACACTGGACACACAAACCAGGCCATGTGCTCCTGTGTCCCGTCTGCCAAAATAACTCAGCAGTTTAGAATACAGTACGGTTGTGGTTTCAGTGCCGTCTGCCCAGGTTTCGTAGGAAACTGTATGCGCGTAGCCTTTTACCATGTCAACAAGACTGAAGTTTAAGATGCGAGCTGCCGTCCCGGAGCTTTTCAAACTTCTGATGAGTCAAACCTACACATGCTCAGGTGGGCCCCTCCACACATGATGGAATGTGTGGCCCCCTTTGTGACTGACGTGAGTCACTTTGAGTCACCGCCGTGTCGAGGCCACAACTCAGAAGAAAACAAAGATCCTGAGGAGGAAAAAACACCTTCTGTTTCCAAGCAGTCAAACGCTTTTCATCAATTGTCCCCATGAATTGTGTAACACCTGCATGAATGTGGCCTTCTATTATTATAGAATGAGGAGCCGTGTCACACTCGTACATGTCACGAACATGAAGAAGATGATGGTGAGTAGCAGGAGAAGGTGGAAGAGGGAGGAGTTGGAGGAGGACTGAGGTCATGGTGTGACATGATTTGTTACATGACTATTCAACAGTCAACTATGAGCATTCCTTCCTCCATCATCCTCCCACTACAGGAGATAAGGGAAACGTGAAGTCTGGCTCTAATTAAAGTAATTCCCCCAATATTGGTCGAGTTCAAGTTACATTAGAAAAAGTAATCTATCCTTTCAGCCTGTGTCCCATTTTACACACATTACATTCATTACCTCTGGGCTTCTGAATTTCCCACGGGATTAATAAAGTATCCATCTATCTATCTATCTATCCACTTCAACATAGGCTATTTCACACTTTTTAAAAAGGTGACAGGGCCTAAATTGGTACACCCCATTGAGACCACATGAAATCACCTATAGGAGAACTCCACTACAACTGCACAGCAGCCGATAATTGATGCTCTGCCTCACTAAGTTCACTCTGGATCTGGAGGGTTCCCGTGTCTGACCAGGAACGATCCAGTCCACCGGTACACACCAGCTCGTTTATCCTCCTCGATCACGACGCGTACAGAAAGCGCGTCCTCCAACGCTGCGCCTTCCGTATGGGCGACCGCAGGAGACAGCCACGAAATAACGATCCAACTTACCCTTATTACCAGCAGCTCAGACGATCCCCAGCAGAGAAACCGAGGGAGTGGGAGAAAAATTAAAAAAATAAATCCGGGTAAACAGATGTTTCTCCAGGCAGTGGATGAGTGGTTTGTCACATCATCCTGACAGCGGCGCAGGAATCAAACGCGCGTCTTCGTTGTCCACCCCGCAGATGTGTAAACTGTGTGTGTTCTCTCTCTCTCTCTGTGAATGTGTGTTTTTAAAGCCAAGCCCGGTGCCGTGGTGGGTTTGAATCCGGTCACTCAGGAGCGCACCGGCCGCTCAGGCAGCCCGGGAGGATGTGGCCGAAATGTGGGATCTGCCGTCCGGTTCGCTGCCTCCCCGCTGCGGACAGAGCATTCCCACACCGCTCCATGGATCGACCCGGGGTAAGTTTTTTTTCTTCCTCCCCTGCCGGTTGTAGCCTAATTCAGTTCGCTGGAGAGTCTGTCAGCCCCGCCCTGGGCTGGAGACGAGAAGGCAAGCCCGTCGAGAACAGCGACCAATCGGTGCGTACACAGGGAGGCGCTGCTTCTCCCGGTGAGAGGCGGTGACTAAGCGATATTCGGATCCAGACCCAGAGGGGGGTCCTGGGACAGAAACCAGGGTTCAACAAGCTCTGTGATCCACAGTGGTCCACATCAACACTGTGCCGCAAGTCTCCACAGGGGAATTCCACGTTAATAATAATTATGACGTTATATGGGATGATTCTTAAATGGGAGGATAAACCTAAATCAAACAAATCCAGATTTTTAATACATAAAAATATGCAAATTTGTGGATGAATTTGTATATAATGTAGATGATTTGTTTCCTGGAACTCCAGAAGTTAAGATCAAATTATTTAAAAAATTGGTCATCAATTGTCACTATATTCACTAATATGGGCCTTACACATGTGTTTTGTATAAGAAATCGAAAAACCAACTTCACACAAAGATCATTTCAAAATAAACTGACGAATAAATGGTATATTAATATGCAAAATTGACCATTTATGATAAATGTTACATTCTTATTTTGTGATTTTTGCAACTGAATCAAAGTTTGGAGAATATATACTTTTACAAAAGCAGACAACAAAATTCCATTCATTATACATATGCGAGACCATAATGGATAGAAACATCATCCATTATTCATCACCTTCACTCACATGAATCAGCCAAGCTTTGAAATCTGACAACCTTCCCTCCCGTCTGCGTATTCTCATCAAATAAATTTGTGTATCTTTTCTCGACTCACTCCTTAAACCCAAATTTGAGATTTTCTAAAGATGAATGAGCATCAGGATCTGAAATAAGCCCCAAAATAATATATCAGTGTACCTACCTGTGTGTCTGAAGCTGTAATCAATAACTGTGCATAAATACAAATCGTCAACAGGCCAAAGGAATATATATAGATAGACACACACAGACACAAACACGTGCACAAACACACACACACTCACAAACGAATTGCAGAAAGATTCAAATATGTCTCCATGTATGGACAAACCGTGCAATGCTGCCACATGACTCAGAGATAATCATGACATCACATGATATCAGTGATCAGCAGGATAACCGCACATGAACTCTGTGCTCTCACTACGTTCAGTTTCCTTGAAGTTTATACTGCTCTGCTTTTTTTTACTGAGCCAAAGAGAGATAGATAAATAGATAGATAGATCGATAGATAGAGCTCTTCTACTGCACCAGGTAACACACTGCTGCTGCTGCTGCTGCTAATGCTGCTGTGTCTGATGAAAAGACCATTATGGTGCATTCCATCATAGTTTCAGGGAAAGTTCAGATGGACCTGGGAATATTCTGCAGGAGAGAGATGGATGTTAGGACGCCGATGGTTTCTGAGGTGCTGACAAGGGGCACCATGTACACAGCTCTCCTCAGATGAGGTTTCAGGGCACAAGAGGCTCATGTTCCTGGAAAACGTCTCCTTCGTGGTTGCTTTGAGGCACTTCTCGATTAAGACACCCTCCCCCGAGCGAGGCAGCCGGCTCTTTTCTGCTATAAAACTAAAGGAAGACATAACATGGTCTCATTTTCCTGCTGACAGAGCCCATGATTTGTTCGTGTGTCTAGAACAAGGGATCATAAGAGAGGCTGACTACCTTTTTATTCAGTAGGTCTAGACAAAATATGAGCAGTACAACTTTTGAAAGTGGTGGAGGAATTATTGAGATCCTTTATCAAAGTAATATAGGAGAAATCTGTGTCAAGAATCATCCTGGTTTTACCAATCACTGCATCAACACAAATTTACAACAGGCAGGTCTCACAACAACATGGTCTTGTGAATGCTTCTCAGTGTTTTCCCTCAGCTCTAGTCTCCTCTCCGCCTTGCACACACGGGTTTCCTCCCTGCCAGGGTGACTGATAGCCACTCCGCAAATCGAGCTGATTCTGAGACACGCTCCTAAATTATGCATCAGTTAGAATTTCAACTATAGCAACGAGTTTATCGCTCTTCATCGACCATTTCACGTACACTCAGGTATGTAAAGACCGTTCAGGGGCCTACCTGGGGTCCCTGATTGATATACCACAAAGTCACTGTAATTAATGGTGAAGTGTCCCTGGGGGACTGAGGAAAGTTGAAGCCGGGGCAAAGGCAGCATTGAGGAAGCGACGCAGGGCCGGTAGGAGCACCCAAGGGCCCCTGATTCCCCATCCATCAGATGCAGATAAAAGGGTTGAGTTCAAGGGTAGTGTTTAACCAAAAGGACATTGTCAGATGCTCCATAAACGGTTTCCTCTCCTTCGACCAAGCAGGGAAGTGGAGGGGAGGCCATTATTTCTGGGTTAAGAGGTTGGTTTTGTTTCCTCATTCATGGGCGATAGAGTTTACCACATCTACAGAGGAGGGCAGATACTGTTTAAACATATGTGCAAGCTTTTAACTCTCAGGCTGCTTTTCTGAGTTAATTGATTTTTTTTTTTAAATGTCATGGAATTTTTTTACGCCTAAAGGAAACACATTTTAATCCTCAAATAGGACGTGTTTGCTCCTATAGCTCTGATTGCACAATCAGTTCCTGGGTGCAGAGCTGAAGTTAAAATAGAGTGCATGCTGGTTTTCATTCAGGGATGGACCACATACTGCATTTACATTACTGGCAAAAAAGCAACCCACTGTTGCAAAATACCACCGCAGGAAGGAAGCTGTTGAAGAAATGAAAAACAGCAAAAAGGATTTCACTGTGTGGTCGTGTTGAGATTCATAATCCCTTGTATTTGTGATAAGGCTGGCGAAAATCCCATCTCCCTCTCTCTCCCCGCCTGCGTGACCCGACGGTGGTTTCCTCTCGGAGCCACAGGTGTGAGCGGGGGCAAGGCGTCTGTTATCAGGGCAGACAGAGAAAGGTCATGGGACTGGAGATATCAGCACGAGCTCAATCCATACACAAAGCAGCTGGAAGGCCGAATGGTCTACTAACATGACCCTCAAACTGCCACTGACTCTCTGCACTTTAATAATAAGAGCAATCCGAATTGTTTTTAAAATGAAATGGATTTCTAGAAATCAACCTGCGACTCTCCTTCTGTGTCTAGTTACCTCCCAGGAGGTTCTGACCCCTAGTTTGGGAACCACTGCACCAATACATCACACTTTTTCTACAATGCAGGAAGAAACAGGACAAAAGCATATTTGTTGTCTAGATGAACAAAAGGAAAATGGTGTGTCTACACACCAGTGGCTCTTAAAAACACTGTGAGCATGAGATCGCAGGTGTGTAGAAAGAAAACCTTGGTTTCAGCTTGAGTCGCTGTGGGATAGTGATCATCCTGTCCCCCCCCCCCCCCCCCCCCCATCTCCATGTGAGACCCAGCCACCTGTGCAGCACACACACCACACCTATATGCAGCAAACAAGAAAACCCATGAATCATTTATTAATCAATTAATAATTAATCCCAGCAAACACCAAGGATGCAGATGTCTGATAGCTGTAAGAAAAAAAGCCTCCATTGTCTAAATGAATGATGTTTGTCACAACAACAACCATGTGTGCGATTATTTGGCCTTGCTGATGCGCTCTATTGAGAACCATTCTATTTTCGGACATGCGGTCCATGGGTGAAAATGAAAATAATATAATAAGATAAAACTTGTGGTGCTGTTTTCAAACATGACCTGTGAAATAACTCCAGAGAACTGGGTCTGGATTTTCTCCAGAGTTTTCTTTTCAAGCATTGACATCACAGCAGGAGATTCTCCGTTCAGACGTGTTCAGAACAGCAGCATATCCCCCGCAGGATGCATCACATCGGCTCCTCTAGAGTCTCTGAGGACTTTATATCAGAGGGCCAGGAGGAAAAAAGTCCGCAGAAACTGTGGAGGTTCTCACACATGCAGAAAAACTCTGGTGGAGAGTTCAGTGCATGTCTAAAATCAGCTTGTGTCTGAACTGACAAACTGGTACTCAGTCTATTCAGATCATAAACAACACAGGAAACATTGTGATATAATTTTGGTCGGTCCATTTATGTAACATGTTTGAAACCATATTTTTATACAACCAAAGATAGCAGTGCCAGTCTGTCGCTGTAGTGGAACTATATACAGCACATGGATATACACATATATTTATGGCTTAATGTTAAAGCTAAATCAAATTGAAACAAGTCACTGTGGAAATCAAAAACAAATATTAGCTACTTCCTTTCTAAACACAGCATGAAGAGAGGATATTACACGCAGCACACAAACATTTGTTCTTAATGTGACTCTCTGACTCATGCTGTAGTAAGATATTTTCAGTCTGCCTGCATTCTGCTCGTCCATCTGCACACAGTCGAGTCTTTGGCGTCCCCGCTCAGCGTCACTATCGCTGAGGTGGCCGCAGGAATTGAAAGTGGTCCAGAATGCAACACTGCAGCCAAGCCGCGGCTGCTAAGATTATCTGAGGCAGCGACAATGAAAACTCGCCCCGGCCCAGACTTCACAGTCACCGCTGACCGGCAGTGGAAACACAGTCAGAGACAACCAGGCCTTCAACAGTCCAGCAGCCGCGGCAAAGTCAACAAGCTGTGCGAGGGCTCTTCTACTGAACATGCTCAGCAGATTTCTGTCTGGCTCAGTCATGCCAGTCCAGTTCTTTGTGTCCATAATTACAGCACCACATTTCTCATGTGTTTTCATTAGAGTTTTGCAATTTGTGACATCACAAAAGGAGGTGATAACATATAGCGCAGAATACGTGCAATGAGACCTGGTAACTAGCTAAGCAAATATTTGGACTAGGAATTTTTATGGAACTTTTTATGTCAATGCAGTGTATCAGCTTACCCGCGGCCCAAGGACGTGTGCCCTTCACCTGTTCCTGCAATGACACACACGCTTAAATGCGCAAATGCACTTACACACACGCTCAAATGCACAAATGCACATGCACATATACACATACCACCTCATGAGTATCTGGCATCTCTCCAATGATTCGACCCCATGCAGGCGGGGAGGCCTCTGTGAGGGGGAATATTTTTAGTAATATTTCTGTCCATGCTATTATATTTTCTTTCTGACTCATTGAACACAAGACAGAATATGAAAAACACAAGACGTTTACAGAAATACAAAAATACTGAGAATAATACTTTGTATAACACTTATATAAGCATAGTATTTAGAGTATGAAAACTGCAAAAATGTATGTATTTTATCACTTCTGAATGCAATACGATGTAACATTGATTTACAAATAAATTTGTATATAATTGTTGAAACAAAAAAATTTCTAAAACAATAATTCCATGCAACCCTCAAACCATGCTCTTATTTACTCCTGTGGACCCTCGTATAGGCAGGTCATGTGATGTGCTCTGCAAACATGAAAACCATATCAGCCACAGGGATGTATTTGAAATCATGCTGCAGCTGCAAAAAGCTCCGGACGATCTGGGGAGGAGTACTTAGTCCAACAGGCAGAAAAACAAGGCTGCTGAACATCACAACAAGAGAGGGCCTGGGCTTTGAAAAGAGGGGGCATTGTGCATTCAAGAGTAAAAGCTGCAGCGGGAACAGACAGACCATCAAGCTTTAAATTCAGGTAAAAACATGTGGATAAGGATCTGAAACCCCTTTACAGTATCAACAGTGACAAGCACATTCGGATAAGAGACAGAATTATAATCCTAAACTTAAATTGCTCCAACTGCAGCTACAGGATACTCTGCAGGATCTCCGAAGGAAAAGTTTGCATTATCTTTACCTAATTGATAGTGAAACGCATAAAAAACACAAAGCAATATTAGGCTATAATGTTTTACAAAACATTCATCTGCAGTCTCCTTTTTTCTTTACCCCAATCAAGTTTAGCTTGATATCTCAAACACCTATTTTTATTTTTCATCAATTACTATAGAACAAGTAATCCAATCTATTTCAAACACTTATCGCCATTAATTCATCCTCATTTACTCATTCATCTATTGGTCTTCGCATCCATTCTCATAATAATCACTGCAGTCCTGCGCTCTAAGGTCAGAGTTCCTCCGAGTAACAGCTCAGCAAACTTTTACTTCCGCTCATGAAATAGCAGTGGGTGGCACGGCCATGCCACATACTCTGAGTCTTCCAGAGAGCCACATGGACTCACGGTGCCTACATTACTCTTTTGTATGGTGGCCGTGAGAGCTCAATTCAGTACAATTTATAAAAAAACAAACTGTGCAGTTAGACAAAACACTTATTGAGAAAACTGTCTATTTGATGAATGCCTCACAAATAGAAAACACGCTTCATATACTCAAAAGGCAATCAAATACTTGAAAGATGACCTAATACTCAGAACACTACATTAAGGTTCCCGTGGGAAAGACTTCAATTCAAGTAATATGCAGAAATAGATACAATTATTTGAGAAACAGGCTAATGTCACATGGGCAAGCAATAAAACCTGCTAAAACTTCGTCTTTTTCAAATCAACATGGTCTTTACTGTGGTGTTATTGATGTAAAACAAAAAAAAGCTACCATGTTATATCATCCCAATGTTGAATAATCAGCACAAAATATGTTATATTATGTTTTACCTAATTGAAAGACATTCAACTTCAACAAGTGAGTGTGTGGTTGTGTTTTGAGTATTTGCAGTGCATTTCCAATTTGGTGCTTATGTGTTGGCAAATTGATGTTTTTTCCATGTGTTGTGTTTATCTGCGTGCGTTTTCTTAGGCTGCAGTGTGTTGAGCTCTCAGAGCCACTCTACCTTCTGAGTCTGCCGTGCTTTAGCTACCTGATTTTGGGCAGATTTAAGGTGGGGGGAGTATTTTGAATGCTCTACATAACATCTCACTCTGCGTTTTAATTTCATGGTACGTTCCTTTATAAACCCAGGTTGGGGGAAAAAAGCAGGTTTGTGTGTATTCTCAGGGCAACATGAAAGCAATTATAGTCCACAAACGGTGCATCTGTGTCATCGCACATCTCCTTTGATTGAGGATGTCACTCACTGAGGTGGATTGGAACTCTAGTG
Source organism: Pleuronectes platessa (assembly GCF_947347685.1). Taxonomy (NCBI): domain Eukaryota; kingdom Metazoa; phylum Chordata; class Actinopteri; order Pleuronectiformes; family Pleuronectidae; genus Pleuronectes; species Pleuronectes platessa. Next base: position 12,815,707 of record NC_070641.1, read on the forward strand.
CTGGTATCAGCGTCTGGAGTTAACAAGGCTATTTCATGCTTTATTATAGCTTGCATGAAAGAGAAGCTTGTCTTTGCTGTGCTTTGTGACTTTTCTGCTGCCTTCCCTTTGAGAGATCTGCTAAATTATACTGCTAGAAACTCAAGAAAGAACTGCTAATAAGTTCTTTATCTTTCTCTCCTCTATGATGATCACTTTGGGACGATCTATTTTTGTGTGTGTGTGTTTACAATTGTATTGATTAATTAATAATCAGTGGATTGATCTATAATGAACTTAATCAATATTTTCAGCCCTAGTTTTAGTTCAGTAATTTTTTATGTTAATGATAATATGAAGATGTTAATTTAGCCAGTAACCGTTCCTTTTTCTCAAATATTTGTATTTTCATGGTTTTATATCATTGAAAACAGATTTTTAGACTGATCGACAAAAAAACCTCAACGTTTTTCTTTAGTTTTCTGAATCTTGGTATTTTATTCACTATTTCACCATTCACAGTTTATTAACAAAATGAAAGGTAAATCACAGGAAAGGAGCTACTGAAAGCATCTCTCTGCTGGATTCATTTATGTGTTTTTCAGGTATCAGCGCATTCACCATAGTCGATGGACACACAGTGTCTGGGGAAGATGTTGGAAACAAGTAAGACAGCGATGTTCCTGTGAAAGTTGAGAATGATATGTGTTGGTTTTACTTGTGCGCTCATGAACCTTGTCATCTTGTCCTGCAGCTTTTTCCTGAGCAACAACAGCATTGGGAAGGTATTCTTTGCCAAAATAAATAAATGTATGGCTTTTAATCTTGTACTTTTTTGTTTTACACACAATTTCCTATTGTCTTCCCACCTGCCCTCTGCATTTCTTCTATGAGAATTTTTGTAAGGGTCCTGATTTTAGCTTTCATGTTGCAGAACAGAGCACAGGCCACCACTGAGCTGCTGCAAGAACTGAACAGCAATGAATCTATATATGAATCTAAATTTTCATCTTCTCCTCCTGAAGATCACTGTTGAACTCCTCCTGGGTGGTTGTTTGACTTTGGCAGACAACATGGTAGGAAGCTTTGAGCTTTTTCAGCTCTTCTTGGAGAACGTTGAACTTCTCCTGGTTGGTCGTAGGATTTTGACAGACCTCGTGATGAGAAGTTTTGAGCTTCTCCAGCTCTTCTTGGAGAACGTTCTTCTTCCTTTTCTCCTCATGGAGCTCGGTGTTGAACTTTTCCTGGTTTGTTGCGCGACTTTCGCAGACAATGTGATAAGACTCTTTGAAAGCCTCCACCTCTTCTTGGAGAATGTACTTCTTCCTCTTCTCCTCCTGGAGATCGCTGTTGAAATTCTCTTGGTTGATTGCAAGACTTTGACAGACCTCGTGATAAGAAGCCTTGAGCTCCTCCAGCTCTTCTTGGAGACCGTTCTTCTCCTCATGGAGCTTGGCGATGAACTTCTCCTCTTTTGTTGCGCGACCTTGGCAGACAACGTGATAAAAAACTCTGAGAACCTCCACCTCTTCTTGGAGATGGTTCCTCTTCTTCTTCTCCTCCCAGAGCTCGCTGTTGAACTTCTCCTGGTTGATTGCAAGACTATGGCAGACCTCGTGATAATAAGCTTTGACCTTCTCCAGCTCTTCTTGGAGAATATTCCTTTTCATCTTCTCCTCCTCGAGATCACTGTTGAACTCCTCCTGGGTGGTTGTTTGACTTTGGCAGACCACGTGGTAGGAAGCTTTTAGCTTTTTCAGCTCATCTTGGAGAACGTTGTTCTTCTTCTTTTCCTCCTGGAGCTCGGTGTTGAACTTCTCCTGGTTGGTTGTAAGACTTTGGCAGACCTCCTGATGAGAAGTATTGAGCTTCCTCAGCTCTTCTTGGAAATCGTTCTTCTTCTTCTTCTCCTGCTGGAGCTCGGTGTTTAACTTCTCCTGGTTAGTTGTATGACTTTGACAGACCTTGTGATAAGAAGCTTTGAGCTTATCCAGCTCTTCTTGGAGAATGTTGATCTTCTTCATCTCCTCCTGGAGCTTGGTGTTGAACTTCTCCTGGTTGGTTGTGTGACTTTGGCAGACGTCGTGATGAGAAGTTTTGAGCTTATCCAGCTCTTCTTGGAGAGAGTTCTTCATCCTCTTCTCCTCTTGGAGCTCGGTGTTGAACTTCTCCTGGTTTGTTGAACGACTTTTGCAGACAATTTGATAAGAAGCTTTGAGAACCTCCACCTCTTCTTGGAGATGGTTCTTTTTAGTCTTCTCCTTCTGGAGCTCAGTTTTGAACTTCTCCTGGTTGATGATGTATGCCACCTTCAGCTCCTCGTAATCTTTCTGAAGATCTTTTTTATTCTTCCTCTTGATGGTGTTGTTTACCTGAGAGGCGATCTTTGTGGCGCTGAGTGCTTCTGCATTGCTGTACCTTTGTAACTGCTCCAGCTCTTGCTTTGTTTTCTTTCCTCTGTTAATGAACATTACCTTCAGCTTCTTCTGTCGAAACAGCTCTCGTTTGTTCTCCTCCAACTCTTTTCTCAGTTGGATCCTCCAGTGATACTCTGTACTAAGGTTGGCATTCGCCTTGGCCAGCAGGTCTATGTGGTCGCTTATTTGTTGAGACATAAAAAAAGAGTTCTGCAGAATTGTTGCAGGGTCTTGAATAGTTCCCACATTTTGGTGAAAAAAACCTTCCATCACTGGGTAATCTATTAGTTAGAAGTAGAAAGTTAGAATTATTCTGGACAGATCTCTGCGTCAGAAGTTTTCTCTTGATCACAGTGGGTGTCACTTTCTGAAATCGATATCACATTACCCTTTTTAGGGATAGGTATATCCCATTAGTCTTATTTTTCTATAAAGGACCTATCAATGGAACCTTTAAAACCAAGGAGCATGAGCCTTTGATATATAGAAAATTTAACGTGTCTTTAATCTTTAACATTAAACATTTTTGATCTTAAAAAGTCCTTTTCTTTTACATGTATTTTTGGGGCCTTTTATAACCTTTATTTATTTATTTTTATAGGACAGAGGCTTAGTTGTGAAAGGGGGACCGAGAGAAGGCTTTCCTCTTTGGGGCAGCAGCTCTACCAGGTGGCTAAACGCCACCCCAAACAGTTCTCTTCTTCCGGAAAATTCCATTTATTCCTTGATTTCTTTATTTTTACATTTTTCCTTTCAATAGTCATATTTCATCACAAAATGCAAAAATCTAGATTAATAATCATGGATTCAAGCAGTCCCCTAAATGTTTTATTATTCTCATTAAGATCCATGAATCATTCTCTGTGAAATCAGTGAAAATGTAAAATAAATCTTTTGTCTCACATTGTTTAAGATAATGAAATAAAACTGTGAATCCACAATGCTGTTTGAAAAAGTCTTCAATACGCAAACATATTACATACAAAGTCTTAATTATGTTTAGCTATCTCTGAATTATTTTAATGTTCAGATATATATTTGCCAATATATTGGTATTGGATTTTTTACTCCCCACTATCAACATTGGCATCTGCACCACAAGTCCACATAGGACGGGCTCTCAGGTTTTAGTTTTTGCGGACAGGACAAAGCAGATAAATGAGTCGGTTCGGGTCTTAACCTAAACCTAAATCTAACCCTAACCTTAAAACCAATTATTAACCTTCAAACAGTCCTTTGAAATTGTGAGGAACAGCCAAAATGTCCTCATATTTATGGTATCGGACCAAAATTGGGCCTCAAAACTATAGATAGACATGCACACATTTATCATAATGATGAATCTGACCTGGGACTAACGAGATCCCTTGATATTTTTGACAGTGGAGGAGGCAGAGTGAGATTTGAGGCTCCGTCATATCTCTTTTTCAAATAATCTTTTGACAATAATTCATTGACAGAAAAAAAAGTCAATGATATGAATTTCTTTAATGTATCAGCTAGAGTAGCAGGGCTTCATCTGATTGGTCAAATATATTGACACGCAGACTGTGAATGCGTTGCCCATCGAACACCATTTATCGCAGTTTTTGCCGCCTCATCCAAATAGGGCTACGTTGTAGCACTAATGGGGCCGAGCACAGGCAATTTCATGCCTGATGCGGTCGATGAAGAGAGAGCGATCGATTACCAATACCGATCGGTTTTGCGCTCAGCGGCAAGGATAAACGCTTCACTTCCTGTAGCCATCAGGTGGCACTGTGGTTTTAAGTCGTGATGTCTTTGTAGATGTCATCAAGTCACGAGTCTTGTCTTACATGTCTAGTTTGACTTGATTGGACCAAATATGTCTGAGATACAGAAGTTTGTGTTTTGATGGCGTGAAATCAAACTTTGACGCCAGGCCACGGTCACACTGTGTGATGAAATCAAATCTAGCCAGTCAATTTATATCTCCATCTTGTTTAGGTGACATTCCCAAAACTTGAAGTTGATCTGATGAAAGCCCTACAACAAGTACATCAAAGTAAAAGTGTGGAATATGGCCAAAATGGCGGGCTTCCGGTGTGGTCTAGCATTTCTGTCCAAGAGACTTATTTCTTTGTCATGAAAATACACATGTCCCTATCGATTTTTGTAGACCAATCGTAATGCCCTTAAAACCATCTGAATACCTTCAAGGGGGGGCTGTTGATACAAACATGTAGTTTGAGGGAGATGGACCCATAAACACGGAAGTTACAGCGATTTCCTGTGTCATGGCGAGCTGATGAATTTTGCTGCCACGCCATTAATAATCCGCATGATGAAAAGTCACAGTAATCTTATGGCTACATTATCAATGTCTTGAGACCCATTTGACACAGTTTGACATGGTTTCGCAAAGTGGATGAGGACAAATACATCCAAGTGTAAGACTTATCAAAAACAATTTCTGTATAGATGTCTTCAGGTCTTACATATCTAGTTTGGACTCGATAGGACCAAACACGTCCAAGACACAGAAGCTTGTGTTTTGATGGCGTGTAATCAAACTTTGAAGCCACGCTACGGTCACACGGTGTGACGAAGAATCAATCTTTGAAGTTTAGATCTCCATCTAAACAGAATGGTTTTTAAAATGAAATGGATTTCTAGAAATCAACCTGCGACCCTCCTTCTGTGTCTAGTTACCTCCCAGGAGGTTCTGACCCCTAGTTTGGGAACCACTGCACCAATACATCACACTTTTTCTACAATGCAGAACAAAAGCACATTTGTTGTCTAGATGAACAAAAGCACACAAACATTTGTTCTTAATGTGACTCTCTGACTCATGCTGTAGTAGGATGTTTTCAGTCTGCCTGCATTCTGCTCGTCCATCTGCACACAGTCGAGTCTTTGGCGTCCCCGCTCAGCGTCACTATCGCTGAGGTGGCCGCAGGAATTGAAAGTGGTCCAGAATGCAACACTGCAGCCAAGCCGCGGCTGCTAAGATTATCTGAGGCAGCGACAATGAAAACTCGCCCGGCCCAGACTAAACTGTCACCGCTGACAGGCAGTGGAAACACAGTCAGAGACAACAATGGCCTTCAACAGTCCAGCAGCCGCGGCAAAGTCAACAAGCCGTGCGAGGGCTCTTCTACTGAACATGCTCAGCAGATTTCTGTCTGGCTCAGTCATGCCAGTCCAGTTCTTTGTGTCCATAATTACAGCACCACATTTCTCATGTGTTTCCATTAGAGTTTTGCAATTTGTGACATCACAAAAGGAGGTGATAACATATAGCGCAGAATATGTGCAATGAGACCTGGTAACTAGCTAAGCAAATATTAGGACTAGGAATTTTTATGGAACTTTTTATGTCGATGCAGTGTATCAGCTTACTCGCGGCCCAAGGACGTGTGCCCTTCACCTGTTCCTGCAATGACACACACGCACAAATGCGCAAATGCACACACGCACATGCACACACGCACACGCTTAAATGCACACATGCACTTGCACACACGCTCAAATGCACACATGCACATGCACATGCACATATACACATACCGCCTCATGAGTATCTGGCATCTCTCCAATGATTCGACCCCATGCAGGCGGGGAGGCCTCTGTGAGGGGGAATATTTTTAGTAATATTTCTGTCTAAGCTTTTATATTTTCTTTCTGACTCATTGAACACAAGACAGAATATGAAAAACATAAGACGTTTACAGAAATACAGAAATACAAAAATACCGAGCACAATATTTAGTATAACACTTATATAAGCATAGTATATAGAGTATGAAAACTGCAAAATGTATGTACTTTATCACTTATGCATGCAATACGATGTAACATTGATTTACAAATAAATTTGTATATAATTGTTGAAACAAAAACATTTCTAAAACAATAATTCCATGCAACCCTCAAACCATGCTCTTATTTACTCCTGTGGACCCTCATGTAGGCAGGGCATGTGATGTGCTCTGCAAACATGAAAAACATATGAGTTCCATCTGTCTGCAACTCTTTTTGTCTGTAAAATGAATCAAATCATGAATCTTGTTTCAGATTATTACAGACAAAAAAGTGGCAAAACCCCGACACAGCTGCAGAAGAAGACTCCCAGTCAGCCACAGGGATGTATTTGAAATCATGCTGCAGCTGCAAAAAGCTCCGGACGATCTGGGGAGGAGTACTTAGTCCAACAGGCAGAAAAACAAGGCTGCTGAACATCACAACAAGAGAGGGCCTGGGCTTTGAAAAGAGGGAGCATTGTGAATTCAAGAGTAAAAGCTGCAGCGGGAACAGACAGACCATCAAGCTTTAAATTCAGGTCAAAACATGTGGATAAGGATCTGAAGCCCCTTTACAGTATCAACAGTGACAAACACATTCGGATAAGAGACACAATTCTAATCCTAAACTTCAATGGCTCCAACTGCAGCTACAGGATACTCTGCAGGATCTCCGAAGGAAAAGTTTGCATTATCTTTACCTAATTGACAGTGAAACGCATAAAAAACACAAAGCAATATTAGGCTATAATGTTTTACAAAACATTCATCTGCAGTCCCCTTTTTTCTTTAACCCGATCAAGTTTAGCTTTTTTTTTTTCAACAAGACATCTCAAACACCTATTTTTCGTTTTCATCAATTACTATAGTACAAGTAATCCAATCAATTTCAAACACTTATCGCTATTAATTCATCCTCATTTACTCATTCATCTATTGGTCTTCGCATCCATTCTCATAACAATCACTGCAGTCCCGAGCTCTAAGGTCAGAGTTCCTCCGAGTAACAGCTCAGCAAACTTTTACTTCCGCTCATGAAATAATAGTGGGTGGCACGGCCATGCCACATACTCTGGGTCTTCCAGAGAGCCACATGGACTCACGGTGCCTGGGGCCAAGCTGGCGCCATCCACTTCCTGGGCACAGGCAGGCATGAGCAAACCAGCTCTATATATAACTTCTTATAAGAGGGCACTGTTTTCAAATGAGGCTGAGAAGATAAGACAGCGGCAGGAAAAGGTCGCTGTTTGGAAGGTAACACTTATCAGAATGTGTGGCTGTGAAGAGCAGCAGGAGAAAAAACTGGCCTATAGAGACTGATTTGTGAAAGAAAAGAAATTATGTTTATTCAGCCAAATTTATCAGGATATATTTTTGGAATGCCCACATTTAAGGTTGTATACAATAATGAGTAGTTGATATTACATGCAATGTGAATTGATAATGAAATATAAAATATTTCTAAATAAATATCGATACATAAGTAAAACAACAACAATGACTCCACACAAGTCACAAATTATGGGGAAATCGAAATAAATCTTCCCTTTCGCACCCTGGAAACGTGAACAGGGAAAAAACTACAATGTATATATTTTTATTATTGAAAAAATATTTTAGATACTATATATATATATTAGATTAGATATTATTGGAAAATGTACTAAAATATATTGAAAAAGAGTATATTAAAATGAATCAGGTATAAAGTGGAAACAATACATATTTAAATAACAGTTATATAGCCTAAACAAGCATGGGGATAAAAAGATAGAAAGATAGAGCGATCAGAAAGTTAGAAAGAAAAAAGAGAGACCAAAAGAAAGACAGACAGACAGACAGAGAGTTATTGAAGCAGGGGCTCATATGTATAAGAAGAATTGTTAAGTTAGTGATTTGGTGAAATAGGTGTTGTAGATATTCACCAGCTCAAGTGTTACTTCTCCATCGATCGATTATCGAACACCGATTCACATCCTCCAGGAAAAAGGGTGCGTGGCTCCTTTAAGAGATTCAAAACAGTCATTTACTTCCTGTATGCTAGCTCTGGTGCTAACTGCTGTAACACTCTCATACACTATTATCACTAGAAGGTCAACAAACAATAGAAACGTGTTTCTGACTTTACAGAGAGACAGGGTGGTTAACAGTGGGTTTGGATGACGTGATGGCAGGCAAGAAAAGAAAGATGGCGGCGGCAGCAGGTGACCAAGATGTAAATAAACGTGAAAAGCAGACAGGTGAGGAAGAGGAGAAGAGAAGTGGGAGTTTAACTGGGAATGACCTGCAGCTCAGACTGGGAGAGGAGTTCTTCCAGCAGCCTTGTATCAGTCTGGCTAAAGCATTCCTGGGAAAGGTAAGTTACTGGCACCTCCTCTGAAGGGGATCTGATCCTCTGCAGAGGATCATACGATGCACTCTGGAGAATTGGTAGAAGACAGTGGAGCAGGGGCTTCTTTAATGCGTCTGTCAGACCTGTGGATGTAACACAGCTGCTGTCACTGTGGACCATAAACTGAATGTTCTTACAAAACCCAAGGCAACACTAAAATACATCCAGTTCCAGATAAATTACAAGTAATAACTTACTTTTTCTTGCTACTTCCTGCTCCTGTCACACTTTACAACCAGCACTGATTCAACTCAGGTTTAACTTCATTGAGTCGGTGCCATATGTCCAGTGTTGTGCCATTTCAATATTTGTTTGCATTTATTTACATTGTGTATATCCTGTTTATGTATATATTGCAATTTTTCTACTTAAACATTACTTTCTTATTCGTCCTTATCCCCTTGCTGCTGTAACATGTCGAATCCCCTATAGTGGGTCTATTTCATAATTTCAATCAAACGTTTGACCTATAAAATAAAAGGTTGACCAATATAAACATTTTTTGGGGGGCTGATGAGATATGAAGTAAACAATTTCAACTACTGATATTTTGGGCAATATAAAATTACTTAAAAAATTGACATTAATCGTAAGATTTAATTGTCGAATCGTTATGACAAAAAGTGATTGATGTTGATATTTTATAGATAAACTGTAAACTTGATTATAAATAACTTTGTATTCTGTGAAATAAACGTTTACATATTCAGCAAAGAGAAACACAGATCTGTGAAAGCCTCATGTCGGCCAGTACAGGTATTAGCGGCCAACTGATAAATTGGTCAGGCTCTACTTTAAAATGCCAGAGATGCCTGTCTGGTGTAATACAGACATTACAAGCTCCCAAAACCTTTTATCACATCTTTAAATGTCAGGTTTCGTCAGTTCAAAACCCAGAAATCAACAGGGTTTTTTTGTGCCATTTTTTCTAAATAGATGATGATTTGTTCTCAATTAACCTTCTGTGTATTAGCTGATCAATGATGAGTATAAACACAATCTGCCTCATTCCTTATCCCTGCAGGTGCTGGTCCACAGGTGTGCAGATGGCGCTGAGCTGCGAGGGAGAATAGTGGAAACTGAAGCCTACCTGGGTGGAGAGGACCAAGCCTCACACTCAGCGGGAGGCAAACGCACAAAGAGGAACACGGCCATGTTCATGAAGCCAGGCACAATTTATGTGTATCCCATTTATGGCATCCACCTCTGCATGAATGTGTCCAGTGAAGGTAAAAACATTACGCGCCAGAGATACCTGCCACATGTTGTGTTCACTTTGATAGCCATGTCTACTGATGCATGCAAACAGAAAAAAAGTTATAAAACTGTTGTTTTCTCTTCGAAGTGTTTATCATTAGTATGACATTTAACTGATACTGTGTGTATCAAGCTGTGTTTTCTATTGTCGGTGGGTAAAGAGCAAAAGGAAGGAGACGAAGTGGAGCCATGCAGACTTATGCATATTGTTTGGTTTGTCGCAGGGGAGGGTGCTGCCGTGCTGCTGCGCTCCGTCGAGCCCCTACAGGGTCAGTCCGTCATGAGGCGGCTGAGGGAAGCCAGACGCAAAGAGGGCGCCCGACAACTTAAGGACAAAGAGCTCTGCAACGGGCCTTCGAAGCTGTGCCAAGCTCTAGATATACCACGCGGTTTTGACTGTCGAGACCTGGCCTCAGATCCAGAGGTGTGGCTGGAAGGGGACCCCAACACAAGTCCAGCAGAAACTAACAATATAGTAGCGGCACCACGTGTTGGAATCAAGTCCCATGGCGAATGGGCCAAGAAGCCATGGCGGTTTTATCTTCGAGGGCATCCCTGTGTTAGTGTATTGAATAAAGAAGCAGAGAGACAGCCTCAGCCTGGAAATGTAATGAATGATTTAGGTTCCTCAGATGTGCAGCCTGACACAGGACAGAACCATGTCAAAAGGACTTAACAGGATGATTCCTGAAAAATACTCCTCCATCTGTTCCCTTTGTGGACTTCACCATTTAAGTAGAAAACTACAGAATTTTCTCCACTAACTCCATTACATCATCTTGATCTTTAAATTCTTAGTCAAGATGGTAAAATAAAATCCATGATCAGTTCAGATTCTAAATTCAGCTCTGTTACGCATCTGTACTCTCTCTTTCTTCCATCTGTGTTTTTTAATAAAACCTTCATACTTGGACATTGTCTTGTCAGTGGTTTCACAGATGTTTGGAACGCTCTGCTTCCCTCAGAGCAAAAACAGACCGTCTCATGTTTAGAGTCTTCCCTTTCTTGCCGTCTTTCTCTCTCGACCTCTGGGATTCCTGGCCAGAGGTATCTGGAAGTCTGGAATGATGATTACTCTGTGTGCCCGTCTGTGGTCAGTCCAGATGATCGTCACATCTGGGAGAATGGGCGATGAGGTTAAAAACCCACCACCACAACCTTTGAAATACTCACAGTGAACACATGAGGTATTTTCTCTTATGTACAAAATAATTTAATATTGTAAACAAACATTTGGCTCGTAAAGCTAAAACACTTTCTACACCTTGTAAATCTGCACACATTAATGCAATCACTTTGTGTTCTGATTATGAAATCCTGATATTGCTGTGAGCACAGCAGGTTATTAACCGCTCATCTTTTCCAGTGGGTGAGAGCAGATAACGTCTCTGTGCCACTACTCCATGGGTGACTGGAAGATTGAAATAATGGGATCCTCGTGGTTGGTCACCACAAGGACACTGCGGAACTTGTCAAACAGCGTCTTGAGCTGCGAGCGCCTCATGTTCTCATTGTACATAATCTCTTCCAGGTGATGATGCCCCCGGAAATAGTGCAGCAGCCTGAAAGCAGTCAACACAACAGGTGGAGGAGTGGGTCATTCTTCTGGATCATTACCGGGAATAAATCAACCATGAGACAAGACTTTCACAACTCTGATAAAATATGTTTTACTGTGCAGGACACAGATTCCCTGATTGTTGCTTCCTGCTAATCTTACCTTCAAAATCCTATCAGCTAACAGCTGGTTAGTTATGTTCTCAAGTTAATGCAAATAAAATAACTTATTTTCCAAATTATTACACAAATATCTTATTTAATAAAGACATAGAACCGAGTCATTGAATTTCTCACTGGTCTTCCTTAAGAATATATACCATCTGTTCATGGCACTGCCATAAAGCAAAGAGCAAAGGAAAGACTAGAAACATTTGATACAAAAGTTTAAAAAAAAGATATTTGATATATGTATATTAGAGGCAGGTTTGGTTACCTGGCAAACATCCGCAGATCCTCTGGATTTTGTGCTGCAGGGATGTTAAGTATAACCTGCCTCTCATGCTCTGACAGGCTGGCGAGCAGCGTCTCCGTCATCCTTTTATTTAGTGGAGAGTCTCCACCAGGCAGCAGCTCGGCACTGGAGTTGTCCATACTGGGACTGGTGAGGGTCATATCATCGCTGCTGGCTACAGACACAGAACAGACACATGGTCAAAGATTATGTACCGGATACACCTGTTTGAACAGAGGCAGATTTGTGTGCTGAAAGAGAACATACTTGGGGAACCGAAGCTGAGAGCACTAGGGGTACTGAGACTTCGGCCTCCTACTCTGGCGGCCAGCGGAGGATCTTCTTCCCTCAGCCCAGGCTCGTCCTCGTTGGGCGCTACCAGAAGGCAAACATAAGTGTGCAGCTGGATCATCAGGCGGCGCTGAAGCATCCACACCACCATTTGAATCAGCTGGGCCTGGTCAAGGGCAGAGCAGCGAACATTACGAGTCAAGCATGGCCATTATAAGTGGAGTAGAGGACAAACACGGAACAAGTGAGGCTTAACACGCTCATGTTCCCAACAGGGTCTAAGATGTTTTAACTCAGTCGTGGGGAACACAAAAGCTCAAAATAGAGGCACAAGAAATAACCACGGTCTGATCTTGTTCTCATAAAAAATGGAGGCTGCAGACGCTGTAGCTGATGTGCCTTTGCCATTTATAATTCATCCCTGATGCTCATACTGCTGACGGGCCTGTCCTTACAAGACACCATCTAGATATATATTATTAGCACTGTAAATACCATGAATTCACTGAAAACTAATGTCATTTGTTTGTTCTTAATTTGTACAATAATCTGTTTTTGTTCTAGTAGATTATTCTTAAATATGAATTATTTCATAACACATAAGAAAAAACAGAGGACAAAGTAAAAGCCAAGGAGGTTGTCTCACTCGTTCACACACAGTCCTTTGTAATATAAATGTTCTATGTTATATAGTTTTGCATAGTATTTCATCCGCAGCAATAATCCTACCTCCTGTGCAGGAGCATCCAGGGGGTTTCGGAACTCAGCCAGTGAGACAGGTAGTGAGAACTTGGCTAACATGGTTGGAAGATCATGACCAGGAAACTGCTGAGCAAAGTGCTGAGCCAGCCTTGAGTATCTGTCCAGGGAGAGACAGGACATGTTACTCCACATCACAAAGCTTGACCATTAACAC